>NC_139344.1:16134455-16734455 GCF_055883805.1 Amblyomma maculatum | reverse complement strand
AAATCTGAAAGACGGGGGGAAAAAGACCAGTCAAGGGACTAAGAGAAAATGCCACCACACCTGCCTCTCCTTCACACACCGAGGCATCAGTCGCAATTATAACATGTGAGCATGAGGTCCTCTAGTAATCCTTTAGTATGCTGTTTATCAAAGGAATATGCAGTAATTTGACATTACGTGGATAAATGTCATCGACGATTTTATTAAAAATTGACGTGCTTGACTCCACCGGAACAATTTCAGACCTTCGCACATTTAGTGGACCCAGCAAGGAATCAACGAAACCAATTCGAGGAGACTGGAAGCGAGACCACCTTACACTAAAGAATTCCCCTGGATAACTAAGGAAAATCGACTTGGTTCCATGCCACTCCGAATCACATAACTTTCAGAATGCTTGGACCGTCAGGAGTGAAACCTCGAGGAGATGGCAACCGTGCCTCAATATATAAAACATTGTTGGACACTAACTTAGGGAGTCCCAGACTGAAACGAAGAGCTTCTCTCTCTCTGAGTAGAAGATGCCGAAGTTTATATGCAGCGGCTCCAAAAAACAGGACACTGCCAAATTCTAAAATTGGGCGAATATACATTTTTATAAATAATCAAAAGAGCGTACCTGCGCATACCGTAGCCGGATTGTGAGGAGATTGTCCTTATTTTCCTCGCGAATCCAAAAAATGGCCGTATAGCTGTGACTTCTGTGCTTGGTGCGCATAGGCAAGACATATATTGTTAATTAAAATTTTGTGATACACTAAAGATCCGCATTTAAAGGTATGACACGAAGCAGTTAATGGCTCCCGTTAACCAGCTCCCCTTGCGGATCCTTTTTCGCGTCCATTCACTTTGCTATACTCGCTGATCACTAACATTTTAATTTGTGCCAGCATTATATCCCACACATACTCATTAGCGTACACTCTTAAGATGCAACCCGATCTAGGCATCAACGTATATATAACATCATAACAATCATCATCAATATCATGATCAATCGGTCTGCACTCACTACAGGGCAAAGGTCTCTTCCGCATTCCGGGCAAGGCTGTCTTCCGCCCTGCCTACATGGCGAAAAGCAACTTTGATATCGATGTCTCGTTTGTGACTGGGCGTTGCTTTCACTAAGCAAAAGGCATTCCGTACTTCCTTGGACGAGCGGAAGACGAAGAGCCAAACGGTTACACCGATTGTGGGAGCTAGGGATGCTAGAAGCACGAATTTTTCAAGAAAACTAAAATCGCTCGTACGCCCTTAGCACCCTTGCACCCCCGTAGCTGAAATTCCCTTGTATCTTTGAGCCTTTGACTAAAAACGTGCATGCATTTTAGATGTTAGCGTTTACTGTTGAAATGAGATAGTCCCTGAGCTGACGAACGAAGCTCACCACCTTAATTGGTTTTCGCCTTATCCTAGCATCTGGGTGGCAATCGAAGCAGGGCTGGGGATCAAAAGCGCCGGAGAAAAAGAAGGGGGGGGGGTCAGTGGTTTAACCAGGGATACATCCAAAGGTGGAGCAATAATTCGGGCCTGGTTAGACAGTATTCCAGAGTTGAACGCAACGAGGTTCAAACCCGAGTGTTTATTTTCTCAAAACAGATGAAACGCGAGAGGATCGAGAGCGCGGAAACGAAGAGAGAGAGAGCTTCTATTGCGCTTGTTGATACCGGCATCGGTGATCCCCGCACTCTGGCTGCGCGGCGGGATGGGACTGCAAAGCATCTAGGGTGTTCGACGAGCGAGCGGTGCGGTAGTAGAATTCCCGCAGCTAATAGCGGCCGACATACCTGCGCCGCCATTCTCCCCACGTTCTCTACAGGCCGTGGGCTGTTTTCAAGGAGAAGTCGCAGGCGTTCGAAGAAGTATGAGAAGAAGAAGAAATGGAAGAAGAAGCCAGCGCCGCCAGCTCTTCGCGCCGTACTTGAGGTCAAATCTGGCTTGCCGATGACCTTGGCTCCTGCTAGGCCAGTAAAGTTTTCGCTTTAAAACGTTTTTTTTTTATTTTGCTGCGCTTTAGTACACTTTTTCGGCTTTCTCTTTGTGCAGACTGTCATCGCGTGCTACTTTTGTAGTTGTGAGTTCAGAAATATCCTTTGTCGTACGTTAAAAAAATCCTCATGATATATTGCTTTACTCCACGCATTTCGCTAATGGAACTCGGACGATATATGTCCCGACTGTTTTCAATTACCTTCCAGGCGGGTACGTCCAAGTCGATTCAAGTCCAAGAAAAAAATTAGAGCACTGCAGAATCTGCATTGAAGTAATGCGAAAGCACGGATGCTGCTTTTGGTTGCTTTTGGTTGCTTCTGGTTGCTTCTGGTTGCTTCTTTTTGCTTAATTCACTTCTTTGCCCATTTTATGTTTGGTACTTTCAAATTGCGCGCTAATCCCTTTCTATGCCCTTTTTCGGCTCTACTTCCGGTTGCGTGACGTCACATCATTTACCTCACATTAATTTATTTGTTTACCCATTTTAGTCCTTGGTACTTTCAAATTGCGCCCCAATGCCTTCCTAATAGTTGGTCCATAGGAAGGGAAAGGCGCAGTATCGGTCAAACTTGCTCTCTGGACACCTGAACCGCGCCGTAAGGGAAGGGATGAAGGCGGGAGTGAAAGTGGAAAGAGAGAAAGGGGAGCCGTAGTGGAGGGCTACGGAGTAATTTCGACCACCCGTGGATCTTTAACGTGCGCTGACATCGCACAGCACACGGACGCCACTTCGTTTCGCCTCCATCAAAACGCAGCCGCCGTGGTCGGGTTCGAACCCGGGAACTCTGGCACAGTAGTCGGGCGTCTTACCATTGCACCACGCCGGCGAATCGCCAATCCCTTCCTACGCCCTTTTTTTTTTTTTTTCAGGTCTACTTCCGGTTGCTTGACGTCACATTCTTGACGTCATATCCACTATGACACCTCTTTATCTCTTTCCGCTTTCACTCCTACCTTCCTCCCTTCGCTTACGCGCGGTTCAGGTGTCCAGAGAAGAAGTGTGGCAGATACTGCGCCTTTCCTTTCCTGTGAACCAGTTATTCTAATTAACTACCTAATTAACTTATTGGTCTAATTATTTTTCAGCAACAACATTACGTCACCCTCTATCGATTGACACCACTCATTAACCACTACCACTTCTCAATTACTCACAACTGATGCGGACACAATTTTGCGGACACCTTCAGCGGACACGGTCTGGGGACAGAAATCTGTGAACATAGCGAAGTAATGCTTTCGCATTAATAAACTCTCACAACATGGCAGCCGAGACAGTTTGCGAGTCAGCTGCCTCGGGCAAGCATCCAGTCATTGCTCCGCGACAATTGCCCGCACAAAAGCTTTGCAATGCCCACCATGCTTCTACCATATGTCACTGAGCATTGGACACCCAGCGAAGACACGTGAGCCTGTCGGTCCACGTCGGCCAAAATTGTCCGGCGGCATCGGTGTTAGCCGTTTGAAGCTTCGCAGCCTCGAAAAAACACTTGAGATTCTCCTTTAAGGCTACGACGCGACAGCGTTAATGGCTCCCGACTGCTGCTCATCTTTCACATCCTCGTTCGCGTACTTTGCTACGCGCTTAATCACTGATCCATTATATTGTTCTCACATGCACTCTTTAGCGTATTCACCCGCAGCGTACCACGTGATATGACGTACCGACATAGATACAAATCTCCACTTTAACCAAAGCCGTGCGAACGTGCCTGGGTGTCTGACTCCGGATGAAAGGATCCCGGAGGGTTCGATTTCCCTCAAAGGAGAAGCCTGAGTTGGCAGCTACTGCCTACGCGGCCGCCTCATGGGGTCTCGTGACGCCACATCACCCTCCCAGCGGTTCGTTTTCGTGCTTAATTAGGCTTGGTTTGGTTTGTTTTTTAGAATTTAACGTCCCAAAGCGACTCGGGCTATGAGAAACGCCGTAGTGGAGGACTACGGAAATTTCGGCCACCTGGGGTTCTTTAACGTGCATTAATCAGTAGCTTTGTCGCAGCTATTTGCCAAGCACCGTGCAAAGTTTATGCCTTTTCGATATGCTCCTTTCTAGTATACTATAGGTCCTGTTCGTTCACGTTCTAGATGTTGTGCGCTTCTGAAACACGCACGCACTCGCACTTGCACACACACACACACACACACACACACACACACACACACACACACACACACACACACACACACACACACACACACACACACACACACACACACACACACACACACACACACACACACACACACACACACACACACACACACACACACACACACACACACACACACACACACACACACACACACACACACACACACACACACACACACACACACACACACACACACACACACACACACACACACACACACACACACACACACACACACACACACACACACACACACACACACACACACACACACACACACACACACACACACACACACACACACACACACACACACACACACACACACACACACACACACACACACACACACACACACACACACACACACACACACACACACACACACACACACACACACACACACACACACACACACACACACACACACACACACACACACACACACACACACACACACACACACACACACACACACACACACACACACACACACACACACACACACACACACACACACACACACACACACACACACACACACACACACACACACACACACACACACACACACACACACACACACACACACACACACACACACACACACACACACACACACACACACACACACACACACACACACACACACACACACACACACACACACACACACACACACACACACACACACACACACACACACACACACACACACACACACACACACACACACACACACACACACACACACACACACACACACACGCACGCACGCACGCACGCACGCACGCACGCACGCACGCACACACGCACACACGCACACACACACACGCACGCACGCACGCGCACACGCGCTGCGTTGCGTTGCGTTGCGTTGCGTTTCCTTTTAGTCTGTTTTCACGCCTTTAAGCGGAAATTGTACAAAATGTATGTTGATTAGGTATACTTCAGTTAGCCTTGTTTTCTCAATTCAAAATAACAGTCATGCGCAAAGCGTAAAACAAAATGTAAAACTAATATCATCAACGCATTCCGATTACGAGCGGTAGCAAGCGCTCTGTATGAATGATTTTCTATCTTGGTGCCTTAGTGCGTTTTCTAATCTGACGTCAAGAATTTTCACACACGCGCGCGAACGCAAATACCACTCTGTGGAATCTGAACGCTAAGTTTTATTACGTTTATTATTTGAAGAAATTAGTGCGTGTGCTCCCAATGTGGTTCAGGGGGCTAATAGAAGTAAGAATAATATACTGAGGTGTTGACACCCCCCTCCCTCCGCGCGCGAGCGCGCCGCCTGCTCGCGGCCACAATATGTTCGGGGGAGGGATGGGTGTTGCCATGGCAACCGGTGTCCTAAAGGCTGCTGTGCGGTCACTATTTGGGCGTTGCGCCCATCCGCTCGAGAGGGCATCCCTCTCCCGGCCTACGTCACGAATGACGTTCGGAAGAGGGGCGAGGGAGGCGACTGCCCCTTGGTGGGCAAAACATTCCGCTGCTGGTGGCATGGTGCGGAGGATTTGGTCTCGTTTGGTGACAACTTGCTGTATTTTTCGCAACGCCGTCAAGATCCCGCGTGGTGTGATGCGATATTCGATCGCAGATGACCAACTACATGCTTCTTTCGTTCTATACGCGGTCCAAATGTATTTTTCAGCTTTGCAAAGAACCAAGCGACAAACGTCGTGCGCCGGCAGGCCTCGACATTGCTCTCGACCGTAAGCACGCTTTTGTGGTGTGCAAGTGCGTTCGCGTAATTCCGGGGGAAAAAAACAAGCACTTATTAGCTTGCTTTATTGCCCTTCCGAGCTAATCGTTCTGAATGCTGGCCAATCGCACTCTAAAAGGTCCGGGCGGCATGCGACCAATTGAGCGCTTTTAGAACGTCTTGCTCGGCATTGAATTTATTCCAGTTCAGTAGACCATGTTGAAGGAGCTAGCTCTCTCACGAATTGGCTCCCAAGGTCATTCCAGAGGCATGATCGCAGAAGTACAACAGCATCCCTTGACAGAATCGTTATATAGCTCGTTCGAAAGCTATCGTGTCCCAAGCGAAACGTGTTTTTACTGAAATCATTTAAGCGCCCTTGTGAATATTTGTGCGCCTTGCATGAATAGTATTTTGTGGTACAAATCGCGCTTTGTTACTTTCCATACCATGGGACTCATTCGGGTATTATTGCTAGCTTCCTTGTAACACAGTTTTGGTTACAGTACTACATGACTAGGCGGAAATATATATATATATATATATATATATATATATATATATATATATATATATATATATATATATATATATATATATATATATATTTGTCTGTCCGAACATAAAAAAAACCTAAAAATGTCTGTACTTCTCATGGAAATCATCCAGCCAAGCGCGAAGCTCGCGCGTGCGCTGCTGTTTTCGCTCATAACTGCTTACGCTTCGTGGGGCTCACAGTCGATTTCGTGAAGATTAAAAAAAAAAAGAAAATGATGCTTGTAATTTGCCTGCATTGACCCGTTTTCCAACACGCTTACGTCCTACGAGTTTCAAGCGTTTGGTAGGACTTCAAGTCGTCCGCCAGCGGCCGTGCCAGTTCTTGAACAAAAATAATTGCATGCATGCTTGCCGAGCCTTGTCATCTTTTTCAAGGCAAAAATTGCTAATAGTTGCGTGTACTAAGGAGTGCCACATATTGTGCCGGATGCGAATATGGCTATCGCAAGATTTGAAGTGAAAATTGCACAACAGCGCGCAGCTTCCCGCCACTCCTTCCAACAGGGAGACCCGGCTGAAAGGAGCGCTTTTGCCCACTAACTGTGTTTTACGTGTTCAAAACGATTTTGGCTGTACGGAGAAGCGTCGGGAAGTCGGCACCAATCTGCTGCTTGATGCTTTGTGAAGTATGCTTGCGATGGTTGCTTGTTATCGTTGCTTCGTGTGATGCCTTGACTGATGAGTTTATTGGGATTAATCGTTGTACTCCGAACGCTCTCATTACAACCGTACGCGGACGGCATTGTTGTTAGTGTTCTTGGCCTCTTTATATATAGGTTTGAGTTGTGGGCACACAACCACGGCGGGCTCGTAACCAAGTTTTAGTGCCGAGACAAGAAACAACACATTCTTGTTCTGTGAATGGAACGATTACCGTAGAAATGGCTGAGAAAGCTAAGAAGGTCTGTAAGATTTTTTAGGGAAAGTGTAACAGATTGGGCAGTGTTATATGGTACAGAAAAAAAGTACAGACACAATTTGAAATGAAATGCCATCTTATGTGTTATTCAGTTTCCCCATTGAAGCAGTATAAGGGTAGAAGGATGGAAGTTTTCTGCACTTTCTGCAGGACAGTCCTCATGATATTCTCTAAAAAAAAAAAAAAAAAACTTACTGTGAGCAATAACAATAAAGAGTAAGAGTATCTGCAAGCAAGCTCTCAGTAGCAAATCACCTGCACGAAAGTATATAAGGCTCCATGGATTCAGCTTTATCATGCGGCTCATAGAGGATAGTGTGAACCTTGGGGTGCAAATACATGGCACAAGAAAAATGTTTATATCTTCATGAGAAACATGAATGCTGGTACTCTCAAGTATGACTCAAGGAACAAAGATTTTACTGATACTCATAGCAGGAAGTTGTGAGCAGAAGGTTATCAAGTATGTAATACTTCTGTCACACGAGCACTTTCAATCCTCATTGAACTCAATCTGCATTCAACTCGTGCAATCGAGCCAAAGAATGCTTGGATCAAAGCTGTTCCTAAAGCGCTGTCTAGTGTTCAAGCACATTCGAGTGCGGGCGTCGCCACCCTCGATGTCACCTAACACACATGAAGGAAACTCTCAATGTTCATTCAAAATGGCCATCAGCACCGGATGCTTATATCCTTCTTGAAAACCTCAATGCAGGTCATGTTCAATGAGGATCACAAGTGTTCGCGTCACAGACGTATAAGATGGAGCAGGTAACCTCAGTTTACTAAGAAATGGGCTCTTGCATTCCACTCAATTCCACAATATCCTTGCACCTGGTTCCAGCATAGCTCTTTCAAGTGCATTAGAATGAAAAACTAAAGGTAAGTGCAGAAAATAGCATCTCGCAAGCTTTTGGACTCTGAATACGAGTGGTTTGCACATGTAAGCACTTCAGGCGTCACGTAAAATCCTGTGAACAGCCGACCAGCAGCAATGAATTTGGCTGCAAATATTGTCGTGTGACATAAATTTCCCTCTTTGTCTTATGAACAGCAAAAAGAAATAAAAAAAAAATAAAAACATTCTTATCATAATGGCAATAACATGCACCCATGATTTACTGCAGATGTCATGTTCTCATTAATGCATTTATCTTTTTTGTATTTTTACTTCTTGATTGTTTTCATGGTTGAAATTGCCTACTAGTATTTGATTCATTTGAAAAGCTCACTACACATATCTTGCTTTCTGAATGCTGAAATCAAGTTCGATCTGTGCAGGTAGTTGCGTTTGTTCCTCTCCGTGTAGTGACCATGCATGCACAGATCTCCGTGTAGTGACCATGCTAAATATTCATGCATGCATATTTAGCGTCGGCGGCGCCGGTTTTGAAAGCGCGGGGCCTGTAGCATGAAACGACAAGGAAAACGTAATAAAACACAGGAGCAATCGTTACAGTGTTAAAGAAGACCCAGATTTCTTCGGTGACTTTTTTTTTTTTTTTACTACTCATAAAACTTTGGCGCCGGTCTGTGGAGAAGCTTCGTGCACATCTTAGGATGACTGCTACAAGGCACCGCGTATTGATGATCGCGCTGGACGGTGAAAGTGCAGGATATACTTTGCTGCTTTAAGCCTGCCTCGGTGCTTCCCGCGTTCCTTTCGACGTTCCCCGCCGTATATAACGCGTCGCGCAGCAAGCACGCGGGGAAGCCTCACTTGGTCTCCTTTCGACTTGGTGTGGATTTAGGCAAGTCGAATCGTTTTATTCGTGCTCTCTTTTTATCAATGCGTTAGAACGCTTAGTCGAGTGGAAGCCGTCCGCCGGTGGCCAGCCTTCGTGAAAGCACGAAAGGCAACTTGCCATACTGATGGCGTCGAGTGGGATTCCAACATGCGGCGCCGCGTGGAGCTTCGCTTGCTGCCGCTTCTTTAAACTACATCACCCAGCCATCGCCGCAGTCAGCATCTTGCGCTGTCATTTGATTGTCGTCGTCTTCATCAACTTCCTTCCCTGCTTTAGTCGGTCCAAACACAACAGGAAGTGGCCACGTGCACGTGCAAGCCCGAGCTCGACCGCGGGACCGATTTTGTGCGACCACTCCCAAATGGATGGATGGATGGATGGATGGATGGATGGATGGATGGATGGATGGATGGATGGATGGATGGATGGATGGATGGATGGATGGATGGATGGATGGATGGATGGATGGATGGATGGATGGATGGATGGATGGATGGATGGATGGATGGATGGATGGATGGATGGATGGATGGATGGATGGATGGATGGATGGATGGATGGATGGATGGATGGATGGATGGATGGATGGATGGATGGATGGATGGATGGATGGATGGATGGATGGATGGATGGATGGATGGATGGATGGATGGATGGATGGATGGATGGATGGATGGATGGATGGACGGATGGACGGACGGACGGACGGACGGACGGACGGACGGACGGACGGACGGACGGACGGACGGACGGAATATAGGAGCGTCCCCTTTGAAACGGGGGGGGGGGGGGGGGGGGTTAGCAGTTGCTATCATGCTCGTTTTTTCCCTATATCTTAATTATTGTTTTAGATCGGTTAACTATACCATCATTCTATTTATTGAACGTTTGTTTTTATATTACTAACATTATGTTCAGTTCAGTCGTTCAGTCGTGTCCGACTCTTCGTGACCCTATGGACCATATTCCGCCAAGCTTTCCGGTCTCCCACTGTCTTCCTAATATCACATAGCTTCATCTGTAGCGCCTCGAGATGCCATCTAACCATCGCGTTCGCTGCTTGCCCGTTCTCCTGTGACCCTCAATCTTTCCCAGCACCAAAGTTTTCTCCAGCGACTCCTCTCTTCTCAACAGATGACCAAAGTAGCTGAGCTTTAACTTTAGAATTAGAATATCTCTTTGCAACATCGGACTTTCCGGTCGCTTCCCGACATATCCATAGCTGAGCGTCCTTTTGGCTTTCGCCCAGCCGCTTCATTCGTCTTGGAGCTATTAGCAATCGCCCTTTGTTCATCCTCAGTAACACGTGGGACGCCTTCCAACCTGGGGGGGCTCATCTTCCGGCGCCCAATCATTAATGCTTTTGGGACTGGCCGTAGGGTTTTCTTGGCAGAAAATACTGGAGTGGGTTGCCATTAGCTTCTCCAGTAGATCACATTTTGTCAGAACTCTCTGCCGTGGCCTGGCTGTCATGGGTGGCCCTACACAGCGTAGCTCACGACTTCATTGAGTTTCGCAAGTTCCTTCGCTACGACAAGGTAGTGATCCATGAAGTAACATTTTGTTACTTTTCTGCTTTTAAGCCACCAATCTTTCAATCGTTTTTTGCTAGCTTCCACCGCAGGTTCATTCACCCGGCCACTGGTATCTCTAAACTCCAGGGACTCAGGAAGAGTGACTGCGCCTGCATCGACTTCGGGATGAATACCATCACATTCTTGTATAAGACGGTTAATTGTTTCTGTAGATTTACCACATACTACAAATGTGTCATCTTCATGGTTAAACTTCTTTTTGTAGCTGCGTGTTCTAAGGCACCCTGATTTAGCCTCAAAAAGTAGGGCACTGCCTCTTGAGTTATCAAAGAAAGCTTCCTTGCCTTTTCCACTTTCGGTATAGTTCCACACTCTGTTTCCTTTTTTCACCTGTTGCTTAACGCGCTTTATTTCTTCGTCCTTGTGACCAGCATACTACTGGTTAGTTTCCTAGTGCTTTTCCTCCATTGTGAGTCAACACTTTTTAGGTATAGGTATTTATATACTTTAGCTGCCCACCTGATAGTATTCAATTTCCTCAGGCGTTCCTCATATAATATTTTACTCTGAGCTTCCTGTACTTTGAAAGATACCCAGTCCATATCTCCCTGTACCGCCTCATTTGTGGTTTTGTCGTGGGTATCCAGTGCTAATCGTCCGACGGCTCTCTGATTTATTTCTAATGTCGACTGTACCTCTGATTTTAGGCACAAAACCGCATTTCCGAAAGTAAGTCCGGGCACCATAATTCCTTTCCAAATACCCCTCAATACTTCATACCTATTGTATCCCCACAATGCCTTATGCTTCATTATCCCGGCATATTCCTTCGCCCTTTGGCCTTAAGTGTTTGCTCATGCTTTCCAATGTATGCCAATCCTTCGTTTACCCATACCCCCAAATATTAATATTCTGCTACTCTAGGTATTTCAAGGCCTTGTATTTGAAGACCCTGATCAGTTGAGCCGTTGAAAATCATCAGACCCGACTTAACTGCGCTAAAACTGAAGCTTAGAGCGTCCCTTCGTCTCCGCAATACTTAACTATAGAGTTTGCAATTCTTCCTGACTCTCAGCTAGCAGCACAATATCGTCTGGATACATTAAACCGAAGAGGCGCTGCTCTACCACCTTTCCGCCTAATCTATATGACAGGTTAAAATTTAGGATACTTTCATGTATCCTCCGTTCCATATTTATCATATATAGCATGAACAGCAGCGGTGATAGAGGACAATCTTGTCTTAATCCTTTGCATACCTTGACAGCTTCCGTACTTCGTATCCCTTCCAATGTAATTTCTACTTTGTTATCCCGGTAAATTTCCTGTAGGAAATTTGTTATCTCATGACCGATACCTTTTTCTTTTAATACGTTCCACTGGAGTACAAAGGTCTATTTTCCACTCTAGATATTTCCATGCATTGGGTAAGCACGAATAGGTTATCATCTAAGCGCCTACCATTTCTAAAGCCGTTCTGAAGTTCTCCGAGTATCATGTTACTTTCTACCCATGCTTGCATCTTTAATTTCCCCGCCTGCATGGCCAACCTGTATATAACACACGTTATGGTAGTCGTCCTGTAGGTTTTAATGTGCATCCTTTCTCATTTCCCTTTATAAACCAAATTCATTTTACACTGCCGCCAGCTGTCCGGAATTTGCTTATTCGTTATGACTGTTTCCAAAGATTTTAACGTTTCCTTACTTCTTGGACCAAGTTCATTAATCAGCTTGATCGGAATTTCATCTATTCCTGTAGATGTGCTTTTAAGCATATTTTATTCTGCCTTTTTCCAGTTTAGATTGCTCAGTTCTAAGCTGCTTTGTATTCGGTTATCTTGCGTTTCTTCCTGGTTTGCGGTGATTACCCTATCGTCGCTCTTAAATGACTCGGCTATAACTGATGTAATGTAGTTCCCTGCGTTGTCTCCCTTTAAACAATTTCCCTCGTTATCTTGAATCCGGTACTGCTTTCTTTGGTTCTTTTTACCTAGCGAGCTTATATGGTTCCAGAATTTTCTTGGTCCGCCTCTAGTGGCATCGTGTATGTCAGCCATCCAGCGATCGGTGGACGGCTTTATTTTGCTTTGGACAAGGGCCTGTACCTCAAGTTTCTTTTGTCGATTATCATTTTTGGTCTATTTCCTCCTGAAATACCTGTGCTTTCTTTACCTGTGTTCCCTTGAAGCTGCCCGTCGTTGTTCAGTGGCTTCCCAGATTTCCTTATCCCACCAGCACCGTGGCGTCCTCTTTCCATTCCAGCAGTTTGCTACTTTACCCTCCTTAATTTTCCTCCTTATGAGTAGTTCTACCTGTTCATAATCCCAGTCTTCCATGGGGCTTTTCTCTATTGCTTCCTCTATGTCTGCTGCTATCTGCGCTATTTTATCGTCGTTTAATCTTGCGTTTACTCTTTGTATAAGTTCCATTTCTCTTTTCATCAAGGGCTTCTCTGCAGACTAATAGTTTATGATCACTTTCCAGAGTACACTCCCCTTCTTCGTCTATTTTCATTTTTGTGACCTTGCAATAAATGTCATGCGACATTAGACAGTAGTTAATGATCGTCTGTCTGTTCTGGAATTCCCACGTGATTTGTCCCTCACATTTTGTTTCTCTATTTACAGTAACGTAACTAGGTTGTGTCGTTCAGAGAAATCTAGCATTAGCTTCCCGTTACAATCCGTGTATCCATCCAGATCGTCGATGTGGCCGTTCGTGTCCCCCAGCTGTATAATATCGGCCCCGTCTCCAAACTGGCTATCGTCACTGAGGCATTCAACAAGATCCTTGTTTTCCTGCCTGCATTGATGTCCTGTTCCTAAATAAACTACCCCTAGCCATGTCCTTATGCCGGCAATTGTTCCCGATACCCAGATACGTTCTTTGCAAGATGATTTTATTCTTTGCCAATTTGTTCCTTGGTGTATCAACATACCTACCCATTCCTCCTTTTCCTCCGTTCTCGTTCTGTTGCACCCTTCCCATACGTAGTCTTCTATAAACGGCGGATCTTCTAGATCCCTGAGATGAGTCTCGCATAGCGCGCACACCCCTATTTCGTCGTCCTTCAACTGCTGTTTTATATCTAGCCATTTCGCTCTCTTTCTACCATGTTTATGTAGCTGATCCTAGTGTTAAATCTCTTTTTCGTACTTTTCTCTAGACCTCCTCTTTGCCATTCTGTTGGGCTCAGGCTCCGTTATTACCCTTTTTTTCTGCTTCACTTCCAACTACCCCTGCACCTATAGCCCTGGCGGACTCCCTAAAAGAACTACAGCCCTGCCTGCCAGGCGCCAGCCGATATCTGCTCTCACCCTTCTGTTGAAATGGATGCCATCTCGCTTAAAAGCGCTGCCAAAACATGCTCTATGCTCCTCCCTGTTTACCTCGACCACTTAGAAACGCTTCTCCAGGCTTAACTTTCTTATTTGATGATTCGCACCTCCGGTACTGTGCACACAACGATCTGCGCTTGCTGTGCTACCGCCCTAATATCGTCAACTCCCTTAGCTAAACTTTCCACCACTCCTGCAGCGTTACCGTTTAGGACATCGTTCAGCCCCGCGGCTACTATCACCATATGGCGCTCTGCAGAATTTTTCGACCGCCTATTTTTGGTCTCTTTCAGCACTGCGTTCATTGCCATCCCTGGGAAGGTTCCAACTAATACTCGCTTTTCACCCTTTACACGTTCCATGATATCTCGAAAAAGAGGCGCGAAGAAGCGCCATTTGACGAGCATAGAGCAAATCACACAGAAGGGCTGGTGATTTTAACCGCTGTAGCTGGATAACATAAGAGGCAAATCGCGTCATGAACTTAATGCGTCATCATAAAGCGTTTAAATCGGAGCCCGCATGCTAACACGTTCCCCGCTGCATCAGTCGCAGAGGTCACCCGTGCACTTTTTATTTTTTTGCCTGCTTATGCATGCAAGCGCACATTTCAAGACAACATGCATAAGTGTACCGTCGATTTATATAATAGCCAAACAACTGGCACACCTGGACCACACGTGTAACTATTTTTTTTTCATCCCTTCCCTCCCTTTTCGTTTTGTTTTCGTTTTTCGTGATTGTGTCTATAAAGTTTCCTGCTTTAGCACCATGTATATGTTACTCAGCATGCACGCCCATCCCATGTATCGTGCTCTACGCGTTTCTTGATGTTATCATGCATGTTTATTTTGATTTACTTTCACAACATGGGTATACATCATGTGTTTTTCCATTAAAGTTTAAGCCACGAAGTAGCTCCCGTCTTGTGTCTTTCTACCTCTTTGGTTCTCGCTTTGGCGCTAACTACATCATGTATCAGATTCAGCTCGCCCAACTTTCCACGTTACTACTTTAATACGAAAGCGCTACTTTTTTTATTTATTTACTGCCTGGCTTCGGCACGAATTGCACTAACGCAGCAATCAGAATAAATCTGAGCCCACGTAATACAATGGACGCGCTACTTATACACGTGGAACCAAGCCAAGAATCTGTGGCTTGCATGGCCTTCCCAGAATTCGACTTGAGCTGGTTCGAACCTAGGAATTTCTCGCGGGCAACAAGACCCGAATCTTAAACACACACACACACACACACACACACACACACACACACACACACACACACACACACACACACACACACACACACACACACACACACACACACACACACACACACACGCACACGCACACGCACACGCACACGCACACGCACACGCACACGCACACGCACACGCACACACACACGCACACGCACACACACACACACACACACACACACACGAGTCTTGAAAAAGACCGGACCCCGGTCGAAACGTTGACTTTGTTCACTCATATCACAACTGAGAGCACTACAATCGTGGCGCGCGAATGGGCTAGTCACGTGGTTTTATTTGTATTTCGCGGGCTTTCGTCTGAGCCTGGAAAAAAAAAGATATACGTGATGCTTTCGTTATTGCAATTACTGGAATGGGGGTTTCTGAAGCCGCTCTCCAACTTTCCCATTCGCATTTTCGGTCTAAAGTCGATATTTAATAAATGAGAAAAATTAACATAATTAGCTAATTAATTAGTTGCAAAACAAAACATTGCCTGTAGTGCACAAGGAGGCTGGCAGTATATACATGGTATACAGATATTCCCATAGTGCTCTACCAATAAGGTTATAATAATAATAATAATAATAATAATAATTGGTTCACAGGAAGGGAAAGGCGCAGTATCTGTCACACTTGTGTCTGTGGACACCTGAACCGCGCCGTAAGGGAAGGGAGGAAGGTGGGAGTGAAAGTGGAAAGAGAGAAAGGGGAGCCGTAGTGGAGGGCTACGGAGTAATTTCGACCATCTGGGGATCTTTAACGTGCGCTGACATCGCACAGCACACGGACACCTCTTCGTTTCGCCTCCATCGAAACGCAGCCGCCGAGGTCGGGTTCGAACCCGGGAATTCCGGACAGTAGTCGGGCCTCTTACCACTGTACCACCCCGGCGGGGCTCCAATAAGGTTCCCAGTGACCAATAAGGTTCCCAGTCACCGATTTCGCCTACCTTTGCCTGAAGCCCTACATTGAAACCCTAGGCTCAGAATGAAGGCAAAATTAAATATGACGTGTCTAAGCACGCGCTTGGGTATCTGACAAACTTAGCTAAATGTCAACATTTTTTTTTTTTCACTTATATGGCTATTAGTAATGGCCGGCTGAAAATCTATGATTGTAGCTATAGGCGAGTAACTGTAATAGTTAAGATGTTCATTATGAGATATTAGTTAACCAACTTACTAATGAATAGTATTCCCTTGTTTTCCAATTTCCGCCAAGGCTGGTACAACTGTGCCTCAGAAGCCGTATTCATACCTCAAAAAGTCTATCTTTAAAAATAGTGGCCGGCTTCCTTCAAATACCTGGTATAGGCGCAGCTTCATTGTACATGGACGTCAAATAGTCAAGGCCTAAATTACGAATTGCTGGAAGGCAATATCTTTCTCGACATATCATTTCTCTACTTATCCCAAATTTTCGCATTTCTGGGACCATAATGATTAAATGCTGAGGGTTCGGGGCTTTTATCCCACACTTTCTTTGGCTGTGCATTGAAAAGGTAAAACGAGATGTTGACGGCAGTGTAGCGACAGTTTCGTTACCACCGTTTAATGTGCTTCTAAGATGACTAAATGAGCTAAATTTAAAACAGTTACAGATTCATCTGAGCGGCGAAACTTACAACAGATATCTTTACTACGTATGAAGGAAGTTTATTAAGGCGTGCGCGAGAAAACGGGAGTAAAGGTGATTGTTGCAGTTGTTGTGCCCTCAGATAATGGCACATACCCACGAGGAGGATTGGCCACACATGAATCCAGTAGAAAGGGAGTTATGCTGTTAGATATGAGAGTAAAAAAAAAAAACAAACTAATACATATAAATATGCAATACGACAGAAAAAGGCCCTACTGATCAGAAAACAAAAATGAATAATTTCACCTCAATAAGAACCTGAAGAGGAGAAGCACCGGAATCTGCGATGGCAGTCCGCGGTCAGGCGGCAATTATTTATCTTCGTCTTTACAAACATAACATGCAGTCATTTTCCGCAGGCATATCGCACATAACCGTTAGGAAACTCAGCAAGCTAATTACATGGCATTTTATTATATTGTATAAAGTGACTAGAAAAAATATTCACCCGCGCTCTTTGCAAAAATAATAAAAAAAAAGTACCATAATGTAAGCGTTTCATTGCGTTGTGTCGTTTGTATGCTCATTGTGGCATTGTGGGGTATGAAAACGAAAGCAAATTCGTGAGTGCTTGATCAGTGAGGTTGCTGGAGGAATGCCTGCGTTTTTCCTCTGCTCATTACGTTCCCCAACACCCCCAAATTTGCGACGACCGAACGAAGAAATCCGTAAGCTTCGCGCGACCTATTCTGCGGCCTTCCCTTGCCCTTATTAATGCGCAATTATTAATAGGCTCAAAAAAGCGTCCGCAGAACGAGTCAGCAGAAAGTGTGTACAGAAAGTGTCTGTCCACACACCCTAAAATGGGCCTGAACCCTCAAAATTCGATTTGACAAAATTTGGTGTCCAACATAATGTGAGCCAACTCAATGGTGACATTCAAATTTGGGTAGGTCACCCCAAAATTTGATCTTCACCAAAACTGATGGTTTGGTTTGGTTTATGGTGTTTAGTGTTCCAAAGCGGCTCCGGTTGTGAGAGACGACGTAGTGGAGTACTCCGGAAATTTCGACCACCAATCGAGCGCCCTAAACACCAAGCCATCGAGGCGGGGCCAGAATTGATGTCCAATCTAAATTGACTATGGCCAATTCATTGCTGACCTTGAAATTTAGGTGGACCACCCCCAAAATTTAGTCCCTGGACCCCCAAAATTAGACTTCACCCGGATTCGACCAAGATTGGTGTCGGGACCAAATTTCATTATGACAAACTCAGTGGTGCCTTCCAAATTTAGTTGGGCCACACCTCAAATTTGCAATGCCGCGCGGAGGAGGCTAGTGCATCTTTGGAGTTTTATCCTGCAGAGGCTCTGTCTTCTATCGAGACGATCTTGTCCTCGCCCACTGCTTCTTCACATGTAGATAGCATTATGTGGTGTATTTTTCTAACGCACTCGGACAGAAAACCGCCAATGCCACGGACGCCGAAAACTGCAACAATAGACACTGAATGCATTTATGAACGAAATAAGTTTCAAATGTTTCTTGCACCGAAACAAACAGGCAACAACTTGTCTGAAACTGGGTGTACCCGATTACATTTTCTGCACATAAGATGTATACTCTGCTGAGTTTACGTCCTCACGTGTACAAGTCGTTAGATATTATTTCTACGGAAAACCAACAAGAAAGAAGCCGCAAGCAAGCAAGCAAGCAAGCCAGCAGTTAGCTCTGACGCGTTCTCGTCGGTTTCTCGGCATGCTGCAGAGGTGTGAACCTTCTTTCTTCCTATTGATTACGCCCTGGGCAATACCTGCAGTATGTCAGTGTATGTGTATTTTTAGCTGGCTTGAAGACCACGTTAACGCATCTTTGGCGCTTCTCAGAGGAAATATCAAACCTCTTCCACGCAAAACGACGCGCAACAAAGCCTCTGCCGCTGCTGGCTTGTATGAAAACCTCTGTTAACACTATCCACACTGCTAAATAGCAAGCGTCGTCCTGTGCCGCCGTGTTGTTCAGGAGCAGACTGCCCCATGACGCGACCCGCGGCTCAAATCTCCGCTTCTCTTGTTCCCGGAGGTTCTTCGGATGTTGTTGATTCGGGTAACCGTGATTTGCCGCGATTCGCTCGAGTGGTCCCCCGGGAGGGGGCGCGGTTTTCAGGAGAGAGACGGGGCAGGGATCAGGCTGCCGCAGCGTGCTGTCACGTGAGCGCGGTCGTCCGCTGTCGGCTCGCGGCAGAAATCCTGCGCGTCATCAAGGCTTGGGGGAATTCCACGAGCGGCATCAAAAATTCATCCGGGTCAGCCGTCGATGAGGGCAGCGCGCGTCTCGCAGCAGGTCGCGCTGCCGTCGAGTGCCGCGGCCTGCCAGTGGCGCCCGCTGGGCTAGAACCGTTGACTCGTCTGCAGCACTGAACATCGCAGAAGCCAATGACTACGCAATGAATTGAAATAACTTTTAGAACTTTTTTCTTTGTGATGCGAATGTGTTTCGGTTAGACAATAGTTGGAGTCTCGTTGCGCTGACTGTTATGAATCGGACTCTGCAGCCGTGGCCTTTATTTCCAAAACCAGCTTGCGATGTTTACTACGGACCATAGTAGCACCACAGGTCGCGGCGATGTTTGACAAAAAGGTAGATCCGACAAGCTGGTATCCATCAGTGGTGACTGAGGTATGGGTTTCGTCCTGCGTAATGTACGCGTAATGCGCACCGTGTGGCATGATCTGCCCTTGCCAGAAACGGAACTGTGTCCTGGGAAATGGCGCATTCACTCCTTCCACCTTCCACGCTCATCCTCCCCTCCTCTTTACTTTGCGACGGACATGATTTTAAACCCACCACTATTCATTTACCATTCATTGCCTATTTATGCATATCTCTCAGTGCTCAATTGAGTGGCTTTGTGGATGTAAGCAGCATTCGGGCGTCTCATCTTCCTCTCAGGCGCCCATGGCTTGCCGCCTGCTGCTGCTCCTGGTGTGGGCCCCGCTGTGGGCGGCCGGCGGCAGCAGCAGCTGGGACTCGTGGGTGGGCCGGGGCCTGCCGCGCACGGCCGAGTCGCGCGCCGAGGGCTTCGTGCGCTGCCCGCAGCTGTGTGTCTGCCAGGCCGTCAACCGGGGCAAGCGGATCACCTGCGACCTCGGAGGGCTGCGCTCCATCCCCGTCCAGCAGATGGACAAGGACATCCGGGTGCTCCAGATCACGGCTCCCCCGGAACACCCCAACGAGCTCGTCATCGGCAGGATATTCCTCCAGTTCACTGCCCTTGAGGAGGTGATTACCGATCGGAGATTCTGCGGCAAACGAAAGAGAATGTGTCACGTGCAAGGCGAACAGGCGCTTAGGATTCAATGCAAATTTATCTCCATACGCAGTGCAGAAGTGAGGGAAAAAAGTCCGCGAATGAGCAGTTAAGGCATCGAAGTACTGACCTCAAAGTCCCAAGCTCTATCTTGAGCAACGGCGGTTGTGCGCCTGTGAGAGGCGAAGTTGCAGTGGTTTCATTCCCAGTGTTAGCAGTATAGACACAAGAACAAACATGGACTTGAGCCTTTGCTACCTGGCGTTTTTGTATCCTATCTTGCAATTAGCAAGTTAATCAACGAAATTACTTCATAGCATCTTTATATTGTCAAAATGTTGCATACAAAACGGAGCGCCCGATTAGTCGCCGAAAAGTTTGTCACCAAGATTAAGCCGCTATGCTAAATAAACATTTGCATTCTGTGAATTATCTCTTGAAGTGCTGGTGGAGATTGACAGCGAGACTGATTGCACACGATTCATCCGACAGTGGCTGCACTGATTCAGTGTCACTACGGCGGCAGCCGCCTTAGAAGCCATATCACAGTTCAAACGAAACATTTCGTGCAATAAAAGGTACCATTTTACTCCCTCTCTCTGCGCCGAAAAGAAAATGGTCTTTCCAACAAACGCTTTTAATATGAAACTATTTCTATGATTCTATGAGCGCCGTGAACGACATAAAACTTTCTAAGCAAATACCTTACATCATCATATGTGACTAATCACGATATACAGTGTGTTATTTGTCATAGAAAGATTAATTTACCGAAAAATGTTTGCTCGAGGTCCAACGAAGGTAAGCAAGATAGGATATGGAGTATCAAGCATATTCTACTTGATATGAGTGCCTATATTAGAAGCCTACCTACAACGACAAGTCACTTGCTTTATGCTCGCAGAAAACGTTTTTTCTGGGTTTTATTCGGGCACTGGGCACATGTGCAATGCGGCTTTGCGTTTTTTGTGCTCCACGACCTGTGTATAAGATCAATGAAGAAAATACGTAATGTACGAGGCGATGTTTTGCTTTGAGTGCAAGTTTTTGGTGTTTCTGTTGAAATAGTTCGAGATCAAAATCCTCTTATCTATGGCGCTTGTTGCAGGTGCGTATCACACGCTCTAATGTGCCGGCCATCGGCGACAGCTCCTTTTGGCCGGGCAAGCGGCTTCAAATCCTCGACCTTAGCCACAACAATATCAGCATCCTGCGCGACTCGGACTTCCGGGGCCTGTCTGAACTGCGGCTGCTCAACCTAAGCCACAATCACATCGCCCGGGCACCCTCGGCACCGTTTCGCTTCCTTTCAAACTTGACTACCCTGATCCTGTCGGAGAACAAGCTCGAGGCGCTGGCGCCCCGCTTCCTGTACCTGCTACCGAGGCTGCAGAGGCTCGACCTCAGTGGAAACCCGCTCAAGAGCCTCGACCCGGACCACCTGAAGGATGTGCGGCCGCTGCGGGTGCTCGGCCTGGCCCGCTGTCAACTGACCAAGCTCCACTCTCTCATCTATCAGCACCTGTCCAACCTGGAGTCACTAGATCTGCAGGTGCGTATGCCAACCACTGATTTCAGACTTCTGGGCAGACATAATTTCATTTCTCCTGTGGGTTAAAGCCCTCGTGAAGGGTCAGAAACCGGTCAGGAACTTTCTGCACACGTTGAAGTATGTCACGGCAGGCGATGTGAATAAATAGCAAGGCCTGCAAGCTGCACCTCCACGAACATTATGTAGAGCTAGCCGTACTCACGAAGACAATCATGCCATGTTTACAAATGACTTATTTTATTCAGTAAAGGCATTCAGTAAAGCAGCTAATACGTAGCTGCTACATATTAAGCATGAACGTTTTCGAAGCGCGGTTGACAGAACGTGCAGGTGCTGACAGATGTTGACGGTACAGGATATTTCATTTTATGGGCAGCTTGCCTTCCTTATTGGAAGAAATGTCGTTTGTCCTTAAGAAAACGCTCAAGCGCCACCTACCTGTAGACACATACCACAGCTGGCAATCTGATCTAGGCAATGCGTCCAATATAGTATATAAGACAATAAGCGTGCTCCACTTATTTTTGTTCGCACATGTACGCTTTTAGTTTGGAAGACAAATGAGCAAGCTCGTTATCTGTGTGGGTGCCACGCAGGACAACCAGCTGGGCAAGCTGGCGCCAGAAGAGTTTCGACACCTGCGCAAGCTGCGGGTGCTGAAGCTGGACGGCAACCGCCTCGAGAAAATGCCCGAGCGGGTGCTGGACGGCCACTCGCTGAGCCAGTTAGGGCTATCCAGGAACCAGCTCTCGTCGCTCGCCCCGTGCGCGTTCTGCAACGCGTCCATCGAAGAGCTGGACATGTCGCGCAACAGGCTGCAGTCGGGGGAGGGCGACCCACTGCGGCCGCTGGCCTCGTCCCTTGACCGTTTGGACCTAAGCTGGAATCCCTTGTCTGGCGACGCCACCGCGGCCCTGGTGCGCTCCCTCAAGCGCCTTAGTGTGCTCCGCCTCGAAGGTCTCGGGCTCCAGTATCTGCCGTCGGAGACGTTCAGCAAAGTGCGCACCCTGCGAGAATTGGGGCTGCGGCACAATCGGTTCAGCAGCTTGCAGCCAGGCCTGCTGACACCTCTTAAGTCGCTAGAAAGCCTCGACCTGGCCTTCAACCGAATGCGCGGCATAGCACCCGAAGCGGTGCGCGAGCTGGATTCGCTACCGGCATTGTCGCGATTCACGGCGCACGACAACCCGTGGCAATGCAAAGAATGTCAAGTGATGGAACTCTCCCGCTGGCTGGCCGAGCGGCCGCTCGACTGCGGTGGCGCCTGCCCCACGTGCGTTGGCCCCGCCAATCTGGCAGGCCAGACGCTCGCCTTCCTGCCCGTCCATGACCTGGAGCCCTGCCGCGAACCACTCGTCCAACGTCGGCTCTCGAGGGCTGAGTCGCAGGTATGTGTACCTCACGAATAACTGGCAATAGATTCATTGCGGAACAGCGTGGTAAAGGTGGGACATAGGCGAAGCTATTAGTCTCGCCTTTATTGCTGCGTTGTTCCACAATGAATGCATACCAACTAGCCCAAATTTCTGCTTTACTCAACTGGCAACGGGACAGCCTCTCGCGAGTACACTGAGCAATTGACGCCAAGTTGACAAGGGGGCTTCAAGTTAGATTCAGGACACCACGAAGGATGCATTGCTCTGCATTACTGACCAGGCTATGCCAGAGTACAAGTAGCAGGCAGAATACGCAGCAGCAGCCAAAAAAAAAAAAAAAAAAAAACGTGTGCACTGCTGTATTCAGTCGGAAGGCCTATATGTCACTCTTGTGTGCAAATGTGTAGAAACGAACAATTGTCTCTCGCGAGTTGTGCACAGGTATTCATGCAGTTGTGCACGTACGCAAGGAATGACGTCGCGCTTCCCGAACGCGCACTGCGAATCATGGTGATCACGCCGGTCTCGTGTCTGTCGCAGGTGGGCCTGATCGTGGCCATCATCATCATCATGCTCCTAGTGACGGTGATCGTGGCTACGGTGGTGATCTACAGGCGCCAAGGCGCCGTCTACTACACGCACGAGGACGACCGGCGCATGTCCTGCACCGATGTGAAGCGGCCTTCGATCGTGGCCACTCCACCCGCCGACGACATCAAGGACTGCGCCAAGATCGTCGCCTGATGAACGCGGCGCGCCTCGAAAGTGTTCCATGTGATAGATCAGCCGCGCTAGTGCCCATGGTGGCGTGCAAGAGCTGCGGGCTGTGTTCCCCTAAGTCAGCAACCGGCTGCCGGCGGGAAGTGCTTTTCCCGCCCACCAGCTCTGCCTCTGACATAACGGTTTCCGTGCCCCAGGAACTCCTGTGAGTGCGCCTCCAATGCACTGCAACCTCAACGGTGATCGCAAGCATCGCTCCCTAAAGGCAGGGCAGAAGTCTGCGGGTCGCTAGCAATATAGAGGGAACTTTCCCTGCTCTGAGAGCGCAGGCGACGGCTGGGTGATGCCAGCCCTCACAAAATCAGCCTGGGACGGGACCTCGCTGAGGCCAGAAGCCAGCGGCCACTCGGCGAATTCAGTCGTTGTCACTTTGCGAACTGATACACCGGTACCGAGTCGGTGGCTGGATAAAGGGCATTTTTTCAGGACTGTTTCGTGAAACGCTGTGTGTGCGAGGCACTGTCGTCAGTCCGCTTCAAAAAAGGGTTTTTGATATTACTTCCGATCTAAGAAGCGTGACATCGTTGTTTGACAAATTCTGGGACGAAAAACTCAATGTAGCTTTTGGTTCTGTTTATTCAGCATGATATAGTTGCGTCGGTCATTCTCCAAGGTGTTCGCTTACCGTAATGTTGTTGTGTGAGTTACTATCATGACCTCTATACCTGATGTAAACGTTCCTCTCCTCAACGCGAGGCATTTATATTTAGTAATAGCCGGTAAGCGCCGTGTGTTAGTGCATTTACGTTGTACAATTTTGCATTTAACGGGCCATGCCTTACTGTAATATGAAGTTCGACAATGTCGATCTTGTTGCAAACGTTTCCGCCCTAACTGAAAAGGCGGGCGCTGATAAAGCGCAGTGAAAACTACCTAAATTCCGTCTCGCTCATTTCCCCACAAGAGTGCGCCATAGTTGATGCATTTGACTACATAGAAGAACACACTGTTTAACTTGGTGCAGTCGAAGTCTACAGGGCACTCTCCTCCATGGCTGCCGCAGCAGCAGTTTCTCCATAAATCGCGCCGGTCAAAAGAACTGCTCTGGAAACAACTCCGTCTCCTTGCACGGCTCCCCGTGCACCGCATATGTAAAAAAGAACGTTACCCTGCTGTGTGGTTTAATAGAACCCTACCTAACACTATTGCCTCTCCCGTTTCGCCACACAAAGTACATACATTAAGAAATAACGCGGGAATAAAAAGCGGTTGTCAAGACGTTTTCTAATATATTAATCCTGTAAATAAACAACTTCCAAAGGCATAAAAAAGAAAGACAAGTGAGATTACATAGTTAAGATTTCAAACTGAAACTGATTTCAAGCCCACAGCACAGACACCTTGCAATGTTGAATTTGTTTGTGACGCTATGCCGAAGGCTTCTTAGTCTTTTGTTTCATTTTTTTTTTTTTTTTTTTTTTGCGACGGAGGCAAAGATAATGCACGTGAGAACGAGTCACACAGTGACGCTCTGAAAACATTTGCTGCCTGATTCTTGTCTAGATGCTTCTCAGAACGCCCGTTACTATCGTGCCACACGCACTGCGCCGAGTCGGTGCGCGGCACTATGCCTTGTCGCCTCAATTAGATCTCCTTTATCGGTAGCGCCTTCGTAATTGTTCCCGCTTCGTGGAACATTTTCCGCTAATTGAGGGAAGAGTATCGGGCTGTAACGAGATTTCGGTCAATTTCGCAATTGGAGGCGACCGCCAAGGCGATACTGCGCCTATAGCGATGTGTTCTGTGACTTTGCTGTGCACGCTCTACAATTCTGGCTTAAACTTGCGAAGACTCTATAGCATTTCGAGAAGATATGTAGTGCGCATAAAGCTGTTCCACCCTAGCTACTGACTGAATGCGCGACAAAATGCTCACGAAATGACAGTGCGACATTACGATTTTCGAGGTGTCTCACCGATAAACTCGCTGAGACGAGCCTTCCAAAAAAAAAGCGAACCATTGACGCTTTACTGTAATCCCCACCTTTTTTTTTTTTTTTTTTTTTTTTCACTCATTTGTACTTGGTATGGCAGTGTGAACGCTTTTTAGCCAGCGAGACTCAACCGACTGGCAGTTTTTCGCAAGGGACTCTAAAGGCACGGAACTCTCTTCGGCGCGCGTCACAAGCGAATAACAAGCTTTGAATAAGCGCAGTATCTCCCGGTCCGAAGGTTCTCACATGGCACAGTTTACTGCTTTCCGTTGTTAAGGGTTCCACCCCTGGAACTGATATACTTCAGATAGGCGAAAGTGGGAATGTTCTATTCAGGGTGCATCTGGCGCCCATGCAGAATTAGCAGCGTCAACGCGGCCCAGACCAAACCCGCTGTATCTACGGAGAAGGGAGTCACTTCAGTATGACATTTCAAGTAAAAAAAAAAAAGGGGGGGGGGGAGGAGGGGGGGGGGGGTAAAAAAAAGGAGGAGTAGGGGGGGGGGTCGACAGCGACATCAGCTGTATGCATCTAGCGAAGCTGAAATGACTACATCTGCATCTAAAGTATGAGTGAAGAGTCTACAGACCCGTCTTTATACATACACACGCTGAATCTAGTGACAGTGACGGACAAAGAAAGCGAAGAGATTCATTCGGTGGTCTCACCGATTTCATATATTTCCAACTCCTTAGAAGTGATTGTGATTTGCGCTGTTATTAAGAAAAAAAAATCTATTTTATCCAAAGAAAAGCTGGAGACTACTGCTAGACTGAGTTTCCAAAATGTACTAGGTTGTACTTGAGGTAACATTTTTGACCTACTTGACAACTCATACAATTCCTCAGGTAAGCCTTCACATAGCGGGCCCTTTATACCACATCGCTTACATGTTGTAAATAAACGTAAAAACCAATACGTCACAGCATATCATGAAAAACGAGGCTTGCATTCAGTGATCCGATGGTGTAAAGTAGTGGCGTGGGTCGGGCATGCTGTAGAAGCGCATTGATATTCAAATTGTTGTCACGACGAACGCAGGAACGTTAATGGATTCTAGCCAGCTTTCCTTGTTTTGTTATTTTTACCGCCTTTCGTTTTTATGGTTTTAACATCTACTCGTTAGTTATTTATAAAAAAAAAACATTTACGTGTAAAGTAGGCGGCAACGTACGCATAATAACTGTCCATAGTGCTTTAGCAGTCCAGTCGTTAATTAGAAAGTTGCCTGACTTATATTTCGTCCAAATATAAACCATAGGTTCACGTCCGAAAATACGTCTACAGATAGCGCCAGTAATTGCTTTTTTTCTTTTATTCAAAACAGTATCATTTGGCCGTAGCCACATGAGCTTGGATATAAACGAGCGGTCGATGTCTATGGCAGCAGCCATCCATTTCATATCCGTTCGCTCAGCTCACCCATGCAGTCGATTGCAGAGAACGCCATATATTTGGCCAATTCTCCCGGTAGCTATGGCCCCAGTCAAACCGGTCACTATCAGGTTTGGGGACGCAATGCTCACAATCTGGAATCGCCATCGGAATCGATTACCATGTCTCCCGAAAATACAAAAGCCCATAAATCAGACCTGTATGTTTCCGTTCCCTTCAGCGCCACCTCTGAGAAAGGCCACAGAGACGCCGCATCATGCACCAAATGTTGCAGCATTAAGAATAATTAGGAAGACCGGTCAACTGGTGTGATGCTGCTCCTCTAGGCGGAGCGTGGGAGGAGACCAAGTAGAGCGAACTTGGGAGCAGCAGGCTGTACATAGTGCCGCATCTAATTCCACTGCGTCAGTAACGACTCTCGTGCCTGGTTTCACGGTGTGAAAAAAAAAAAGGAGTAATTGTGACAAAGGAACGCCCAAACGGCGCCATACAAAACAGGCACGAATGAGCGACAGGTGTTGCGCATCCGTGGTCCAAGCGCAGTTGGCTGTCCGCACCTTTCTTCGCGGTGCATGATACACAGCAGTGGCGTTTATACAAGCATGATCTATATACGCGCGTACTACATAGCATCGTAAAGTCTGTACAGACCGCGACTCGTTTGTTGTCCTGTGTAAGCTGTGCCGCCGGTGCGCTACCTGGCGGGTGTGCCGACTGAGATAACCGCGATGCATTCGCTTGAGCGGCCCAGTCGCTCTGCTGTCTCCGTGACCCCTCCGAGCTCCCGGGGGTGTGCGGAGAATATTTTGTACAGACGCAAAGAGTGTAGCCAAAACCAGAGCTGCGCCGCGTTCTAAAGTGCGCGGAATAGAACGCGGCGAGATTTCCAAAGCTTCTTATTTCGCTGATGCCATCGCCCACAATTCATGACATTTGTTTGTTCCATCTCCTCTGTGCTAGAGATTTATTTTTAGACTATGTACGCATACAGAGCGATATAAGTCATGATGTAGTCCCCAGAGGTTATGAAATGCTGAAAATAAAATAGATTTTTGAGCTGTTGACATCGGTTTCTGTACTCATTGTATATAGTGAAATAGCATCGCGTAGTTCGACCGCACTGCGTGGTCTCTCCTCTGCTGGCCACGCTTCCAGGAGGCGACATACGTGGCCGAGGCGCCCGTGACCGAAGTGGGCGGTAGGCTGTGCAGCGGCTTACTGATGACTAGTTGAATGAAAGAAGCTGAGTGGGCATTCCTCCTTCGAGCTCGCGCGTGGTGGACGCAGCCGTTACGCCAAGAAACGCTTGCGACCACGTTCTCCGGCCACTTGAGATTTGGTCGATGAACTTTTGGGACCGACTGCAACGTTACCGCGTTACGTCTGTCATTCGCGGGAGCACTTGTGGGGCGCTGCCTTCGTGGCAAGACTAACCGAAGCATCTGGCTGCAGTTTCATAAATCTGTCCGAGCGTACACAGATGTCGCCGCCAGCTAATCGCAAGACGGCGTTTAATTACGTTGATGCCTCAACTCACCTGCTATTCACTCCAACGGAGGGCCGGCTGTCAAGGGGCGCTGTATAGTACTGGTGTTCCGTTATATATGGCACAGTGCGACTGACAGCACCGCAGATAGGAATGAACAGCACGCGCGTACGACAAGGGGCTCCGAAGTGCACGGAAGACGCAATGAGAATCGAACTAGATGACTCAGGCCACTACGATGGTGTGTCGGTTGTACCAGCGCAGCGCCAGCACGTGGGAGTGTTCCGGCTTTCACGCGGAGCGGTCACTAAAAACGCTCTGTCCTTATTAATTATGCTTCTATTTGAGAGCGTTCCTTTCTTCTTTTGTAGCACTGATAAGTATACTGCCAAGCTCCATCGTAAAGCACAGC
Source organism: Amblyomma maculatum (assembly GCF_055883805.1). Classification (NCBI taxonomy): domain Eukaryota; kingdom Metazoa; phylum Arthropoda; class Arachnida; order Ixodida; family Ixodidae; genus Amblyomma; species Amblyomma maculatum. The sequence goes on along the minus strand of NC_139344.1, from coordinate 16,705,411 downwards.
CAACAACACGTTCAGTGGTAGATATAAGTCCCGGAATATGTATAGCTTATACAGACTCATCGGTCATTCAAAGTGGTGGAAGAAGGACAACTAGTAGCCCCACACATGCGGAGTTATTCACACATCGGGAGTACGTAACGGACCACTCGGACTCACTTGCAATGGAGCTCTATGCTATTCGCGATGCGATGGAGGATATAAATGCAATACTGTCTGTAAGCAAAGCTTATTCACACCGACTCTCTAGCGGCTATTAAACAACTCAGCAAAGTTACAAAAACTCTAAGCGTTACTCAGGAGATACTGCTCTAAATAAGAAAATAACGAAACGTGTTCAGATACACTGGATACAAGAAGGCGCTAATACTATTGATCATAAAGAAATACACCCTTACACACCAAGCCCCTAATACTAGTGCCTCACCCACAAGCATCCCATTTGTTTCCCGCTTCGCTCTCCCAATATTGGCATCTGCTTTAAGGAAAAGTGCACGTGCTCTGACTCCACCGTGCACAATTACCCTCTTAACCTAACGAGGATGGAGGAGGTGTTCCTTACAAGGACTAGGGCTGGGGCGGCCCTTGCCCTGTCGGTGACGTGCCGATAAGACTCTCAAGAAGATGCAGTGCTGAGTTCATGCCTCGAGTGTCCAAGGCCAGCCGCCGAGGTGGATCTTCGCCATCATTTATGGACATGCCCAGGAATGCCGCCGTCAAGAATAAAACGAGAATAAATTGTATTAACTTTGTCCCACTTTGAATAAATAGTTAACGGCCGTACTTGAAACGTTCTCTAGTACAATAAGGTATATATGCGATTTGCAAAGACCAACAGTCAGTCAGTCGGTCGGTCGGTCGGTCGGCGAGTCGGTCGGTCGGTCAGCCAGCCAGTCTGTCCGCCAGTCAGCCTGTCTGTCTGTGATCACCCATTCGCCCGCCCGTTTCTCCGTCCCTGTGTGTGTGTGTGTGTGTGTGTGTGTGTGTGTGTGTGTGTGTGTGTGTGTGTGTGTGTGTGTGTGTGTGTGTGTGTGTGTGTGTGTGTGTGTGTGTGTGTGTGTGTGTGTGTGTGTGTGTGTGTGTGTGTGTGTGTGTGTGTGTGTGTGTGTGTGTGTGTGTGTGTGTGTGTGTGTGTGTGTGTGTGTGTGTGTGTGTGTGTGTGTGTGTGTGTGTGTGTGTGTGTGTGTGTGTGTGTGTGTGTGTGTGTGTGTGTGTGTGTGTGTGTGTGTGTGTGTGTGTGTGTGTGTGTGTGTGTGTGTGTGTGTGTGTGTGTGTGTGTGTGTGTGTGTGTGTGTGTGTGTGTGTGTGTGTGTGTGTGTGTGTGTGTGTGTGTGTGTGTGTGTGTGTGTGTGTGTGTGTGTGTGTGTGTGTGTGTGTGTGTGTGTGTGTGTGTGTGTGTGTGTGTGTGTGTGTGTGTGTGTGTGTGTGTGTGTGTGTGTGTGTGTGTGTGTGTGTGTGTGTGTGTGTGTGTGTGTGTGTGTGTGTGTGTGTGTGTGTGTGTGTGTGTGTGTGTGTGTGTGTGTGTGTGTGTGTGTGTGTGTGTGTGTGTGTGTGTGTGTGTGTGTGTGTGTGTGTGTGTGTGTGTGTGTGTGTGTGTGTGTGTGTGTGTGTGTGTGTGTGTGTGTGTGTGTGTGTGTGTGTGTGTGTGTGTGTGTGTGTGTGTGTGTGTGTGTGTGTGTGTGTGTGTGTCTTTCCGTCCGGCCATCCGTCTATCTGTTTGCCCGCCTGCTTGTCCGTCCGTCTATGGCCGGGCACTGATTGGTCGGCGGTTTCTGTGACGTCACGAGACCATATGTCATCGCAGAATTTGGAGGAGCTGCAAATCGGACGGCGCATTTGAGCCACATGATGACATTTATTGCGGTGAGTCATATCAACATGGTCGTGTGTGAACATCTGTGCTATGGGCAGTGAACCGTCTACGTCTACTGCCAGAACATCACAGGAGTATGATTATATGCATGCGGTTGTCGCATGAAACGTTGTAAGCATCGATCATCGTTTAAACCACCGCGAACACCAATGCTAAAGGTAACCGGCAGCTTGAGTTCCTCAAGGACGTTGGCCTAATGGGTTGCCAGGTCTAATGGCGCATTCGGTTGGGGGGACGAGAGCAGAAGCGCCGGACATTGCAGAGCAGTACAGGAGCACGCCGAGCGAGGGTCCGTCCTTCCACGGGAACGCTCTCTGCGCGTCGAGAGCAGCTCGCCACGACCACGTGACTGCACTTCTCTTCCCAGTATTCTCCGCCTGCCCGCAGTGGCGTCAGTTGCAACCTGAGGAGAGGCCAACGCTCCGTGAAGAACCGCTTGTTTTGTATGCATTTGTTCTCACAGCGCGGCGATCTGCCTCTTTTGGCCCTTTCGACGCCAGCAGCGACTCTCAAACGTGCATACAGCACCTGAGCAATGCTTTCCGCTCCTAAAGCAATTCGCTTGATTCCGAAGAGCTCTCCGAGCGCCGACGCTTTGCAGCAGCCATTTTGAGCGTCGCCGACTAAAAAGAAGAAAAAAAAAAAGATGGCTCGGAAATAACGCTTAATGTCATATGACTTCCTCTACACTCGCTTTCGACGAGAGAGCAGCCGGGAGTGCACTCGGGTGCTCTCAGTGGAGGAAACCCTCCTCCCCTACCATTGGAAGCCAGTGATTCTACTCCTGCTCTCCCACTGGAGGGCGCCCGCTTGTCTGAGAGCACTTTCGAAGTGCTCTCGAGTGCATCTACTCTCCCACTCGAATTTGCCATAAGTCTGACCTTTCGCATCTATCGAGCTCTGAGCACAAATGAGTTGGCTTGTCACCCACCGATTCCAACTCAGCCATACGCAATGCGACGTGCGCAGTGCGCGCTCCTAAAATTCCAGTTGCATTATCTGAAGCCTTACCTCTGACTCGATATACATATTTCGAAGATATTCTCCTGCTTCAAAGTTTGTACTCTGTTTTTCTGCTTCTAAACTTCGGTCCTCTCCCTCTGCTTTATACGTCGAAGCTTCAGCTCAAACTCAGGCCAGCCGCCTCTATTCTACTGCATGTTCTGCTGGATCTGAAGCGACTCGTTTCAGAAAAGCTTGCTTCTGGGCACTAAGACACGAAGTGCAACGCAAAGCGACGTATTATTTAAAGCGCGAAATAAAAGCAAGTTTTGAAACCTTCCCTCCGTCTTATCATCAGCCATGCTTGCTACCCGCGTTCACACATTGCACGTCTCCCTCATTACGCATAAAGGGGGGGAGTGCGTAAACCAAGGCCCGGTAAAAGAACCCATAGACAATTGTAAATGCATGCTTGTCGTGGTGTCTTCGCTGCGGGTCCACTTTCTAGCGTTTAAGCCTCAGGCCACTACACCCCATCCAGACCCTTGATGTTCCTCTCGCACACATCTAGAGATCATCCCCCACTGTGACCGACTGGCTGTCGCGATGAGCGCTTTTGATGCAAGCCAACAGTCACCGAAACATGACGGAGGACCTGAGACCCCGCCACCATAGTTAAGAGGATTCTAGACCCCCGCGCTTGAATGTACACGGACTGCATTATTTTTTTTATTCATTATACCATTTTTTATTCTTGTGAGTGGTGGCGGGGTATTTTTTCTTTATTATTTCGACAATTTCCGTATGTGTTTTAATAATAATAAATCTAAATCCCGAGACGGAGAAAAATATTAGGTCTGTCGCAGTGCACAAAAGCTGGAACTCTTGTATCCTGTGATGGCTCGAGTTACTTAAAGTAGTCCTGGGTCCGCACTGGGCATGAGATGGAGTCACAGACTCTGGATATCTATTTATTATTTAAATACAACTGGCTCAGTTTCGCTTACGGCCTGCCGTGACTGGGCTGCGTCGCTGCGTCAGCGTGGAGCGGCACGGGCTCCGAAGAAGGGCTGGGCTTTCGTCAAGGCCAGGTGGTGGAATGTTGAATGCTTCCGCTGCTGCCTTCGTTCAGGTGACGTTGTGATGAGCTGCCAGGCGTAGAGGCGAGATGAGAAGGACCGAACTTGAACGGCGGCTAGACCTCGGGATCCCAGGTCGTGGCGCAGCCCCAATCTTCTGCCCTGCTCGTCTTTCGTTCGCCCGTTTCGTTTGCTGTCTGCGATTCTTCTCCCCCGCTCTCCCGTTCGCCTCCTTCTTTAAGCCCTCCGCTCCATTGTTGGTTGACCGGTCTCCGCGGCCGCCAGCTGCCTTTGTTAGCTCCCCCGCGGCTTTCGCAGGTCCCGTCCCAAAGGAGACGTCGGTGGCTGTCCATATATGGACAGGTTTCCATGTCGCAATACCAAATATGGGTATGCGTAGAGTTTGGCCACTCGACGCCATAAGCCATCCGCTTCATTGTTGGTTGACCGGTCTCCACGGCCGCTTGCTGCCTTCGTTAGCGCCCCCGCGGCTTTCACCCTTTCATAGGCCCCGTCCCAAGGGAGTCGTCGGTGGCTGTCCATATGTCACGATACAAATTATTGGCATACGTAGAGTTTGGCCACTCGATGTCGGCATGGCGCGGTCAGCAGTGTCCAAGAAAAGTCACAGACCGGCGTCCGCAACACCGAGGACGCGCACGAAAAGTCACAATTTTGCACACGCACTAACACTGGCCTATTTCGCCGGTTCGCTTCGTGTTTTCACCTCTGACTGAGCGAATTGTTGATATGGTCGCGCGATTTTATTGGGAGGCTGCACTTGTCGCCTGTTAAGAAGACCAACCGTGTTGTTCTTATAATATTTTGTGAATTGTCGTTTCGTTAACTCGCAAAGCAAGACTGTATTTTTATTTTCCTCACCTGGTTGGTTACGCGTTTAAAGTTTGATTTAAATTCCAGCTTCTATAAATTGTATTTAAAACATAAATTTTGCGCTGCTTTTTTAAAGTGCAGTTAAAGCAGAATTATTTGCAATTTTTTTTTACAGCTATTTACTCTTACAAAATATTCTTCGCACGTCGGGGCTGTTCAGAAATGCTGGCTTTGTCCTCCATGTTATGCAAAATACTGCAAAATACTGCAAAATAGTGGTTTTACGAATAAATATTAAGTAAATGTTACAAGTGCTGAAGCTTTGTTTCATTGTGAGTTGTTTTACGTCACATGCCGTCGAGCGCACTGGCAGAGCGTGAGATTCACTTTTTCTTTTTTTTCAAGTATACGTCATAAACTGAGCCAAAAAATTTAGCTATGGTTTACCTCTGTTAAACCTGGATAAAAGCGGGAGCTACTTTTGTCTGCTACATTATTCCCCCTATCAAGCCCTATCAGTGTAAGGCGCTACATTACTGCGTACTCTTAAGCTCAGCCTTTAAAGGGATACTAAAGAGAAAAATGAAGCGGGCTTGCATCGATAGAATGCCAGTTCCTGATTACAAAAAGACCACTCTTACTGAAAACAGAGCTGTTATAAGGTAGTAAAGAGGAAGAACAGAAATACAGGTATCGCTGTCACAGCCGAAACGGACGAGACTCGCAACTAGAAATCACGTGACGCGCAAAGGATCCCGGAGGCTGACAAATGCGAATTACGTTGCCCGTTTGAATGCGGTAGTAGTTTTTGTCTCGAATATGATAACATGCTTTTATCACACGTAAACGACGGTGAAACGACAACATAAATGTTGCAAGGCAAATATAAAAATATACGTGGCGGCGGCGTCACAGGCGCCCACTTCAGTTTCGGTTATGTTCCGGCTCAGGCACTTCGTGAGTGCTCGGATAGTTTCTTTTTCGACCTGCGGCGCCTGAAATATGAGCTCGGAGCAGCAGATGCGTCTATCCTAAGTGCTTACCGAAGGAAGGTCATGACTCGGCACCATGGAGGAAGAAAAAAACTAGAAGGGAGCGTGCGCAGCCTCCGCAAGCCAACCTCATCTGACGCCACTCCCTTCTCTCTCCTACGCGCAATGATTCTTGGGAACTTAACCAACATAAAGAGCATTCGTTTCTATTTGGCGCTAGTGTCGCGTTACGCCTGCACGTCTGAACTGTCGCTGCATGAGTGTAGCACTTGCACGGCACTTGCTGTGCACTGCATGAACTAGTGTAGATCGTGCAGGGTAAATCGAACGGGCCTATAGTTGCCAGACTCGAAAGCAGCTGGGTACATGGTATTCTGTAGTGACTGTGGATGCCTCAGCGGAAAGCCTACCGGAGTGCACTAGAAAGTTGCGCGTCTCGTCGTAACACATAAGTTACATTGTTTACAAATGTTGCATTGTACTCGCGTTGAGAACCGCAGGAAGGTGTTTCAACCACGGGTTCGTCAGGAAGACTACGGGTCCGAAATAACGTACGTTGCATGCTGACTGCAGCAGTACATGTATTTGAGGTCTGCGTTTCATAAATGAAGCAGACGATTTTCGTCTCGAACAATACGTGCACACACCCTAACAAGCAAACGTCTCGTTTTTCGAGGAGTGTGCATAACAGGCTACTCACCTTGGAGCGACAGCCCCGGGCGGTATATCCGTCTAGCATCCCGGCACGCAGCATTTCATGACAGCTTTTGTTGCTGGGCTAGTTGGTTTGATTCCATGCTTGGTGGTGGTGGTGAAAACGTTTATTTCAGATTGGGAGGTTTGACGCGGAGCCTTAAGGACTTCGGCCTTATAATACTGGGTGAAGACCCCATTGGCGGTTGCCGCCACCCGCGCACGCCGCGTTAAGGCCCTTTGGGCCTGTAGGTCGCAGCAGCCGAGCAGGGTCGCCTCCCAGTCCTCCCGGGAAGGGTTAGGAATGGGGGGAAGGGATAGGTTTTGTTGGTAGGCCCATACCATGTGGTAGGTGTCAGCCACCTCCCCACAGTACTAGCACTGTCCAGTGAATTTGGAGTCAAAATGTTTAAGTACTGCCGGGCACAGCATTGTGTTAGTGAAGAGGCGCAGGAGCAGCCTCTCGTTCGCTTTTCCTAACCCTTTGCAGGGGTTAGGGTATTTGCGATGCAAGTTTTGATAAAAAATTACAATATCTTTGAATGTGTAGGCCGGATTGGAATCGATGTCCTCAGCCGATTCGAGTCCCGAAGAAACTGCCCGGAGAGAAAGCGCGCGGGCGGCTGCGTCAGCTGCCTCGTTCCCTGCAAGACCCTGGTGGCTAGGAGCCCAGACGAGATATCGGCACGCGGGGTCCGTGTCCCGACAGCAATTTTGAAATATTCTATAGGCTAAGGGGGTGGTCCACCCTTGGGCGACGTTCCGGCAAGCCCCTCGTGAGTCGGTGATGATATATTTAGAAGTGTGGTCTGAGGCGGCGAGTGCAATGGCTACCTCTTCAGCGTGTGTTATAGATTTGGCCTTGAATGTAAGGCCATCGACTGTGTTCCCGTTGTGAACGACTGCGGCCGTATACCAGCCCCCCGGATGGGGGTCCGAGGCATCCACGTAGAACACGCCTAATTTGTTGCCATAATGGCGGGCTAAGGCTTCCGCCCGCGCCATGTTGACAGGGAGAGGCCGCACTCTGAGGGCGCGTCTCCAGAGTTCTGAGATGCGGAGCCTCTCCTCTGTGAACTGTTTATGTTGAATGTTCAGCCGGGCAAAAAAGCGGCGACCCGACACTGTCTGTGTGAGGCGGGTATATTGGTTCATCAAATGTGCTTCCCGAAGCTCCCTGAAAGTGTTCACCACCCATAGGGCCATGAGCCTACTGTTGGAGGTGGAGAATGGGAGATCGAGGGCACGTTTCATGATTTTTCGGAGGATCACCTCAAGGGTATCCTCCTCGTGCCTCCGCAAGTGGAGGTAAGGAGTCGAATACAGGATTCGACTGGTTACGAAGACGTTTGCCAGCCGCAAGGCATCCCTACTTCGCAACCCTCCGCGTTTGTTAGACACCCGGCTGACCATACGGCCCACCTGGTCCCCCACCTGGCGGAGCTTGGCTAGTGTTGTGTCAGGGCGTCTTTGGTGATGGATGAAGAGACCGAGTACACAGCGCACAAAGGCGAAGCACAAGAACAAGTAGGACAAAGTGCGAAACACAAGAACACGAAGGACACTGGACGAATCGGATCCTTCTCGTTCTTGACTTTGTGCGCCGAGCCCTGCACGTCGCGAAATATACGTGTGTACTGTGGCAGCGGGAGCTCCTAGGGCATCGGACCGTCTAAAGGTCCAAAGTTCCATCTATCGTCTGCGCTCAGCGCGTGCCTCGGATTTCTAGCGCAGGCGACGCGTAGCGAAGGCATTCCTCCAGAGCGGAGTGTGCGAAACCCCAACCGAAACCAGCTACCGTCTACCGCTTGCCATATCACGTGACGGCTAAATTCCCATGATGCTTTCCATTATATTTTTTTATGACTAACTAGGCTTCTCTCACAGCCCGCGGCGCTCCCTTCTTCCTCCATTCTCGGCAAGGCGCACCAGCAATCACGGAGTCCCATCTTGCGTCATAGTGTGCGTCATTCTACCCTACTACGTAGTAGGAGGAAATCAGTTTGAATTCGACCGGCGGGAACAAAAAAAAACCTCAACTTCTTATCGCAATATCTAAGCAATAATTCGATTTTTTGCTGCCAGATATGCGGCGACAATGTCACGAAATTCTGTTTATTAGGTTTTGATAGCATATTTGTGTGTCTTTAGTGTCCCTTTAAGGGTATGACGCGAGAGCGTAAGCCACCAGCTCACATATAAAGTCCCGCTTTAACCAAACTGCATGGACGTGTCTGCATAGTCTATAGGGGTAACCTGAATGCAAAGGGTTCTGGCAGGCTGATTCTGATATCACCCTCCCACATGAAAGGAGAGGCCCGAGTTGGCACTCTTTCAGGCACCCGCCGGCACTGATGCTAGCTGATGTAGTGAAGCTTCCGCTTCAAAATTGCGTAGGTTTATCCCTGTCAAACCTAGTTATCTGAGCGTACACTCTGTTAAGCATGGATACACATCAGCCTGACACCTGCGTCGAAGCATCGATGCCCTCGGACTAGCACGCGCCTCATCCATGGCGAGACTGAGCAAACAAGCGAAGGCCCAACAGTTGTTAAAATGTGACATAGGCCAGTGGAACAGAATAAATTTAGTCTAAAATTCATTCCCATATATCAGCATAAGTGTCCTGAAAATATACGAGTGACGCGAAATGAGTTGTGTGCGGTCTCACTTTAAATATTCGGATTCATGCACGCGCGAGATCACTGCGATGAGAACGATGACCGCGGTGCCCTGATGGACGTAGCGCACATCTGATGTACTCGATGTTCGTCATTTCCGTATGTTTATACATAGCACTTAGATTTGGGACTGACGATTTTGATGACTACACATATTTTCGTAGAGTATCGCGTACAGCTCCAGAGCTCAGGCATGAACGAGGCATGCGACGAATATATTGGGACTTTACACTTGACCACAATGCTTGCAGGATTCCACCAAAATTAATATGCATCAACATCCTTATACAGCTAAAATCTGATTTAACGAAGTGATGAGCAGGTTCGAATTATTAGTTCAGCCAGGAAGTTTGTAAAATAGAAACGCCATTTTCGGCCCTTCTAAATTTAAAACTCTAACGTAGCGACACCCAAAAGCTACCGCGGCATCGTATTTGCTGCTAACCCGGGCCTGCGTGTTTGAAAAGTCCATGAGAGTGGCCCAAATTGCTTTTGCGTGAAGCCGAAAGAAGTGGCCTATGTGACTATGCCCCAAAATCAGATGGCAACCACAAGGAGAACACTGGTCAAAATATGTCATGAGATTATGGTGGAGATGAAGAGATCTTGCCTATACAGATCGAGCACTACAATATCAAAGAAAAGAGGCTTTACAATTTTAATTTGCCTTTGAATATCGCATAAAAACAACCGAGGCGCTATCTAGCGGAGAAACCCTAGTACTTTCAGTGTAGCCCCCCACGTGACTACATGTTAGCAAAATATCGTTGATCTTCGTAGTTGCACATTGTTCTTTTATATTCTAGGAGTGCTTGCCATAATTTATTATATTTTGCGCTTTCTCCAGTGCGTCCTTAAATATATAGTGAACTAGAATACTTTCTAGTGACGCGAACGACGACGCTCGGGCACGCCGATTTTCATTGACGCCGCCAGATGGCGCCACTGCAACATCTACTAGTCGACTTTTCAATGCTTTCTTGCAATAGTGCGACATAGCACCGATGCTTTTGTGCGCCTATTCAGTAAAAGTGATTTTTTTTTCCCTATGCCGACGTATGTGGACCTCCACCCATGATAGAAGGCGTTTCATTCGACATTATTAGGGTTTTCGCCGTTGCACTAGGGTGAAAGCGCTCTTATTTCGCTGGCGTCTGCTACAGCTCATGAGGGACGAGTTATCGCGCACTGTAAATCGTTACGGCACATTTATTTGTACGGGACGGGTATTTTTCTGAGCCCTGCAGAGCCCGTTTTATTACACAGCCAACTCAACTGTCAGCAGCAGACTGGTAGCAGAGTGGCCAGGCATCGTGTGCACGTACGGGTTCTCGCATCTTTCCAACCACGCCGCAGTAACTCTCCTTTAGCCAATAATAATGATTATATTACACTGCGCTATTCGGTATCCACTGGTAACCAGGAATGCTCATTTTAGCTTGATATCTGCTTAGCGTTGGGAAATTTGCCAACTGGTAAAGTGAGGAGCAGCTTCAGGCTGTTACATTTTTTTTTTTAAAGTGGTCATGAAAAAAAAAAAAAAGAAATCCTACGCTTTGAAACAAATCATCCAGCGATATTCTGTGGCGTCACCATTATTCTATGTTCACAGCAACAATATCTGTTATAAATCATCGCTGTAAGCCAGGTGCTAATTAAAATCCTTTCATCATCTCATATACATAACATATATGCCAAAAATACATAAATGAGGAGGGCAGAGCAGTTTTGTTTAGGTACTTCACAAGGCTTCTCCCCTGCTGTTTTATTTTATTTGAGTGCATGGGACAAAAGCCATCAACAATGAGTTGTTTTGTGAAATTATTGACTACACAAACAGTCCTAAGAGCATTCATCTGCTCATCTTCAGGTGCTTTGAAGCTTGACATTGCGCTGGTTAATGCATTTTGTGAAAAAGTGCATGCGGGTACTTAAGCAGTGATTTCAGCTGCACCAATTTGACAGTGGTCAGAGCACCCAAGTTAGCAGGTTTGCTTGGCCAGTAGCATATACTGAGTACAAGCTGTCTGCTTGAATTTAGACTGAAGCAGGTTGTAAACACATTCTCAAGGTCAGCCACAAACTGGTATCACTTGAAGGGTACAAAAGGCCTCTGTTGTCCTTAAAATTAGTAAAATTAGCCAAGTTTAATACATGTGACATCTTTTTCTTTTCAGAAAAGGGTTAAAGCCTTTCTCACAGTTAGTTTGAGGTAGGATTTGAGGTAGGATAGAGAGACCACAATTGTATTCAGTTGCCAGCCAACTGGTTCACCCCAGGCAATGTTTTATTTTGAAGTTAAGGGATTAGTAATTATTTTTTAATTGACTTACTATTGCCTTTAACTATTGCCTTTAGACAATAACTGGGTTTGCAGAATTTGAGAGCGCCTTCTAAAACATCTATTCCATTTATTTCCAATAAAGAAAGCCTCATCGTTTTTCCAAGCTCTAAAGAAAGCCCGCAAGATACAAAAATTATCAGCCTGTATAGCGCTGAGACTGGGCTGTTGAGTCACGGCCGCAGCTAATTTCTGTCACTCAAATCATGCACGGTTGGGAGCACAACAATATCGTAGCGCATGAATGCGTCAGTCACGTGATTTTTTTTTTATTTCGAGGGCTTTCTATAGAGGTGGGAAAAACTATGCACGTGAGGTTTTCTTTATCGGGAATAAATGAAATGGGGGTTTCAGAAGGTCCTCTCCAGCTTTGCAAATCACATTTATTTGAACGCAATACTTAGTAAATTAAAATTCAAAATGAAAAATTGCCTGCACCATTTTTTTTATCGATATTTATTGTCTTAGGGCATCAGTAGGGTATGATATGAAGGATGAATAAATGATTAAATAAATGTTCCAGCTAGAGATCCAAGGATATACCATGACTACGCGGAATTGAATTTAATTTAATCTGAGCTGTCTGCTTTATTTAGCCAGTGGTAGTATTCGAGATCCGCAAACAGTCGAAGCTTTCTTCCCCCGAAGTCTTCCTTTTGTTCAGACCTGGTGCGCCAGGTGTTGTCAGCAAGTGGTTTCTCTGGCCTATATTAAATGGTTTATTTTTAACCCTTGGCTGAAGTTAGCTTGGACACGCGGTATAAAATATGTCGGCTATCGTTTGGTGCCACAGGCTTAATAGCAAGAATCTGCACTGAGCACAACTCTCTGCAACATCAACATCATTGATCGAAAAATTTCCGGTAAGAATTTTCTGCAGCGTTTCTAACAAAACCGTTATTGAATCGAACATTTTAGACATCAATCTTTCCACTGCGGCGAAAAAAAATCGACCTAAATTCCGGTGTTCTGTCCCTTTAATACGGACGTTTGACCTCTAAATCTCATCAGTGACCTTGGCAGTGGTCACGGGCCACTTCGTGACCTACGTGACTATGCCTAAAACCCACATGACGACCACCAGGTTTAGCAAAAAAATTCGACCTCAAAATCTCGTGACCTTGACCTTGATAGAGGTCACGGGCCACTTCGTGGCCTACGTGACTGCCTCAAAGCCACATGGCGACCACCAGGCTTAGCATAGAAGTTCGACTTCAAAATCTCGTGACCTTGATAGAGGTCACGGGCTACTTGGTGGCCTACGTGACTATGCTCCAATGTCACAAGCCGACCACCAGGCTCAACACAAAAGTTTGACCTAAATCTCGTGACCTTGACAGTGGTCACGTAGGACACTTGGTAGCCTACGTGACTATGGCCTAAAGTAACATGGCTGCCTGCAGGCTCAACACAGAAGTTTGACCTCTAAATCTCGTGACCTTGATCTTAACAGCGGTCACGGGCCACTTGGTGGCCTACGTGACTATACCCCAAAGTCGCATCGCGACCACCAGACTTAACACGAAAGTTTTACCTCTACACCTCCCTCAAGGAGAAAACCGCCCCGCCGGCGCGGCGCAGCTGTTACGGCGCTCGACTACTATGCCCAAGGAAGCGGGATCGAATCCCGGCCTCGGCGGCTGCGTTTCGATGGAGACGAAACGGAGTGGCGTCCGTGTGCTGTGAGATGCCAGTGCACGTTAAAGAACCCCAGGTAGTCGAAATTTCAGTTCTTCACTACGGCGTCTCCCATAACTTGAGTCGCTTTGGGACGTTAAACCCCCCAAACCAAACCAATCATCAAGGTGAAAACCGTGCATACCCGATGGCTCGATCTATCTGCCGTAGTGAAGTTTTCGCTTCAAAACAAAACATCATATCGCATACTTCTGGAGCTAACTGCGAATTTATTTTGAAGGGAAGGCAGTCGTGATCTTCCACCTGCAATCACTTTCTCAGCAGTGGGCGTATACACACTTCTCAAAGCCCAAAAACGCTTTCAATGCGTTCTCGGTTCCTCGTCCACATCGTTCACAGGTTACAACTGCTCTGGCGCGACGGTAACGAACTGGACAATACCTTCGTCATCTAAAGCTTCGTTGTGCCATCCTCTGCGTCGGCATCGGCGCAAATAGCCTTCGGAGCTCAAGTCTGCAGCCACCTCTTCCGGCTGGTGAAACTGTTTCCAGAACTGGACGCGGCCTCCTCGTGCCGTTTTGGGGGCTTCCAGAGCCCGAAGCAGCTTCGGCAATGGGTGCTTCGAACTCGGCTTATTTGGAACAACTGACGATGACCAAGCGCCCTGTCACCTTCAACGACGCTGCCACCATCTTGATTGCCATAAAAAAAGAAAAAAAAAACGTCGAAGTACTACGTATCCACTTTCAGCTGCAAGTTGAGCAGCAACTTATATATCGCCATTCGCTTGTATGCGCACTTATTACTTCTATTGTCCTTTGGTAAAGGGGCTGGAATACGGAGGTCGCATTAAAGGGAAAATAGCGTATTTTGTGCTATCTCACTGCGCCTGCATGACGTGGAGTGCCATGCAGTTGTCCAGCAGAAGGCACATCTTACTTCTCTGCCAGTGCATATCATCGTCGAGAAAAAATTGCGTGGGTAATCCAAGATTTGATGTTCCGGGCATAGTGCGCAGAAAGCGCGATATATATGTGAGGTAAATAAGAAATTAATCGCCATTTAGCTCATTACAGAAAAAAGCTTCGTTAGATTGGGTTTTGTGGCCAAGTTAGTTTCGTTAATTCGGGTCGATGAGAACGTTGAACCGTATGGGTACCTACCGGGGAATGATCGGGAACTTCATAAAATAATGTTTAGTTATTTTGAGTTTTTACTGCATAGTTCTTGCATTGTGCCTTTCGGCAAACATGCTGAAAAGGTCTTTGAAAATAACCTATTATGCATATGTTATAGACATCCCAGTCAGAAAAAAATTACAGAAAAACCCATGTCGTGCACGGAGTGATAGATGTCTTGCGACACACATTTAGAATTTAATCGTGCGTCATACTGTCAACAGAAAATTTTATTTCGTCAAAACAGAGTTTCTGTGCGGATTTTGACAGTGAACCTGTTGTGACAACAAAAATTTCTGTAGTACCGTCAGAACTTCATGTAGTCACAACTAAAAATTACTATAGAACTACATACTAGAGAAAGCCCCAGAACTACGGAATATTCTGACGTTCACAACAGAACTAAGAATATTTTGTCGTATTTCTGACACAGTTCTGTAGTTTTTTTCTGTCTGGGCTGTGCTATCCTTAATCTATTTTTTATCCATGTGACGTTTTATGGATATCGCTGCTGGATATAGATGTTTGAATAATGCTTAAGTTGTATGTACAATGAATGTTGGTGAGATCATGACCAACTAGCCAACCACACAACAGAACAATGATCGGGTGTTCCGCTTCGTTTCTCGACGCTGATAGCACGTTCGCTGCGCTGGACATATCGGAAAGTGAATAACCCAGCCATGTCGTGCACAGAGTGTTAGATGTCTGGCGACACACATTTAGAATTAAATTATGCGTCATCACTGTCAACCGTCTGCTCGACATATACGCGATCGACGAATTCTTCAAGCAAGCTCGCTTTACAAAAAATATATTTGCCAAGCTAACATCTTTTGAAAGTCGAGCTGCTGACGGCTTATTGTGCTGCGCAAAGAACGGCAGTCACAGCGGCAAACCATCCTTGCTTTATTTTTCTACCGAACTTCTAGTGTTCTTGTAAATGCTTCTAGAGCGCCTTTTCTGATTCGTCGAGGCATCCCACTTTCCTACCCATGCGCGGTCGGTCTCGAAGGGAGCGCGCGACAGAGGGAACGCTACACAGCCAGCCAGGCTGTCAACACGTACCCCGCGCGGAAAAGCCAGCGCGCACAGGCCATCTCATATTCTCCTCACTCGGAGGTGCACGTGATGCAGACATCGCCGAGATAGATATCACGGTTTGTCCCGGTTAAACTGGAAGAGTGGGTGGGGCGGGCACGCAGCGACGAAGCGACGACAATGATGATGATGGATTTTAATGAATAAGCAGCTTTTACCAAAGAGCGCCACCATACACGGTGTTTTTTGACTATAGAAGTACGATCAAACCCCAATTTTCCACGCATTTTACCATGAAGGAGACGATCACCATGCCAAGGGAGAGCTTGTACCCATTGTATCACCAGCGGGTGGATGGCGGAACTTCGGGATCGAACCCTGTACCTTCCGCACTCGAGGCGGATGCCATACCACTAGATGACCATTGCATTACTTAGGCAGGGATATTTGTTCGAGACGGGCCCAAGGTAATTTTTTACATCGCAAGAGGAGCAGGAGGGGAAGTGAAGCTCATGGATACATGATTGGGGAGGGGAAAAGGGGTGTTCCATGTTACAGTACCCACTTCTTTCAGCAAAAATATCTGGGGGCACTTAATCCTCCTTAACTGCGAAGGCATTTCTCTCTTGGACATGACGTGGCACCACCACTGATACTATGGCAATGCCCGGCGCGTTCAGACATGCTATGTTCTGCGGACATGTCTGAACATACGTGGCGCCATCTACATATAGCTGTTATGACATCAGATACTGTAACCATGACTAAGACTAACTATAGGATATGACGAACTATACTAACAAGGACTGACTAATCCTGACTACCTAGGATATGACTAACCATGACTGACTGAATAACTGGGACTGATCGAATCATAATTATCATCAATCATCAGCGATTGATTTTATTATTATCATCTCTGTATGATTGACAGGTACAAAGGGCATTTCCTGGTCACGCGAAGCATGAGGCAAGAAATGCTGTCTCATTAAAAAAGAAAAGGAAATTGGGGGAGAATTGAAAGATGTGAGAAGATAAAGAGGATGCCGTAGTCTGCCGAAGCGGCGAGAACGACTTTAAAGCAACAGATATCCCTGTGGTAGGATGTCTCCGCCAAGCGCCGGAGAGCTTACCTATTAATTTCTCGCTTGTGTGTGTGTGTGCGGGGGGGGGGGGGAAACGACGACGACACCTCCTCTGAATCCGTCCTGTTCATGGCCCCTTTACTCTTTCTACAAGAAATATATATGATTAAACAAATATTATTCTGCTGTTGTCTTTAAAATATGAAGAAATAAAAAACCGCACCGCACACACAATTCCTTTGATGCACCGGCATAATAGCACTATATATATGCTGGTAACCCCTCTTCGTTAGGACGTCTCTACAGTAGCGACCACATGATATAGTAGCGGAGAGATGTAATAGCGGCTCATTGTACTGTCATACATCGATGCACATTATGTATTCTTGAAAGCAGAAGAAATTTAAAGTTAAACATATTACTTACCTGTGCACAGTCAGACATGGATTATTGTCTTGCAGATCACGATTTCTTATTTTAATGTTTTGTTAGCACTCTGCACGTGACCATACATGCAGCGCGCGCAAGTGTATCTCGTTCGAGTAGACCGGGCAGAACCTCCATGACAGCTTCCTGATTGCTAGCGTCCACATCACTGCCAATTGGAACGATGGTGTCAAAGGTAGGTATATTATAAGCAATACGCCACGGCTTATTGCGACACATTTCGAACATATTACGCGAGCGCCATAGTGTGGAACTAATGTGGTTAGCTTAGAGTGCACCATGGTACCAATGGTACCACCTACTTTCCCTACTGGCTCCCGCGGCATTGCGAATGGGAGGTTGAAATAGCCTTGGCTATAAATTAGCCCCCATAATGCTCGTGGCATTTTTTAATCTCAAATTGTTTGTTTGAGGATAACGAAGGCCAAACGCATGCCGACTAGTGACTCCAGAAGCCGCATTCTGCGACAGATGTCGCAATACGCGAAGGAATTCGTTGAAGGAGCGTCAGACCACGCATAACTTCAACGATTTTGAGCCAGTACAGCTTCTATCTACAGCGAGAGGGAACCATTATGTCGCAAAACCCCAATGGAACCTCGACCGTGCGTGCCAATTCCTACCTAACTGCGAAATGTGAGCACTGCATAACACAGTGCGCGTATTTATTCTCATGAGGTTCTAACACATTTAGACCAGGATGTCTGAGAAAGTTCGTAGCTTCGACCCGTCGAGTAACCTTCAACTGCTTCAACCTCGAAGCGCTCGAAGCATCGAAACAAGCACCACTTTTATCAGTTGTACATAACTTTGTAGCAGCCGGAATGTTTGGATTATCTGACCTTCTTCGGTCGCTACCTGATACTATGTACGGTTTGAAAGGAGAACAGCTTCGTGTTATCGTTTGCAGTCATACTCGTCATACTCCTTTTGCACTATCACATCTAGCGAAAGCCGGCATAGCTGCGTTGGTAACATTGACAAAGCTTTTCCCAGCAGGCATCGCTCTCACGGACGGCAACACGTCGGCGGCGTCATCAGTCCGCTCCGTGCCACTCCGGATTGTCTATCATGGCTTCAAAGCGCGTTCAGGACGCCGGTGACACGTCGAATGCCGAGAAAGAAGCTGAGAAGCCCATCAAAATTGACAAGTGGGACGGGTCTGCTGTTCGAAATGCTCTGGACGACGCGGTAAAGAAGGTACTCACCGAAAAATACGGCTACGTGGAGAACCACCGCCTCACGGACGGCCGGCTGGCCATCTGCAGCATCGCCGTCGGGGCCGCAATGTTTGCTCTTCTGTGGGACTTTTTGTACCCGTTTCCCGAGTCGAGAACGGTCCTCATCGCCTGCGTGCTCTCCTACTTTTTCCTCATGGGCGTCCTGACGCTCTACACCACGTTTCTCGAGAAAGGCATATTTCTCGTGGCGCTTCAAAAGGACAAAACCGGCTTCGACCCCGACAGTGTCTGGACGGTGAGCTCATCCCTGAAGCGTTTCGACCACATCTATCACCTGCAGATTCATTACAAGGATGGAAAGACGAAGAAAACACGCGAAGCCAAGTTAGAAAAGTCCATCGCCAGCTGGTTCGACGAAAACGGCACACTCATAGCCGACCTTTTTGATCCTGAGGTGTGCAAGCTACACAACAGTCTCTTGAGCGAGAAAAAGGAGAAGTGAACTGTTGCCCATATCTAATGCACTGTTACTGTTCCCTGTGGTGTCTGGGTGAATCAGGGTCCGGGATTTTTTTTTTTTTTTTTCATTTTTTTTTCTAAGCCACCAATAAAGTAACCGTCATAACATGTTAGCCGTGCACAGACTTGGGACAAATCCTTTCTTCAAGTGCGCCACTGTCTTGTTTGGGCTACGTGTGCATCCATTGCGGACGCACTGTGCTTGATGGTGTCGTCGCATTGAATTTATAACCTTGTGTAAGTACCGCTCCGCACCTGCTAAATTTTGTGTCGTGTTTTTTTTTTTTTTTTTTTTTTTTTTTTTTTTTTTTTTTTTTTTGCCGCCCATTCAGGAAGGTGACGTGTACTTACTCTCTTCTAGAACAGGCTTGCGTTTTTACTTGCCGAGCTGATGTACTGATTATACAAAGTTCGCAGAACTTGTGTGTCTTTTTGAACCAGCTGACGCAGGTTACAGCAGCTGCTTCACGTTCCGGAGTTGTGCTGTTATACTGGTGGTTCTGCGTATGAACAGTGAACAGCAGTACTCGCAGCATAGTTTAGCCACTGTTGGTACTTGCACATTGTAAGATATGCACTGACAGAAGGAAGGATGTTAAACCCTACTATCATTAGTCCTCCATCCTGCCTGTGCCTTTCATACTCCGGGTTACTGGTTAAGCAAGCTACAAACTTGTACACTTCGCTGGCCTTGAATTCATTTCTAACAACGTTGTGAACATTTCAGTCTACTGTACTGATTTGACACCAAGGAAAAGACCATGTTACTGTTTGACTGCTGTATGCACTTCTAATGTAGTCTTTGTTAAATGTGTTGAGCCCTGGGGGTTTTCGTGTGAGCCACTTCATGTGGCTTGCAATGCATTTCCATTGTTCCGAATCTCTTGATGGTAAGGCTTTTTGTCCTACCTTCTCCACTGAGGACCTCCACTAATGCTAAATCAATGGCACTACACTGCTCAGAAGCATATCCCCTGAGCTCTACACTTTTGACAAAGGTTGTGCAGTCTTTGTCAAATATATGCGGCCCGAGGGCTTTGCTTTTGACTCTGCTCGTTGCACATCTCGAGTGTTCTAAATCTTGTAGATGGCACGTCTCGTCCTCCCTCTCTTCTAGCTTACGTATAGATTCTAATATTGCTTCCAGGAGCCTCATTGTAGGGCTTAGAAGCAAACTCCTTGGGCCACATATTTTTGACGAAGACTACAGAGATGGACAGGCATATGTAGAGGGGGGGCAAAATTGATAGCCAGTAAAACATTTAGGTTTAGTGTAATATGTTGGGCAGATATTGCAATCGCTGATTGCGGATGGGCATAGAAAAAGAAAGATTCTAATGAACGTGAGAGCACAAAACACCATAAGAGTGGGTTTATTCATTGCCCTTGTCAAGAATGCGTCTGAAGTGAGCATCCCCTGTAAGCGTTTGCAGTTTGGTATGAGGGCCTTGTTCTGAATAAGAGGGAGATCTGAGTGACAGTGACAATAGTTCCTGACCATTAATTTGAATGTTCCTATGTATTGTGGTGGTGGATATACCACATACCGTTACTGTGGCGGCAATAATTTGTGTGCTTCTCCAAGAATAATTTAGTGGAGCTAACTGCCTGATGACTATAAGTGCTGCACATTTCTGCCACTGGGATATAAATCATGGACAGGCGCAGCAGTGCTACTCAAGGCAAAGGAAATCTAAAAAACAATGGTAAAGGCCTTTTCTATAAAGGCTCCCCATGCAACACTATTTCTTGCTGTGCTGTTGTGCGCACTGGGCACTGACATGATGGCAGCAGCAGCAGAACCAATTTGCAACAGTCCAGATAGGAGGCATTACAAAGTCTTCCTTGTCTTATTAAAAAGGCCTTTTGGAAGTAAATGCCCATTTTGTTGAACGGTTGCCAAGTGCTCATATACTAGCCTCTTGAAGTAAGGTGGAATACATGTAAGATAAGTTATGCTGTCTCATTATCAGCATTTTTGCATTACCTCTGTGTGTGGTGCACAGGTGAGGCAGAACTGAATTCCTGCATTGCTCACTTTTGCTGGGAGGGCCCGGGTCACCCTTTATTCAGAGTACAGTTTGTCTCCAAAGCTTTTTTTCAGTGTTCCAGGAACTATTGGGGCATGTCAGTGCGGCACATTTGGTGGCCACTGTAGTCTTGCCCACATTTCTTTGTCTGCTTATTTTAGATGTCTGTATGTTGTGCTGTGCCTTTCTTGTTATTCTCGTAAAGAATATGCTTGTGAATACTTTCATACCTTTTGTGCAAGGAAATTGCAACCCATGATTCTACAGCAACTTAACGACGCCATAAGAAACTGAAAGATATGCAGGAATGAGCTGAGAAGTGCATTTCAGAGTCCACCAGAGTGGCCTTTGCTGCTGAAGCGACATCCTACCTACCAACTCCACGGGCACTTGCATAAACTGCTATGCATGATGTGGTAATAAAATGTGTCATTTTCATCATGCTGGCTTAATGGCTGTTATCATTAAGATACCACTCAAAACTCTTCAGTTGTGGTTTTCAAAACGTTAAATATGGCATTGGCACTAAAAGAGCACAGAATTGAGAAAAAAATCCTGAAAGGACAAAATGGTGTGAATGCAGTTTGTAACTCTTGGCTGTAATATTTCCTTCATGAGGAGAGCATCCCTATGCCCACTGAAAGGAAGAAACCACTTGCTGAAAATATTTGCAACACTAAGGTTAAGCCTACTCTACAGCCATTCAAGTACTTTAGGTAATCCACTGAAAATATTCCATCCCCGATCGGTCAAAGGAACTCAACGGAAATTTTTACAATTGTCATTGTGAACTACTACATTACATAATATCAGAATAGCGCACCATACAGAAATAGCCAATTCTACATTTATCCAAGATGGCTTTCTTATGCCTCTAATTATACTGACTCTACACTCCTCAAGTGGCTTAAATTCTTGTGCTCCACAGTTTCATATTACTCATCCATAGATGACTCATTGGACCATGTGAGATATGGTTTGTGATAATTGTTACCTACCCCTTCTGTTACACGTGGGGTTCAACGTCCCAAAGTGACACCGGATATGAGGGACGCCATAGTGGAGGGCTTCGGCAGTTTCAACCACCAGATTCTTTAATGTGCACTGACGTCAAACAGTACATCAGCACCTTTTGTCTTGCTGCCACTGAAACTGCACCTTCGAGTGCCCTAACCATTGAACCACTGTAGTGGGGCATATCGATCTGTTCTGTTCAGCTTCCAAGTATCGTGTTTACTTGTGAACATTGTACACAACAAATTTTGTCAGATGAAAAACGAGGGGGGGGGGGGGGGGCACTTAAACTCTGCTTTTAAAAAGTATGACATGGCAGCATTAATGGCTCCAGTTTGCTGGCTCTCATTGCCGATTCTCATTTGCACACATACAATTTGCTACTTGCCAAATGACTAATCCCTCAATTGTGCATGTTATTTCACTATATGCACTATACAGTCATAAGCTACCATATTATATGAAAGAGCACCCAACAGATATGAAGCCCCACTTTTTAATGAAGCCATACAAACCTGCCTGTGAGACCTAGTAGTAGCATGTCCGATTTTGGATCCAAGGGTCTGGGAGGGTTTGATTCTTCTCTCTCCTTCTTATGTCAAAGGAGAAGCCCTAGTTGGCAGCGCCTGCCAACGTGACCATGTTGTGGTCTCGTGACGTCACACCACCCATCAAAAAATTGGTGCCCCTGCCAGAGCCATGCTAGTGATTTTTCACTCGCAGCATTGACAATACCGACACTGGATTTTCTGGAGAATGGGGCCTTCAGCACTGTTGCACTAAAGAAAGTTTTCATTGCATATGTATCACTCATAAAAATGCCGTTGCTGCTGCTGTATATATTAATGTAATAGCATTAAATGTCTCGTTCTCCACAAAATTCAGCATTGGCGTTGTGAGCAAAAAATCATGGGCATAGCTCTGGGAGGAAGGAGCTGGTAGTTCACAGAGCCGAGCACTCCTTGGTCGTAGGGTCGTGTGACGTCATGCGACCGCCTGGCATGGTCGATTTGGCAGGAGCTTCATACTTTGGATTCGCTATTAAGCTGGGTGGGTGAGGGAATCCTAACCCTCCAGGACCCTTGCATTCAGAGTCGGTTACGCTATCCCTTGGCCATGCAGGCACTTTTGTACTGCTTAGTTACAGGGGGCTTTATATCTATTTCAGATGGTCTTGCACATTATATGTCAGTTTATGACTTTATGGTAGAGAATATTTGTGAGGTGATGGGGGCACAAATTTAGGGATTTATGGTTAAAAAGTGCATGTATGTCAGCGAGGATTTGCAAGGCGAGCTGCGAACGAGAGGAGCTTATGTGTTCCTCTCCCCCAATTCTTTTTTTTCTGTTTAGTCATGACCAACAAGCTGCATTAAAGGCTTATTAAATAAAAATAGCATTTAGTCAAGCTTTTTATGTACTGAATACACGTACACATACTGATTATAGTGGCACTTAACTGTTATACTGTTGCGAGAATACAATTCTGAAATGTGCGTATCCTACGTATCGTGCAGCACGTACCAGAGATGACAAAATGGAAGAAACGCCATACGAAGATTGTACACAACTAGTTGCGATTTTAATAGCAAGTCCTCAACATGTATTCATACATTTGTACATTTGTGTAAAAGCACGCATGCATCTTACAAAATGTGCACATGCTTTGGAAGTACACAGCAACTGTTCACTGCAAAAATGGGTGCAGGTAGATGAGTGTGAACAACTCTATTCAATGAGTAATTGCTTAATTCAAGGCAGTTAGGGACACAAGACACACTATGCAGCACACATGTGCTAAAAACACCCCTGTGCCTCTCCAAGAAATAAAGAAAAAAGTGAATGAAGAGAGTCCCATTCCTCCCATATATTGGTTCCCCTTCCCAAATGCTTAGGTATCAGCAGATTCTGATGGCAAACCTGTAAATCCTAGCTCACAGACTTCACTATCATTTCTAGCAGTGGGTTTGGTCACAACACCTCAGAAAACAAAATGTCAGCTTCATCTGCAGGGTCTCTGCTAGCACACTGATTGCAGTGGAAAGTTGTATAACTTTTTTGAGTACTGCTTATGGCTACAAAGGCACACGGGAGACATGCTTGCTTTCAGCAAGAATGTGCTTCAGTGCTGCAAGCATTTCAACTGATACATTCAGCTTTCCAATGACTTTGTTGCTCCTTGCGTCAAGCACTGAAAGAAGAAGAAGAAGAAGAAAAAAAAAAACAGACCATTCCTCAGTTTATCACAGCAATAACTTGCCATCTAATTAAGCCAGCATAAGCAAATCTTAAGATCTTACCATCAACATCTTCTTCAACAATGTCCTTTCCATATTTTACAATCTGTGGCATATAAAAAATAAATTGCATTATGAATAGAAGATGCAAAAGCTGCAGTTTTAAATGATGCAACACGACTAATGCAAGATTAATGCACATAACTTAAAAAATTATCTCGACAGGGCCCTGCAATCGACCCTTTAGGATACATTCACAGCTGATCAAAATTTCAACATGACAGCTATTAAGATGTCCCAGTTAAGAGGTGGTGAAGGATGGCAGTTCCTGGCCCTACAGGGCTGGGACGGTAGGTCAACGCCGCTTGCGGCGGGGCTAACCAGCCACCGAAATTTATCTGTTGTAGGCCGTCATTAAAATGCATCAGATGCAGCCATGGCCACAACACTGTGGAGCACGCCTCAGCACTCTACCTCTTTCCTCACTTTCAGCAGCTGAAACAGGAAAGTCTGCCACGTTTATCCACAAACATAAATGGTGCACCTATTTGCATAAGCATTAAGCAATCCTAAATTTTTTGTAGGCAAGAGATGAGCAGCACACTCCATATTCTGGCCACAACTGTACTGTCTTTGTCAAAAGTAACCAAGCAGTCTTGCCGGCCGGTAGAGGAGACATGGGGACGAGCCGCAGCATGGTGGTTGCCACCGGTTGCCGCTACTCACCAGCTGCGAATGTAAAGTGGCTGATGCAAGGCTGCTTCCCCGCTATCTTTCTTGGGATAACAAAATTTAAGTGGGTAGCATGTGTGCCCTCCGATTTCATAACTTTGGGCACCGTGCTACTGAAACAAGGTGCTGCGCACAGAAAACCTCGCCGAACGCTCAACTTTAGCTGCCGCTGTGAAACGCAGCTCCTGTACATGCCACGATTTAGAAAATAGACACTTTTATTTTGTTAGGAGTGTTACAAAGTAAGATGGAGAATGGATCTTTGAAAATTTGACATTTTTTCCGCGATTCCTGGTCTTCGGTTGTTGTGATGCCTCATTGAGATGCACGAGAGAAAAAAAATGAGGCATAATTTCCCTTTGTTTCAAATGTCGCTGTTGCTAAATAGCAATGCGGCGAATCTGTCAATATCGCATTTGCCACCGCTTGGTACGCACAGAAGTGCGTAATGGTTATCGTGACTGTAACGCCAAAGTCAATGCGGGAAATTTGATTAAGGAGTGCAACTGCCTCAAAAACGTTTATCAATAGCGAACGCGCGATAGAAATGCACCCTAACATACCACCCTTTAAGGAATCTTCCACACATTACAAAAGGTGCCAACAAAGAAATTGTTTTCCCATTTGCATTGAATCTCTCGCTGAACTCTCACCATGTAGCAGCCAGAGCCTTTACCAAGGGTGAGAAGTCTCAGGTTCTGAATGCGATCTTGCGTCGCACTTGAAAGTTGCACCCGGCAACTTATTTAATGATCAAGTTACTGATGGCACCATCCTGCTTGCAGGCACTAGGCTAACAATGAAGTGGCTAGGTAACAGTGATCGAGAGTCACAAAAATAGCTCATAGTCCTAATGCCGCAAATTGCTATTAGGTTTGAAACATGGTGTTCCTGTAAAGAAACAGCCAAACTTATAGTGGAAGTGAGTGACGTGGGTTCGAGGGGTGAGGCTGAGACTTTTTCATGCAGTTCGCTCATGAAACGAAAAGGCTGTCTTCAGGTCAATGCAAGAAGGTAATCAACAATGCGAGAAGTAGTATGCACTTTTGTACGATGCCAAACGGCACGAAATACAGTATGTGGCAACACATGCACTTGAAAACAGGTGAAAAAGCTTGCATTTTTTTCCTCCTCCAGCTTAACAAATCATTACAACAAAGTCAGTCAAAGGCACAACAGAAGACTAGGAACCGCAAGAAAAACCTCATCAAGTTTTCCAGATCCATTCCCCGCCTTGCTTTCTCATCATTCCAAATGCACAGAAAAGTAAGTATTTGCCCAATCTTTTGCAAAGCTGTCGATATTGTCGACCATAAACCCTGACTGCTCATTGGAGGGTCAAATTCTAAAATTAAAGCTCAGCTACTTTGGTCATCTGATGAGAAGAGAGGAGTCGCTGGAGAAAGATTTGATCTTGGGAAAGGTTGAGGGTCACCGGAGAAGGGGTAGGCAGCGAACGCGATGGTTAGATGGCATCCTTGAGGCGCTGCAGATGAAGTTATGTGATGTTAGGAAGATAGTGAGAGACCGGAAAGCTTGGCAAGATATAGTCCATAGGGTCATAAAGAGTTGGACATGACTGAACGACTGAACTGAACTGAACTGAACTGTACTGATATAAAACATGCAAGGTGTTCTAACGAAGAGCGCACCTTCACAGCGCCAGTCAAAAAGGAAAGTAGAGTGAGTCATACTAGACGGAGCACCCTTCCGCAGTAGTATAGTGTTCTGAAGGTGCCAAATCGAAGGCCGCACAATGATACTTGCTTACTTTTTGTCATCCCACGAACAAGAGCGAGGGAGCACATTTACGTCAGCCAGCTTATTCTCGCCGCCAGAGAGCAGCAGCCAGCAATGGCAATCGTAGCCCCACCGCTCGGCCCCATTCCCGCTCCGCCAACCAGCCGAGCTGCTGCTCTGTTGTTTTTGGTAAAGACGGTGCATGCAGTGCACTGCACTCCAGAATAGCAGCAGTTTCCCAGGCGGTGATGAATGGACAACACAAATGACTACCAGCGGGAATTTGAAGCCAGCCACAGTAAAGAGTCGCAAAATGTCTCATGAACAAGTGTTATACACGTCGAAAGATTGTGTAACTAAGCCACCATCTAAATTGCAAGTTGGCTTTTTAGCCATCAAGGCAGCGAAAACAGAGATAAGATACAGACTAATGAAAACTGGGAACAATTCAAGGTTTAAACATCTGTGTACAGCTCTTTAACCAGTGCCAGTTAAAGGAGCCACAGCATCAATGGTTGAAATCAATAAAATAACATCTACCCTTTGTGTTCAGTGACAAGCTCCGAGCATCAGCAATGCCACTGTTGTCACGAGCATGCATGTTGGAATGTTACTAAACAGACTATTTGATAAGATTAAAAACTCGTATCAGTATCATCCACTTCAAAACAAAGTAGTGAACATGCAAAAAACAACAACAACAAAAAAACTAATGCATATCCTTTACCTTGATACATTCTGATTTGATCTACTTTATATGAATTATTGATGACACAAATATCTTCTGGTGCTCTATAAACATCTTTGTCTGCATCTAGCTCATAATGGGCTCTTATAACTTGACTAACTTGACTAAATTTATCCATTACTAGTTTTAGGTACCACTTAATTATGGACACTGTATAGGTCGTGATGCCATTTGGTACTGCACACCCAGGTTTAATATACAATGACATTAATTGACAACCTTGCATAAATTATGCTTGTATCTGCTGCTGATGCAAAGTGACACCGAACATAGAACTGAAGCTACAGCTACTAATGAAAATGCAATTGTGCACCTCATAACACACAAGCTGTCTCTACTGCCTTGCAACGTGAAAATGGTTTTACAGAATTAATATGGTGCTTGCCTGTTTCAAATCAATGGCAGCAGAGCCAACATCCTGGCACTCAGCATTCTTGTCCTTGCCCACAGGTTCACTCACCACTGTAAATTTGATGCTAAAAAACAATAGAGTTCGTCAACAACCGTTGTACAAAGCAAAAACAGGCCAGCATAAACACAGGAATGACGCAGTCTGAAAATATTATCAACCATTCTCCGAAAACATTTCTGCAGCTACCCAGAACATGTACAAGACAACGTTGGTCACCTATCCATTAATATGAAAAGTAGCCACCTTTCTGAACAGTAACATGCACGCCTGGAACCAGTACCAGCACATCCTGAAAGTTTAATTTGTGTTTTATTGCTTATTACAAACTATATCTAGAGATTACAGATGACAAGGCTGCTTGGAAGGCAGACTTTTACAACAAAATCTGACAACTGACAAAAACAACTGATGAAAACTGACAAAAACGAGACAAAAACTTGTTACACTTTACAATGCTATTCAGGCCCACTACTCGTACGCGATTTTGGTTACATTTTGGTTAGGTTTGGTTAATATGTGACTATACTGACTTCACCCATCCCTCTCTAACCGATCACTTTTATATCCACTCACTCCCTTCCCCCAGTGCAGGGTGGTAAATCAGTTTCTTTTACCGGTTAACCTCCCTGCTTTTCCTCCTCCTCATCTTTCTCCTCCTTGGTTACAGAGGTTCATCTTAGGTGCAAGCAACACAGAATTATGTTCACCTGAATTGGGTTACAAAGTAAATAGAAATTAGGAAAGCAGCCAGATGTTACAGTTCTCTCGCAGCTGGCAGTGATACCAATGTCAAAGCTATTCAGAGTTTTCTGCCACACATAACATTCAATACATAACATTTGTCCTGGAAGCTAGTCTACTTTATTTTGATGCTGCTTACAACTAAGGAAGCATATAATGATACTAACATGGCACTGTTGAGGATTTTAGATGATAGCATTGAGGCCAGGGCTTCTCTCCTTTCTCGATGGCGAGTGGCATCAAGGTGAACAACTGCAAGCCATTATGACATGGACAAGGCACTTGAGTCTCATTGCAATAACATACAGCAAAACCAAAATTAATAAACACCAGGGAAGTTTCAAGTCGGTAAAATGCTGTGCAAGGTCAAGAAAGTAAGCAAATGGAATGAAACATTTTTTTGCAGATTTATTTGAAGAGAAAATAAATCCAGTATTCAAATTGTGCAACTTCAGTACAGATAATCATGACTGATGTCAAATTATTGAATTATACTATTATACTTTGTCTTACTGAAGTGGTAAGCACTAATTTCTTTGACAAGCACTAATATTTTGCATCACTGACTCTATGAAGGCAAACTTAAAAGCTCACCCTTTCTAAAGTTGAAGGCGATTCGTTGAGGAGGTTTGGGTTTTGGCAAAGCAACTGGAGTTTCCAGCTCCTCAGGAGAACAGTCAAGAAATTGGAACTCGACAAAGATCATCTCAACTGACTTGTCTCTTAAGACCGCTGCACCAGGCAGAAATCCGAGATTATTCACCGAGAAAACTGCGACATCTGAAACCTGAAAAGAAAAAAGAGGAAAAAAAGAAGTGCATAACATCCCAGATATCATTGTCAACTTTTCAATCCGCAAAAGAATACTATAAGCTCATCTAGAAATTTTGTAGTTAGGGCAGCACAGAAATGTACAGCCTTTGTCAAAAATATACGGCCCAAGGGGTTCGCTTCTAAGCACACTAAGCCCCTGGAAGGAATACTGAAATATATAGGTAAGCATAGAGAAGAATGGGGACTAAATTTGTCGTCTACTAGATTTCGAACGGTGCAGATGCGTACTCAGCCCCATTACAGGGCTTAGAAGCAAAACCCTTGGGCTGTATATTTTTGACAAAGACTGTACATAATGCCCTTCTACATGAGTAAATGTTGAAACGTTACTATTAAATCCCCTTGAGCCATACAAAAGCAGAAGTGTTAAAGGTAATAGGTGATAAAACAGATATGAGTTCAAAACTGCGCCATTCCAAAAGACTGATTCTTTTTTTTTTTTTTTATGGTTTAACATCCCAAAGTGAGTCAGTATATAAGGGACACTGTAGTGGAAGGCTCTTAAAATTTTGACCACCTGAGGTTCATTAACGTCTGCTGACTATGCATAGTACACGGGAGCCTTGCTTTTGGCCTCTATCAAAAACCGGCCACTGCAGGCAGGATAGGGTCCTGTGTCCTTGGGCTCAGCAGTTAAGCGCCCTAACCACTGAGCCACTGCAGCGGGGACTGCTCCAAAAGAGATATCAAAAGAGATATGGCCTTGTTAACAGTAGTCATAACCATGCACTGCAGTACACAAGACGACAAGAAATGCGGAGCAAATATTTTGGCTTTCTATGATCTTACAATATTTAGAACGTCACCATAAAGCATTTTATACATGTCTCATTTCACTCAGCACAAGTAAGAAGAGGGACACGTTTTTTAACACTGATTGTTTAAGTACACTTTCTTTTTCTCTGCAAGCCACTCAATAATAGCTACAACTATAATGAACTTATTATTACTAAGTTATAGAAGATATCACAGCTCCCTCCACTGCAACAAATATGCCATGGTGCTTTAGCTTGTTGCATTTCTTTTGCATTTCTTTTCAGACAACTGTCTTTTTTTTTTTTTAATGCAAACAGCTTGATTAGCTAGAAAATCCTAAATGGATTTAAAGGCAAAAGTTGACCTTTTAGTCAAGAATTAGGGAAAAGCTTCAAGAAAGTAACTTTAATTTTAAGATGTGTGTATTAAGTTCTGGGCACTACAAAAGAACATTAAGCTCTGAAATCAGCAAGCAGCATTTTCATCCAACGTGCATGAAATTGCTACTCATGTATGTGTTTTCGTTCTGTATCTTTTTCTTTTTTTGTTCTGTGGCATTACCAGGATGTGTTACATTCATTTGATCGATCATTCATTCATTCATTCATTCAAACAATCAATCAATCAATCAATCAATCAATCAATCAATCAATCAATCAATCAATCAATCAATCATCCATTTACAATAATTTTTGCGCTGCTACATGGTGAAAGGGTTTAAAAAACTGAACACCACAACCGTGAATGGGTAAGTATCTAACCTTAAATGTGCCACTCCTCTTCAGTGCAGGTCTTTTGACAACCACTACTTGTCCATTGCTGAACTCTTCATTGCTCTGACTCTCTTCTACAAGGTTGCTATTCACACCAGTAGTGCAACTGCCAGCATCCTGTTTTTGGTCTTTGTTGTCTTCTGTACCTGTGAACAAATTAACCCACAATGTCAAGCGCAGTAATTGCCGTGCTCGTTAAGCTAAGCATTTCTAGGGAAGAAAGAACTGAGCTCTTGAAAATTATGCTGCTCAATGCAACTGAATTATCTGTCCTCTCATAATAATACCAGCATTTTTTTTGTGTGTGGAAACCTATATTTATCCATAGAGTTTGGGAATAAAAGTTGCATCCAATGGCTGCAGTCAATACTGATTGTGACACAATATCACCCCCCCAAAGACAGAAAAAAGAAATGGAACAGGGCTGCAGTATATAGTTGTGGAAGTCAGCATGGATGGTGTGGTATCTAGCCTTCCTACTGCAGTGGCCAAAGCGAGACTTCACATTATTTTGTTGCCCACAGTTTCACCAGCAAAAAAATAATTTGTGAACGCACTGTTTCTTCTTTTCTTCTCACGTCAGAGCTTCTTTCGCCCATGAAAATATTACCCTATCAGTGATGTAAATAGTACAATGTGCTTTTACAAGACCATGTTGCTGTAGAGGCATGCCAAATGGCTATAAAAAGATGATGAGCCGGTCCAGTCACAAAAATCGGGAATGATATGTCTAAAAGTGCTTCTAGGTGTCACATCAGTACTAGGAAGTGAGGAAAGGAGTTTGGGCGCTGCTGAATACTGCACCAACAAAAAGGCATTTTCCTTCTATGCATTTTCACGCATCTTGTGCTTTGCGTCTATAATCAAACTTCAGTTTCAAAACCATTTCAAACCAAAATGTGCGAAATGTATTATCTCAATGTTTTGCCTCCAACCATGAAACTTCTAGAGTAACGAAAATGCCAATGGCCCCATGTCATTTTTCAAAGCAGCATCTTTGAAGTTAAATTACTTGTTTCACAGGTTCTACAGTATTTGGAAAGGTTTCTGACAGAAGGCTAATGCAAGCCCTGCAGACCATGTACCGATGTGGACAGAAGTAAACGGAGCATGCTATTTCCTTCTAAAACTTTCCATGCGTTGCATAATTGAAACTGGCAGTCGTGGTACGTGCAAACTGGTAGTAGACGCAAGTGCCCTTTCACTTGGACAAATATTCTTTTCTTAACTCCAGTGCATAAGGTGTGATTTTAATTTGAACAGAAAAATGTGCTCCACTTACTTATGTCCACACCTGTACTTGTTGCCTATTAAATATTTTCATTAAAGCAGAGCTAGGTCCTGAGAGTACTGTAGCTGTCCTGACAGTTTTATTCCTTCTTCATGAATCTGTTTTCAGCACAGAACTAGTGGCTGGGTGCATTGTTGTGATGAAAGTGCATTGCCTGTCCCAGCTTTCCATGATGTCTGTCCTTGATAGCAGCACATAATTTTGCGATAAGGTTTGCATGGAAAGAACTTGACGTTGTGGCTGCATCTTCCTATATAGCAGGGGTGTCGTAACTCGCATTACTATGCAGTCTGCATTGAGAAAGTTTTGTTCGTCGCAGGCCAGGAGCCAGGGAAAAAAATAAAACAAAAAAAAGTAAATAACTATATAAACAAAACGAAAGTTGAAAACAATAAAAAACATTAAAATAAATAAAAGAAATCAAAATAGCTCCTTCACGGACCCCACCGTCCGCCCGGCCATGGTGGCTCAGTGGTTATGGGGCTCAACTGCTGAACCCAAGAATGCAGGACTGAATCCTGGCTGCGGCAGCCGCATTTCGATGGAGGCAAAAAGCAAGGCACCTGTGCATTGTGCAATGTCAGTGCTAATAAATGAACACCAGGTATTCAAAATTCCTGGGGCCCTCCACTACAGCATCCCTCAGCCTGAGCCGCTTTGAGACGTTAATCTTATAAATAAAACCAAACCAGGCCACACCCTCCCATTCTTAGTGGAGAAGAAAAGTGCACATGCTCGATGCTGCTTAAACGCCGAATGGGAGCCCCCCCCCACTTTCTTCAGGATGGCTCAGAGGAAACTACTGGAAAGGCACAACAGTTAATAAATACCACAGCTATATATCCTCAGAAGAAAATAAAATGTAGACTTGGAGATGAACGAGAGACGGGTTGTTCTGTACATTGCTCTTGAAGGCAGCTGATGTCCATCCAAAGTTCACGCTGATAAGAATGTGACGCCACTGGTATCTTTTCATTTAATTTTCACGAAGAACATGGCTCATTAGGGGATCAAGCCTTTTAGTCAGTTTTGCTTGGAAAGCGAGTCTGGAAGTATATCTGACTCATGAAGCTGGCATGTGCATTTAGAACAAAGGCTGAAAATTTTGGAACTGGCAAGCTATGTGTTTGAGACTTCTGCTGTACAGTTTGTCACAGTTAAGATAGGCCGAAATTTCAAAAAAAAAAAAAAAAGTTTAGCGTTCTTCCCAACTGAAGTCAAGTGAATGTTGTTAGGTGTTATGTAGCATACCCACTGGTATTTTCTTTTTATTTCATTCCTCACATTTGAATAATTAGGTGACATTAAATAACTAACTTTTTAAATATCATTCTCAACTACTAGGAAAGTTATCAACCGCCAGGTAATATGGTGATGAGTGAGTGCAAGGTACTGTCATTCGTAAATGTTGCAATGTTTCATGGTGAGTTCAGATGAACAACAAGCTTCTGAACAGAAGGCTCGAATGGTTCAAAGAGTGAAAGAGCGGCACGAGGCGAATCGAAGGCAAATGGTATTTACAAACTATTTAAAGTTTTGAATATTCACACGCACCTAATTTGAACTGCAGGACATAATGTTGGTTTGCATATTACCAACCATAAAAAACATACCTTCCTGCACGAAACAAGCTTCTAGGAGCTTTGAGTGCTACATTTTTGTTTGGTCGCACTTTACCCGACAGCTTTTGGTCAATTATCGAAAAAAGAGGCATTCAGGGCAAATAGATGAAAAAACATTTAGCTGTGTAGTTAACCTGTGCAAAAATGCATTCATTCATAAAGTTGTCACATACAACGTCATAGTACAACTTTTTAAACTGTGGCTCAAGGGTGAGTTGCTGAAATATAGGAACAGTGTACTTTACAGAGCAACAAAAAGGAGAGGTGAAGTAAGGACAAGTGGTGTACTGAGCCAGTCTTGTAATCAGTCCTCCATTCTGTCCTTTCATGCATTTTCCTGTGTTCACCTGGAAAGTGCCTGGAAAACTTTCATAGCACCTGAGTGATCATGAACACATTTACATCAGAAATACACTTCACCTCACAAAATCTTCGAATCTTTGAATGACTAGAAGTTTAAATGACTCATTGACTGTTTTTGCAGATCTTCCAAATGCGAGGCATGCCACAGAGGAGGACTCTAGATTAATTTAAGCTACCTGTAATTCTTTAGCATGTATGTGAGTTTCAGTACACAGAGGTATTTTCCAATAGCACTTCATCTATGTACAGCAGTTTTGCAATGCAGGTGAGCTACGTCCATGGTGGAAACATTCTCTGGACTTACCTCGGGTGCTATTAGCTGCACCTGCAGACGAGAGGCTGGACACAGATGTCAAAGAACTGCTCTCAGCGCGTTCACCGCTCTCTCGATTTCCTTTCCGTGAGATCTACAAAAAAGACACACGACAACGAAAAAAGGAAGTTTCTTGGTAGCAGTGACAAGAGTATGATCAATGTGGCCTTTCTTGCTCAAGCTCAAGCTCATTCCCATTGTGCATACTGGGTGAGCCTTTCACCACTGGAGGTTCTGGCACAGCAGTAGGGTGACATTGTAGTATTTAATATTGCGCGACACCGTTCGAATGGAGCAAGAGAATGCACAGTGGGGCAGCCATCTAATCATGCAATTTTGAGCCTTCACATTTATTTTCTTGCTCAGAAACACAGTCTTCTACTATAAACATTTATTGCAGTGAACTCATGTTATACCAGAACTTCCTTAATTCAAACTTCGTTATTTATTGCAGTGAACTCACGTTACACCAGAACTTCTTTAATTCAAACTTCTGGTTTATTCAAAGAAACATGTTAGTCCCATGAACACCAACTGTTTCCTGCAAATGCAAGAAAACTTTTTGCTGCATAAAAGTAGTACATTAAGAGAGTGCTGAAAACAAAATATGGCATCCGTAACAGAAGTGAGCATTTCAGGAATTGCTTGCAAAACCGTCATATTTAAAAAGACTGGAAAAAGGGCGGCCATTAGTAAAAGCCGGAAATTACATAAAAACAGCACAACCCAACTTTTCGGCGCTGAAGCTGTAGTATTTTGCCGGCTTGCTGCTACTTGTAGAAACCTCCGCAAGTGGGTGCCCGTTATATTCGGATACTGCAACTGACGCAAATGCGATCACATGATTTTGCAGCAGAACGGGAACCATCAACATACACTACAATTTGCTTTGTCCCATGTTTTTTGTGCTTAGCGCATGCGACACGCGTATTCTTGTATGCCATCCGCATTTGTGCCCATGATGGCTACACAGCATTTCAGTATGCAGGGTTCGTACAGGTGGCAAAGAAAAAAATTCAAGGATATTCAAGGAATTTCAAGCCCCCATAGGAGGATTTTCAAGGCCCCCTTCGAGGGCTTAATTTTTTTTTCCATGTCAAAGATCTTCAAACAGTGCTCTCAAAACGTCTGAAATATTTATTCCACAAAGAAAAAAAAAACATCACTACGCAGATTTGCTTCTATTGCACAGAAAAAAAATTAAATATAGCTTCCTAAAATATCACAGTGAAGAAAAGTAAAAAATTAGTTTTATAAAATTGTTGGTTATTTCCTATACCCTCACAAAATATTGTCCACTGCTTCAACTGCACAAAACAAAAAAATCCTTAGGAAGCAACTCCTCAGGGCTACTTCAGGGGAGCTCCAGCAGCTTTTGTTGAATTTGGAGCTTGATGGCGTGTAGCTCCTCACTCTTGTCTTTGGCAGTCTTTCTGAGGCTATTGGACTTTACAATGTGTGTCACATTGTTTTCTGCCTCTGCTTTATCAGCATAGGCATTTGCAGATGCCATGAGATCATCAATTGTCAATTCCAGCTTCTTTTTCTTTCTTTTCATTGCATCAAGCTCTTCCTCAATGCAGTGTTTTTTCTCTGCTTTGAAGCTTCAAGGTCCTGCTTTTTCTGGGCTTCCAAGTATGCTCCATACTTTTGCCTTGCAGCTGACACAGCGATCCTCAGTTCCTTGGTGATTGGAATGTTTAGAACACCACCTGCTTTCTCAACCGCATCGCACACGATCCGTTGTGAAACATATGAAAGGTCCTTCAGATTCTCAACGCACACCTGTCGGTTTACACTGAATTCACGCTCGACAGTTGCCTGGCCATGACTGAGGACAAGTAGAAGTTTCACAATGCTCCACAACTTCGAGTAGGTTGAACTGAACTTCAAGAGATCAGGGTAAAATTCATCCAATCTGTCAGCGCACTTGTCAAATTGTCTAAGCTGATGTTTCTGCTCGTGCAGGAGCTCCGTGTACTCGGCCAGCACCGTGTCTCGAAGGTGATCAGCCATTCTACCTGCAGTGATGAGGGTGTCCAACGCTTTTCTGAAACCTGCAAGGCATTCCTCTGGCTTCGAGCACGTCTGTCGTGGGTCTAGTGAAGAAAGGCCCCTAACAAATGCAAACTTCAAGGTGCTTCTGTCTAGAACTTTCTTTGTGGCACTGATCAAAAACTGTTTACATTCCATCCGGAATTGAAACACGCCCTTTGAGCTCACTTTAGAATTCTTGAGAACTTGCTCTGCTTTGTAGCCTATATCCACCTTTTCAAGGCTTGGCGACTGCGAGGAACACGCGCTAGTAGACTGCTCTACCGCGACCGGCGTCAGGTGCCTTTTCAACGCGCTCCCTTGCGCTACCTTCATTGCGCCAATATGCTTGACGCTTTTCATGTGACTTTTTAAAGCGGATTCACCCATGGCAGTCACATTCACAGTTTTACCGCAAAGCTTGCACTTAGCCCGATGCGGACTCGTTGTATCAGGCGCAATCCACTGCTTGTATTCGTCATGGTGGAGCCACGTAGCCTGAAACTTGCTCTTTCCGGGCATTGTGTCACATATGAAAATATCACGTGCGCTGACAGGCAGAAGCCACGCTCATTACAAAAATGCAAGCACTAGGGCAACGCCAGCGTAGACACGGCCGCACGGCTCGGTAAACCTATCTAAAAACGTTGGGCTCGGTGAGTGATGGGACGACGCAGCGATGGGACGACGCAGCCGCATGCCCACTGCAGTGTTGCCAGCCGCCTAACGAGAATGCGCTAAATAGGCTAAAAATCGATACGTTTCCTTCCCCGCAGTTCATTCAGAACTCAGTCAAGAATAAAAGTTTAGCAATAAAAACGTTTTCATGACGAAAAACACCAGTTCAAGTTTAGTATTCAAGGAATTCAAGAATCTTCAAGGACCAGTCATAAATTCAAGGTTTTTAAGGGCCTTGAAAATAGACTTCCGTAATTCAATGGTATTCAAGGTTTTCAAGCACCTGTGCGCACCCTGAGTATGGTGCAATCGCAGTGGAAATCACAAAAACTTCACCATTGTAAAAACCTTGGACTCCTAAGCCAGGTTTCAGTCTCCAACTTTTTACTGCACTCTGTAAGCTGTTCATTTCATCACAATGGGCCTGGCTTAAGAATACATCATAGGTAAGCTGCCCAACTCCACGACATGCCGCCAGGCCCAAGCGCTGTCTGCTGCACAGCTGTTAAAAAGTTCGTAACAACTACTTTCCCAAGAAGCATGAAACCTCACTAAATTAGTTTTAGGACACACTGAGGTCATTAAGAGGCACTGTGGCCAAAGTACAATTTTGTTGTAGTTGGCCATTAACCATCACATACTACAGTGAACTCTTATTCCAAAACTTCATGATTCATGCTTCTTGTTTATTAAAAGCAACATGTTGGTCCCATGAACACCAACTACTTTCTATTGTTAACCATTACTTATCACAATGAATTCTCGTTATTCCAAAACTTCTGCAATTAAAACTTCTGGTCTATTCAAAATAACATGTTCGTTCCATCAACAAAAACAGTCCCGTCACTAACCATTATTTATTACTCAAAGGGCACTCATTTCTAATGTTCCCATCGCCATCCCTCCCTTGCTTTTTTTTTCTTTCTTTGGGCCTCTACTGCTTTTATTTGACACCTAAATATAATTGGCTCAGAGCAGTGCTCAGACAGCAATAAGCCTTTTAATATGCAATCAGCAGGGTTTTGTTTTCATGCACTGCATCATACTTAAGCTTTACAATGAAGTCCGTGTTTCTACTACTAAAATCATAAGCACTGATATCACATCTTTCACACGAACTACTACAATTAGATACTTTATTGAAACACATACCATCTTCTTGCGTTCATTCATGGCAGATCTTCTAGGTCTCTGAGGAACCTGAGTGTCCTTTGGCTGGCCACCAGTAGTTGGTGAGAAGTGTAATGTGGAAGTTCGATGGCGAGCTGATGGTGCTCTTTTTGGTTGGTGGATATCTACTGCATCCTTCTAAAATGAACAGAAATGGTAGGATGAACACAAGCTATCAGTGAACAGCTTTGCTGGATTGCAGACAAAGGTATGTTCACTACTATCATGTTCCATTTGATATGCAACACAAGTGATTGCAGCTCGCTTTACTGAGTATAGTTCATGTCCTGGAGTGCTAAAAATCTATGCACGTAGCTGTCAATTCAAAGCATAAAGTTCCCTTAAATGTTCTCGCATGTTTGGCGCTGCATTCCCTGGCAAATTAAAATCCTCGACACTGCAACCTGCCATACAGGGTATGTTGCAATTGCTGCCGAATATGGCTTCATCTGCAAGGTATCCAAAAAAAAAAAAAGGTTTTAATGATGGAAGCTTGTTTGACAATAGGTTATATGACCCTTCATAGCTCTAATTTTTTTTTTTGTTTCAAGAAAAAGGCCCATTCTTACCAATATACCCCCATAATCCA
The DNA here is from genome assembly GCF_055883805.1 of Amblyomma maculatum. Classification (NCBI taxonomy): domain Eukaryota; kingdom Metazoa; phylum Arthropoda; class Arachnida; order Ixodida; family Ixodidae; genus Amblyomma; species Amblyomma maculatum. The sequence goes on along the minus strand of NC_139344.1, from coordinate 16,666,813 downwards.
TATTGTAGTGCTGCCTTGCTGGGACAACTGCTGCATGTCTAAAGTGCTACTATTTAATTAAACAGTAAAAGAATTACACTGCACATAAGATGCTGTCTAAGCCCGTCCACACTACCAACACTCTAGCCTGTTAATCTATATATTATTTTTCAAATTTTCCTGCACAATCCAGCGCATTCTTCAAGCCCATACAAGTCAGGCACAATCGTGCTGAAAAACTACAAACTACACCTTTGAATCGAGAGTGCCCACTCTTCTATGTGCATGGCTCACCTACACGTTCTCTTATTACGGACAGAAAATATGAGAGTTTTCCACTCGTAAAGGATGCTAAAAACCTAGGGAAAAGGCCCTTAAACAATTATCACTGTAGTAAAACATATACAATGACTCTTGAAAATTTTCAAGTAGCATTTCAAACCCTCATGAGGCCAACCATTAAGCACCACACTTCTAAACTTGCAAGTTTCCTTGGGAAATTGAGCCCTAAATTTGTTCTGCATCTGCTCGTCGTGGCAGCCAAATTAGAATGAAAGTTTGAATGGTGAGACAGAGGGCACATAATCAAAATAGCATACTCATTCCAATGTTAAAAGTTATGTTACTTTCTGCAATGCAAAATGCAAAAAGAAAAAAAAAAAGATAAGAGCAATAAAGGAGAGCTAAAAGTTTACCCCACCAGCTCTTATTATAGAAATGCAACAATACCTCATAAGGAGGGATGCTGCTTTCAGTAAAACTTTCAGTTTACTTCTTGATGAATTTATGCGAAACTTTCTGAGCATATTAGAGGCAATATAGCTAACCTAAACAATTTTTGCCTTTTTATCACAAAAATACTTTTTCCTAGGAATTATTTCTCCCCTGATTCCAATAAAATGCCTGCAGAGTTTACAAAATATTGCAGAAGCCTGGTTTAACATTCATTGCTTTTCCACAGGTGTGTTACAGGTCAAGACATTCTTAAAACATTTTTCTTTGCGGAATACAAATTTTCAGTTATGTAGGTCCCGTAGACATTACTATCCACATTGTTAAGATATTTTCATAAACTAAATATACAAATCATAAAATTGACAAAGAAAATCTTGACCTGCCGTATGCATATAGGAGTTCCATAGAATAAGTGTGATCCAAATAGATAAAGCAGTCATTAAGAAATCTGCCGCACAAGGTGAGCACGTAGCCAGAAAAACAAAAGGAGAAAAATACTGGTTGCCTGAGCACTTCCTTGACATGCAAAGCCACCATGTTTCACAGCACAATTATTTTAGAGTACTTCCAGGCAGAATTTCGGCAATGAAACTTCGGGACAGCACAGAAAATGAGGTATACAAGTGCAAATGATTCTTGAAACATTCATTCCCTAGCTGTTATTCATGACTGAAAGCCACAGCCCCCATTAAATAGAATAAGTTATTGCCCCAAAAATATATATATAAAAAAAAACACGCAGAAGCATGCCAAAGTTATAAAGCACAAACTGCACGAACTTACTGATCTTGCTTTAGGCACAGGCTTCTTTGGAGGAGTGTACTCGTGTTCCCATGTAATTTCAACATCCACAGAACCAGCATCTTCTCCCCAGGGCTTTCAAGGAACAAACAATAGTGCAATGTTAAATGAACGTTTTTAAAAAATGCTAAATATGTAAGATACTACCATGAGCAATATATATAAAAAAAAAGTGGATATGTGTACTGGTTTCGGATCAATCATGTGTCAGAGCTATTTAGTCTGCCTAACATTTTTAAAGCAGTTACAGGTATGTGGCAAACCTGCAATAGAGCATGCTCAAGTGTTTCATTTAATATACTGGTCACAACAGTACACACAGTTTGATGCTACAGTCATGAACATTTATACAATTTGGCTGAAGAAAGCTTTCTCTCCTGAGGTCATTTGTATAGCACAGTGAAGAGTTGAATAAATGCTACAAGGTACTAGTGATGAACTATAATATTTTAATGCTGTGTAATTGCCTGTGTATGGATTACTTCATTTACACGAATATAACGAGTTTTTTTCTTCAGATCATTAGCTTCAGGACGCATCTCTCCTATATTCTAAATCAAGGTGCAAACACAGAAAGTTAGGGAGGGCACATAAACTGTTTATGAACTGTTAATGCGAAATCATGAGATGGATTAATGAAGGTAGATTCAGAGGTGGATCAAGGTACAGTAGTCAAAGCCCGCTACAACAAACGCAGCTTCAATGAAATATTTCCTATTCCCCGTCAGCTCGCCATAGAAACTAATGGAAGAAATTTCTCACCACAACAAACAATTTTCAGGTCGCATTTCCGCTTCAACAAATATTTTTTTTTAAGTGAAGGTGGATTTAAAAATTTATTTATCAGTACGCTGCCGTACAGAACCCCAGGTGGTCGAAATTTCCGGAGTCCTCCACTACGGCGTCTCTCATAGCCTCAGTCGCTTTGGGACGTTAAACCCCACAAACCAACCAACCAACCAACCAATATGTACGGTTCTGTAACTCCACATTTCTTTTGCTTCACTGAAATATTTTGCTCGAATCAACTGTGCCCATAGTAAGATCCACCCATTCAGGGACACATGGACTGCTATTACTTGGTGGCGATGACGGTCGAACTGGCTGCTTTGGGACAAGATGCAGGTGTAACTGCTGCCGTTTTCTTCCGAACCAGAGGTGCAATCAATTCGTGCCTTGTAGCACAACTATCTTCATTCAACGTGATGGACACATTTGATGTGGTCCGCAGTTTCACTGGTACCCCCGACAATGACACTGCGGCTTACCTTTTCATAGGGTGTGAAAATCTTAACACTGCGCTCATCGTGGGGAGAAAAAAAAATGCAGAAGGAGCTGGCCGATAACTTTGTAAATCAATCACATTTTTCAACTGTGTAGTCCAATCTGACAGTGATTTTGGGCTGATTTTTCCACAACGAAATTTTTAATGTGGCCTACCAGTTTCGCTGTAGCGAGGTTTAACTGCAGATGTGTCCAATTTACATGAATGCAAGAAAGCCCTAACATGTCAAGCCATACCTCAATATCCAACAAGCTCCAATGCATTTCATGTAGTGAAGTAATTGTTCAAAGGGTGGACATAAGCTGTGAGTGCAAGCAACACTGAGCTTCTTGGAGTTCTTCCTTTGTATAAGCAACTTTATTTGCTGCAATTTAAAGCCTCATCTGTGCTGTCACTACCAGGACGACTCCCTACTAGGCATTGCATAAATGTCGCCAAATAGTTGAATACTCGAAAAGCAGTCTAAATGCTCAGTCATTTTCAACAACATAAGCAGGATGCTTACAGTACATCTATTCTTTTTCTTGAATAGTAATTAGCACAGCAAATTTCACACCACACTCTACACTTACATTAACAAGGGGAAAAGGACCGCATAGTGCCTGTCCCAAGGTCAACGGAGACAAAGGTACAGATGCTTTTCCAATGAAAGAACCAGGCTCAGCATCTTCTTCATCGAAAACCAGTAGCACAAAGTTCTGCAAAGAAAAGTTTTCATCACAAAATCCCCCTTTTTTTTTTCTTTTCTTAGTAAAGAAAGGGGGCAAACAAATGCCTCCTAAGTAATGCTCTGAAGCAAGCATGACAGAAATGCAAAAATTCTCACGCCTTGTCTTGATAAAAATCGCTACATACACATAATGGTAGTCAGCACATGCTAAACATTTGCTGAGAACGTCATGAAAAACTGCTCTAGAAAGTCTAATTAAGCTGCTGGTATTTATTCAATAAAGCCAACTACTGAAGCTATAACAGGTGTGAATTTACTTTCGAGAAGGCAGCCAGCAATCTAAATGATTCCTTCCTTGAGTGGGACCCATACACCTGAGCAGTGAACGTAGCAGACTCCCAGTGAGACATACGTTTAAGATGAATTCTTAATTACAATAAACAATGGCAGATCTTTGGTTCTTCAAAGATTTATTGTAAAAAATAAATCAGCTTGTCATAAGCAGCCTAACGTGTCTCTCAGTTCAAACAAACTTTTGCAATGACTATGAACCACACAGGCAGCACAGCACCAGCACTTCTAGAGCAAGCAAGAGAAAAAGCTCTTCCAAACTTTCATGCCTGCTTGAAGTGAGTGTAGCAAGTAATGTGCATCGTCTGAAGTAGGAATGTACAGGTACAGATCAGAGCAAAATGTTTTACCTCATGCACCTGCCCCTGCACTTGATTTCCTGAGGCAAGCAAAGTGAAGAGATCTGACGTGACTACACTTCAAGATCATATGCATGTCACCTGCCACATATTACTATTGGTGAATGAACAGGAAGGGGTGCACCTGCAGAAAGAGTGTGATAATACGAAGAAAAGCAATGTATCTAGTACCGTGCAGGGTGCCGTGTGATGCCCTCTTTCCATTACTTTTGGTCACACATACTGCATAAGTCTCTTTTTGCAACTACCTTCTCATTGCCAAGCCATTTCCTTCAAAAAGGGAGTAATTCAATGCTAACACTGCCATTCACTATCAACTGTTTACAACCGTAAAAAAGATCACCAGATCACCAGTCACCTTGGCAGACTCCAAACTTGCTAAGCCTTGCCCGTGCTTGCTTCTACGAGACTTCAGGCAGTGCTAAACGCTACTTTCTTTCTGTTTTTTAATAACCCACCATATAGGGAGCCCAAGCTCAAGTTTCAGAGCGCGACTCCAGCGCCCCGCCTCCCCTGGTGGCGAGTCACTGAGCTACTGGGGCGGCAAGGCGGCAGTAGCACCGGCAGCACACATGCACTCTCCGAGTGCATGCATGCTTTCGTACGAAAATTCTTTTTTTTTATTTAGAAACATACTGCCAGCCTGAGTGTCAGGCTTTAGGCAGGAGCAGGCTTACAATGCATGCATAGTATCGGAGAAGAGAATAAAAAAAATTAAATACATGGAACCGTAACTAATCATCATAAATGCAAGTCAACGCTAGACTGGCAAATTAAAAAATAGAAAAAAGAATGTAAAGCGAAACGTGTTGCAACAAAAAAGCACAAATGCTATCCAACCCGACGCCACAATCTGAGTACAATGCAGCAAATGCGTTCAAATATACAGGACAGTGTGTGACAAAATGAAGATACACTTGTGCGTTGTACAACATCAGCAGGTAGGGTATTCCACTGGCAAGTCGTTCTAGGAAAGAATGATTCTTTAAAAATGTTGGTTTTCAGGAGTATTCCTTAACCTTTTTAGCGTGATAGGATCATGTTAAGCATGGGTTAGTGGTTTGAATGCAAAGCATTTTATCAATTCCCAACTGGTCATGATAAAGCAAGTAAAAAAGCTTCATTCTTTCCCGGTAGCGTCTTGAAGCCAGGCTTTCCAAGTTGGCACCTAGTAAGAGTTGGGTTGGAGATGTGCGTCAGTTATATGCGTTGTAAATGAATCTTACTGATTTACGTTGTACTTTTTCCAGTTTAATGATGTTAGTTTGTGTGTAGGGGTCCCAAATAGCGGCAGCGTATTCCAGTATCGGTCTGACGTACGTTTTGTAAGCCAAAAGTTTTATGTCGCGTGCTGATTTTGCCAGTGTTCTTCTCAAATAACCGAGCCCTTTCCTTGCCTTTTTTTCAACGTATCCTACGTGTTCGTTCCATCTGAGGTCGCTTGTGATTATTAAACCAAGATATTTATAACTTGACACTGTAGCTAAGGAATTGTTTCCAAAACAATATATGTAAAGTGCAAAGGTTGTTTTTTGCGAGTGACTGTCATTGCGAAAAGATATAAAAATTTGATTCAGTAGGTTTTCGTTCAAGAGTGCTGATCTCCTTGCCTGTTATGAAGGATGAACAGGACATTAGTTCATTTGAAAAGTGAAAGTTGCCCAAAAAATTAAAATTGAACTGTTGTTCGCCAAAAAGCATTTCTCGTGAGTTAAGAATTTATCTATTGATTTTACCGAAGCACTGCATCATAAGCTGAAGGCTTTTCCAACTCGCGGGCGAATAGATAGAAACATTGGCTATTGCCCATTTGGTGCATGAGCTTACTTCGTAATATGTTACATGAAGTCCATAGCAGCTTCGTTTTGAAGTGAACGTAATACCTCTGTCACACAGTCACTTTCACTCCTCATTGAACTCGATCTGCATTGAGGTTTTCAAGAAAGACTGAAGCGTCCCGTGCTACACGGGCGTTTTCAATGAGCATTGAGAAATTTTCCTCGTGTGCGCTTTAGAGCTCACTGATGACGAGGGTGTTGATGACTGCTTTCGAGTGTGCTTGAAATTTCAAGAGCGCTTGAGGAAGCAGCTTGAAGTCAAGCAGGCTCGAGCTCGATAGCACTTGAAAGTTGCCGTGTGACAACCTCAATCTGCATTGAGTTGAATGCAGATCTAGTTAATGAGGATCGAAACTGTCCGTGTGACAGGGGTATAAGTTCCAACTTTGCAAGGGCATCTTCCGTCTCAAAAGAAAAGCTCTCACTTTTCAAGGGATTGTCAGGCCCACTATGAATAAACAAATGTGAGCTGGCATTGACTATTACCGCTGTCTTAAATGTGCTATTGTCTTCCGAAACTTTCCTTACCAAACGCTAACCTTGTTAGAATCCCTATCCAATCCTCTGGGAGCGGATACACAACAATAAAACATTAAAACTTGTTTTAATGTTTAACATTGCTTCGCGTGCTTAAGAGTTCCACTGCCTCACAAACAATTCAGTTGGTGATATTGCAATGGATGGGGAACGCGTGTCTCTTACCTTCCATGGCTTCTCAGTAGATATATACAATGCCATAGAAAAATGTTTCTCGCATCCAGTTAACTTCCATTCCTAAGAGGACATGATTACTTATACATGAATGCCATACGAAAACAAATAAAGCGCGCTCTTCATATTCGACAGCGCAGAACATCGATTGAGTGCGCCATTGAGTGCTCCGATTCATAGTGCTTATAGGACATTTGGTATTTCGAGCATATGCCAAAAATTAGAGGAAATTTAAGCTCTGCCATTAAGGGTACGACGCAATACTTTTATTTGTTTAATTATATGTTTTATTTTTTTTACTTGTTACACTGATACTTAGCATCTGCACCGCAAATACCACAAGGATTGGATTTTCATTCTGAGAATTTTGACACATTTGAACCCCCTTTTCGTTTTTTAGTTTAATACATTAATTATTCAATTAATTCAATTAGTTACATTGATACCTAGTCATCGCCTGTTACACACCAATCGATCACCAATCCCTACAACTACAAATTACAATATGATTTTTTTAAGCAGCCCCCGATTATATCTGACATGCGGTGCGGACTACTATACAGTCAAACCCGGTTATATCGAACTCGGATATATCGAATTTTGGTTATATCGAACTGACGAAATATCCCCTTGAAAATCCCATGTAAAAATATAGGAAAGCCGCGTCATATATCGAACTCAATTTCACCGGTCGTCCGATATATCGAACTCCGCACCACGCACTGGAAGTGTGCCTTCCCCAAAGACGATCGATTACCCTTGGCCGTTTGCCGCGTGACGTTTTCAAGCCACGCGCGGAAGGAATGAGAGGGGACAGTTCGGCGACCGCCGGTCTGGGCAGCGCCGCGCCCATTCGCCAAAGGCGCGCGCATCTGCAGTTGTCGTTTCCCGCGCGCCAACACATGACGTTTGCAAGCCATGTGCGTGGGTGTGCCCATTCTTTTGCTGAGCTATCTCTCTCCTTCAGCACGCGCAACGCATGCGCCAAGCCAGTTCAGCCCGTTTTCAGACAGACGTCGGACGCTTTCTCCAGCGTGTGTTGCGAACCCTCCGTGTGCGGCGCGGCGGCGGACCTATCTATGGCGCCTGCGGATTTTAAGAAGCGGCAGTTCTTTTCTTTTTCTTTTTTTTTTTTTTTGCGAGAGAGATCCTTTCTTATCGTTGTGCTGTACGCGCGGCGTAACGTAAGATATGGCCGGCTGCGGACGTTAAGAAGCGGCAGGGTTTCTTTTTTTTTTTTTTCGGAGATGTTTATTTTTTTTTTTTATATCGTTTATCCTTGCAGTATGAATCAGCGAAAGCACGCAATCAGCTGCTGCGATCATGACGCCCGCCTCAAGCGCGGCGTGATAAATCGAACCGGACTTGTGCAATCAAGCCATCACGGGCACTCTGCCAAGTTCGCTCCCCGCCACCACAGGAGCTATCAAAAGATAAACGCGCCCTGACGTTATCGCTGCGCAGCATCTTGGCACGCTGCCAATGAGCTGTGGATGAGACGACCGAAAAGGACTGACACGCGCCATCGACATGCAAGCGAAAATGCTCGCGATTTCTGCCGCCGCGGCGACACAGAAACCCTGTTTTGAGCTGCCGCGGTGGCTCGAGCGGCGAGAGGGACGCAGTTCCAACAAGTTTGAAAATTTTCGCTCTGTCGCTGCCACTCGTCGCTGAGATCGCTCAGTCGCTTGCATGTAAGCGAACTGGCCTTGACTTTTTTTTTTTTTTTTTTCAAATTCTCGGGTGCAAAAGTCGAGGGTGGGTTCATTATGCGAGTGGGTTGATTACGCGATAAATATGGTATCGTTTTTTCGCATCGTAAGTACCGTCACAAGCCGATTTCTGTATATCGAATTATCGATATATCGAAGTATTTCGCGATCCCCTTCGAGTTCGATATATCCGGGTTCGACTGTACTAGTATGCCGGCGGCTTTCAATCGAACGAGCTGTATAAGCTCTCACTTAAAATTACTAACACAAAGGACGCGGCTATTGCAATGTGATCACTGGCTTCCTAAGCGCGCGTATCGCGCCCACTCATGTATCGCAGCTGTCAACAGTCTGCTTCAGAGAGTACACTTGGCAATGAACTTTTCAACCTTATTCAAGTTCGATTTACAGAAAATAAAAGTCAAGCAAGCACATTTTTCTGAAACTGTGCTGCTCACGGTACACTGCGCCATGCCACAGATGCAGTGCGAGAGCTCTGCACGTGCACGGAAGGGAGCGGGAATGCGGCAGTGCAAGGAGAACACGGAGCCGGCGTGGCCCCCATATTCCCAGTTTCTATTTTTCTGCCATACATGTCGCAACTTGTCGGGAGCAGCAGCGCCGCCGCGCTACGGTTTCGGAGCCTATACCAGTTGTCCCAGCTAGAGGCAACCAAACTTTAAAAGCAAAAGGGAGGGGATGGAGGATGTCCTAACCCAGAGAAGCCAGCTGAGCACTGCTGAGAGTTGAGTGACCTAGTGTGGAGTAGTGCTTGTGAGTAGGCTAGGTAGAATATTCTTAAGAAAATATGTGCGCTTCTGGAGTTTACAAGGACAGAGTTAAAAAACGACAATTTTAACCCTGTCCTTGTAAACCCAAGCCACGCACATATTTTCTCTAGTCTGAAGTATTTTTTTTCCCTCTCGAAAGTCCATTTTTAGAAAATACTAATTGGCTATTTTTAATTATTGATTTCAGGAAGAAAGCATCAATATAGAAGTTGTAGATCATCCTGAAAAACAGCACACTGAGATGTTTGTACCGAGGTACCGTATATGTAAAGTACTCTTCTTAACCAGCCTTAAAAGATAACACACACAAAAGATAACACAGCAAAAAAGCTCCCATGTGACAGCTGTGTTACTACAGTGTTCCAAAACACATCTTAAAGAATAAAATTTGCTTTTATATGGAGCATTCTACCCAACAGGGCTTTGCTTATGCACCAGGCTAGCAGTTGGACACTTGGTAGTGGTCTTGTAAGGTCAATAGATACTCTGAGTAAATGGTACCTTGATGCAAAAATTGCTTCCAGTTGCTTTTCAAGATGATCTACAACTTCTGCATTGGTTCTTGAAGACAATTACTAACCCTTTCGCTGTCACGAACGTACCGGCACGTTTTCGCGCTTCCCCTCACAGTGTCACCGACGTACCGGTACATTCTCTATCGTGCGTTCAAAACTTCGTGCCTGAGCGTGAAGCTAGTGCACTTGGACAGGCTGCGCCATCTGTTATATCTTTCTACAAGTTCGTATTTTTGCCCCGCATTGTGTTGGTATGTATGTACTGAAGAGTATGGAGCGACCCATCCCCACCACCTTCTTTGCTGGGGGGGCGTGGTCCCTCCGCGCACGCTACTCTATCGCGCTAAGCGATCATGCAACACACGCATTTCGCGGTGCGTGCGTGCGGTTACGGGTTCAAGGGTTGTTCTGCCATCTGCCGCAGGTTAGCAGGTTTTATTTTTATTCTGTTGGCGTGTCTGCTACGACGTGTCACGTCCTGGGGCTCGCGCCGTTGCCTCTCCATTGCTGACACATGACTCGATCGCTGCTTTCGTTCTTTCTTGCTGCTCTCCCTTGCTTGCGGCTAGCAGCAGCAAAGAAGGTTGTTTTAGCCCCTTTCCACCTCCCTCTGTCACCTTGATTTCACAACATGCCATTTCTCTCCGTTGTGCGGGCCACCGAAAGTGCGCCTGCGGTTACTTTTGGATGGCTGTCCGCGTGAGACCTTCAACTGCGGACTGGAGCAATGGCTCTTTTCATATAAATATGAGCCGAGCTCGGAATCGAATTCTCAAGAAGCATCGAGCAGTTTTTTCTTATATTATCCTCATTTATCTAATTTATAATTAGGCTGATGATGATGATGTTAATTAACAATACCTGCAGAACACTGAAGTGTGCATATTCCGATGACTATGTTGTTTGTGTAGCAGTCATAATCAAAAATAAATCGCTATGCTCGTTCCCTGAAACCAAGCCGACACTGGAGGTGCGTCACGGCCAGAAACGCCCGACAGTGAAAGGGTTAATAAGTTCGCATAACTTTCAAGAGCAAAAAAAAAAATATAGTGCAGACTAGGTCACGTTACTCTCAAAAGCCGCAGTTGATTTCGCTGGGCTAGGAACTTCTTTCTAAAGTCTTAGATACATTAGTCCAGGGTACCTTGTACAATGGTTCAAATAATCAGGTGATAAGTGCTAAGGCATTGTGCCAAGAATGACCTGGGAGAGAAGTTGCTTATGAAGCTGGCTGTCCATCTTGACAGTAAATGTGTTGGCATGATGAAAATCGGCACAGGTGGCAACAACAGGGGCGAGGTCAGTCTCTTGCACTGGAAAGTCACACAGCTGGTAGCAGCAGTGCACTCCTTTCCGCATTTGCCCTGGAAATGCAGACCATAATGATCAAAACAGACAACTCAAGGATAGCATATCAAGACTGTTGCCCTTACGTCCATAACCAGAAAAACTCTGTCAATAAAGTATTGATTACATCTTGTGTAAACATCTGTGCCACGTTATGCAGTTACTAAAGTTACAGGAGCTAAGAATTATAGTCCATTATAGCTTGTTTGTAATGATAAACATGAAGCCCTTTCCAAAGCTCACAAATGGTCTTTAAGACAGTAAAACCTGAAGTTCTATTTGTGAGCTATTTTGGCAAATTAAATTTAGTTCCTCAACATATTTTCCAACTGAGAAGGTGTGTAGATGCAATAATCATAACTCTGCGTACTTTGTGCACTGACACTAGTGGCCAGAAAAGTGGGACCAGTAACTAAATAAAAGCTTTGTAAATAACAGTTGTGATGGTAACTGTGCAGCAGCTTATCTAAACCTTACTTATATGCCACGAATTAAAAACAAAAAAACATATTCTCATTGCACCATGTACAGTGTGAATTGCACTTACCGGGAATACGGCTCTGCGTGGCTGCACACATGCAGAGCGCCACTGTGCCCAAACCAGTGGCAAACAGATGCAGAGTGGCAGACGACACGAAACACCACTTTGAGGTATCTCTTCTCGTGTGCCACTGTGCATTGATTCGTGACCGGGTTAGATGCTATGGCACTTCGCAGGTGTATGGCCATGCGGAGCTGTGTTCCCGCTAAGTGTTATTGACCCTGTCCATTCATTTATTATGACAGTATATAGCTAGCAAAACTATCCAGCACTGAGTCAGATCTCTTCCACCGGACCAAGTTGGAGCACAATAAGAGTTCATCAATTAATACAAGTACATTAACGAAACCATGACACGAGGCTTGTTGTAGATAAACATCTAGCCGCTGTTACAGTAACTTATAATTACCAAAATGCCTTATCCTTCCCCCTTTAAACAGTACAGTCAGCAACAACTTTTAAACTGTTCAACAACTGGACTTTTTTTTTTCTCGCAAGCTTGCCATAAGGCATATTATAGAAACTCGTGTAAATTATTTTCGGTAAGGAACTGGAGCAGGTTCCCACTCTTGTCGTTGTCGGTGAGCCATTTAGCCTCTTCCCTTGTTATGGTTAGTCCTACTTCGCGCAGAATCTGTGTCCTTGATGTCCTTGTCCCTGCACAAGTCCACAGCAGGTGGCGAACATCCACTTCTGCAGCTGGTGTGGAACACTTCGGGCATGTGGTTGGTCCGATGTCTGCTTGAGATTCTCATCTGACTTTCTTAGAATTCTGGTCATCTGACTTGCTTAGATACCAACACTTTTATAACACAAAAGGAAACAATTGGTTATGACACAACTTAAACTGTGTTCTACCTTTTTTTAGCGAAATCCCGATGCAACGTACAATGTTGACATTAAGCTGATTGTACATGGCACTGGCTGGCTCTCCATTCTGTCTTTCACTCTGATGCTCAACAACAGAGTTAGGCAACCTTTTTGGTGGCGAGCTTGGCACTGAAAACTAGAAAAGGCAAGATTGTATACCTGCAGCCGAAAGCAGCATGCAAAGCAGCTGCAAGCACTGCTTTACATGCAACAGCATCATCTGGAAAATGAGGTTTTTCATGCAAACAACATGCACCTATAAATTAGCACCATGAATGCAGATACTTTGTACTCAAGGAAATACAGTGGACTCTCAATAATTTGAGCTCATTTAACTCGAATTCCTGATTAATCATATGGATCCTTCGGTCCTCTTGTACCAAAAAGAGTCATTAAAACTTAGTGTATCAAAACAGCTCCCCTTAAATGGACCAATTTATACTAACTTTCACTAACAGTCCATACGATTTCCTTCTCTAATATGCCACGTGGCTCACTTTGCATTGAGAAACCCAAATCCTTTGATGCGAGCTGAACAATAGCCCTTATTCCACTAAAGCTGAAGGCTTTCAACAGTGCTAGAGAGCTACCCCCACAGCTTTGAAGTAAATAGTACCTCATGCTGTATATTTTTGACAAAGGCTGTACATGAAACAAGAAATCGCAGCATCAAATCAACCAGAGTGCCACTGAATACTTCAGTCTCTTATATGGCCACAAAAAATAAGCTTCACAGTATCAAGGTTTAGCAACACTCTGTAAAAAATAAAACAATCAGTCAGCATCTTTGTGCCTCAGCATCTGATGCAACTTGAACAATTCAAGGCAGCATTCCAAGTTGCAAGCTTAGATGTGTTGCATGAGCGGACAGAATGCTTTAAACCAACATAATTACCATGAATAAGAAGCTACTTGGTTTTGTGACAGTACTGATGACATTCAAAACTAGTGGCTTGGTAAGTGCATTCATGCTTGGCCTTAACTATCAAAACGAATGACTGCAGCAGTCCTTCACTGAGGGAACATCTGATGATAGTGGCATGGAAATCTGAAGCAGTCACTGAGATTGGTTTCCACAGACTGTGTACCAATGAAAAATTTACAGTGTGCGATATGTTTTTTACAGGCTTTCATCTTCTAAAGAAACGACCACTGTGTAACACACCAGCTATTAGCCCTACAACAGCACCTCTTGCATAAATCAATAAGTAAAACAGAAGTTCCATATTATGTCTCAAATTTGCTGCTTGACAGATTAAGCCAGCGCATATTCCTAACATTTTATTTAACACCTAAACGTAACACTTGACCCAGGGAAGAAAAAATGCTGCAGAGTTAAATTTTTTCACATAGATGGCTTCCACATAGCGGCCAAGGGTGACCCTTAATCTCAATAAAGCAGGGGTATTGAAATTTTTGCCTCGCACATTTCTGCTCTGTAATAGATATGGCACTAATAATGAAGCATCACATAAAATTTACAAATGAATCCTACACTTTTGTTCCAAATATTCTCTACAATATGGTTTCAATTGACGCGAGCCCTGCACTCAGCACGACTACCCAACAAATTGAACAGCACGTTTACGAGTGGAACTAGTATGTTAATTAGGTGGCTGCAGAAAATGTTACAAGACGGAAAAGTTAAAACAATTTTGCTACATTGTTTGGGTTTTAGCACTGCACAGTTTACACGGTGTGCACTGGAACCCAAATGTGTCGGCACAGTGGCAGGTGTGCACCAGCGCCTGATCTCGTGACACACAATTTACTGTACTCTGCTCAAATACCCTGCTCTTAGAGCCAAATCAGAGTGTGTACTGCATGTATGAACAAAATGTATGCAAGACAAAGCAAACACTCACATTTAAAAATCGTTTGGCTGGACCTGGAGCAGGCAAAAAGCGGACCCAGCAGCTTAATGTTCCAACAAAATGCTTTCGCTGCCCATCTTGGATTCCTGAAGGAAAGCACACAAAGCACCTTCATAATACACACTAAAAAAAAACTTGTTTCTACACCTCTGAAAAATGTCCACAAAACTTGCAAAAAAAGATGGCAACACAAAAATGAAAGAAATGGCCAACCTATGCAGACAACTATGGTTTCACTAAATTATTGCAGTAATGATACCTTGAACAAGATGTGAATTATGAGTATGATTGCTTAATTTTTTTAAAAATATGTGCTCATCAGTCCTCTGTCCAGATGCTGTTAAATTATACACTGCCGTCAACAGCAAGAAAAGACATAAGAAAAGAATGTGATAACATGCTTTTTCTGAGCAGTAAATACATGCATTCTTTGCTTTGCTTGCACTGATCAACCTGGTTTGGTTCTATATAGCTTGATGCTTTCCTGATCTAAATGCCATTCACAAGTGAAAAACTGCATGCAGCTGCTGGATGTGGCAGTAAGCATGACAAAGCAATGAAAAATAATCTGCCTTTTCTATAACACTTCACTGTGTACAACCAAGCCAACTACTGCCATTCCAATGGCACGCATAATTTTGAGACAATTTTATATCTGGGGCATCATTTTCAGTAACTGGTGCACAAATATGTAAAAATTTTTGAGTCCTAAAAATATTACTAATTGCATTAATACCTATGTACATGTATTCTACATAGTGCAACAATTATTCATGCTCAATTGGGTCTCAATGTGACTAAGATAGGTACACGAAATGTGCACGAATGCCATGTTTGGCCCAAAATAATAAGCTGAGAAAAACACAATTGAAAGTTATAAAAAGCCCTAGCAGAAGAACTTGGTTTTTAGTATTATTGTTTGGTATTTGGTATTGTTTTTAGCTATTAGTACTTCCTGGTAGTGTGAAGTGGCGAATCTGGCTTTAGGGAGAAAAAGCATAGGCCCACCGGTTCACACAAGCCTGATTACAGATGCTGCCATAATTAGACGCGTCATGCACTCAAAAATAGGTTGAATCTTCACCTCTCATAGCGTCATGAGTGCTTTGACAGAGTTTTTTTATATAATTTCCCTATCATTTACGGCTCTGATATTTTTTTATATGTGAAAGAGGAATGATCACAGCTTCTGAAACAGTTAAACTAACAAAACTAATTTCTCAAAGAAAATCACCTTCCTTTCGACATGCGTGCCACTTTAAATCAGTGTTCCCCTCCTCACAGGCTGTAAATCACCACACCTTGCCTGTGCCAGCGCTCAATTGAATGAGATTCTCAGCTTATAGTGCTTTCAAAGTTAAAGTTAGGGTCTAATCTGGCTTATAGCAGGACATGAGAAAAATTAAAAGAAAAAAAAAAAGGGACATGACTAGTCTTCGCCTTATAATTGTCATTCTCAATAAAATTAACATTTATCACTATTATCATTTAATAACTCACTTATTACCATAACAAAATTATCAATTAGCATTCTCCAAAAAAAAAGATCCCAGCTAAAGATCTAGGATTTCTGCTGGATTGCTTAGTATGTGGTGGCCACGGGTAGCCCCGTTGAGTATAACACAATCGCAGGAAACATGGCTTGCACAAAAAAAACTTTTATCATCCATTTTCTGTCCGTGAGTTGCACACCATACCAAAGCCTTTGCTGGCCTTTTTGGCCGGCAAGAACCTTAGAATAAATATCTCTGAATCTCAACTTGCCAATGAGGGCTGCCTGGGAGTAGTTGCGCTTGAATGGCTCCTGCACTGCAGGCCTCAGGGGAATCTGGCAGGTGCCCATACTCTGCACCTTAGCACCATGCACTGATTGAACCTGGATATGTACAGAGCTCTGCCAGAGGAGAAGAAAGAATTATATGAGGCCAGGAAAAGTGAAAGCAGCAATTCAGCTCCAACCAGCCCTTTTCTGCAATCTGCAAACAAAAAAGAGGCTCATACTCTATCATGCACCATCACACAAAGTGTGACAAGTCAGGCGCTTTTTGCACAAGCCTTGCTGGAGACCTGGTATATAATACAAAATCGTCCAAGCAGAGGTGAAAAGGTTTAAAGTAAACTTGAATTTCACACTGTTTAAAAATCTCAAAACTGTACAGCCAAAAAATGTGTATACCACTATACAAAGTTAGACAGACAATTACCATCAAGCCAACAACCCCACCCAGACCCAGAGTAGCAGTGGTCATCACTGCTGGTCACTGTTATAGAATAAACCTCATGACACTTTTCAGAGACTGAGACAACTGAAACAACTAAAACAGCCCTTGAATATAAGCCAGGTGTTTCCTTTGAACTAGAGTATATTACAAACCTATAACCAGAACAATATACATTTCAATATGCATATATGACATTAAGGCCCATGATAGATGGTCAACTCTATCATGGACTTTAATGTTAAGACAATTTTCTGTTCCTACGTTTCAAGTTTTACATCTGAAATGCTCCATGCTTTGCAGTTCTGGTGACATCAGTCCTACAATGTGGTGATAGAGTAGAACAATAGAGTAGAACATTGAGTTAGTTGGTCTAACATTTTGGAAGGAGGCAGCAGAGCAGACAGCAAAACAGAAGCACGCACAGACACAAAGACAATGCTGCACCGACAACTATTTATTAGACTATTAGAAGAAGATGTGCAGGTTCAGATCAATATAGTTGTCAGTGCAGCATTTTCCTTGTGTCTGTGTGGGCTTCTTCTGTTTTGTTGCCTGCTCTGCTGCCTCCTTCCAAGACATCAGTCAGATAAGACACAATTTACACAGCCTCAAGCAGACCCTGCTAAAAACAATAAAATTCACCTGCATGCCTTAAGTAGGTTCTCAAAGTTTGCATTTACATTCATGAAACTTTAAGTGCACTAAAACTTTATATCACAGGACTCTAAAAATCTCAAGTTGCTAGTTCTCAGAAATATCTGAGGTCACAATTTTTTTTTACTCAAGCTTAGCTTGAAACTGGCTACCTTTCATGCACTAATGCACCATGATGTACAAGGCAACAAGCAAAGCACAAGCGAGCTGCACACAAATCACAGACCAGCCTAACATGCAAAGGACTTTGTGAGGCAAGAGCATAGATTTAAGTAATTAAGGCATGCTGCATTAGGTATACATACCTTATCAAGGTAATCAATAAAGTCTGTATCTACAGTGACAGCATAGCGAGCAGTGCAGTTGAATTCAGGGCTGAAAACAAAAAAAGAACAATCACAGTTTTACACAACAATAGGACGAACATCCACACATGCAGAAAAATTTTATCAATCAGAGCAATGAAAGACTTTCATTAGAAAAAAAAGTTGTATTTCAAATGCAATAAAAAAAAAAACACCTTTTAGAGCCACACTTTTCCTTTACAAATATTTTATCAACTGAAAGGTCACCAAACTATGCTTTACACTGTTATAATTATGAAAAATGAGCTGAGCTTATAAAACATGCAGACCTAATTTCTAATCAATTATACCTGTCTCCAGTGGCAACAGGGGTCGACTGCGGCTGAAAATCAGCAAACGTCCATGTTGCAAAGACAGGGGGATAAGTATTGCTGTCAGAAGCATCCTGTCGAGATGCGAACATTATCTAGAAATAAGAGCACCGAGTTAAACACATAAAACAATAAATCGACAAAGTATGCGCAATGTCCAACACAATAAAGCCATGGGTTTAAAGACTACTTCTGGCTCACTTTGTGTGAGGCAGGCTGCACGTTGGATGCTGAAGTTGGATGCTGCCGAAATAGAACTGGTACAGAATGATTGCAGGATAGCATGCAGCAAGTAGAACCATGTCTTTTAAGCCATGACAGATCAAATAATTAACCAAAACTAATCAAACATGTCTTTGAAGCCATGACAGATCAAATAATTTACTGAAACTAATTAAACTTTCAGCTCTTGGAGATGCAAAAGACATTTTTTTATTTCGACAACTGGGGACACAATAAATCAAAGGAGTGCACTTTCTGAAGAGTTAGCTTTATCCTGAACATATTAATATGAAAGCATTACACATCCCATTAGCATAAAAGGAGGAGACGGCATCAATGGCATAAAAATTACGAGGACACTTTTGGCAGGTGATAGAGCTGAAATGACCTGGCACTCATTGATCGGCGGTTTGTATGATGTCATGAGAGCACGTCATGGCTGAATTCGCAGCAGCTGCCAACTCAGCACATCTGAGGTAGGGATCGAACCCAGCTCACACATTCTGCTCCTAGGCTATGCAGGCACATTCATACTGCTCATTAAAGCAAGGCTTCACTACGACGCTCCTGCCAACTTGGACAGCATACAACAAGGTCTTCCTCACAAGCATGCTTCTGGCAAGTTGGCAGGAGAAATGGCTGGGGATTGATTGGTCAGTCAAACCATGAGTCAGTACTTTGTAATGTAAGGTTTAGAGTTTGTACAAAACATTACGCAATGCAGCATGACTCAGCACTCCACAAAGTAACGTAATGGAATGCTTTTGCATTCTTACGTAAGAAACATTAAACGCCTCTGTAAAGAATTTTTTTGCCAAGCTTTGAAAATGCAATAGTGGTAGTAGCACGGCATGGTTAAAGTCTCTAGTCTTTTATAATTCAATGAAATATAGCAGATTTTAACACTTTTTTTGTAGAGCTGTGTATTAGCAGCCACACACACTTTTTTTTTTCTTGCAATAATATGTTTGTGGATGTCAGCAGAAATAAGAGAGTAATGGGAATGTGATTACAGTAGAATCTCGATGATATGAACACAGTTGATATGAATTTCGGGATGATACGAATTGTAAAATTTCCTGACCGGAGTGCATTGTGTACAATGTGTATTTCCGGTAGTCCAAACACTCTCCGCACCCCTTTGGATGATATGAATGCACAAATTGTGACCTAGCTTTGAGCTAGTACCATGCACAGTCCGCACATCACTGACTCTGAGATCGCCAGCCACATTGTACACACCACCAGCGGTTCAGGTGCGTGGCACGCATGTCGCCATCGTTGCAATTGCCTATTAAGCTTTGCTCACTGCTTGAAGTTTGTGACAGTATGTAGCCCGCAAATCGCCGACGTGATTGCTGTTCATGTTATGCATCACAAAAAGTTGGCACATGCACACTAGGCAGGCACACACGGCCCACACACCGCTGACTCTGCAATTGCTAGTTGTGCTGTACGCACAGGAAGCAGTTTGTGGTGGCGTGCGGAGATTACTCACGTTACAACCTCCTGTCATGCTGTACGCATCATGAGAAGTTCGCGAAGGCACGCGGGCCCACACATCTCCGACATCGCGACCGTCTCTTACATTCCAGATGCCTCGAGTAGCAAATTGCAGCCATGCGGCCGTAAACAGAACTGCATGAATGCGTTTCCCAAGCTTCTGCATACCGATTTTTATTTGTTTTGATGAGATTTTTTCATGACCCCGTGGGATTCGTATCATTGAGGTTCTACTGCAATTTCATCGCCTAAATTCTCCTGAAACACAGAATGTGGCCATGAATGAACGTCTATTGGTGCTTTGATGCACTTGCTCCCTATCTGCTCATGCAAGCTAGCGCTCAAGCACTGCAGTTGGTAGCAATGCAGCCACACATTTTTTTCCAGTATTAGTCATGCTTTCATGATAACGTCATTTGTCGAAAGCAATAGTATCATACCTGCACATATATAATGGAAGCTTTTTTTTTCTTCTTGAGTCATTTGCTTCATAAAGTACTTCACCTGGTATTTGGCACCAACAACAAATATAGCGTTTTTTTTTTGTTTTTTTTTTTGGGGTCCATTGTTCTTCTAGATACCCATGACTCACTAACTCACTAGGTTTGCACGCTGCGAGAAAATGCTAACTTCCTGACTGCCTTGGACCATCAAAGCAAAGTGTGCTGCCACTTTTGCGCAAAAGGCGGCATGCATTAACACTTGGACTGCAGGTGTTTTGTTGTTAATGTGATAAAAGTTTTCAAAAATTTCTTATGGTACGTATGTGGGTGTAACGTACCAAAACTGCATGTAGGCTATGAGCGTAGTGAAGGGCACCAGGATAATTTCAATCGCCTGGGGTTCTTTAATGCGCACTGACATTGCAAAACACAGGCATTTTTACCTTTCACCTCTACTGAAATAAACAGAGTTGATGTGGTCAGGATTCAACGCACAACCTTGAGCTCAGCAACCAAATGCCATGGCCACAGGGCTACAGCAGCAGGACACACTAAAATAGTGATGGCAGCTGCATCATCTACGATGCATCCTGTTGATAGCCAATAGCAGGCTGCAGCCAAAAGTAGAATGTTCACAACATATTCTTGCTGTTAAAATTCTGTATTTTACGCAAGCTAGACAAATGTCTTGGCACAAAAAAGAAAAACAAAACCCTACCACTGCAATATTGAAGGTATTAGGAGTTGCTTTTGACGACTCACTATTTATTTTACACCTACAGATTTTTATCATTTCATAATATCAGTCAGTTAAAAAGAAAAATTTTTAAACCCCTTTTTCAGGTTAGCAACAGCAGTCTTTTCACTAGTGATGAAAAGACAGCATTTTTTGCTTTACCTACCTACCGCCTGCTGCTCACTTATGATGCTTGACGATGTAATACCCTCACTTGTGGAGAAGTTGCGCATAAGCTAAGGCAGTGGTTCTCAGCCTTGGATGTGTCCGGGACCCCTTGTGATGCAGTGGAAGTGGTGGGGGACCCCATGTGACAAGGGAGAGGGTAATCTCGTGCGTACTGATACCACAGTTCCGGGAGAAGGTCGATGGATTGGGATTGAGTCCAAGGCTAACTTAGCCTCTAAAAATGTGCACTTGATAAGCCAGTGCGACATAGCCCACCTAGAATGTGGGGAAGAGACGCCCCGTTGACGCCAATATCCATGTCGCTAGAAGGGATTAGACTCCTCCACCATCACACCGTTCGCTCTTCAGACACCAGAGATGCTTTGAATTGCAACTGCGTCCAGCGGTGCAGCCAGAGCTTGAGTTTCACCGAAGCCAGCATCAACAAACGCTGAAGATGCTCTCTATCTCTCTCTCACGCGTTTTGCGCTTTCACACTCCTCTTTTGTTTGTTTCGACTTTGAGAAACTAAAGTCAGCTTTGAACTTCCCATCGTTTTAACCCCAAAAGACTGTGTTTAGCCAGGACAGGGCTATTCAGCCTTTCTTTTTTTGTGTAGGCATGGGTACTGCGGACTATGAAATCGCTTCGCAGACCCCCATTTGAGAAACACTGTGCTAAGGGACGAAGCTAAGCTTCTTATAACTGCATGCATGTAACAACCAGCAGAGCAGTGCTAAGTATTGTGGGTAGGGTCACAAAAGGACAAGACAACAAAGCAACCCATGCAACACTCAGCAATGACATAAATATTAATGCAGGTACCCAGACTACCAGTGAAAAGCACCTACCTTGTTTAGATGTATCTCTAAAAAACTCTGTCCTTTTCTGACTAAGCTGAGGCAATGTTCGTCATCAGCTTCATTTGGCTGTGAGGAACAAAATAACAAGCAGATTATTACCACACCTGAACAAGTCTTGAAGCTAAAAACCACTATTATCTTTAAGTGCATACATCAAGTCATCCACAACCAATTTTATTGGTGCATATTACCTGTGTTGTGCGAGTTCAATACAATTTTAAATGTCAAAAATCCTAACTCTCATTCACCACTTACCGCACAAACTTCTGTAACCTGGACTTGTTTTGATGGAATAAGGGCTAAATGCTTTTCTAAAGCCTGGAAGAGTGTTGGAAGAAAGTAGAGAGAAAAAAAAAGTTATTAAACAAAACTGAAAGTGAAGCACTCAAAAGCGTTACTTATCGTAACATGTAGGTTGCAAAGATTGTATTATACAATAAAATTCAAATCTAATTAGCTTTATTAGGTCAAATAAGGATGTATTGGCTAACTTGAGCCAAGGACAAAAAGAAATAAAATATTAGAAGCAAGCGATGGCAGTCAGTTGCATATTGCTGGCAGCCACCTTGTGCACCACAAGCAATTTTTGTTTTGAAATTATTTAGTAATTACATTTTTAACCTAAACTACTAAATATTCACCTGAAACAATAAATTCAATTTGCAAAGTTGGAGAGCACCTTCAGAAACACCCATTTAATTATTTGCGATAAAGAAAGCCTGATGTGTACCTTCTTACCCAGCTGAAAGAATGTCCGCAAAGTATAAAAAGAGCCACACAATTAGCGCATTTGCACACTATGATTGTGCTGCTCACAACCGTGGTTTGAGTGAATGAAATCAGCAGCGGCCATGACTTGATGGCCCCATTGCAGCGGCAGGCCGGTTCGTTGGCGATAGTTCCTCCCCCTATGTCAGCCAGTTGGAAAGCGTGATTGTGCAGAATGCAGTGAGTGTGCACCACTGTTCGTGCTGATAAAGACTATCCAACTGGAAGGATGCAAATGAGAGGAGCTTTATTTGTCAGTTATAAACAGAACAAAAAAAAGGTATTTGCATTTTATGGCTTGACTGATGCAAGTGAAGAAACCATTGCAAACCTGTAGGCCTACAGTTGCAACAGGGCCATCAAGTCCTCGCTGCAGCTGATTTTGTTCGCTCAAACATGTTTGGTAGCAGCACAAAGGTGGTATACGAATTCACTAGTCATGTAATTCTTTTATATGGTTGAGCCTACCTATAACGGCCACAGTAATAGTGAATGTTCACCTATTATGAACGAGGGTGGAGCTGCTGTCATAACATGTATCAGAACTTGGGCACTGCATCAAAGATAAAATGAACAATCATGGCTGCACCATTCAGTTATAATGAACGGGGAGACCTGGAGATTCACCATCACAGTTGAAAGAATTGCGCTTTCTGCCTCAATCTTTCCCAAAAATAATCGTATCACAGATGATTTGAATGACTGCTGGCTCAAACTGGGATGAAATGGCATATAACAAAAAAAAAAAAAAAAAAAAAAGCAATGCACAGTAACAACCCACTAATTTTTTATCTCCTTATAACAAGGTGATTATACATTCTACTACCTTTGTAAATCTGAAACAGTATGAGAATCACTGCAATATAATATAAATATAAACCTGACAAATACTTATCAAAACATTTATCAAATTTAAACAACTAAACACAGCTGTACAAGCGTAACACCTAAAAGCAATCACCTCAATCTTTTCAGACTTCTCTTTCAGCAAGCTTTGCAGTTCTTCTATGCGCAGCCGTTCTTCCTCTATGATTAGCTGCTGTTCTTCCTTCAATTTAGCCATCTTCTGGTAGTTATTTTCCAGAAGAGTAGCCTGGACCTCTTTATCAAGACACATCTGCAATAAGAAGCAACAAAACAGTAAGACCATGTCATGCCAGTGGTTTATGACATGACGGTGCAATTAATGACACAGTTATAAAATAAAAAATGGGCAGCTACACTCAAGAAAGCTCATTTTAAAGTTTAAGTCCTTTTGTGAGCCCCTGAGCTCAACACCAATGCGAGGACACATTATGTCACCACCGCCACTACAGCTAATCCTAGCAGCTTCCTCGCGTTTTCCATGCTGGCAAGAGCGAGAAGCCTGTCCTCCAGTCAACACCAAATAAAATGCAATCAGGGTCGCCCTATATGCCTCATCGCTTTTACAGTAATAGCACTACTAAATGGCTCACTAGCAAAAAAGCTGTCCAGTGTGTGGATGACACTGGTGCAGTAACAGGAGCAGCCAAATGAAAAGGAGAAAAATCATTTTCACGGCAGCTGCAGCCAAGTGGAAAGGAGAGTATATCGACACGCCATCAAGGTCTTCCAACATGTCTGCCAGTCTGACAGTCATGCAGGCGCGGGGATGGAGGCGCCATCTAGTGCACAGCAGTCACTATCCCATGGTATCTAAGTCAGCAGACGTTTCAAGACTCTCAAACATGGTGACAGATAGAATACTACAGTGGGGATAGTGGGTACAAAGTGATTGTGCCATATATACCTATGTTGAATTTAGTTTTAAGAAAGTAAATTAGGGGTTACTTTTTTTCACCACAAGCATGAGCACGGTGCAAATAGGCACATCTTATTGTGCATGCACGCATTGTCCGAGTAGGAAGAGCCATATGAGTGACAAGTGAGGTTGCCAGATGTGAAGCGCAAGACGAGCTTAACAGCCGATGAGTGTGCTCATATCACTGAACCCACCAGTCCTTTTGCCAAGTTTGAAGAACCCATAAACACGATAAATACAGAGCGCAGCCTTTGAGCACAGGCAATGAAAGCACAAGTTCTGGGCAAGGTAATGAAACCTGTGAGCTGGCCTAGCAAACTGCACTGGCGCTTGTGGGAGCCTTGCCGTGCTCTGCCAGAGTCTAGAGTGCACGGTGCGCTCACTCCTGTGGCCGCCACTGCATTTCCATCTGCCTATGTGCTTTGTCGACTCAATTTCTGATGCGCAGGGTAGTGCCTACTATCATGTCTATGCTCCAATGCACACTCTGAATATTCCTTTAGATCAAGGTTTCACTGTATAATTATGTGCATGCAGGTGTGCATACACGAAAAGGTAAATGCTTGTCACAGAAGCCTTACCTGCACCAAAATAAATAAGCTAGTGACAAACTAAAAAGAAAGAAAAAAAAAAGACAAACTAGCTTTCCTTTGCAGCCATATGGCTGCACTTGGGTGGATGTCAATAAGTAATTACACCCTTATTAAGAATCTACTCTACTTTGGAGGATTCCCCTAAATATTCAACCAAACTAAAAGAATGTGTTTTTTTTAACAACTGTCCTTCAAGTTCTTATGCTTAGCTGTGCAAACTACCTGTATTTCATTCATGACGTAGTACTTTGTGAATATGCAGTGTTTCACCTAATACTGCAAGCAAGTTTAAAAAAACAGGCTTTTTAAGCTAGAAGAGTACCTTTGTTTTTTGTTTTTTTTCAGAGCAATGTCTCCAGTGCAGTGCATCAGAATAGAGCTAAGATGTGCTATCAACTAGTGCTGGATAGTTAACTATTACTGTTAAGCTCCTTATTTATTGAGAGGCTTGTAGCCCACTGTGATCTCCATATCAGTTCTTATAATTCGAAAAATTCCCTTCTCCTAAATAAGGGCTGCACACAGATGAAAGGCCAGAAACAGCGTTAGCCATGCCTAGAAATGCGCGTCACACAGACAAAATGCCTGTCGCATGCTCTCTGTGTGTTTGTTGCTCCCTAGTCGGGTGCTCCAAAAGGAGTATGTCTATGGTCCCTGGAAAAACTTGCTAGCCTTCCGTCTCGCGCCCGCGGAGGGGTTGCCTCCGTAATGCATGCAGCGATGGCGCTGTACGTAGTCGGGATGTGGTCGGCCAGTGGGTGCGCACGCGGGTGAGCGCAGGCGCGGGCAAGCTGCCAGCTGCCGGCCGCACACGGCTGAGCCAGTTTGGTCGCTTTAACTGTGCGCTTTCATCGACCTCTGTTTTTCTCAACAATTTTCGCACGTGAATAGTGCTTTAGATTAACAGAAAAGGTTGCACTTGGACATGGCTGTTAAGAATTTACAACCTAAACGTTCTAAATGTGGATGCAGCATTCACTCTTGCTCTTTTTTTTTTCTTATGCTTTCACACACTGCATGGGACTGTGAAAGATATGTGCAGGAGCAGTTCTTTTCACATTATCTTCGTGGTGCAGATGCAGTGTACGCACGATTACAGTGTATATTTGCGAACACATTCTCTTCACTATTTTTTACTGTGCATCATTAGGCAAGTTGGTGCATCTTGAATTTGGGAAACGTAACAGCACAAGACATGCCACCACAAGACATTGTGTCTTACGGTTGCATGATTTGCACGGTTGCATTTCCTAAATTTACTATGACATGTTATGATCTACCCTATCGATTTTATTTCTTACGGCTGCACATCAGATATCCAAGGAATAAATGGCAATTACACCGCGGCCTGCATATACATATATTTTATTTCTTTTTTTAGTAAAGTACCACCCCTTACCACTACTACTCTCTCTGCGCAGTGCACCAAACGAAATGATTACACAATAATACAAAGACGGAGTCTTCAAATTTTTATTCAGCACATGTACATGAGTTATATATGTAACATTTACTAAAGAAAGGAAAGTACACAATGGGGGCTATGCAAGGCTGAAATCAACAAACGTATATTCATAAATGTATATGTACAAGATTATATACAACATGCATTATTTTGCAACACACAAAACTGCTGCATTGCTTCAACCGACAAGCTCAATTACAATTGAACATTAAATAAACAAAAAGATCACTTCTTTAGGCTTTGGCTCAATAGTTGCATCAGTTGCATCTTCTAAGCTTTAAAAGTTTCAATCTTTGCTGCTTTTCTGCTCTCTCACTGTCTAGTAGCTGCCACATACACGTGCAAACTGTTTTTCATTCTCTAAAGCGGATGTGAGGCATATCCCTCCCTTGCAATAAAGGATTCATTCTTATTCATTTATTCCTTTGCGCCTGCTTCTAGCCGCATTGCTCGCTGTTCATGCCGTCAGGTATGGTTGTAATTTTCCAAGGCATTTGTTTACAGCAGACAACGGGTTGCAGCCGGTGCTGTTTGTACGTGAACAAACAGGATTTTTTTCTGCAGGGTTCGCTGTGGAAAAGGGCTACGTATTCAACATCCACCTTACTGTCGATAGTCACACAGCTTGAGAAAACTATGGATCGGAAGCGTAGTTTCAAGCGCTCCTGTCGCGACAAGCAAAGTAAAAAACGCACGAAACCGGCAAAGACGTGCAACCGCCCGCATCATTGCTGGGTAAGAGCAATGCCTGCGGTGAGGAAGCCAACTGCACCCCGACTGCGTGCAGCGCCACCGCCGCATGCATTACGAGAGTGGTCACCCCTCTCCATAGGGAGGAGCGCGGAAACGGAAGATTAGCAAGTTTTTCCAGGGACCATAGTATGTCTCATTTGCACCACTATGTGATGCATGCTCGTAGGCATGGCTAGTGCTGTTTCTAGCAGCACAGTTTTGCTTCTGCCTGTGTTCAGCCCTAAGATTTCAATGGCTATATAGCGGTGATGAGAAGGGAATTTTCAAAATTCTAAAAACTGATGTGGAGATCACAGTGAGCTACAAGCCTCGCAATAAATAAGGAGCTTAACATACTATATAGTTACTCAGCAGTACTACTCAGCCAGCAGTAGTTAACGAGCCTGCTATTCATAGTAGCACATCTTAGCTGTATTCTGATGCACTGCACTGGGGACAATGCTATGCAAAAAAAAAAAAAAAAAAAAAAAAAAAAAGCGCTTCTCTAACTCAAAAAGCCTGTTTTTCAAAACTGCAGAACGTCTTAGGTGAAACATACTGTATATTGCTGTAAATTGTAGCTACAGCCTGGTAGTAACTAAAAAGCAAAACTGCTTCCTTGCACAAAGGCACTCTGCAAGATGGAAAAAAAAAAAAAAAAGAGCATAAATGTTCACAAAATCTGACAGACGCTAGCTCATTACACTTCAACAAAAAATGACTGATAAAAGTTCTGAATCAGATTTGTGTCAAGCTCACAGTATGAAATCATCCAAGTATAAATCATAAATAATTACTGACCTTGCTGCTCCCAGGAGCAGATGGACTAAAGCCATTTGTTAGCATTCCACCCCAAGCATTAGCCAAACTATCTGGTTGGATAATTTTGTGCACCGGTAAACTCCTCTCGCGTGCCTCCTGGAGGAAAGAAAAAATAAGCATGTGACAGAAATCTTCTCCAAGAGCTATAACGTGCAACACTGCTTCACAGCATCTAAAGCACACTCTCTGCTTTGTTAGTGCACACCAAACTTTCCACAATGTAACAATGCATGCGCAAGTGAATTCTACAAAGAAAAGAAAAAACTAGACTGAAGCAAAAAAAGAAAAAGTCAGCATCTACTACGCCAATAAAGATATGACATCACATTGCAAGAGTATTCAAGAAGATCTCGATAAGTAATCTTTATCAAGCTGTGAAGCTGTGAAGCTGTGTGAATAAGGGCATGCACATGACTTTTTCCACTCGCTAAGTGCCTGTTGCATGCAACTATACTTTCGCTGGTGAGTGGCTGAAGACAAAGTCTCATCGATATACAGCACTTGAGGGTGCGTCTAACTTCCACCCTGGGATACCCATTTCAGCAATGTATCATCGTCAGCTATCCATATGTTGGGTTTTCTCCGCCGGTCTCTGTGACCTTCTAATACCAACACTAAAATCATGGCTCACAAAGCCCTCGTCAGGTCGGAACGATTTGGAACACTCATCCTCAAACTCGAATCCCTACAGAATAAAGCAGCCTGTTAAATTCAATCCAATGACATCATAACAGATAGTGTGTCTGACATCAATTAAACCTTATAGTTCCTGATTTGGCTAAGAGATGTAAAATATTGAAAGAGTAATTCTTTTTCCACAAACTATTTTTCTAAATGCCTCACTAAAAGCACCTGTGACGTGTAAACTGTTTTCTTTCCTGCCATTACTTGTAGCTATTCAATCATACAACAAATTCTTTACATCGCTGTTACCATAAGTAATCCCTAAACATTTCACTCTGCGGTCACTGACCTTTTACACATTTTAAATTACAATTTCTGTGACTTAACATCCGTCTGCTGTCATTATCACATTGTCTGTGGTGAATGAACTTGAATCTTTCTCCCCATATTTTTTTTTTAATTTTCATGCTAAATACTGTGGAAAATTGAGCAATGTTTATGTGCCATCTCCTGTGCTTTACATCGTATGCTTTCTGTAATGAACTTTAGGCCTCAAGGCTTTAAGGGGGGACACCCCTGATGATGATGATCATGATGATCATAATAAAAAGTTTTATATGCTATGCAAGCTTACCTGTCTCTCTCCTAATCTGCCCCCCCCCCCCTCCCCCCCCCCCCTACAGATACAGAGGAAATGCTCATCATTATGGAGCACATGCACTCATAAGAGGAGTGGTTTATCACAAATGCAAAATGAAATTTAAAATTCTCCTCTGTCCACACTCCAGGTGAATACCCTCTTCAGATCTCCTTGTTGAAGCAAACAGCTGCACCGTACACAACTTTAGCTCACCTCTTGGAGATTCTGCAAATCTTTCTGAACAGTCTCCAGCTTGGCTGTCACCTCTGCATGAGCTTTCTCCAGATTTACATGTTCTTCCTGGAGTCTCTGGTACAGTTCTGCAGAATGTAAATACAGACAATAACTTAAGAGAATTCTTGATGCAGGAGAATGCTAGAACATTTTATGAGGCAGCAGCAAAATGATGTGTAACAAGAATTTCAGTTCAAGGACAAAGACTAAACAGCTAGATAAGTAGACACAACTTTCTTCAATCTGCCGTATAGCATGACACACATTTTCCCATTAATGTGCAATGATAAAGAGAGTATAAAAAGAAAACACTACAGAGCAAAACTTGTCAACTTGCTGCCGTCACTTACCAACCCTCTCAGCCAATTCTTTCTCAAGGGCTGCCTTTTCATCATTATCAGACTTTATGATGGCTTCCAGCTGTGAAATCTGCAGCCTAAGTGCTCCCGCTTCTTCAAGTCGCTGGTTTTCATCTGTGTCAGTGCTTTCAATGCTACAAAAATTATGAACACAGCCTTGTTACTGAAAATCATGCTGCACCACGCGACACACCTACAACCAGAAACACATGCCATAACATTGCAACTAGCTGATATACAGGTTGGATATGCATATCCTGGATTCCTGTATGCAGTCGGCAGAAATAAACCTATCCCAAGAGGTGCCAAACACTACGAGCAGCAAAATCAATTTACTTTATGTATGTAACACAGTAAATGTTGAAGTGAAACATTAATAAGGAGAGTTTGAACGATCGAACATGAAAGAACACGAAAGTAAGAAATTGAAAGCAGAGGTAAATAAGTGCATGGACAGATACTGCCTGCCACCTTGCTCATTATTTACAATGGCATCGAGTAAATCCATCGCCCTGCGACAAATGGTTTGGTTTATAGGGTTTAGCATCCCAAAGCAACATTGAGGATGCCTTAGTAGAGGGCTCTGGATAGTTGGGTTGAAATCTGGGTCAGTTGGTACATAGTCTTAGAGAATAATAACCAGCCAAGGGACGAGGACGAAGAAAGACTATGTACACACGGAAGCTGGAACCTCAGGGTATTTGATATGCACTGACATTGCACAATACACGAGTGCCTTGCTACTTCCTCCACCCATAATTACAATTCACATACGCCATTCCCTCACATCCTCACTTCACACACACTGCCAACACCCTCACTTAAGTTTACGACTAAGATCACTGTCCAAAGGACACCTGAATGGTGATGAAATTAGTGCTGATAAGGGCCATGCTAATGCTTCTCAGCTGCATTAAGAATTCAAGAATAAAGAATAGAAGAAAGAAGAAAGAATCTGAAAAAGCAATCCTTACCTGTTGAGAAGCTGATCATTAGCTGTTTTCAAAATTTCATTCTCTTGTTGAATATCAACAAGCCTTTGTTCAAGCTGATAAGAGATAAAAAAAAAAAAGCCAGTTGCCATCAAATGTAATTCTGTAAATATAAATTTATAACATCTAGTGCATTCTGTTCACCACAAAAGTATTCAAAATTGTTTTTCACAAGGAATATTCAACAAAATCTTTCCACAACAAATATGGCCGGGTAGCATGCTAAAGTTTCACTTCTATGGAATTTAGCTGTGATAAAACGAAGTTACAAAAAATAACACCAAGAAAATGCACTGAGTGTAACAGAGATTCAAACTTGTAATTTAAAAACTAAACAGGAGTTCTTGTGCATCCTGGTGGGTGACATGAAAATGTGGTTCTCGAGCTCAGTCACAGCCATCATGATGTCACTCTTCAATGCCAATAGACCAACACCGTGTTTACAAACAACGGAGGCATTCACGACGCCGCAGCCGACTGGGGGTGAAAAGTAGGGTTAGCACCCATAAGAATACATGGAACCGAAAGATTTCTAAGCAGTTTTCTCATTTCACGAAACACCTATGATGTTCTTATTTGGTGCAGAGTAACCATGAACATCCTAGAACAGATATGAAAGTTTGAAATCTCCTTACCGAGTCGAAGTATTTTTAAAACGTCGCAAAATGTACGGGAGTGCAAGTTGGGAGGGCGAGCCATAAAAACACAAGTAAACACAACTTACCGCAACATTTTTCTCGTTTCGCAGGGCAAACATTGGCCAGCGCTTTGAAGAAGTATGCTGCATCATTTCAGAGGCAGTCTACTTTTAAAACTCCCTGAATATGCTGTTGTGAATCCGGACACCCCCAAAATACTCGTGTAGCGAATCGCCCAGTTTTGTTTACAGTCTGATATGCTGCCGCATGAAGTAAATTAGCTTGATAATACTGTCACTCAAGTGATAAATCCTAGACAGAATTACATTTAAAAAGCAGTTGTCGAAAGCCATACGACAATACGAACCGAACGAGATTCGCGCATTACAGCAGACGACAGCGCAGCTGGCAACACCCACCGCGGCCACCTCCAGCTCCGAAGCGTCTGCTAGTAACAGCGCCGCTGGTGCATGGTCGTCTGCAACTATGCGCGGCCAGTTTACCGTGCTGTGAACGGTCCCGCAAGTCGTCAGACTTGCAGTACTTGTAAGGGAATTTAGTGTGCCGTGCAACATAATGTCGAGGTGTGGTACAAGGCATTCACCAAAAAATGAGAAGGGTTCAACGCTGCTGAACCGAGAAAAATGTTGCGGTAAGTTGTGTTTACATATGTTTTCATGGGTCGCCCTCCCAACTTGCACACTCATACGTTTCACGGTGTTTTAAAAATACTTCGCCTCGGTAATAAAATTTCATACTTTCACTCATGGTTGCTCTGTGCTAAATAATGACATCATATGTGCCCTGTGAAATGAGAAAACTGCTTTGAAATCTTTCGGTTCCATGTATTCCCATGGGCGCTGACCCTACTTTTCACCCCCAGTCGGCCCAGCCTGGCGACAGAAGTGCCACCGCATCATGCTTACGTCACAGATCGGTGTTGGTCTATAAGACCTCTGATGAAAGAAAATGTGTTGCTTGCCACAGAGCAGCTCAAATAGGTAAGTAGTGTGTGTGCAGTGCTTTCATCATTAGTTAGCATGCCTTAACCACATTTTTTAGAAAATACCCTTAGTGATTTGAAGAAATTATGACATCATGCATGGCCATCTTTAACAACAGTTACAGTGATAACACAAAATAGGAATTCCTGTTTATTTCATTCTGCATGTTATTGCTCTACCTTGCATCCCCGTTCCAGCCAAAGTATCAATTATTGCCTCACGCTGACAAAAAGATAGTAAGCTATGCTGTATTTTTAGAAAAAAATGAACTGGTTTCTGTGGAGGCTTCTGAAGGTATTACTACTGATGGGAAATATTATCAGGCTTGTATTTTAGCGCATAAATTCCAAAAAAAAAAAAGTACCAGTGAAATTCCGGTATCAGGCCTAGCACCCTCTCATGAGAGTACACATCAGCTAAAGCAAGTGCCAAAACTCAAAACATGCCAGGCATATCACAATACGGAAAAAAATTCATGCCAGTACTGCGATTTTAGCTGCCATCTTGAGCTGCTCACCTCAGTAATGAGCTGTAATGAGCAATAATTGAGCTGTGTAATGAGACCATTCTCATCATTAAATGTCACTGAATGGAGGCATTCAAACCCATCCTCTTCCAAAGCATCAGTTACATGCAGCAGCCCTTTCCTTTGTTAAGACAAACAAACTGTAAGCATTCAGAACTGCTGTTTCCCAAATAATAATTCAAAATCTTTTTCTAAGAGTCTGCTTTCCTTTCATGTTTAATTTGACCTCATATTAACTTGGAAATTTGAATAATTCGAACTGGGAGTATGGTCCTGGTCAACACTTGTGTAAATCGATGGCATCAGACGTCTGTTAATTGAAACGATGGGGGGTTTGCACCGGCTATTCAGATGAGAGGTCACGTTAGAATGTGACTTGTAAAGCTAGCGACCATCCAAACAGACTTCCCCGAATCTGAATTGCATAGAACAGTGGTGCCCGTGCACAAAAGGCACAATGGTGACCAGAAGTCCCCCACTGCAGGAATATAGCCCAGCAGCATGGTATGTTTCGCTTCTTTTCAATCCACACAGTCCTGCTGCTGTGATCGGGCACGTGCGGGTCGGCTGCATCATTTCGCACACTTCTTTGTGCGTCACTAGTGTTTAATTTTACTTTGGTAAGGCTTCACCTTGTTTTACCACCAACGCATATTTCTCTCTCTTCCATCCACGCGCTTTTACCACTCTTCAGTACACTGAACTGCCATGTTTTGAGAAATTATCCTGAAATCATTAATTTGAGCATTATGACATCACCTAGCACTTCATATTTCACTAATTACTGATTACGAGCAACAATGCAGAATGTGCAAAAAAATGTTTAAAAAATAATGTGCAAATTTCAAGTGCTAAACAAGCTCACAATAAAATGGCTAACAGATTTTATGCACATATCTGAAACAATGCAGCAGCATGCCATCCTGTAAATATGGACAACAATATTTGCTGAAATGCACATGCCACTTTTGGCATGCAGTACTGCAAGAATAATATAAGAGCACATTTCAAAAGGCATGGCAAAATAAATAAGACCTCTGTGCAAGCCAGTGTACTGTGGCAAACAAAAAGCTTCCAGAATATACTATTAACGGCCGTCGCTAGGTTCCGAGATGTTGCTGCAACGTAAACATAGCGAGTACACAAACCAGTAACCGGTAGTGTACTATGTGCCTCAGCAGCATTGCTTTTGGCATTACATAAAACACATTTAACAGCCTATAAGGAGCACAAAGAGTTGAATATGCAAAGACAGCAGAACATTTTACTCAATAGTTGTCCAAGGCCCACCATGAGGCACACTGTGACTAGAAATATGCTGAACAAAACAGCCAGTGGAGCATGGCCTCAACACAAGTACAAAGCAGGTGTTTTAAGCATAACCATAATTTTACACTACTGTTAAGACATCCGAGCGCAAGGTTTTCCCACCTCTGGATCCTTTGATGGCTGCTGCAATCACTGTCATGACTTCGTGGCAAAACTAATGCTAGCTTCACTAATACATGTGGCTCTTGATCAGTCAAAATTGCCTCACTTTATTTTCAGAGATTTTCAATTTACTAGAGAGAAAAATGTTCTGTAAGCACTCTTGTTCCCCCTTCTTCCATATCTTGTCATTTCCTCAGAGCCTCTGACAATTATCATCAGTCATTAGAAAGTGCCCCGTTATATGTTGCCTTGAATTGTAGACTATTTTTACTGCAGCTCTCATATCAACCAATTCTGCAGCAACATGTAACGAAGCTAAAAATAACATAACAGCAACACATAATAAAGCAACATAACGTGTCCTTAAAACATGCGTTAATTACTTACCTCAGCAAGGGTTTTTTGCATAGCCTCACAGGCGTGCAGCTTCTCCTCAAGTTGAAGGTTTTTAACTTGTTCTGTCTTCAGCTGAGAAGTCAGCTGATCTACTTCTCCAAGCAGGTTACTGTTGTATGCACTAATTTTTTCCATTTTCTAGAAAAAAAAGCCAAATATAAAAGCCTCTACTCTCCCCACGCGAGTTTTCAAGAAAGCAGTTTCCCATATAAACAGCTTCCTTTCTGAAAAATGATTCAACTGATGCTTTAATCCCAACCAGGGTATCATCCTTTTTATGCGTGTACAGAGGAGCAGTCTAACAGCACTCTGAATGTGATCAGGGCCAGTTTAATTCAAGTCAACTAAACATATTGAATTTAACACTAAGTGCCAAGATAACTTGGCGATGCAAAATAAATACCTTTCCTGAGAAGGCATTGCACTGCATGCTGCATTAGATGTAAGTAAAGTTATCAGAAAAAGTTTCTGTTTAAAAATACAGTCCAAGGTCTTCATGCCCCACTGTGCTACACATACGATCCAATTCCGAGCAAATGCCTCCACTCACGCAAGAACATCCCTCCCAACTTCACTTTTGATTTTCCATTACCGCAGTGTCATGCAACTGAGAACCCTGTTTTGGTGGTACCTTGTACTGGTGCCAATAGCAGCACTGTGTATCTTTTCTTTTTCTTTTACCATCGACTGAAGGAATATAGAAGGCGTTGGTATAGCACATCAGCTTTCTGAGTGCCATTCATCTGCAGTCTGAAAAGCTTGGCCACCTTTACTAGCAGTGAAGTTGTATGCAAGAAAACGAAATCTGGCAAGTGAAGATGCTCTAATAAGCCATTAAGTGCTTTAGCTAGTCATCATGCACATTTTAAAGTTTTGCCAGCAATATAAAGCACAAGAAGGCTTGTCATAAACAGGTTATTAGCTGTTCAAGGTACAACATAAGTACTGAACTATGTGCAATGAACAGAAAAGAATAACTCACGTGCATGCCATATATGCAGCAAGTCTAAATGGCAAGAAACAGTAGTGCAGTGCGGCAGGTAAAACACTGGTCACAAGGAAGTGACTGTGATTGTGCATTGAATTATTCGTTACAAACTGGAAAAGAAAAGGAGTGTTGTAAGCAACATATGATGCTACAGCTGAACAGAATAAAGAAGGTATGAAGTGACCAAAACACAGGAAGAACAAAACAAAAAAGGAACAAAAAGTGCAGAGTGCCTCCTACACGCCTGCTACATGACACCTTTTACTCGTCTGTACTTTCTCATCACTGAAAGTTTTTGTGTACATGCTAGCATGTAAAAGTTGTACCACTCCTTAAGACACAGGTAGAATCTGATAAAATGACAGGAAACTTTGCAAAAATCCATCTACTTTACAGGAAAACTAACAGCCTCATCTAAAATGTCGCTCAGAAGTCAGCTGATCGACTTGGATGCCCAAGATTACATAAAGACCTCCACTGGCAACAATCAAACACAACAGCAAAACAGTTTTAAACAACAGCAAAAACAAGAAACAAATAAAATAAAAAATTAATTCCACAGCAAAAACCAAACAATATCAAATAAATATGAATGTGGGTAAGGCATATGAAAAAAAAAACTATGTTACTGATCAACTGAGGACTTCTTAGGTAGTCATTTGCTGAATCAGGTAGATAGCGCAAGAAAACTGCACATTATCATACACCTAACAATATACTAGTACCTTCAAGTGCAAATGCTGGTCAGCCAGAAACTTGAAAGTAAAATAATTCATCGATGCAAAGTAAAATATATTTATATAAAGTAAATGCACCAGTGCAATCTGGGTCAACCACTGTGAACGATAAATCCTGTTATGCCTTCCTTACCAGCAACTGCAAAATCTCAAAAGCACAGGTGTACTGTCCATATTCAGTCTGAGCTTAGTGCTCTTTTGTTAGACAAAGGATGCGAATTACTGAAAAAAATATATGCAAGCAACTTTAACTTCTCGTTATGGTCACCACAACGGGTATCAATACACTAACAGAGATTCTCACACGAATGCTCAGTCAAATGCTTTGAAAGGAGCATGGACACCAAGTTTCCAGGCTATAATATATTAATAACAAAGCCTAATTTCCAAAATATCCCATAAATACAATGCAACATTTCACAATTCATGTAACATGCAAATATCACAGAGGTCCAACATGCAATACAAAGTCAAGTACGACTGTAAAAGCACTTCTTTTAAAGAAAGCGCTCACTTTGTCCAGAGCTTCAAGCTGAGACTTGAGGGCTGATTCTCGAAGAGCATAATGTTCTGCATCCCGGCGTAGACCCAGAATGTCCACATTGCCTTGAATGTAACGAACTTGTCCATGACTCACCTGAATATTATTTCAGAGTAATATAATTATGGGTCATAAAATTAGATATCTATCAATACAAATAGATAGCTAGCATAAAAAAAATTTTTCTTCATGCATATTTCCATGTTAATCTAAATAATACTTAAAACACGGCCTGACGAACTATCCTAAACGTACTAACCACTGAAATAATGCAAAAAGACGAACACAAGAAAAGAAGAAGAACACAGGAAAAAAAAAGAAGGTGTTCATCTTCTTGCGCCGTTCCATTGGTTAATATGAACCAACTAGCCCTTCAGCAAGTACTTCTATATCCTAGACATGTCATTGGTGTAGTTAGCAAACTAGGATTTCATGAACTGATTTGCAAGATTCATCTTCAGTGTGCTGTCACTGGTGCTTGCCTTTTCAGTGCAGGTCTAGCATAGGCAAAAAAAAATCTGGCACAGAAACAAGGTCCTTTGGTGCCCCAGAGTGTTGCATCCCCATGAATTCAAGTTATCTATGGCATAGCTGAAATATTGAATGTACCTAGTGGGCTGCAATCAACAAGCAGCGCTTGAAATAAGCACTTTTCAAAATTACAAAACCACCACAGGTTTTCTGAAGAGCCACCTTCTACCATATTAAACATGAATGCCTTTGTCAGTGGATCTGAGACAATGTAAACAAAAGCATGAATCAAGCTCACTTCTAAAGCATGAAGGATAAAAATAAGGGTCATTGCACCATGCGATAATAATGCTACATTTCAAATTTTTGTTAAGTACCGGTGCCGTCGCACCTTTCCTATGCACCTGCCAAGCTGAAAAGCAAAAAAGAGCTATTTTTCATAGCATGCAGGTACCCCTAACACTATGGTTTTATGCTTATGCTCTATTAGGCCCACTTTTCTGAGAAAATGCCATTTTGTACCAGATGGCACAATTCTACTTCCAGAGAAATCTCACACAATTGACAGACATATGCATGAAGAAACACACAAAAACACAACAATGCACGAAAAAGCCTCAAGTTTAGCATCTTGGTAATTATGTCCCAGAATCTTTGAAGAATAATGTCCCTTCTCTGCACTAACTGAGAAACAAAAACAAAAAATTAAATGGCCATTTTATTAAGCAGTAACAGTACAAAGCATTTTTTGTACTGTTACTGCTTAATAAAATGGCCATTTAAGCATTTTTTTTTATACTGTAGTGACTTGCCTGTTCCTTAAGCTCAGACAATTCTGTCTGGAGTTCTGCTTCTCGAAAGCGTGCCTGTTCTGATGCTTCAGCCAGCTGCAAGCGCTGAGATTCCACCAGCGTTTCTCTACATAGGCAAGAATAAACATAGGGCACAGCATGAGCGA
This sequence comes from Amblyomma maculatum, assembly GCF_055883805.1. NCBI lineage: Eukaryota > Metazoa > Arthropoda > Arachnida > Ixodida > Ixodidae > Amblyomma > Amblyomma maculatum. Next base: position 16,628,245 of record NC_139344.1, on the reverse strand, counting down.
AAGCAAACGAGAAAACAATTATCTACAATTTCGCACTGTTTAAAGGTCTTCCTCTTTTTTATCATTTTTTCAAAATAATGGAGGTTGACTGAGGTTATGCATTATCATTTGCAAACTTAACCAATGTGCAAAAACTGCATATGAGGCGAGTTTTCAGCCAGTATGTTTAACTAAACAATACTTCTAGTTTTCAGTTAGACAATGGTTTGAGCACTTGACAAGGAAAAAAAATATATATGGAAAATTTTGCATATGATACTCACAGTTTCTCGATTTCCTCTTTTGCTTCTTTGACAAGTGCAACTACATATGGAGGTGCATGGACTAGATCTGAAGCTGCCATTTTCCTGCAGTTTACCGAAAACCACCAAGAAAAAAAAGGATTTGATGTAATTAACGTTTTCAAGCTTCTATGTGACCCATTACAATAACATGCAGCTTTCACTAAACATCTAGCTAAAGCTGGTCCCCAATTACTAGTTATGAAGTAAATTTCGAGATAGTACCATTTTCTTTTTTTTCTAGTATACATGGGGCAGCAACAGCAGCTATGAGACAAGCCGTAGTGGAGGGCTCCGGATAAATTCTGACCACTTAGGGTTAATGCGCACTGATATTGCACGGTACATGGGTGCCTTGCTTTCCACCTTTAATGAAAAAAGCTGCCTTGGCCAGACCTGAGCCCGCATCCTCAGGCTCAGCAGCAGAGCGTAATAACTACTGCACCACTGAGGCACAGCTGAGATACTTTTGAATAACAAACTAGAAGATGGCTCAAGGCGCCACTTTGCCTTTGTTTTGGCAACAGATGCCAGAAAATCACTACACAATATGAAAAGTATACAAATGAACAGCTTATTTTAGCAAATATAAATTACCGAAGTTTTGAAAGGCTCAATCAACTTGCTCAATGACTTGCTTTAATCAAACAATCAAGATAAAATGCTAATTTCTTACTTTTGCAAGGACACAGCTGTTTGCAGTGGTTCAGTTCGAAATGGATGAGGCTTCTGAGCAGGGCGGCGTAAACCCTGGAGGAGAAACAAAAACCAGCATGCAACACAACAAATTAGCATAACCAGCACATCACATCTTTCGATGATGATCTAATATGGAAAAAAAAAAAAATATATGTCAATAAACAAGAAATGAACTAGAATTTTACAAAATTCTTCAGTTACGTTCACAAACTGGTTATGATGAAAAGTTGAAAAAAAATTGAAAGTGGCATCAAAGAAATTAAAATGTCAAATTTTTTAATGAATATTTACTTGCAATGAAGAGATTTTCTGTACGGCCAGAACACATTATTATCTGCCACTGCAATAACAACACAATAGTTAACTCATTCCCCAGCATGGTTAAAATGACCTTTTTTTGTAGGATTCGGTAGTCTTTTTCTTTGTGAAAAAGCTATTAGATTTAAAGTTCTATGTAATATACAAAGTTAAAGCTAAAGAAAAAGAACATGCTATTTAGGCATTTAGGTTGAACAAAGAAACACAGCCTGCAACACAAAAATTTGTTAGCCAAAAACAAGATTTTATAAAGAAATTAAAGATAAGTAGTAAAAATACATTTTAGCGGTATAGAAAAAAAATGTTAATTTTTTTATGCTACATACAAAATTTTGGGCCCCTTATTTACCACGGTTTGTGAAATAATGGAAGCTCTAAGTTGAATAGTATTGTTCGTAAAAAAATAATGAGACTTGCAAAACGAGGGCGACGACGAAAACTAAACTAACCAGCTTGCGGACGCCGATGTTCCAGCCTGGTTGCCACCATTTTTGATCACATAACTGAATTCTGACAGTAAAGGCACCGAAGTAAAGACTCATTCTGCTTGCGGCATCAATAAAATCAAATGCAGACAAGGCGAAGTACGAGATTTGCAATGTTTTCGAGCTGGCCATTTTTGTTATTGACTTTACCACTAACGCATCATCAGGGTGCATTAAAAAAATGGTACCACGAGAAAGAAAAAAATTACTACATAGGAAACTTTGAATGGACTTCTTTTTTTTTTGGTCCCTTGGAGGCTGAATTAGAAAGAATTTACTGTATTCAGCAGTGATATGACAGCTCCACCCAGTTTCATGCACGTCTTTTCTCTATAGAAAACCAGTTCACAGAATTTTGTAAAAATATATGCCTACTGAATTTTTCGGTAGAACAACATGCACTTCTGTGCAGTAGTAGTTTAATTTTATTTGCAAATACATTTCAATTCTGAAATAAACCAGATGAATATTTTTTGTGATTTTTTAAAAATTTTTTCTAATTTTAATTTCTTTCAATCGTTAGATATTCCACATTCGAAGGCATTTTTTCCCCATATTTGTATTCAATACATATTTGAAAATTTCAATATACACACGCTCTAGAAATATCTAAGTGACAGCTATGCGAAATAAAAATTTTAGGATGGACATTTCCACATTTAATAACGGTAACTGCGGCACGAATCCAGTCAGAGTGCACATTTTTTCGTGTTTGTTTGCAAAGTTTGGTTCGGTTTATAGGGTTTTAATGTCTGTCCAAAAACAACTAGGGCCGTGAGAGATGCTGTATGGTGGGCATTGGAAATTTCTACCCCCTGAACTTCTTTAACATGCACTGACACTACGCAACACATGGGTGCCTTGCTTTTCGAGGCGAAAAGCGGCTGCCACAGCCAAATAGAACTCATATCCTCATTCTACAAGGGCGAGAGCACTAAAATGCTTTTATGCTGGTTTGCTTACATAACAATATTTTATAACAGGATAACTAAGACACTTAAAATAGTGTTAGATCATGACAAGTTCTTTCACAGAAATTGCATGATGAAGCACCTAGGAGTGTTGAAATTTTTTACGTGCAATCTTGGCATGCTCTCTAGAAAAACACGAAAATCATACACCCCTCCTCAGGGTAATATTTTTTACCTGCAAAGGATAAATGGCAAAGTGACTTTTCGCAGTAACTCACAGAGTTTACTCTTGGTTGCACCTTGCCGTAAGAGCCGTGATATTGGGCTGCTGTTGCCATGAGTGTCCTGCTGACCTGGAGCTGAAAAAAAGTGATCAGAGGGAAAAGAAAAATCTGGCAGGCTTTTCACCTTCCCTTTCCTGAACATCATGACACTAGCCATGCTAACGACTGCATCATCCAAAGCCACCTGGCTGAATCACATGACTATAGAGGGTGCATTCTAAACAGCGCACACTCTCATGCATTCAGTCCAACCCTACAGTGTTAAATACTATGTTTCAAATTGTTTTCTAAACTGTTTTCAGGCTTCAGTTAACACTACAACTGTGCAGAAAGAAAAGATACATACCTACAAGGTCAGGTGCAAATTTGGCAGTTTTTGAATGCCACAGTGCATGCCATTCTGCTAAGTGCAATTTCTTCTCACAAAAACAGATGCTAAATAGCCTACATATTAAAACATGCACATGCAATTTCAACCTTCTGATATTCAGATGTATTCAGGAGGGACAGTTTTAGTTGCACGCTAAATTATCTAGTAATAAAGCTGTCCTAGGTGACATTAGTAAAGTGGCGTATATTTTTCTTAAGCCATGCTACAGTGAAAAAGAGTCTTGTATAGAAAGGCATCACTGTACTTTCCGACATTATGAGCTATATATTATGAACGGTTCTTTGTTAAGTTTGAAAACACAGAAGAAAATCTGCCTAGCAGAATCTGCAAGTGCAGTGCCATTTTTACCAAAACACCTCTGACCAGGCTACTTATAAAAAAAGTAACAGTGAACTCTTGAAGGCATTGCCAAAAAATAAGCTGCCAGTCATCAAAAGAAAACACTACAGGGAAAAGGAGGAGTAGTGAAGCATTAAAGAGCATGAAGATGTTCCTTACCTTGCCCTTCAGCTGCATATTCTGCTTTTCAAGTGCCCTAACCTTGCCTCCCAGGTCTTCTACTTTCTGCTCCATTTCTACCATCTGACGTCTTGGTCCTGCTTAAAGAAAACGAATTTAGGCTAATACTTTTCCAATGGTACCTAGCTTCTAGCACTGGGACACATACACTCTAACATTTACTTAAATTCTTTGTGCATTGCTATGAAGCTCACAAGCCTGGCTGCTACAAAGAGCAAAAATAAAAAGCCTGCTTTATAAGCAGATGCTCAAAGCAAGACACTACACTACACACAAACCACAGCAAGATTAGTTTGGTTTAAGGAGTTCCCAAAGCGACTCAGGCTATGAGATACCATAGTGGAGGGCTCCAGAAATTTTGACCACCTGGGGTTCTCCAACGTGCACTGACATTGCACAGCACATGGACGTCTTGCTTTTTGCCTCCATCGAGAAGCAAACACCACAGCCTTCGTAGCTCCTCGAAGGTGTTTTGGAATCCAAGGGCCATGAGTGCTTCTGTACGCGTGTTGCGCGGTAGTCGGAGCGCTGTCTTATTATACGCTTTGCGTAGCAGGGCCGGTTGTTTTATTTCGATCTTGTTGAGGCACTGGTAGGGTATGCTGTATATTATTCGGCTACAAGGAAACACCACAGCCGGGATTCAATCCCGCACCCTTGGGCACAGCAGTCAAGTGCCCTAACCACTGCACTACCATGGCGATGGAACCGCAGCAAGAGTCAGAGAGGGCAGAAGTAAGTACCTAACATTTAGCCTTCATACGCCAGGGGTCTTAAGACCCTGTCTTACAAGCCACGTCTGGCCTGTGGAGCACTGCATGCTGGCCTACAGCTTACTGCAGCGGCCATGGAGGTATCTACTTTACTGCAGTGTCTCATGCAACTGCTAGTCATGCTCTCATGGTTAAAATGAGAATGTACTAACCCCCTCCCCCTCTTGTCCACAAAAATTCCATGCAGTTCAGGCTACATATTTATTTTTTCCAATCGGAAGCTTAACAGCCACTGATACCTCATCATGCTGATCCCAAATATATGCCAAGATATGTCCACAACTTGATATGCACTTTCTATAAATATGGTAGGAAAACTTCTGTTCAAAAAAAAAATATATATATATATTTTTGGAATTAGGCTGCATTCGCAAGATAAACACATTTAGTGCTGAACAATATTAAATGCTAAACAACTACGAAGCAAAAATCGGGAACAAACCAGATGGCAGTAATGGTAAGATTACCATGACAGGTAGAAAGGAGGTCACTGGTATAAGCCATTGGTTTAAGAACCTGTCATCCCCTCTCCCTCCATAGAAAGGTAGTTGAATCAAAAAGCTTATTCAGATGCTCCTAGGACTGCAGGCACTTTATATTCCTCCGCTAAAATTATGAAGTGCCATAGTGAAAAAATTATTCATGACTGCATACTACATCATATTAGATATGCAACTAAATAACTCTCACAATGTAGTCTGAAGGATTATTACACTGCAGATGTTGTAACGTAATGACAAAAAGCTATTACATGACCTAGTCATTTCTTTTATAGTTGGAATAAAGAAAATCTTAGTTTTACTGATCATATTTTTTCAAAAAACGCATACTAACTTTATTAGATTTGGAAAGAAGACCACATGAGAAACCTTTACTGCGGGCATGGCTTCCAGACAGTGGAAGCGATGCACACTCAGGTGCTAAATAAGTGTGCCTTAGTTCCTTACTATTCATAACATCTCAGGAAAATAAAAGTGCATAGTATCATACATAATATGTTTTGTGTAAGAAACTTAAATGTGCAGTAACCCTGAAATATCATGGCAGCAGCATTTCTATAATTAAGTTTTCAACAAAAATCCCTTATTTCAAAACAAATGATATTACTCACAGTGATAATAATCTATACTACTGAGTAAGAATAAATTGATAACATTGTGAAATTCAATAGCATCTTCAATTCAACAATGCAGAATGTAAGAAGACTGGGCAAACTACAAGCATATGGGACATCATCGATCCAGCTCCCACTAGAGCAAATATAATGTAAACATCCTAATTTCTAAACACACTTAATTTATGCACAGGTACTTAATTACGGTTAGCACTCTCTCTGAAGCAAATACAAAATGCCTGAAATTGCTTACAGAAAAAATAAATTTTTCTATAATTACTGACTTGAAAATTGTCAAATCAATCCCTCCCCTGAGGCCATGTTCTAGAAAATATAAAACCTGAGAACAAAGACTTACCATGTTGTTTTTTTTTTCACCAGAGGTATATGTTTTAACTATTTTTTATTGCTTCAAGTCAGTGACATCTTAGCAGCAAACATAGAAGCTGAAGTCAGTCATATCGAAACGCTCGCACTAAACTATCGAAAGCAAAGAAGGGCAAGAATAGTGTGAATATGCACCATTCACAAGATACTTGGCAAGAGGCAGCATCGAAAGCCGCTTTTCTCTGTTTTTAGAACAAACAAGTAAACTCACCCAGATCGCTAGGAGTGGCACCTTGTTTGATCTTTTCATTAATAACTCTTGAAAGCCGAGTAGCAAGCCTTTGAATAAAAAGAAATGATTGGGTGAGGAAAGTGAAAATTTAGGCATGATAGCATTTTTGTCTGGGCTACTCAATGCGCTCGAAATTGACATCACGTATTTTTCGACGTCTCACAGTGATCACTTGGAGTCATATTATACAAGAATGCACACAAGGCAAAAGAAAATGGTCTCACTTTTTGGCCTTTTCCTCTTGCTCCCTGGCATGCTTCTTGAGGTGGACGTTCTCATCTCGCAACTGCAAGTAGTCATATTCCAAAGAGCGCCGTCCAAAAGCTTCTCCGTCCAGTCGCGCGGACCCTGCAAGCGACGGGAAACGCTATTCTCGACCGAACACACAATGCGACCATTGATCGGTGTTCCGTTATGATCTTTTGGACATTACATCTCTCCAGCGCACGCAATCGCGGCGGTGAATTCAATAAACACAAGCCACCCATTCAAGCGATGGACTGGTTGAGCGTGCACTCGCGAGCAGTGCATAAACTAAAAACAAGACAAACGCAGCGTGCAATAAGCTACCGACTTACCTTATCTACCCGTTTCCTCAACAGATTATTCGTCTACAAGATATTAGCAAAACAGAAAGGCGCCAACGAACGCATGCTGTACGCACCCATCTGTCGATGTGCCGCAAACTTTTGCCGTCGGACTGGTGGGTCTCATCCAGATAACTTACTGCAGCACGCTAACAACAAAACACAATGATGAATAGATACAGCAAAAGCACAGGGCAACTGTAAGGACACGCAACTTTTTGAGGGGCTGCGGGCGCAGCAGACGCTCGCACACGAAAGCGACCATCCGCATCAGCGCGCGGATTCAAACGATATGCATCTCCCTCCTGTTTCCTTGAGTGCGTCTACCAGGTTACACCATATACATACACACTGTTTACTAGATTCCACAGATAACAGAAATAAGCAGGATATGCGAACAATGCTCAATTAGAAAGTCACTCACTTCGAGGAGGCTGCACCGCGATTTTCAAGTTACCGGTTTTGTTTACAGAAATATGCTGTTTGTGTCTAATGTTGGCTTCTGATTGAGATCGGAGTGATTTTAAAATTATGCGACAATTAAAAAAAATTTAAAACTATTCACTAAAAATTATTTTAAATAAGTAGCAATACATTGCAAAAAATAAAAAAAATGTTTTATTTGTTTTAATAAAATAAGTATGACTTTTTCTTAACATTAATTGCGCATCATCATCACCACCACCGGCGCGAGTGGAGCGGCTAAATTGGCTAAATGCGCATGGTCGGCACGGCGTTAACGGCGTGGTCGCAACGAGCTGCCGGTGCTGTTTGATCGGCTCAATTTTTCAACGCCTGTGTGTTACGTGAATTTAATGGACAAATGGCTGCGAAGCGCGCAACTGCTAAATCGTCTGTCAAGCCAGGTTCGAAAGGAACAGAAGCTGACAGAAACCAAGGAGCAGAGATGAAGGAATCGGAGGTAAACGCCGATATTGACTGTTGGAATCGTGTACCACATGTCAGCTTGTAGGTTCTTCTAAACATGCTGGAAGGGTACTTTTTCCTGCTTTCGCTGTTTTTTGACACACATTTTTCTTTGTTTTCGGCCCTGTCAAATAAAAATCTGGCGTACACAGAGAGTGAACGCGATGTTTAAGCAAAGCAGGTGCCGATCTGACGATGCACGAGTAGAACTTGTCGGGTTAGTAGGTTCATAATTCGATGCAAGGAAATAGCTGCGCTTATTCCAGAACGTTGAATACTCGATTACTGTCTTCATGCATGCCGACTGCTTGCGTGTGCGGCAGAATTAGTGTACTGTTTTGCGATAATACAGTTTGTGCTGCAGTGTCTGCTGTCTCAGTAAAGCGACGATAGGACTTTCGTTGATGTCTGTTGATGTTTGCGAAATAAGAATACCTCTTTTTTTGTTTGCAGCAATATGAAAGTGACGAATCTGATTCTAGCGTCTACTCAGGCTTGGGTACTGACGACGACGATTCGTCTGACGGGAGTGCTGAGGAAGGGGATGACGGGGACGTCAGCAGCGAAGACGAAAGCGACGGAAGTTGTGGCACTGATGACGAACGTGGGGACAAATTTACCGATGAACCGGACAATGTTGAAGAGGTGTCTGATGATGAGTCGGAGGACGTGAGTTAGCTTCACAGTGCTTGAACACTTCATACTGTCTACCTATGAGAGAATATGGTGCATTTAATTTTTCAGTAATTATTTCCGCAGTAGTATTTTTCAAGTCATTGTGCCATGTGAAGTGAAGTCTGCTCAACTTCTTTGGCATAAGTGACAGTTATGTCAGCTCATAAAGACCGCATGCTTTGGATGGTATTAAGGATCAGGTTACTTGGGGCAGCAGTTGTTTTTGAAGGTTTACTGTAAGTGGATTAGCAAGAAATTTTCGCCTTTGTCAACAAAAGAGCTTCAGAAATTCCTCTGAGTACTACAGGAAGTCAGTGTATTGAAATGGTCGCAATCTTTCATTGCCTTCACAGCAACACTGCACATTTGTGGCCTACATTGCTACACTTTGCACTTGGTATTTAAAAGCAATTTAGAATTGGAGATACACAGTCCACCTTACTCAGGATATAATCTTTGTTCAGGAATGTAGAGCATTCAACAGACCTGTCATTTTCTTTCCACCACTTATACCCTATTGAACAGGGAAAATGATTTAGTGTCAGCTTTTCACTGGCCATTGCTTTAGTAATGTAATATTATACCACTTAGTGGGAAATATCTGGTCTCTTCAATTTGGCTTGCACTGGCTGCACTGGTTCTGAAAAGTGCTGCAGCGGTGCCAGGCGGTCACGTGAGTGTGCAGTGCCAGTTCTGACACTGGCATGCGGTGGCAGCTGCCAAAACGAGTACGCAAGTGTAGGACTCTGCAACCTAGCAGACGCGTGTGCGCATCGTGTATCACATCCTGTAACATGATCACGTCCAATTTCGAAGCCAGGCTGCCGTAGGCTTACTGCACTCGATCGGAAAGTGATGACGTACGCGCGACTGAACGATTGTTATATCGGCCGGTCTGCATGCGAAGATGCCATTCATGCGCTTGGGTACGAGAGAATTAACGTTGTAAGTAGTTGCCATGAGTATTAGTTTAAATAAGACTGTCTAACGAGATGCTTGATTGGTTTCTGCGGACTTCTGTCCAAAAGCGCTAGCTGCTGAAAAGACTCACATACCTTATTGCGCACTCTCAGATGTTTATGTACTCCGTGGACGACAAGTTTGATGTCGCAGAGTTGCTGCGCAAGCTATCGAGTGGCACGCACACTTAGCACGACAGAAACTCGATTGATCACAACTGATTTCTGTTCGCAGCTACCTGTCTCTTAGGTCACAACACGATAAAAAATATACTACATAGGACAAACGCGCGCGATGACGCCGTATCGTGGCCACGTACCACTACATATGTGGCCACAACTACATATAATACTGCTCTTCCATCAACAAAATGCTAATCACCAGCATGCAGCCAATCATTCTCAGATCCGTTTGCAGCGAACTGTCCGGGTTCTGAAGGAGATGGACTTACAAAGCTATGCAGAACGATGCGCAGCGTCGTCTGCTCTTGGCCGAGCGGCGCTTATGCCATGCTGCACTTTTTTCTGCACCTCTGGAGCGAGTGCAAAATGGGTGAAAACTCGTGCAGAACTAGCCCTGCACCTTAACAAAATGAGGAGAGAAGTGCAGACGGCGCGCACGGCACCGGCATAACGATGGCGGCGGTGCTGCACTACTTGAACTAGTGCAGCTGGTGCAGTCAAATCGAAGAGACCTATTGAGTGCATATTATGTCTTGCTGTGAGTAGTACATGTAGAGAGCCATATATCATATATTAGAAACTTTATTTCACTGCTTGCTGTTCACTGATGAGATTGGTTAGTGTTTTCTTGCAAAACTTTAATTGAAGGCATTTCTTGTGCAGTTAGAATGCCTTTGCTCTTCAGTGGTTAGTCACATTAGCTGCATGCCGTGTGACCCATGTGTTGCATGCTTCTGTGTAGCCTCCTGTTTCATGATTACTTTTGGAACCTCACTTGAGATTAGTACAGCTGATTTGTGGTGTCACTGTAACTATGGCTGATATTTTCAGGGGCAGTTTTCGCATGGTGGGATTTGAAGAAAATATTTGTTATTGTTTGGAACTGCGGATGTCAGTCAGAGTTGATGTGTACTAGTTATCTCTGCAGTATGAAGCTATTAAAGTAACCTCAAGCATGCTTGTACAATGTAGCATGGTGGTTTATAGTGTCTGGTCGGGGGGTAAACTTCTGTTCTTTCCTTTTAGTTTTGGCTATATTGTGTGCAGTCTCCTTTTTTTCATACGTATATTGCTACAAAATGCACACTTACTAGTAACTAAAAGCATTAAGGCTTTTAGTTGCTAGTCAGCATCTGTGTTTGTTTTTTCCCCCATCTACCTCATTGCACTGTTTGTTCTTTTAAATGCCCTGTTCTCTACAAAATCCTTCATTGTCAATGTTGTGAACAAACAATGGCAATCATGTATTTGGCAGGTGTAAGTTGACAGGTTGTGTGACATCACAAGGCTACATGATACGGCCATGTTGGCAGGAGCTGCCAACCTTTGAGATGAACCCAAGACTAGTGGATCTCAAATAAGGCACGCTACCCACAGGCCACACAGGGACATTAGTGCGGTGGTTTAAACCAGGATTTAATATCTATGTCGGGTGGTCTTTCACATAATTTTGTAGTTTACCATTGTATCCTTATGAATATGTGTGAGATAATAGAGGCACAAATTAAGGGGCTAGTGATTTAACGAGTAGCCAAGTGCATGTATGCAAACGAGGATCCGCAAAGGGGAGCCATTACCTTTGTTGCATCATATTCTTAAAGGTGAAACTTAAGTGCCCCCAAAATTTTCTTTAGAGCCAGCTGTCCTGCTTTTGTGTTCCTGTACAAGAAGAATGTTGTTTAAATAGGTGTGGAGGATGCGGCTCACATGATCCTGATAGGCCTGGCTCTAACTTTGGATATAATTTGGCTTGCTCGTTAGGAGGAGACTACGAAGATGAAATTTATTGGTGGAAAAGGGGATGACTTCAATCTTAAAAAAAGATGTAAAAGCAAGGACCCCAAAGTTTCAAGTGGCAAACGTTCATCTGAAGTTTCCAAGGAAGAGGATGTCAAAATTGATACCCTGGGTACTGAAGTGGCTAAAGTGGATGAGTACGCATTTGATTCATCTGATGAAGAGGTAAGGTCTTCCATTCTGTTTCCATTTCTTGCTATTTCCATTCGAGAAATGTTACCGATATCCTTGGAGAGTACATTGAATATAGAGCTCTTGGCTGGTCATAGTTGGCCAACTTCATTAGGCGTGTGCATAGCATTGCTAATACTATTACATTTGGCCAATGCAATGTGCTGCTGTATATCAGCAAGGCTGTGTGTTTAGCCTTGCAGGCAGAAATAGTGGAAAGAGTGAAGCTTTAATGCTTCAGATGTCTGCTCTCAAACGAAAAAAAAAAAATCGGAGCTAAGATAGGAAGGACGAACCTTTTATCAATATGAACATGTTATGTGTTAGTTCCGATAGCCTGGATAATGCCGATCATGGCTGGTCCTGAGAGTGCATATTTTTTGTATTGAATGGGAAAACAAATGTGCTCTTGTCACAAAAAGTGGAAACGCATTGACATAACGAGAAGTAATCTAAATAGCGCATAGGACAGGACAAGGAGCAGAAGAGACAAACACTGCACTAAACTTACAACTCTGCAACAGCGCCATGTTTGCCTCTTCTGCTCCTTGTCCTGTCCTCCGCTCTGTTTGGATTCATTTTGTTATAGCGGTAAAAACACGGACACAAAGAACACGGTACACAAGGGACACAAGGTTCTTTGTGTCCGTGTTTTTACCGCTAACAAAATGATTCCAACAAGAAATTACCAACTAGCCCAACTTGAAGTTTTAACGATGTTTGGACTACTACTAGTTATGTATAGCCACCAACTTGCCCAATCTTCTGTTGTTCTACAGCATTGACATTTCGGTGTGTTGAGCACCCTTACAGGTATGCAGACTTTGCACCTGGTCCCTGCGGACTGTGTATTGATGCAGAAAATCTAGCAAAAAAAAATTGGTTTTTGTAGTTCAAAAGTTACACTAGCCAAATTTGTTAACAAGAGCCTTATCAGTATTGTTGGCCAGGCAGCTGGAAACCATGAATAGGCACAAATGCCATAGCCTTGCTCTTGACTATTTTGTGTCACACTAAACAGCAATTTTAAGAGGAGCAAGAGATTTGAACTAGGTGTATGTGAATAATGAAATTTTTGAATATGAACCAAATACAAATATGGGAAAAGGATGTGTTCGAATATCTGATCAGTATAAAAGAAAAATCGAAAATGAAAAAATATGTTGTTCGATTTATTTATTTCAGAATTTACATGGTATTGGCAAATAAAATTAAACTAGAATTGCACAGAAGTGTATACCTTTCAGAACAATCCTGTATGAACTTTATATGGGATTTCATACACTAGTTTTTTTTTGTACAGGAAGGACATGCATGAAACAGGGAGGAGCTTTCATATTGCTGTTAAATAGAGTAAACTTTTAATTCGGCTTTCAAGGGACCAGAAAAAATGTCTGACTTAATGAAACCTCGAATTGTTAAATGGCCTGAAGAAACTCACAAAAACAGTTTGCATCACAAAATTCTATCTGATGAATACCTGAACAGTGGTTGTCTGCATTTGAGATGGAACTGAAGTGGGAACAATGCTTTTTTTCCTGGTTTCGTCAAGTGCTTCAATTTGTGCACGCTGTATTTGATTCATATTCGAAATTTCAAATATTTGCACCCCCTAATTTGAGCCTAATGCTTGACATTACCGATGATCAGGAACTTTGTCTGCCGTTATTTTTTTTGGGGTCTGCCATTATTTTTTCTCCCCAAAAAGGTGACATTGTTGCTGAGAAAATTGCAAATTTAGGTTGCACCCATCCCCATATGATGTTCTAAATTTCTTCTCCAGTTTGTTCTCCCATATAATGTATGGAACTGTGCATTATTGTTATGACACAGAACTCCCTGCAATTTCGGCAACTCAAAGGCACTTCATTTTAAGAGCAGAAATGGGGCCGACAATACGGGCATTGTGGTGAAAAACAAACCCTCAACACTGGCAACTGTGACATTTTTTTCCATGAATACATTCTTGCTTACATAAACACGTTGCTGTTCTCAGGGATTAAAGCAGCCAGAAGAGAAGGTGTACACTCGTGTAGCTTGAGTCCTGCGGAGCACAAGGCTCCTGAGAGCGTGCCCTCCTTTGGTTACCACATCCAACTACGCTCCACAGCAGCTAACAAGGCCTTAGTTTTGGCATATTAATATGAAGCTGTGAGTTTGGTGTCTTGTGTCTTGAAATTAGTTGCTTGGTTGTGTTCAGAAAATGCCACTGCTTCACTGGTCCTTCATGTCGTAAATTTTGAGTGTGCTCTGGCACAGCTTTATCAAATGCTTGGCTCGTTACTTTTTAATACCTATAAAGGTCACATCTTCACTGGTGAAAACCTTCCATCTTGCAGTTTTATGTGCAGTTTATAGCGAGAGCTCCATTATGCCAGGTTTTTGAGTCGTCAGCGTGGTTGGCTGCACCATAAATAACGCTGTGTTAAAGACCCCATTCACCTGCCATCTGTGAACGACAGATTCAGCTAGGTGTAAACAAATTGTCCAGGTGGGCTGATGACAATGGGTTTAAATTTAACTCTGAAAAGAGTGTTTGTGTACTTTTCTCTAAGCAGCGTGGCATCAGGCCTGACCCCAACATAACATTGAATGGTCAGGGCCTAGCCCTTAAAAAGGAACACAAATTTCTTGGCGTAGTTGTTGACGAAAAACTTTCTTTCATTGCCCACATAAAACAGTTGCGACTGAAGTGTCTCAAAGCAATGAATCTGCTAAAAATTCTCTCTCACCAGTCATGGGGCACAGACCGCGACTGCCTTCTGAGCCTTCTGAATAGTGTAGTTCTATCACGCATTGACTATTGCTCCATGGTCTATGAGTCAGCATCATCCTCTGCGATAAAATTGCTCGATCCCGTGCACCACCTCGGTCTTCGCCTCGCCAGGGGCGCTTTTCGAACTAGCCCAATTGCTAGCCTTTATGTCGAGGCGAACCGATGGTCACTGCAACGAAGGAGACAATTTACTTCTCTAACTTATGCTAGGAAGGTACTGTGCCAGCTGGATCATCCATGTCGCCGGCTCCTGCTTGACAAAACTGGCACAGCTTTTTTCTCAAAAAAACCATCCCTAACACCACCGTACCCAATCAGAGTTGCCACGCATATTGAACATCTGGACGTTCTGGTTACCAGTCTTCATACAACTTCTATAAAAGACCTAATTGCCCCTTGGGAAATGCACGGTGTTGTGACCTGTCGTTTCTTGAAGTGGGGAAGCATGCATCCCCTATTGCCATACAGCAGCACTTCATGTCACTTCAGGCGAAGTACACTTGTGATGAATACTACAGTGATGCTTCAAAGTCTGCTCAAGTGTCCTGTGCAGCACATGGACCGCAATTTTCACTTTCAAAAACACTGAACAGACATACAAGTATATTTACCGCTGAATGCCATGGAATCCTGCTAGCTGTGAGACACATTATAGAAAATAAAATACAGACATCGATCATCTATACAGACTCCCTCAGTGTTTTAACGTCCTTATCCTTTTGGAAGTGGCCTAATAAGAACCCAGTCCTGAATTCTCTCTATAACACTCTTATGTCTGCCAATAAACTAGAACTTAAAATTACACTGTGTTGGGTGCCAGGCCACCGCTGTATACCAGGTAACGAGGCAGCTGATAGGCTTGCTGCATCAGCTGCCCTTCGAAACACTACAGACATTGACAACATATCATATCAGGACCTCAAGACACACATCAAAAACATGATTCAACAACAATGGCAAGAGGAGTGGGACACAGCAACTGAGAATAAACTACACACAATAAAACCAACAATAGGCAGGTACACTACAGAAAAACGAAACAGATTCAAAGAAATAGCTCTGTGCAGACTGAGGATAGTTCACACATATACAACACATTCATACCTTTTAACAAACTCTCCTGCACCACATTGCCCGAGATGCGGAGACCGTCTAACAGTCATCCATGTTCTAATTCAATGTCCGAGACTTCAACAGCAAAGGAGACATCATTTTCCCGAATTACACAAGCAACATATACCCACACATCCGTCCATCTTTCTTGGTGATGATCCAATGTTCTCTTTAGATAGAGTTTTTAAATATTTATTTAAAGTAGGCTTTTTATACGGAATTATTCATCAATGTGGGCGTAAGCCCGTTTCTTTTACTTAGATAGCTTTCTTTTTCTTTTTACTTGGACCACCATACATCGAAATTCAATGTTTTAGGCCCTATACACCACTGTTTTTAGGCTATACACTCCGAAATAACTTTTAGGCCCTATACACCATCATCATAAACACCACACATCGGACATTTTATTAACTTCAGTTGACACTTCACCTTGTGTTTGGCGCTCTTTGGCCTAAGATGCCCTTGCGCCAAAAAAAACCAGTTCATCATCATCATCAAAGACCCCATTCACCGAAAACTCAGCTCCGGGGCGAGCATTGTGAGCGAAAAGTCACGAACATAGCGCTGGCAAGCGGTAGCTGCCAATCGACATGGTTTAGCACCTACTAGACATAGGGTTGCCTGACGAAACGTTTGGCATGAGCTGCCAACTCGGGCCTCGTTCCTATAGGAGGATTATATCAGAACCAGCCTGCCAAGGCCGCTGCATTCATATTACCCTTAGGCCACGCCAACACATTTACACGGTTTGGTTGAAGTGATCCGTTATATATGTGGGTTGGTGGTCTACGCTCTCGCGTCATACCCTTAAAGGCGCAACTTAAGTGTCCCCCATAATTGTTTCAATTATGAGAGGGAGCATAGCCTGGGCAGTGGGTGATTCACAATGTCTCTCCACCGAGATGAGCTACAGAGTGCGAGTAGATCGAGTTTGTCATTATGAAATTACTGCGTGTGCTAGCTTCACACAGGCTGAGTGGGCAAATTGCAAAGCTAGTGACGCTTCCATGCTCATATTCCAGTGACAATCGCTACACTAGTTTTGTCTTAGTTCTATGGCCTTTGCTCGTTAAAATAGTGCTACTCGAGAAGAATCTGGCCAAGTAGCAGTCGGCAAAGAATGCGCATGATGAATTGTAGTTTGCTTTCTCTTTAGCTCGATTTTGCCTCGATTGCTTACATGTCTTTAAATTTTACGTAATACTCTGACTTTGAAGTGATGTCTGTGGTGACACTTGTATTACATATTTGTTTGCTTTCTTGAGGCACTAATCTATCAGTTTAGCTCAACTTGATGTTTCCCTTTACTATGAAGGCCTGTTTATTTTTTTTTTTTTTTCTTGCTGTGATAAATGGCAGGCTTAGCACAAACGCTGCATTTATTACGACTGTGAGCTACTGACTTTCGAGCATTTGATTCATCATCTGCCGTAGTGCTAAAAAGTAATACTCTCCTCTTGCAGGATGTCCGTAATACAGTTGGCAACATACCGATGGAATGGTATGAGCATTACCCCCATATTGGTTATGATTTGGATGGCAGGCCTATCCTCAAGCCACCTCGTGGCACCGAGTTGGATGAGTTCTTAAGAAGAATGGATGATCCAGATTATTGGTATGTATTGTACTTTTCATCGTTTTTTTTTTTTTCCTAATCTTCTGTGCATCTACTAAAATTTTAAAAGAGAGCTAAAGTGTACCTTTTTGCTTTCTAGTTTTCATCTTGTGTTCATTATTTTAAATCGACTCCTCTAGCAAACCGTGTACTATGTTGCAATTTGCATTACCAGAGTATCGGGATCCCTTCCACTGGCAGTGCTTCCGCACTGATTGGTCTCGACAGGGTGGGTATGCTCTTAGATAACGAGCAGCTAGCGCCATCTGCGGAGGCGAGTTACCATGTGTCTGGACCAATCAAGTGCATCCACACTGGCGGCGGGCAGGCGCACGGTACTCCGGTAACTCAACAGCAACACCGTGCACGGTCAGCTAAAGGTATCTAACGATGAATTGAAACTTTGCGTATTTTTCTTGTTTGTAGTACTTATTTTTAAAGCAGCAGGCTGAGTGGATGCAACATTCTTTTGTTTAGTATAACCTTTGTCAAAAAGCTAAAGGTGCTGCACTCTCATTTTGCTGTTGTTGAATAAAAAAGAAAAAGGAGGCAGGGCTTTGACCCCAGATCTCTAAAAGGATAAGCTGTGTAAAAGATTGGGTAGTTTTGTGGCAGACAGACGTGTTGGCTTTATGATGGTATGGCATGTAGGTTAGCTGCCTCAGTTTATATTTTTACATCACTTTTTACATAACATTTTATATTATATTAGTGAGAGTTGGGCACCGTTTCTTTTTTTTTTTCTATTGCAAAAAGTGCTCAGCATTGAAAGCATGAAAAACATTTCTTTATGTGAAGTTTGCAGTTGCAAAATATAGGAATTGTTGCCTCGTGTATGTTTTTGTATTATTATTATTCATTTCCTCAAAGGCCCAGAGTAAGGGGCATTACGTGAGGAAGGGGAATGATAGTTACAGGAGATGTTCTTTTTTAAAATAGATGCGCTTGATTTGGTGCGCAGCATCCAGCAATAGATCATTCCTGTTCCGAGATGACATAGAGAAAAATCATTAGAGACGAGTAATATTTCTCCTTTGGGCAATTGATATTGTGTTAGCTTATTCAGGCATATCAGCCGAATAAGCCGCCAGTAATAATGACCACAATAATGATGCGCTAATGACAAAGGCGCTGTTAGCGTGAACATAACAGCGCCTTTGTCATTAGCGCATCATTATTGTGGTGGCATCATATTCTTACTTCAGTTTACAGTTTATTATTATTATTCATTTCCTCAAAGGCCCAGAGTAAGGGGCATTACGTGAGGAAGGGGAATGATAGTTACAGGAGATGTTCTTTTTTAAAATAGATGCGCTTGATTTGGTGTGCAGCATCCAGCAATAGATCATTCCTGTTCCGAGATGACATAGGGAAAAATCATTGGAGACGAGTAATATTTCTCCTTTGGGCAATTGATATTGTGTTAGCTTATTCAGGCATATCAGCCGAATAAGCCGCCAGTAATAATGACCACAATAATGATGCGCTAATGACAAAGGCGCTGTTAGCGTGAACATAACAGCGCCTTTGTCATTAGCGCATCATTATTGTGGTGGCATCATATTCTTACTTCAGTTTACAGATATACTGCTACTTTTTATATATCGAGTTGTGAGTTGTGGAAATATTGAACTATTTGGCAATCCTAGTCGAGTTGAGTAGTACTATATATCTGGGATCGACTTCGTATAATATGATTTGTCCATATTTAAGAGGCCTGCTTAATTTACTGTCATAGCTGCAGCAGTTAGCTTGGTTTAGTAATGACAAGTTGCCAGTGTAACATTCTATGGTAACATTGCTTAAAGGAGATTAAATCCACAGTACTTGATGTTAAATCTGAGCTGTAATCAGTGCTGGAAGATGTTTCCTCTAACAGTGGACTGACTGTGCTGTTTATGCCTGTCAAAAGAGCATGCAGCATCCAGCCAAGTAGTGCAGCCTACAATGCTAAGCACATTACAGAGTGCTGTGAAACTAGAGTATATGAAAATGCATCCCGGGCAAATTATTCTGCATATTATGACACATTAAGCAGGCATGGCAAGCCAGATTGCTATTGTGTTTCTGTTGTTTTGGCTGTCATTCTTTAACAATGCTAATTTCGCTTTGTTTCTCACCATTTGTGATTTGTAAACCCTGTCCCTGTAAACTTTGTCATTTATATGAAATGCCATGGACATGGAACTTCTTGTTCTCACTTTCACATTGACGCAATCTTGCCGTGGGGTGCTTGTGCAGGCGAACAGTGAAAGATAAAAGCACTGGACAGAATGTTATTCTCTCCGACGAAGATGTTGATCTCATTCAACGTCTTCAGCAAGGGCGTTACCCAAGTGGCAGCTATAACCCTTACGAGCCATTTGAAGACATATTTTCTCATGAGAAAATGATCCATCCTGTTACGAGCCATCCTCCTCAGAAACGAAGTTTTGTCCCTTCAAAGATTGAAAAGCAAATGGTGAGGATGTGCTTTTTAGATGACCGGTTATTTTGTGCATGCATGCGTTGCGCTACCATGCTAAGTGCCACAGCTTTCTTTTCTTTGTTTTTCTGCATATGGTATTTTCTCTAAGCTTTCTAAAGGCAATGCAGCTGCTGTTGTGGGCAGTGGTATTAGATGTGGTTTCTTGTTATGAATATGCAAAAAAGGACATCAAATTGATGATTTAGGCTGGAAAAATTAGAACATTGTATTATATAGCAGAATGTATTGTTCAAGATATTTCTAGGGCTTGTTGGCAGGCATTTAATCATTGTGGCATTTATTAACCTGAACTTGAGCTGTGCAGTTAACAATCATGTTCTGTGTCTTGATCACTTGTTGTAGGTCTTCTTTTTCCTTTTTTACTGTAAGCATAAGCTATAGCTGAAAGGTATCTGTGGCTATTAGGGGTCTGTATACAGCTGTTATGTCGAGACAATTTCACAGTAGTACATCTTTGGACAAAAACGAAAGCATAAATATGCCATGAAGCTGCTGGTGAGTAGAGTAAGGAATAGTCGAAATGTGTGACCACGAAGAGTGGAAGACCTACTATGAGTAAAGCGTGTACAAAAACAAAGAATGGGCACAGTTTTCGTGTGTTCAGTCTTAATCGTATTTGTGTGCTATATGGTTGAGTTAAGTGTACACAAGACTATATGTGGTTGTGTTTAAAGTGTATGCAAAATTTTTTCATTATTATGAGTTCTGTATTCAGTAACCATGGGCATTAAACAGAAATTGGAACTGGAGAACTTTATTGCGCTATTCCTATGAATGACTTGTGTCAAAAGGAGCAGTTGGAGCTCTTGTAGTTTTGTGTTCTTGTGCTTTTTTTTTTTGTTTATGGTTGCTGGCTATAGATTTGACCTGCCTGTGAAATAATTTGCAATAGTTGCTCCTGCCTTGCTTCTAAATTTGCCATTTTTATCTGAACCGCATTTTGCTTATGCTAGACCATCATATGAAGATGCCCACTAGGCTTAAGTGTTTTAGCCCCTGTATGGTACTTGGGGATATTATATTTTTGCACATGTTGCCTACACGAAGAAAAAATAAGAAAATACATTATAAAAATGAGGTAGTGTGGTTTATGTGGGGATTTTGAGGGAGTGAGGTCAGGTTCATAGCAGGGGTTGTAGTCCCATAGAGCTTCCCAAATCCCCATTGTCGTTGTGACGTGTTGCCATTGAGTCATTGAACTATCGAAATCATTTTAATAGGAATGATGTTAGAGAGCTTTAAGAAGTGTTCCATTAGAATAGGGGACAGCTTTAATGGCTAAGACAAAGCTAAAGGAAATTGCACTGACAGCAATGATTGAATGCAGTCATAGATTGAATATTCTAACAAGCATCTCACAACAGATTTGTCTTTAGTACAAACTGAGCCAACAGGGTGCAGTTTTAAAAGGGCATGATCATGCATTTCGCAGGTAAGTGTGTGGGTTGCACATGAGGAAAATCCCCCCCCCCCCCCCTCCTCCTCGTCGTAAGGTTCTGAATTTAGGGTACAGGCTACATGGAAAAGGTGGGTTATGAGCGTGCATGGAAGAAGGAAAGCTTAGGAGAGGCCCTCGCACTCCGAGTTGAACAGCAAAAATTGAGGCGAAAGTAACGTGCTTTCGCAAGGGTTACTGAGATTCCTAGGCACGGTTTGTCTCGTGCATCGTCTGC
This sequence comes from Amblyomma maculatum, assembly GCF_055883805.1. NCBI lineage: Eukaryota > Metazoa > Arthropoda > Arachnida > Ixodida > Ixodidae > Amblyomma > Amblyomma maculatum. The sequence goes on along the minus strand of NC_139344.1, from coordinate 16,606,884 downwards.
ATATCTGCTGTGTTGTTGACAGCGGACCAGGTAAAGTTGTGAATTTGCATTTTTATCCGGTCTTTGCGTTTTGCGGATGGCACAAGGCTTTGAGGGCCTACAGCGAGCATTTGGGCTCTACTGTTGCGCATTTAGTTCATTCAGCATGCCTTTGTAAGTGGATGTAGAAGCCCGCAACAGCTGGCGGCGACCCAGCGCAATGTGAGATTGTCTGCTCACTCTGATCTTCGTTGCACTTGCGGCGCATGCGCAACCGTGCCGAATGCTGTTGAAGCCATGCAAATGCCGCAGACATGTGGCCTAGTGGGTGAGGAAGAGCCCTTACGTCCAGCTTCAAAAAATGTGACATGTAGCCTGTCCGTAATCCTTTTCTTCCTCTATGTGCACGTGAAAATATGATATGCTATAGCTTTGCCTTTCAGTTATATAAGCCTTTTGTTGCTGTTCTGGAGCATGTAAGAGATCAAAAGCAAGAGAGTTGCCACTATGTCTGCTGCATTTCTCAAATAGATTCAGCACACTGCACCAAGACGCTGTGAGGAAATTGCTTTCAAATGTGCCTTTTGTTGCTTGCTCATCTCAGGTGTCAAGGATGGTACATGCAATTAAGATGGGCTGGATTAAGCCACGGGTCAAGCGGCACGACCTGGACAAATTCTCTCTCCTCTGGGACAAAGATGATGAGGTTCGTTACTGTGTCCATCTTTCTTCTCTACCTGTCATTTTATCATCACCCTCTTGCACGATGGTCTTTGTAGGTGAAATACAATAGAACTCCTCTGTAGTAAAGTTGCTGAGAGCACCAGATTATTATAACGATTTGAGGTAAAGCGGGTAAAAAAAGATTACTGAACAGTTAAAAAAAAAATTGTAATATAGTGCAGTATAGCCAAAATGTGTAATGTTAAATTTCTTCTTAGGCTCCTCGAAGAGGAGCTCAATTTAGTCAGTGAAAAGACAGCAATTCAGGCGACTTTACTAGACAGCGAGGATAGGCCTTTTCTGAAGTTTTCGCACCATTTTCACAACACTTGTAGTTAAAAACAGCACAAGCACCGTTATTCTGCCTTCTCCACATGGCACTCAGGACTACTCGAAACGCGAGCTTGGATAGCTTGTACACATTAAAACAGTGTCACATAGAAATTGGTGCACTCAAGTGAAAGCTACCGGCATTTTGCCCACTTCTATTTTTAGTTGATGTGACTTCAACAGCTGCACTGCAGGATCGATACTGCAAGATTGCAACCTTATGAAGCCAAATATTCCGTTGTGTTGGCACAAACGTTATTCACTTCACAGGTAATTGAAATTTCCAGAGCCCTCCATTACGGCATCTCCCATAGCCTGAGTTGCTTTGGGACATTAAACCCCATTAACCAAACCAAACCTATTATTCGCTCAGCCGCTAGCCAAATGGCTAGTGAGGTTATTGCAGCAAAGCCTGTCGAGCAGGCACCACTTGGTGCAGAGCAGTTTTATATAGTAGACTCGTGATAATTAAAACAAATTTTTAAATTTTTACTGCAAAAATATATATTCAATGCATTGTACAGCGGCTTAACTCATATCGGTCCTCTTAATGTGCCCAATTCAAACTTTGTTTTCCTCTGGTGCTACTCAGCACACTAGAGAATCAGGTTGGGAATGTCGGGTTTGTGGCGCTGAGTGAACTGGAAATTCAGGCCCTCAAACTAGGTACTAACTGGGACATGGTTCGAAGGAGCTGTCGTGTGGAGGTGCGATCTCCATTTTAAAGGACCGGAGGTTCCCCGTCGTCACATGGTTTCGTTTTGAGAGCTTTTCATTCATCTCGTGGCAGTGGTGGCTATCGGCTGCACATCAGTGAGCCAAGCCCCGCTTACACACTATTTTGGAGTCCGAATGGCACGCCGCTGGTCTTTTTTTAATGCATCCCACCAATCCACTGCTTGCACTCCCTTCGGTTTCCATTACTGAGCGTGCCAAACACGCGCTCACTGGAAGCTGCTCTTTATGTATTTTTTTTTTTTTTCGATGAAGCCTTCCCACATGGGCCCCACCACGTGTAAGGCGGCTCCACTGGTTTGCATCTGTGAAAGGGGCTGCTGAAGACTACTATTTTGGAGCAGTTCTGCTTTAACATTACTGACAGTTAGCATGCAGTACACCATGACTGACCTGCATTAAATTGTCATTAGCATGCACTTTTCGCTTACAAGCAAACTGCCACTTCCCCTTTATTTTTTTCTCAGTCAATTTAATTGGCTGCAACGCAGCATGTTTTTCTAGAGGAACCCATTGAGTGGTTCGACCTTTAGATGATTTGGACTTTTTTTCACTGAAACTTGAAAGGGCTGGGAAAAGCATTCAGGTTATCAAAACACCCCGAAAAAACTCAAAAGCTGACTTGCATCACAATAAATTTGCTTGAAGAAAGGTGGGAATTGATTGATTTTGAGATAAAAACATTGCAGCAGCATACTATCAGTAACATTGAAAAACTGCTGCATAATTGTAAGAGCTTCACATTATTCACGCTGTAATGCAGTTCAGCTCCGCTGTACTGCATCACACCCATCACAGGCAGCAACGCCGTGTATGAGAAACCTTCACCACATTAACAATGAACAACACATGAGAAGCGCACAGTTTTGATGCACTGGGAGAAGGAACCGAAAAAACCGCGCGGATTGAGGCAAAAGAAACGGCTCAGCAGCGGCAAAGCAGCGAAAGAAAAAAAGCGGGGATTTTCCCTCTTTTTTCACCCAGTAAAGCCAACTTGCTAAACTTCACAGTTCCAAGCCTAGTCAGCATCCAAGTGCAGTTGGTCCATATGATAAACAACAGGGAAGGAAGTGAAAAGGACGCCTTTCTACTGTTTTGTTTTTTTTCCTGTCACCATAAGCTCGAACTTCACGTGGTTTGCCCAGATACAGTCGAACCAGGATATATTGAATTTCAGTTATATCGAACTCACGGAATATCCCCTTGAAAATCCCATGTAAAAGTATAGGAAAGCCGCGTCATATATCGAACTCAATTTCACCGGTCGTTCGATATATCGAACTCCGCACCACGCACTGGAAAGTGCGCCTTTTCAAAGACGATCGCATCACCCTCGGCCGTTTGCCGCGTGATGTTTTCAAGCCGCGCGTGGAAGTAATGAGAGGGGACAGTTCGGCTAGGGCAGCACCGCGCCCATTCCCTAAAGGCGCGCGCATTTGCGGTTATCGTTTCCCGCGCGCCAGCACGTGACGTTTGCAAGCCATATGCGTGAATGAACGAGTGGGGAAAAACGCAACAGAGCGAAGCGCAAGGGTGTGCCCATTCTTTTGCCGAGCTATCGCTCTGCTTTCTCTTTTCCGGCCTTCGTTCGCAGTAGCACGCGCTACGCATGCGCCAAGCCAGCTCAGCCCGTTTTCAGACAGAACGTCGGATGCTTTCCCCAGCGTGTGTTGCAAACCCTCTGCATGCAGTGGCTGATGTGGCTATGGCGCCTGCGGAAGTTAGCAAGCAGCAGATCTATCTTTTTTTCTTTTTTTTTTTCCGAGAGTCGTCTATTTTTATCGTGTGCTGTACGCGCGGCGTAGCGTAAGATATGGCGTTACGAAGGAATTTTTTTTTTTTTCGGGAGTCGTTTATTCTTGCATGTATGAATTAACGAAAGCACGCAGTCAGTTGCGATTATGACACCCGCTTTTAGCATTTTTCGCTTCAAACAGCATTTGCAGCTACTGTATCACGCTTTCCTATATTTTGTGGCAGTGGACGGCGTGATAAATCGAACCATGCTTGTGCAATCAAGCCATCACGGGCAGTTTGCCAAGTTTGCTCCCCGCCTCCGCAGGAGCTATAAAAAGATAATAAAAAAATAAACACGCCAGACGTTATTGCTGCGCAGCATCTTGGCACGCTGCCAAGAAATGAGCTGTGGATTAGATGACCGAAACGGAGTGCGACATGCAAGCGAAAACGCTGGCGATTTTTCTGCCGCGGCGACACAGAAACCTTGTTTCGAGCTGCCGCGGTGGCTGGAACAGCAGAGGGACGCAGTTTCAACAAGTTGGAAATTTTTTGCTCTGTCGCTGCTGCTCGTCGCTGAGATTGCTTGCATGTGAGCGAGCTGGCCTTAACGTTTTTTTTTTTCTTCCAAATTCTCGAGGACAAAAGTGAAGGGTGGGTTCATTATGCGAGTGAGTTGATTACGCGACAAATGCAGTATCGTTTTTTCGCATCGTAAGTGCTGTCCCAAGCCGATTTCTGTATATCGAATTATTGATATATCAAACTATTTCGCGATCCCCTTCAAGTTCGATATATCCGGGTTCGACTGTATTAGTTTTGCCACAGTCGAATTTATGACATTAAGGGTAGTATTCAATGCTGACAATTATTCAGGAGTGTTCGAATGTCGATCACTTGGATGTGAATAGTAACTGAATGTGAAACTTATGTGAAACGTCCCCTGCTACATGGCTCAGCAAATTCTGGTGTGCACTTTTTAAAAATGGCTGTGCATGGAAATAACTAGCTTTGTTGGCTTAAAGTACATTAAACGATTACTGCAAACTTGTTTGCTGTTGCACATATCTGTGCTTAGAATCACTAGGAACTCTCTTGAGCTAAATGCCCAGTTCTTTAATTGCTTCGTTCAATCTTATACCAGATCTGATGTGACCTTTCTTGCAGGAGAAGCCAAATGACCGGATGCAGCGCTACATTCCAGCACCAAAGATGAAGCTTCCGGGCCACGAAGAATCGTACAATCCACCCCCTGAGTATTTATTCACCAAGGAGGAGGTAAGGTTCATAGGCTGAGGAGCCTCTCATTTATACAGGGTGTTTCATCTAAGATTTTACCTATTTTTTAAAAATAGGAAAATTAAGTTTTATTGTCGATTCTTTTTTTTAGCTTTTGTATTAAGTGTAGAGAAAAATCAGGAGCCTTAAAGGGTACTAATTAGCTTAAAAATTAACTAAGAATAACTAATTAACTTTTTCTTTATACCAGCTAGAAGCTACTTTTAAATTGCAACAGTGAGCTACCGGTGTGAGAATGCCAAATGGTATTTTAAACGACAAGAAACGTGCATTTCTTAAGGACTGCAGCACTGGCAATTCTGGCCACTTTCGACGCACGAAAACGAAACCTAGCAGACAAAGCGCGGAATTGTACGCGCCCACGAGTGACGCAGTCGTGACGTCGCCGGGCGAATCAAGCCGTCTGAAGGCGGCTGCTGTCGCTCGTGAAATACTCGTCTGGCGCTGCGTCATCACATCCAGTGGTGCGATATCTGTGCATGTACTGCTTTTCTTTTTATTTCACCCTCTGGAAGCCAAAGCTTGTAGCCAAGAGGGAGGGCTGATTTGCCCATACCATCAGCGCTACGCCCGCACCATGACAAGCTTCGCCCGCAATGCATTGGTGATATCTCAAGATCCTACCAGACCATGACACTGCTCCAGGCGCGTATTTCACGGGCGGCAGCGGCCGCCTCCAGACGGCTGGTTTCTCTCGCTGACGTCACGGCTGCGTCACTCATGGGCGTGCATAAGTGCGCGCCTCGACTGCTAGGTTTCGTTTTCGTGCGTCGAAAGCGGCCAGAATTGCCAGCGCTGCAGTCCTTAAGAAATGCGTGTTTCTTGTCATTTAAAATACTATTTGGCGTTCTCACACCGGTAGCTCACTGTTGCAATTTGAAAGCAGCTCCTAGCTGGTATAAATAAAAAGTTAATTAGGTAATCTTAGTTAATTAATAAGCTAATTAGTACCCTTTATGGTTCCTGATTTTTCTCTACTCTTAATATAACAGCTAAAAGAAGAATCGACATTAAAACTTAATTTTCCTATTTTTAAAAAATAGGTAAAATCTTCGATGAAACACCCTGTATATTGCTCATCTTAGTGACAGTACCATGCATTCTGTGAATTGCTTTACTGTGCAAGAGAACCTCATTCAAACTTCCCTGGTTCATGCAGTAAAAAATTGTGGACAAAAATGTCGCATAGAATTGCAGCATTTTTTATCCAGTTCATTGTTCATGGATATCATGGTTTTCCATCTACAGTGCCAAAGGTTTGACAGATTGTGTTCATACGACTTGTTTAGTAACTAACGTGTAAACATTCATTGGGCCAAACTTTGAGATTAGTTGAAATGCAGTGTCAGTCACCCACTGCAGTAGCTTCTCTGCAGTGCCTAGATGCGAAGGCACAAAGCACTAAAAACAAAAAGGAAATGGTGCATTAACATGCAAGCTGGCCATTCCCATGATGCAGCATGAAGAAAGATACAGCAGTTTCTTCGCAGTGGCTAAGGGCAAGAGGGCAAAGCATCTGAAAATGATGCACTTACAAATGAGCGAGTATGTGTGGGCAATGCAGCATTAAGAGTAAGAACGCTATGGCAGCCTGCCACCATGGCAGTTTCCCTACAATTCATTGTTGCAAGAGGATGACACCTCTAAAAGTAATTGGCAATCTTCACAGACTACGGGTGATTCCACAGTGAAGCCAAGATGGCAAAAATAGGAAGTCAGTGATCAGCCTGGGTGCAACAAGTTTTCTTGATTGCACGACTGATTTGCATCGCTTCATTGAATTTAAACACGTGATTTTAGCTAAGCACTTTGAATTAGGTGACGTAAAAACAAAGAACTGATGGCGAACTGGAAACAGTCGGCCTGTGTCTCCAGATATCCTCTGTGCAAGCAAAATCGCGCAGCAGTGTTGCAGTTTCCAGTGCTGAGTGTCCCTGCTTATTGGGAAAGGCAGAAAAATGCGAGCACATCCCAGATTTAATGCTGCGTTGTTACAGGTAAGCAAGGCACTGCAAAATATTGGTGTGACGTTAAAACCTAAAGTTGTTTGCGGTGGTTTCACATTCGACTGTAGTCTGCTTAGATTTGAATTCAGGAAGCCAAGCCCCGGTACCGTTTATATGTGACTATCACTTCAGTCAAGCAAACGACGTCCCTTGAATGTATATTTGCGAGCAGCAGACTTCTTTAGGGCACTAGAACTGGTGTACTGTGAAACAAATCCTAGTATGAAACTGCTGTGCTCAGAGTAGTCTGCTCATTCCTTGCTTTTACCACGTATACTCATGTTATGAGCCCACCTTTATCAAGAAAAATTGACATCAGTTTAGATAGGGGAGTATCACTATGTAGGGGGAAATGTTGACAGGTTTTTTTTTGCAAGAGTCGAAATTTCACATACGTCTGTCCATCAATCTGTCCATCAATCTGTCCATACATCCATCAGTCATCAACGAAAGCGTGCATGGCCAGCCGCAACCACGACACCAGTTTTTAGCATCATTTGCTTCAAAAGGGGTTTGAATCCATCAAGCCATCTTGAATTTCGATTTTTGTCGCAGTGGACGGTGCGCACCCCAATCCCGGCATTATAAAGTGAATGTAATGAACACTAGGCTTGCACAAATAGGCACATAGCAGATCAGGCAGTAAGCTGACGAAGCCACCACCAGCACTCTTGTCAGGGTGTGCGCAGTGTCTTGGCATTCTGCCAAGGTTCTCATGCAAGTCAAATTATGAAAGAGCCACCAAACAATTGTGCTTGCTGCCGATTCTTCTTAGACTAATTTGCAGTGCCACTGCAGCGTGACAAGATTTTTGTGAAAAGTAAAGGATTCCAAGCTACTTTTGCCATTGCTATTGGCGGGCAGTATGCGTTTGGAAGTTGCGTCTATGCCAAGAACTTTGCAATTGCAGACTGCATTCTGCAAGCGCTTGAAATGAAAATTTTCTCTACCCCCCCCCCCCCTTTTTTCTTTTCTTTTTTTTTTTTTTCTTTTTTTACCATAAGTTGTCAATAAATGTTTGTGCCACAGGCAATGGTCACTTACAATGGTCACTTTTTCCCGAGTGAGACAATTTGTTTCATATTTTTTTTTATTTGATATTTTTTCATATTTTTTGCATTTCTTCAGCTGTGTATGCAAACCTTTATTTTGGGGTTTCATGTTTGTAATTTGGGTGCGAGAAAGGTGACACTGTGATCTCAGTTGGGCTCTTCTAGAAGCCGTTATTGCTCATGTAATTTTGGCAGCCTGTATTTACTTGTGATGGTACTCCTGAGCACTCATGTTTGCTGAATAACAGTCATTTTTACCATAAAAGACTACAAAAAAAAATGAACAGTAATTCTAGACTCGCTGTCAAGGCAACAGTAGGCTCCAGGCATTGAGTCAGTGGAAAATATGCTTATTTCATGACCTCATGCAGTATATACAGGCTCCGTTTGGTCGTTGTGGTCTGGTCTGTGGGCGGAGGCCAAAGTACAGTAAAAGCTCGTTAATTCGAACTTTACGGGACCGGGAAAAAAGTTCGAATTATCCGATGTTCGAATTATCGAATGGCCTCGAAAAAACTGACAAGAACCATTTGTATTACTCTAAATGTACCGTATTTAGTCGCGTAACGAACCCGCTCACATAATGGACCCACCCAGTCCCGATTTGTGCCAACGAATCTGGAAAAAAAATAATAATAATAAATAAATAAAGGCGTCAGGCTAACGAGTCTTTCCGTTTCGCGCCGTCGTGTCCACAACACATTTCTTGGCAGTGGGCCAAGATGCTGCGCAGCGATAACGGCGTGTTTATCTTTTGACTTTAGCTCCAGCAGGGTGGGGGGAAGTGAACTTGGCACAGTGCCAGCGCTTGTACGGTTGTGTAAGCCTCCTTTTCAGTATGTTCGCTTTATCATCCTATGAGCCACTGGGGCGGGCGCGTCTACCACCACTCCAATAATCGGAACGCAAGATAGCAGCGAACGATGCTAAAAGCGGCGTTATGATCGCGGCTGACTCGCGTGCTTCCGTTGACAACTGATGGTTGGAAGGACGGATGGCTATCGCAAAAAAAAAAAAAAAAAAGTTTAACCCGTAGTGTCCGTCCGAGATCGTAGCCTTTCATGGGCGTTGGCCGGGATCGCGCCGACAGTACTTATCCCTATTTTCAAATTAACAGGCTTGGAATTAACGAGTATTTAGTTCCGAGCTACGTTGCGCAGAAGGCAGAAGAGAGAGCAGGCAGCCGCCGCCGTCGCGCCCATGCACTGACCTTGCCACGGCCGCCGTCCCCTCCCTCCAACGCCGCCGCCCGCCGCGCCGGTCATGGCGCCATTTAAGTTTTACCTACTTTTCCATGGTTTTACCTGGTTCCATCTTCTGTCCCCGTTTTGGATGTGCGCAGCCTTTAACTATGCCTTCCGATCGCGGAAGTGGTTCTTTACTTTTTTTTTTGCCGCGTGATGTGCGCCAAGCCGCCCAGACGCGGCAGTGCGTAGTTCGAATTATCCGTAGCGGAACCGACTCGCGTTCGAATTAATGGGCTTTTTTATACACAGATCTCTATGGAGCTTGGCCGGACCGAGTAGTCTAGTTCGAATTATCCAAAAATTCGAATTATCGAGGTTCGAATTAACGAGCTTTCACTGTATATGTATGTAGAGGTAAGCACAATTGGATTATCAGGGCTTGCCTTGTCAAGCTGTATGCAGCACTCAAGTTCCAGCTTCTGACCTTGCCAAAAATAGGTCAGACAAGGGCACTGCACTCTGTGGGAGAGGAAGGGCTGTTCATTGAGATGAGATATTTATGCACTAGAGCCACTAGAACCCGTGCCTTTTGCACATAAGGAGCAGTTGCTAAGAGGGAATGCATTACACAGCCAAGGCTGTGTGGTTTATCATGCCACGTGCATGCAGAAGGGTGCCTCCTTTCAAGGATAGGTTGCACTTTAATTTGTTTACTTCGGTGGAAGAGTTGTCTATGGCTGCCGTTTACTAATTGCGTGTTATATTCCTTTTCAGGAAGAGAAATGGAAAGCGCAGGACCCAGAAGAACGCCGCATCAACTTTATCCCTCGCAAATACTCATCCCTGCGACTTGTTCCAGCCTATGACCGCTTCATCAATGAGCGTTTCGAGCGCTGCTTAGACCTGTACTTGTGTCCCCGACAGCGAAAAATGAGGGTAAGGTGCTACACTTGTAATTACAGGTTCCTAATGTCCCTTGCTGACAGCAGTGCAGTTACAGAAACCATTGTTGCAAAAATTTTGGCCGCAATACAAGTGGTAAAAAAGACATATTCTAGTGCTCACTACAGCATATACTTTTCGTGGTTGATGTTAGCTGTCCTTCCCAAAATGTTCACAAATTGGTAAAAGGACTCTGAAAGCAGTGATGTCAACCTTGTGCCAAGTGCACCAAACTGCTCCATTCTGGCTGCTTGCTGATTGGGCAGTGCCATGCGCCAGAAATTCAGGGAGACGTAACCTTGATTGTTGCCACCATTTCATATCGTTGATGCCTGTTGCACCAGACTTATATGCAAATGCCGTTTGAAGAAAGCAATGCTAAAAGTCGGTGTCATGATTGCAGCTGACCGCATGCTTTCATTAATTCGTAGATGCAAGAATGGACGACTCTCGCAGAAAAAAAATTAAAAGCCTGCCGCTTCTTAATGTCCGCAACCGCCACGGCTTACGCTGCGCCGCACGGTGTGTCAGCCGTCCGGATGCCCACGTATGCGCGCTGGGCGGCGAGTGGCAAGGAACGCCACGTGACGAGCAGTGGTGTACCGTCCAAACTCACGCTTGCCGGAGAAAGTGTGATAGATGCTGTGCCTTTCCTTTCATGTAAACCAATTATAATTATATGTAGCACTGCAACGAATGCCGACAAGAGGCTAACGATGGGATGCAAATTATAGGTAGGAAGGGTAGGCTTGTTGTTGTTGTGGCTGTAGGTGTCCACAGAACAAGTGTGACAGATACTGCGCCTTTCCTTTCTTCTGAACTAATTATATATTAAGGTGAAAACCTTTAATGGCTCGTGCTGTCATGGACAAAGTGTGTCCCGCTTTTGCGGTGTTCTGATTGGCCGAGACAGGGTGCGTCCCTGCCATCTGCAATGCCACACTTGAACGCGCGCCGCGCCGAGCGGCGAACATGGCACCCCTGTTGTACGTCGCGCCCTCTCGCGGAATTCGGTTCCTGTCATCGCAAAAGCGGCCCGCTCTCAGGCACCGGTTGTCACACTGCCCAATATTCTAGAGTACGACAAGGACGACTCTGGCAAAAGAAAAAAAAATAAAAAAATTGCAGCTTCTTAACACTCGCAGCCCATTCATCACGACGGCAAGAATGAACGATTCCCGAAAAAAAAAAAACGAAAAAAAAAAACTGCCGCTTTGCATCCACAGTCGTGCGCAGGGCGTTCACTACACACACTGAAGAAAGCGTCTGCCACGGCTGAGCTGGTTTGTCCACGCATGCGTAGTGCGTGCTGCTGCAAATGAAAACCGGGAAAGAGAGAGGAAGGGGAGAGATAAAGCTGGGCAGAAGAGTGGGCACATCCTTGCGCTTCGCTCTTTCGCGTTTTTCTCCTCTCCTGAACATCACTGCTGCATTGGCTCCCTCTCACTCCTGCACGCACATGGCTTGCAAACGTCATGTGCTGGCATGCGGCAGCGATCACTGCAGATGCGGGCGCCTTTGGGGAAAAGGTGCGGCGCTGCCCTAGACCAGCTGTCGGCGAACTGTGTCCTCTCATTCCTTCCGCGTGTGGCTTGAAAACGTCACGCGGCAAACGGCCAATGATGCGATCGTCTTTGGGATGCAGAGTTTGATATATCGAACGACCGGTGAAATTGAGTTTGATATATGATGCAGCTTTCCTATACTTTTACATGAGATTTTCAAGGGGATACTCCGTGAGTTCGATATAACCAAAATTTCAAATATCCGGGTTCGATAGATCCAAGTTTAACTGTACCTGGTTTATTTTTACATGAGGGCAATGGGAAAACTGACCAATTCACTTTAAACAGCCATTTGTGATTTGCTTGGTCTCCCTTTTCTTGCTTTTTTAATATCCTTTTTGATGCTTTTTTTTATAATTCTCTTTTTCTTTTTTTAATCAAATCCATCATGTTGACTTCTGACTGCATTCTTTGTTTTTCACAGGTGAATGTTGATGCTGAGGACCTTATCCCGCAGCTTCCAAAGCCGAAGGATCTCCAGCCTTTTCCAAGTGTTCAGTCTATTGTAAGAATAGTTTTCTTCTTATCGTCTTTGTTAGGTCCTTTTGTATATGCTTAACTATAGAGCAACGTCAAGACAGATCAGCCTCTTATTCTCAAATAATATCAAATATGTATTAGCATATTCAATACTTGGTTGTGATCGGTAGTAGAAATGCTGTGCCAATTGTACCAAAGCATGCCATTGGATTTTTCTGCTTATGTAGCTCTTCAAATGGGATTGATAGAATTACTCAAGTGGTTATGGGGCCAACTGCTCATTTGCAGCATTTTAATAAATTTGCATTTCCCTGCACTTTTCTGCTTCAGAAATGGCAAATTAATGAAAATTGTGCCTGAGCTGTGCCAAAGAAAGCAACGAAAGAAAGAAAGAAGGAAAAAAAATTGGAGTAATGTACATTTTTAGTTGGCAACCTACTGTAATACTTTCTCTTCCGGCAACACTGAGCGCCAGTGTCCAGTGGTTTAATGTAGTTTTCAGCAAAGCCTGCTGCATTTGCACAACCAACAAAATTTAGTGCCTACAGTGTAGCTGTCCATGCATCTGAAGTTTACATCTATCAAAGTTCTTTGCTCAGCTTTTTGCAGGAACTCTCACCAAAAGTTGAATTTAGCTGCTAATATGTGGGGCAAAACGTATAATTATTTCAATGTTTTGAACTGTCCGGCTCGAGCAGATACAATTTATGGTTTACATAGTAGTAGTATTCCCAGCACATTTGCATTATCTCGCAGTGATTGGCCAGCATGCACCACTCACTACAACGAAATTAACAGATCGCACTGCAATAACAGGATAACAGGTGATAATGCCTTTTGAAGTGAACAGTGCTAGAAACCGGCAACATGATTGTGGCTAACCTCATGCTTTTGGCGATTGATGGATGGACGGACATGTGATCAAAATGTCGACTCTCGCAAAAAAAATCTCATCACTTTCCCGATTAATGAACTCTCTCCCCAAACTGATATCAGCTTTTCTTATGTTCACTGTCATCAGCCTTTTGTAAGCAAAGTTGGCCTCATCCGTAAACGTGCTTTTTAAAAGCATCTGAAATATCGAAGGTGCGAAACGGGTGCAATACTCTTTTATTTTACTGTTATGGCTTACGCAAGTATAAAATTTTTTAATGGCTTTTTAGCAAAGTCCATTGTTGTGGTACTTAAGTTTTACAGCGTTTCATGGTTGGAAAAATCAAGTATACATTCAACCTTATGAAGGTTGGCTGAGCTTTCGATATATTTTTTTCGTCAAGAAATTTGTACTTGCAGTTTTCGTTAATGCAGGGTTAACTCGATTTTCAAAGTAAAATATTTTGCTGTATTGATATTATTAGTGTCATAGTTTTACTAAAGATGATGTTTAATCCCATTTAAGAGCTGTAGGCGGCTGGTTGTGGCTTGACACTGTTGTTTCATTCTAATGTTGCGCTCGACTACTGCTCCCAAGGACGCGGGTTCGTATCCCGGCCTCGGTAGTCGCTTTTCAATGGAGGCGAAGAGCAAGGCGCCCGTGTGCTGTGCGATGTCAGTACACGTTAAAGAACCCCAGGTGGTCGAAATTTCCGGAGTCGTCCACTACGGCGTCTCTCATAGCCTGAGTCACTTTGAGACGTTAAACCCCACAAACCAAACCTTTCCAGTGACATATATATCATGAGATGAGATGCATTGCGAAGCTATGCGGAAGCATAATGCAAAAATAGAGTTGTAATTCAGGTTTCCTTGCAATTAATGCATTCTCCTTTTTCATGTAGAATACCCACTTTTAAAAGATTCTCTCAAAGAGCAGTTGGCATTTGGCACCAGGTTTTATCAGCAGTTTTTTGCTCACAGCCGTATGTGTACAATGCGCACACACCTTCACAACTGAGTGAGTGACCAGATATTTTTAATCCTAATGTTTCAAATTAAGATCGGCTATATTGAACATACCAATTATCATAAAAGACCACATATACAAGGTGTGACACAAAAGAAACGAGACTGGTCCAATGAATAATTGTACTTACAGAATCGGTTCTTTCTAACATTATTGCCTTCAAAGTAGTCGCCTGCAGCATTCACACACTTCTGCATTTGGTGCTGCCACTGCTGATAACCGTTCTGGAACGAGGTTTTTGCAAGGCCCTTCAGTAGATTCTCCGTTTTTGCCTGAACCTCTTCAACTGAGGTAAAATGGCTTCCCTTCAAGCAAGATTTAACTTTAGGGAATAAAAAAAGTTGTATGGAGCCAGATCAGGTGAATAAAGAGGATGCTCTATCATAGTAATGTTTTTGCGGGTCAGAAACTGCTTGACAGATAGGGCCGTGTGAGCGGGTGCATTGTCCTGGTGCAACAGTCATCCATCAGTTCCCAACTGTGACCTTTTTTTTTCCCAATTTTTCTTTTTAGTTCTTCAATGTATTGATTAATAGTCTGACCACCGGGAACCCACTAAATCATTACAATTCCGCTCTTTTTTGAAGCTACACACTTAGTATCGTTTCTTTTGTGTCACACCTCGTATTAGTACATTTTTTTTTTATTTGTTTGTTTGTTTTCAAATTTCTTGCCTCGTACTATATCCCCTTCGGGCGCCATGTTTCGGTATGGGGACGCGCGAAATCAACTTAAAACGCCGTTGTGAATGTTTCAAAACATGCACCCTGGGCCACTTTATTGGGCAACTGGTACCGTCTTACACGAAGTAGAGGAAATCCTGCCTGAAAAGTGCGGCAAAACTGGACATGGCTACGTTCTACATGGCTAACAGTAATTTCTTGTTTTTACCACTTTTGATTGTTAAGAATTTGTGCTGACCAAAAAATTAGCATTTATTTATTGGAGGAAGGGCCCGTGACTATGAAATAATCATCATCCTTGTTACGAGCATATTCAGCCTTGTATGCACTCCCGAATGTTAGAATCCCTGGGACAGGGCGCCACAAAGCTGCCTCTCCAGTACACTCTTTTTCTGAGTGTTCGGCGTCACTTTCTTACTTTGTGCACCCTGCTGTGCAAAAAGGCAATGAAAGTGCCGTTTTGGATGTTTCAAAACACGTCAAACTTGACAAGATGAGAAATTCTACTTCCCTATGTCACTGTGCCCTCTTCGGGCAAGAAGCAGAAAGTGGTTGGCGAGGGTAATTCCTCACTTTCTATCTTTTGCACTGTGCAACAGCTGGATAGAATACCTGTGAGATTTAAGTGCTGAGAAGTTTGCACATAAAAGTATTTTGGACATTCCTTCCAAACTGGCATTGCAAGAAGCCTAATTGCATGCAGCCGAACACCTCAAAAATAGCGCTATCGGCCAAGTAGTGAGTATCCAGTGCCTTTTGCGATGAAGGCTAGACCGCATTTGCTACTGACCGCTACCATTAGGAAAGATGGCTACAACCACTGGTCAGACAGAGTATGTCAACACACCGAACTTACACCGCTGCCACCGTGAAGGATGCACAGTGTAGTGTCAGATTCGCTGCCAAAAGGGATACATCGTTTTGTGCATGCCTGCTCAGAGCAATTTCTTTTACCTTTTTCACAGTAACTACACTTTGAAGTGATTGATTTAATTAAGAAATCAAGCAATAATTTGTTAACCATCTTTTATGACCAATATCTTGCTAAGGACACTATCGCACTTTCTATTAGTAGCATGTATTACTTTTATTTTATTGAGGTGTCCTATCTCCGAACAGGGACTTGCAAAAGAAAAAGAATAAATTTTTTTTTTTTTCCAAACACGTCATTTCATGCATGGAGAACCGAAAATGGCCCTCGGATATTTTTTGTACTATTGCAAAGGTTTCCGCGCCTGAAGGGGATTTTAAGATGCAAGCAGTTTTCAGCGTTACCAGCATCATGCTGACAGCGAGCGGAGGTGCTATCTAGTGCTGGTGTCAGATGACTGTTTTGATGGTTTCAGCTTCGATGCCGTTTCCTTATGCTGACACTACCTAAAGCAGGGCAATCATAAATCACATGGTGTTGAGACCATGAAAGCAGTACTCAGCAGTACAGCAGTACCGCCAATGTGTAAAGCACTGCTGTACAGCTAAAACTAATATCTCCAGCCACGCTGGGTAGTTAGACCAGAGATTCTTGGCCAGCATTCCTGAGGAGCTCATCCATCGGTTGTGCTTGAATTTCAAAAACGCACTTAGCGTTACCAAATAAAAATTTATGTGGAAAGATGTGTCTGACAGGCGATTCCCGGCATACAATACACCGATGCACCGGACAATGATGATTGCTGAAGCCCTAACTGTGAGAACACTTCCTGTGTGCACACGCCATGCGCTTGCGCGCAGTGCAAGATACTAGTAGGTGCAAGCGTAGCACCCAGATCTGCTCTTGTCTGTGAAACCTTCTGATAAAGTGTGTCAGTATGATTTTACAGCTATTTGGCATTTCAGTAGTTAAATTAAAAGGCATAGCAATTGTAGTTCATTAAAATTCAGCGGTGTTTCATACTTTTTAGGTGTACAAGGGACACACTGACTGTGTTCGGAGCCTCTCCATTGAACCGGCAGGACAATTTTTTGCATCAGGTTGGTTAAAATTTTCTTCTTTTACTTATTTTTACAATCTATTGTAAGTTGTTGGTAATAAAAAACTTGTTCTATTGCATCGAGCAATCTTAGTTGTAAATTTATAGATAACCTCGAGCTGTCGGCTGTGACCACCTTTCAAGGCATTCTTCATTGTAGGTTATATGGCATTGAGGCATACATGTTTGGTTGGCTTGCTGACATAGATCATGCACTGTTATTTTCAATTTTGTGATCATGAATTTTTTGTTAATTAGCTATTTGTGAAAGATATGCGTAAATTTTTGACATCTTCTGCAATAACCGCTGTTACTTCTCCACTTGACATCCTAACAGCTTCTGTTATAGTAGAGGCTTTGCCTCATTAAATATGAATGAAGTTTAGTACCATATTATTCAATTCTAACATGCACCGGTTCTCTAGAAAAAAGCACCTGGAAATGACACGCATGTTGAATCGAGTACAAATAAAATGATGCCAGCAACACCCTATTGCTACTAGCATCACAAAATTTCTGGGCACTTCTTGCAAATCAATACAGTTAAACCAGGTTATAACAAAATTGTATAAAGCCCGCACTTTTTCATTGCATTCAGGTTTTCATCAGATGCAGTTTTTGCGTGAAGACTCAAAAGCACAAGGCAGAGCGGAAACCAGATTAGGAATTAGATGTAGGAAAATATATCTTGAAAACAATGCTAGTTCTTTACACTCAGAGACCGATATTTCGGACTCAGCAGAGCACTGGAAATGGCCCAAATAAGCGAACAATACTAAAAATTAGTAAAGTTGAAAAAAATTACTTTTTTTTTTGTGAAACATTAGCTTTAAAAATCAGAAGGGGAGGGAGGCGCGCGCAGGCTGATTTAGGCTCTGAGCTGTTTGCGACCAGTTTTCATCTGTATTATCAATAATAGGGAGTTGTAGCATAGCGCAATTCACTACTATGATCTGCTTTTGCACGCGCTAACATGATCCTGCACGGTGGGCGCGGCTGCCAGTGTGCGCGCATTGATCGGTGCCGACATGGCAGGCATGCGCGTCGCTGGAAAGCATGCAACTCACTTAAGGCGATCACTGCATACGCAGTGGGGCCCTGCTTGTGCTAAGCTGTAACTACTGTAACTCTTCAGTTACACTATTTCGGCTAGTCATGAATTCGTCATATGGATGCCACTTCACTTCACGACTGTGGCGCAGCTGCAGGTTATGTCCATGCTGGGAACTGCTCATGCCGCGCGAAGCAATAAAATTCAGTTTCCATGGTTAATGACGGGATGGTAGCGAAGACTGTGAAATGGAACTCACAGGAAAAACGAGTGGAACGAAAGTATTTATTTGCATTAACATTTCACACTGCCCCGCAAATCGTACACACTCCGCGAAGTGTGCCACGAACCTTCATGTGCCAGTGCTAATTCGCTCCCCTTCTCTAACCGACATGCTTTATCGGAGAATTTCATGCACCGTGAGGACAAGAGCAGCTGACATTCACTCCGGCAATCGCGGAAGCCACATGGTCCCGCCGTGGTGGTGCAGTGGTTAGGGCGCTCGTCGTCTTTGTAGAAGGATGCTGGATCCAATCCTAGCTGCGGCGGCCGCTTTTCAATGGAGGTGAAAAGCAAGGCGCCCGTGTGCTGTGCAACGTCAGTGCACGTTAAAGGTTCCCAGGTGGTTGGAATTTTTGGAGCTCTCCACTATGGCATCTCTCATAGCCTGAGTTGCTTGACGTTACTGCACAAACCAAACCAAACCGAAGCCACATGGCCCTCCAGTTGTTCTAAAACCAGTAGGCCACTTCCAGCTTGGACGCAGGACAGAGCGCACAAGCGGCCGGCCATCATGCACCGTGCTCACGCCTGTTGGTTTTTGCACACCAGCGCACAGCGTATGCGCCCAAGAAGTGCTCTCAGATTCAGGGTTTTTTACAATCATTGTCATCCAGTATGTGTATCTTCTGCCAAGATTTCTTTGCTGGAGACATCTTTTTATAGAAACTTCTTCAATACCTCTAAACGCGTTTGGCACCCTGCATTTCTTGAAAGTAGGACTGACGCACTGCTTGGGAATACTGGTCACGTACCCGCAATTCAGCTGTAGGGTGTGGCCAGCATGGCTGGAGAGGCCCGCGAGAGACCTGTGCAATGTGCCGAGTGATTCTTTCGGTGTCCCTATATCGTGCGAGGTACAGTCGACCTTCTTCTGGTAGCATGTGCATCACGGGCACCATTGTCATGCCGTGGTCGTAGAAAAAAACCTCGGGGAAAAAAAACCTTGTTCTTGTATTATATTTGGGTTTTTATGGGAGTTAGTGTTTGTTTTATTTTTATAATGCAATGCTGAAAGGCATACGGTTATGAAATGCACAGATTTCCTGTAATACCTTGCTGCAAGCAGGAACTATGTATAATTTTCTCGTTCTCCTTAAAACACAGGTAGTGACGATGGCACAGTACGTATCTGGGAAGTCCTCACTGGCCGTTGCTTGAAGACTTTCAAGTTTGAGCAGCCTGTAAAAGGAGTTGCTTGGTGTCCTAGTCAGAGCATCTGCCTGGTTGCTGTTGCAGTGTGAGTTATTTATCCTGCTCCTTTCATTTTGTTTGCGGAACTTTCTTTCCTTCTGTTTGCTTCGGCTGCTGTGTAAATTGTGTAGAACTCCTTGGATACTTTGATTGTCTTTTACAGACCAGTAATGACATTGCCCACCTTGTCGCTTAGCGGCCTAATGGTAGTGGCAATAGCGCAGAGCAATCAGACGTTCCACCATTAACAAAGAATGAAGTAGAACCCCTTTATAGTCACTGGGACTGGCAAAAATGTTTTGCTATATCAGGGTCTTTACTGTACAAACAAACCCGGGTATATTGAACTCTAAGGGGATCACGAAATAGTTTGGTATATTAATAATTCAATATACAGAAATCGGCTTAAGGTGCTGCTTGCAATCATGAAAAATTGTACTGTATTTGTCGCGAAGTCAACCCACTCTCATCTTGAACCCACTCTCCACTTTTGTCGCCGAGAATTTGAAAATTAAAAAAACAAAAAAAAAAAAACACCTTAGTCAGTGGTGCGTCCCTCTGTTTCGCGCCATCGCAGTTCACAGCTCATTTATTGAAAATGTGCCAAGATGTTGCGCAGCAATAATGTCGCAGCGTATTTACTTTTTGACTATATTTGCAATGTTAGCACCTATAGGGGCAGGGAGCGACCTTGGCAAAGTGCCCGGGATGGCTTGATTGCATAAATCTGGTTCAATTTATCATGTCACGCTTGGAGTGGCTGGCGTCCACTGCCACAAAATTATTTGAATGTATGATAGCAGCAAGTGTTGTTTGAAGGGAACAATGTTAAAAACCGGCGTCATGATCTCAGCTGACCGCGTGCTTTCGTTGATTTATGAGTGCAAGGATGGACGACTCTCACACACACACAAAAAAAGAAAAAAAAGTAATAATAATCTGTCAGTTTTTTTTTCGTCTGCCTAATGAATCCTCGCGCTCAAACTGATGTCAGTTTTTCTTAAAAAAAAAAAAATTAGGTTCATTATGCGAGTGTACCGGTAGCTTACCGTTCGGAGCATTCAAAAAGAACGAAGTCCGTACACGCAACGTGAAGACACACTTTATTTGACAGAAAAAAAAAATCACTAATCTTCGACTGCTTCTTGCTCTGGGCAGTAAAGCTGAAAACGGTGGTCTCTGTCTTGTCCAGACTGTCCTGGTGCGAAAGGCCAGTGCCCTCCATTTCACTGCAACAACGCCGAATCAAACTGAACATCGAAGCCAGCTTCGTTGTTGTGTACGGATGCGTTTCATCCCAATCACAATGGTCATCTCCACTTGAATCGCATGGCTACAACCTCGCTGTTGTGTTAGGCGGAAGAAATTTCAGTTCTATGTGCTGCAGCTCGCACGTGGTGGGATGGGCTGGGCAGTTGTCGACGAGACGGCAAACTCGATGGCCTGACTTGCCCAACTCTTCGTCCCATGCCTGAAGCTATTCAGAAAAAAGTTGGCGCATCATCCAAGCTTTCCTGTTCTAGCCGTAGCATACTGGAAGCTGCTTGCAGTTCTTGAAACACCAAGGTGACATGCTTTTCCCAATCATGAATGGCCTTAACTTGCAAGATCCATCCATATTTGCTGCAAGCAAAACTGTGACATGCACTTTGCTTATCTTCTCTCCATGACATGTGCTCCCTCGGAGGTCGAGCGTCTTGCTTGGCAACATCAGTCAAAAAAGGGCCAGTCTCATTCGTATTAAAGATTTCTGCGGGAAAAAACTCCACGGTGATCTTTGCCCACTCTTCAGAAAGCCACTATTGCATTTCCTGGCTGATGGATTCACTTTCGCCTGAAATTGCTTTTGCCACGATGCTGTGGTGGCTTTTAAATCTGTGCAGCCATCTAGTTCCGCCACAAAAGTTTTCCTTGCCGAGAATAGCTGCGAAGTATTTCTCCTTTTTTATTAACATGGGCCCATCTACAGGGATGTTTTTATCGCGGTCGTTCAGAAACCATGCATAGAATGCTTTCTCAACTTTTTCAAAAGCCGCAGGGCACGCACGACACACTCTAGAGTGACTTTGCTCTGCTGCTTTGAGCTTGGCATCTTCATTGTTTTTGAGCAGTGTACTTAAAGTGCTTCTTGCAATGCCAAGTGCATCTGCCACCGAGGACTTCTCGCTCTCTTCGACACTCCGTATGGCCGCCAACTTGGTTGCAAAATTCAAATTCTTCCACTTCTTAGTGTCCGCAGCCGCCATAGCTTACACGACACTGCATGTTCAGTACGACGACACACGACACACATTGCACGTCACCCGCTTTGTGCAGAGGGTTCAGAACGTACACTGAAGGAAGCATTCGGCATTCTTCCACGTGCTGAGCTGGCTTGTCGGCACATGCGTAGTGTGTGCTGCTGCGAATGAGGATGGGAAAAAAGGGACGAAGGGGAAACATAAAGCTCGGAAGAATTATTCCTTCCTCCATGCTTCAGCACACCCATGGAAGAAAGAATGGGCACACCCTTGTGCTTTGCTCTATCGCATTCTTTCCCCTTTCCCCAACACCAGGGTTGCATTAGTTGTGTCTGCTCCTTACCGGCCCTTGCCAAACCGATTCCCTCTCGTTTTTTCACTGCAAACTTCACATGCTGCCGCACGGCAAACGATCACTGCAGTTGCGCGCGCCTTTAGGGGAAGGGCATGACGCTGCTCTAGAGTGCCATCGCCGAACTGGTTCTCTCTCGCTCCTTCCGCATGTGGCTTGAAAATGTCAGGCGGCAAACGGTTGAGGATGATGCAGTCGTCTTTGGGAAATGCGCACCTTCCAGTGCGTTGTGCGGAGTTCGATATATTGAAGGACCAGTAAAATTGCAGTTCAAAATACGATATATGTTCCGTGAGTTCAGTATAACCAAAATTCGAATTATCCGGATTCAGTATATCTGGGTTCGACTGTATTGCTTTTGTTATATGTATGCAGTTACAGTAAAGCCGCGTTTATCTGGATCTCATTAACTCGGAAATTCAGTTAACTCGGACTCGCTGCGCGGTGCCGGCAGACGCTCATTATCTCGAAGGCACGCATAGGTTAACTCGGAGAACTCCGACGATGAGGGCTACTGACTTTCCTGCGTTACCGTGCGAGACAGCATGGATGTGCATCCACAGTGGGCGGGCAACAGGAAACCTATGCGAGGCAAGTCGGTCTGCACGCTGCTCGGCAAAAATGAAAAACAGCGGCAAAGGAAAAAAATATCTGAAGGACATGAAATGTGGTGGTGATGATAGCAGATCATGTGAGCAGTGGCTAGGTGGCGCCGGTGACTGCACGCTTCAACAGGAGAAGCCTTATCATTATTGTCATCGTCAAGGCGGCAAGACTGTATTTTGCTGTTAAATGACTGCCACTACTGTCCCGTGGCTGCGATGGCTGTACTGACTGCACGTCTGATTTCTTTGGCCCAGTTGTTTGTGATGCAACAGTGACAGCGCGCGAATCATGAAAATAAGCGCCTGTTGCTCTGTTCGACTGTGTTTGAGGCCTGTTGCCGCTGCCGTTGCGCTCCACAACAATGGCGACCACCACTCCAGTAAAGCGACGACAATGTTGCCTTCGCTGGTAGGCTGACTGATGGCGACATGTTATCGGACATTCTCGATGAAGGCGGACATTTTTCCGGTGATGAAAGTCATGAGCAGCCGCTGTCGCGATATCGCACTGTGCAAGAGGCCGCCGAGGCTGTCGCTGTAATGGGGCAATTTTGCATCGGATCACGTGACGATGACTGTGCGCACCACAACTTGATGGGACTGAAAAAAATTATTGCCCAAATTCCGATGAAGAAACAAACAAAATTAACGCATTTTTTCATGAAATAAAGGTATGTGTATGCCCAGTACATTTTTTTGTTGTTTTCATTAAATTCGATAATCCGGTATTCGGTTAGCTTGGACATTTTTGCCTGTCCTTTGCGATCCGGATTAACGAGGTTTTACTGTATAATAAGCTTAACTTCATCCCTTAGCACAGTGTTTCTCAAATGGGGTCTGCGAAGCGATTTCATGGTCCGCAGTACCCATGCCTACACAAAAAAAGAAAGGTCGCGCATTAGCCCGGGCCTTGCTAGACAGTTTTTCGGGGTTAAATGCACGTGAGATTCATAGGAGACTTTAGATTCTCAGAGCCGAAGGAAACTTGGGAGGAGTGTGGAAATGGAGAATGCGCGTGAGAGAGAGAAAGAGAGAAAGCATCTTCAGCGTTTGTTGATGCTGGCTTCGCTAAAACTCGAGCTCTAGCTGCACTGCTGGACGCAGCTGCAAATCAAAGCATCTTGGTTGTCTGAAGAGTGAGCATCGTAGTGGTGGGAGGAATCGAATCCCTTCTAGTGGTGTGTATGTTGGCGCCATCGCGTCGCCTCTTACCACGTCCTCTTTAGGTTATGTCGCGCTAGCTTATGAGGTGGACATTTTTAGAGGCCAATTTAGCCTTGACCTAATCCCAATCCAGCGACCTTCTCCCGGAACTGTGGCATCAGTTCGCACAAGATTGCCTTCCCGCCGTCATATGGGGTCTCCCACCACTTCCACAGGATCACAAGGGGTCCCGGATGCATCCAAGGCTGAGAACCACTGCCTTAGCTTATGCGTAACTTCTCCACAAAAGTCCCTTGTTACTGTCTGTTCATCACAAGTGAAAAGACTGCTGTTACTAACCTGAAAAATTGGTTTTAGAGTTTTGCTTTTTATCTGACTGATATTATGAAATGATTAAAATCTTTGGGTGTAAAATAAAAAGTGAGGTGTCAAAAGAAACTCCCAATAGCTTTAATATTGCAGTGGTAGTTTTAGGTAACGCGCGTGTGGCGATGTCTTTTCGTGGGAAGCCGTCGCAACAGCCAGAGGCACTTTACTATAACCGATTTTTACCTAAAATGTATTTACTATATCGTCACTACCATCACTCGAGGGGAACAGAAAGCACAAAGCTTTTGGTTGCAACAAGATTTTAAAAGTTCCGCACTTTCCACAACCACACAGTAACCCATTCAGTAGATACGGGCCTCTGTTTTTTAATGAATCGTTCCAGGTTACCTGACCCTCATGCTTGTGCGGAAACTGGTAGAAATGAATCTACTTAGAAGCGTTCGACGAGTTTGCATAGCTGCCAGTGCAGCCAACAACGTGACACGTTTGCCCAGACTACTTCGTTTCACCAGACATATTCACGCACGTCACCGAAAAATTAGGAGTACTGAAGGAAACTCACACAAACCAATGACAGACTGTGCACTCCAATGCATTCCAGCTACAAGTGGAGCGCCGAGAGGCGGCGACACCCATCCAACTGTCCGGTCCCTACATGCGGTCTTATGACCTCAACAGTACTGAAATCTTTGAAGAAAGCTCAAATTATTTTAATTGATAAGAAAGAGGATGTCAAGGACTTCAAAAGTTGCCAACTGCCCAGCTTACTATCTGTTACATGCAATATATTTGTTAAAGTAGTTCATAATAGGAACGGGACAAGCTTAGGCTTCAGTAAACTCTATAATAGGTCTTAGCCATACTATTAACCAGGTAGTGGAAAAACACTTTGAATATAACCAACCCCTCGGAATATAACCAAGCCTAGATGAACACAAGTCCACTTGTCGAAGCGTTGGCCCGTTCTGCGAACTGAGGCTTCCCCCTCTACCCTTGTTCAGTGCTCTTTCAGACCGTGTTATCCATCTTCCTCTACCTGGATCCTCAACTGCTATATTTGACATTCATAGATTATGAGAAAGCATTTTACTCAATCGAATCCACAGGAGTCATGCAGGTTAAAGGAATAAATTAGCTGTATGTGAAAGTACAGGAAGGTACCTATAGGGGCTACGCAGTAACCTTAGTCCTCCATAAAAGAAGTAATAAAATTCCCATAAGGAAGGATGTTAGGCAAGGAGACACGATCTCTCCAATACTGTTAACTGCTTGATTAGAGGAAGTATTTAGAGACTTGGGTTAATGGAGAATAGGTCAGTAATCTGCGATTTGCTGGTGACATTGCCTTGCTGAGTGAGGGATGTGTAAGGAAGAAGATGATACAGCACCGAAGCTAACGACGATAAAGAAGCCGATCAGCTGGCGCGCACTGAGAGCTCGGACCGTTTTGTTCGGACGATATTGTGCCTCGCTCTAAGACCGCCTTGTGTTACCGGTCGCCGTCTCCAGTCCTCCGAATAACTCCCAATAAACCCCTCTTCATTTGGTGGAGGTGCTGGGTACGACCCTTGAACGATCACCGTGGAGCTCCGCAGCCGGACGATACCTATGGCGACAAAAGAGGTAGGCCAACAGCCAGTGGCAGCCCCTTCGCAGTCCATCTCATGCTCCGGTACCATTCGGCCGCGAGATCCCGCAGTTTTCAGCGGGCAGGGTGACCAGGACGTTGAAGATTGGTTGGCCTCGTACGAGCGGGTGAGTCGTCATAACAACTGGGATGACTGCATGAAGCTCAACAACGTCATCTTCTACCTGAGTGACGTTGCTAACCTCTGGTATCGAAACCATGAGGCAGACATGCCAACTTGGGCCAACTTCAAGGCAAAGTTCACGTTTTCGGTCGACCCGCAGTGCGGAAACTACGCGCTGAAGAAGCCTTGCGGGTACGAGTTCAGCATGAAGGGGAAACATTCACGAGCTACATTGAAGACATCGTGGATTTATGTAAGCGTGTCGACCCGTCTATGGATGAGGCTACCAAGATAAAGTACATAATGAAGGGCATTGATGTAGATGCATTTCACATGCTGTGGGCAAAGAGCCCAACCACAGTGGCCTCAGTTTACAACCTTTGCCAGAGTTTCGATGAAATGCTCAAGCAACGCCTCTGCACTCGTCACTCTCCCGCACCTGCTGCGTCTATCTCTGGCCTGGCTGTGAACAGTAACCTTTTGGCTCACATCAAAGATTTTGTTCGAGATGAGGTTTCCCGACAGCTTGGGCTTTTTTCTGGTTCACGCCCGTCGTCTACAGCCCAGCTACTTACCCCTGCGATCCGACACACCATCACGCAGGAGGTTGCCGATGCACTTCCCAGTTTTGGCCAGCCAGCGCCTGTCACACCACATGTCGACCCTGTTCCACTGCAGCCCACACCTCTTGCTGCACCATTAAGTTACAACCCCCCTGTGGTTGTGCCGCCTTTACCTGTACCAGTACAAATGCCTCCCACATATGCAGAAATGACTGCCCACCCTCCGCCGCCACAGTCTTTTGCGTACGTGCCGACTATGGCGCCACCGACAGTCGCTCCACGGTACCTATCAACGACGCCTCTCTACAATCCTTGGCGCACGAATGACAACCGGCCTATCTGCTATGCCTGCGGTATTCCAGGCCACGTCGCCCTCCAGTGCTGTCGTACTCTGCGTTCTGCCCCTGCACGCACTATGGCTGACAGCAATTACCAGTACGACACTTTACGCCCACCTTCGGGGACATCTCCAGGGCAGCCGCACAGCTCATCGGGCCGCCAGACCATTCCATTGCACCGCTCGCCATCCACTCGCCGTCGCTCCTTGTCGCCAATGCGGCGGCGCAGCGTGACACAAGACTCGGAAAACTAGCAGCCGCAGTTCCTGGGGCACGAACTCGGCACATTTCGCCTACCACAAGTCCTCGTCTGTCTCCACCAAACATTCTCGAAGTTTTTGTCGACAGTATTCGTGCCCTTGCACTCGTCGATACCGGGGCGACTCTGTCAGTCATTAGCGAAAGTTTTTGCCGCTCGCTTCATGAGGTCACCACCCCGCCTTCTGGACTTTCTCTTCGCACTGCCAGCGCCGATTCCGTTCGTCCGTCTGCTGCTTGCACAGCGCGTGTAGTTATTGCGGACGTCTTATACGTCGTCGAGTTTTTAGTGCTTGCGTCATGCTCGCATGACAATTCTTGGCTGGGATTTCCTTTCCCTCCACAATGCTGTTATTGACTGCGCCCGCGCCCACGTCGCCTTCTCTTCGCTCTGTGATGCGGTTCTTGACCATTCGCCATCTTTTTTTTGCGCCAAACTTGTTGTCGCCGACGACACCGACATTCCGCCCAACTGTGCTGTGATTGTTCCCGTGTGTGTACTGTTTTCTTTCGATGCGACTGTTCTTTTTGCGCCTTCTCCCATGTTCGCCTCTCGCCGTCACCTTCTTCTTCCCTTTGCTATCATTGATATTAACTGCGGTGCCGCTGACATAGTTGTTGCGAATGCCTCCACCGCTGTGGTCCCGCTACTTCGTGGAGAATGCCTTGGTCATGTTGAAGTTGCTGACCTCATCTCGCCGTTTGAGGTTGATGGGCATCTACCACAGAGTGCCCACGTAGCCTCCGTAATGCCGATTACTGAGTCTTCCGATATACCAAGTCGGGACCTTTTTCAATCGTCTGTGGCCAGTGACCTCGACCCGACTCACCGTGAACAACTGTTTGCTCTCCTCAACCAGTTCCGTTCTTCGTTTGATGCTCAGACGACTTCCTTGGGCCGTGTGACTGAGGTTGTTCACCACATCGACACCGGCAGTCATGCCCCTCTTCGCCAGCGCCCTTACCGTGTTTCGCCTGCGGAGCGCCGTGTTATTGCTGACCAAGTCGACGACATGCTACAACGTGGTGTAATTCAGCCTTCATCTAGTCTGTGGTCGTCTCCTGTGGTACTTGTGAAAAAGAAGGATGGCTCCATAAGATTTTGCGTTGACTACCGCCGTCTGAACAAAATTACTCGTAAAGACGTATACCCACTACCCCGCATTGACGACGCCATCGATTGTTTACAAGGAGCCGAGTTCTTTTCGTCCCTGGACCTGCGTTCTGGCTATTGGCAAGTCCCTATGGCTGAGTCTGACCGCCCCAAGACAGCCTTTGTTACCCCTGATGGACTATATGAGTTCACTGTGATGCCATTTGGTCTTTGCGACGCTCCTGCTACGTTTGAGCGAATGATGGACAACATATTATGCGGCCTCAAGTGGAACATTTGTCTTTGTTATTTGGATGACATCGTCGTTTTCTCTCCCGATTTTCCGACGCACCTCGTGCGCTTGCACCAAATCCTGAGCTGTCTCACTGGCGCTGGTCTCCAACTTAAGCTGAAGAAATGTCGTTTTGGCGCCCGCAAGCTGACAATACTGGGTCATGTCGTGTCTAAAGATGGCGTCCTGCCCGATCCTGACAAACTACGTGTGGTCACTGAATTCCCGAAACCGACGTCTGTTAAAGAGATGCGCAGCTTCGTCGGCCTATGCTCATATTTTCGCCGTTTTTTCCGCAATTTCGCTACCATCATTGCACCGCTTACAAAATTGCTGAATGGTCCCACCGACTTGTCTACATGGACCCCACTCTGCAACGATGCTTTCACTACACTCCGACGTCTACTAACTTCACCGCCCATTCTCCGCCATTACGACCCATCCGCTCCTACATAGGTGCACACTGACGCCAGCGGCATCGGCCTCGGTGCTGTTCTCGCTCAACGCAAGCAAGGCTTTTCCGAATATGTGGTTGCTTACGCTAGCCGAGCGCTAACGAAAGCTGAATCTAACTACACCGTCACAGAAAAGGAGTGTCTTGCAATTGTGTGGGCCTTAACGAAGTTTCGCCCTTACTTATATGGCCGCCGCTTCAACGTCATCACCGACCACCATGCCCTCTGCTGGTTGGCTTCCCGGAAAGACCCTTCTGGGTGCCTCGGCCGCTGGGCTCTTCGCCTTCAAGACTTTGGCTTTGAAGTGATATATCGATCGGGACGCAAACACTCCGACGCTGACGCCTTGTCGCGCTCGCCGCTGCCTTCTCCTGCACCCTCACAATCGATATCCGAACCCTCCGTTGCAGCTGTCACCTCCGACGACCTGCCTTTTGAGCAACGCCAGGATCCCTGAATATCTTCGCTCCTAGACGTCCTCACCGCGTCCTCAAGGTCTTCATTCCCGCGAGCCCTTCGTCGCCAAGCTTCCCATTTTACGATCCGGGGTGGTCTTCTGTATCGCAAAAGCTATCGCCCGGATGGTCGCAAATGGCTCTTGGTCATTCCCCGCCATCTTCGCACAGAAATTTGTGCCCATCACCATGCCGACCCGCCAATCGCAAATGCTGGCCTGTTGAAGACATACGAGCGTCTTCGCCAGCGGTACTACTGGCGGGGGATGTACAACTTTGTCCGCCGCTATATTCGGTCCTGTACTGCTTGTCAGCAGCGGAAGTCGACTCCGCGCCCCTCCGCCGGCCCATTACAGCCTTTGCCTTGTCCAGCGCGACCCTTTGATCGTGTCGGCATCGACCTCTATGGTCCCCTTCCATCTTCGACTTCAGGCAACCGCTGGATAATAGTCGCCATGGATCACCTCACTCGCTATGCCGAGACTGCAGCCCTGCCAACGGCTAGTGCTCGTGACGTCGCCTCCTTCATCCTGCGTCGCTTCGTTCTACGTCACGGGGCTCCTCGTGAACTTCTCAGTGACCGCGGCCCCGTCTTCCTATCTCAAGTGGTCAGCGAGCTGTTGGAAGCTTGCCAAACAATACATCGAACCACCACAGCTTACCATCCTCAAACCAACGGCCTCACAGAAAGGTTTAACCGAACGCTTGGTGACATGCTCGCCATGTACGTTTCTCCTGACGCGTCTAATTGGGATCAGGTGCTTCCATACATCACCTATGCCTAAACACAGCGTCTCAGGCAACGACTGGATTTTCCCCATTCTTTCTCCTCTACGGTCGTGAGCCTTCCTGTCTACTGGACACCATACTTCCTTACCACCCCGACAGTTCAGAGTACAGTTCTCTGTCTGCTGTTGCCCGTAACGCTGAGCAGTGCTGTCAGCTGGCGCACTCATTCACGTCGGACATTCAAGATCTTCACCGACATGAGAGCGATCACGGAAAACCCACTGCTGACTTTCCTACCAACACCCTCGTTTGGCTGTGTGTTCCGGCTGATTCAAAATTCTCTGCAAAGTATAATGGCCCTTATTGTGTATTAGAGCGTACATCACCAGTTAACTACGTCATGGAGCCGGCAACGCCTTCTTCAGACCACCGTCGCCGCGGGCGAGAAGTTGTTCACATCAGTCGACTTAAGCCATACTACGATCCCCTTGTCATACCCTCGCCCTTAGTCGCCAGGATGGCTCCCTCTTTTCGCCGGGGCAATTGTAAGGAAGAAGATGATACAGCGCCGAAGCTAACGACGATGAAGAAGCCGATCAGCTGGTGCCCGCACTGAGAGCTCGGACCATTTTGTTCGGACGATATTGTGCCTCGCTCTACGATCGCCTTGTGTCACCGGTCGCCATCTCCAGTCCTCCGAATAACTCCCAATAAACCCCTCTTCAGATAAATTGCAAAGGATGATTAATGACTTAGACAGGCAAAGCAGAGCAGTAGGCTTAGAAATCATAAGCAGCGGTATGCTGCAAGTGGTAAGAGAGTAATACCCCTGCCACACAGGAAATTTAATGTCATCTCCAATAAATGACATTTTTTCAGTTTAATATCATTCTTTTCTGTGCGCTGCTGCACTACCAAACTGATGCCATTTGTAAAATGATGGCAATTGCAATAGACACACATATGTAGGTGCGCTTTCAATGTGGTGTGAAAATGACTGTACTGTGAATGAAAGCTGCCTTTAAATTTATGTTCTTGTCTTGCATGCCTCGTAACCAACCTGTTAATTACGACTATCCATCACGAAGTTAGTTGCAGTTTTGGCAGCGTTTGTTTACGAAAGAGTACTGAATTAAGGTGCATGCGTCGACATACAGGTGCAAAATGTGCATGAGTTTGCCAGTTTCAACAAGGAGCACTTTGCACTCTAAAGCCAGTGTCAAGAGCAACACGTAAAATAGGCAGTTTCTAGTATGCCGTCCAACGGCGCAGCATACTACAGCCAGCCCCGTCGAGTACTGCCTTCGCATGATTGTTTGCTCAGCATAAATGCCCGTCGAAACATGCCGGACCCCAGCCTCACCAAGAAAGGAGACTACAAATTCGCAACGATTGCCGCACTGTAATCCGCGATCTTACCGCAACGGTGCTGTGCGAGCGAGTGACGTACAACGGCGCTCTGGTCGTGCACTACACCCTAGTTATCGCTAGGCCTAAATAGTTTCGCATCGCAGCCGCAGTGGATAGTGCTTTGGAAATAGTAAATTGCCTGTTCATTGAACTGCCTTGCTATGTCTTACAGTAAAGCTGTAATTTCGGCAGCGCCTTAGCAGTGGAGCTAGAGTAGGAGACCAGATGAACTGCGCCACACCTGCAGCAGCTGCAACGAGGCTGTGAGCAGAAATTGGCTTGTATAGCAGCATAGCCTCTTTTATACTCTCTGTGCCTGTCAACGCGCCACGCGAACATTACAGCGGCGCTGTCGGGTGAAGTTGCGCGGCGCTGCCGCCTCTGCCGCTGAGAGTGCCACTGACGTAAGTGTCGAGGCGCATAGGTACGAACGTCAACGCGAGGGCGGGAACGCTGTTTTTCGCTAGCGAGATAACTGCTACTATGCTACTAAGCATGAATCGTACATATTCAGTATATTTCCTTGTAAGGTCGAAATAATCGAAGCATAACAAGTGATCACGATACTTGTCCGGCAATTACATCAACACTGTGACATTTTATGTGAGACAGTTTCAAGAAATGTTCACATGGCTCGAAAAACTGCATGACTGCTTCGCTAGCGTCAATGGTAATAGAAAAGCACCAGCATTTATTTACACATTTCACAACAGCTGCTGCGCTACAAGAGTAACTACTTTTACAGCTTCATGACTTTTCGTGACAGTGGATTCTGCCGAAACAGCGGCTTATACAAATCATTATTGTCTGTTATAAAAGCGGCATGGTTCACCAGCAGTGGTCTAATGAATCTAGTTGCCACAAGTAGAGAAAAATGATCAAGGTGACTGCTGTCACTGACAGGGCACTTCAGCAAGCCTGATTTACAATTGGCTGGAACAGCTACATCAGTCAGGTTTTTCAGTGGAGTTTGAAGTCATAAGTTTTCTTTTAAGCTTGTCTCCATAAACGGCCACAGCGTGTCTTCTTGAGAGCTGTAAGAAACATTGGGATCTGTAAGGATCAGTATCAGCTGTTACTTTCAATGATTCTGCGTGTCATGCCAACAATATTTTTTTTTCCTAACTTGAAAAATGAGGAAAACAAATGTATGCGTTGCATCTTTCGGTTCCTCTCACTACAAAGTAATCGTCACAATAGGTAAAGCTTGTGTTTTTATTTTATCAAAGAATTGCGCAATCAGCCTGCAAAAAGAAAAAAAAAATACTGCGCTGAAGCACATGCAACATACCACACAGACGAGTTAACCAGGAAGGAGATTAGCACCGCAGTTGAGAAAATACACATGCACGTTTAATATTATGATTACTTCACTGACGCATAATAAACACAGTTTCTGGTGCTGTCATTATTTTTCACAGGCCTTAATGCGGTTGAATACGAGTTTCGCGGTTTCCGACGCAAGAGAGCGACACAGCGATAGAGTTGACAAGGAAAACTAATATAGGCTTTGCATCATTCGCTTTAACTCACTTAAAAGTAGCCATCATCACAATAAGTAAAGCTTGTGTTTCTATTTTATTGCAACATTTCACAATTAGCGTGTACTGTGAAAAAAAAAAAAAACTGCACAGGAGCACATTCAACATACTATGCGGACGAGCTAGGCAGGAAAGCAATTAGCATTGCAGTCTAGAAAACACGTGCACATCTAATATTACTATTGCAGTGTTGACACATAATAAACACAGTTTTTGGTGCTGTAACTATTTTTCACAAGCCTCAAAGCAGCTGAACACGCAGCGATCGCCGGAAGGATAAAGCAAAGCTGGCGCTTACCAATTGGTGCAATGCTGCATTCCTGCAGCATCCGAACGCAGAGAAAAGTAGAGGTAAGACTTTGCACACTACAAAACAGTCCACAAAACGAGAGAGCGACAGCACAGGGCTATCCGTACAGCTTTCCAACACGGCACACCCAGCACTCGTCTGGCGAAGATAATCCAACATCGCTGTCGCCATCTCTCGGCAGCCAGCAGCATAACTTCTCAACGGAGGAGGAGCGGCAACGACGGCCACGGAACGTGGAGTTGCCAGGCACAGAAAGTATAAAGGAGGTTATGATTGTAGTTATCACTCCTACCAGAAACTCGTTACATATCAGTGATCCTCAGTACAGGTTATTTGTTGTGATTCCTTTACCTAGGTGCATAATATTTAAGATCAACAGATTTTAGCCTGCTTTTCTGACAGTGGCGAAAGGGATCCGCCGTGTTGGCACTGACGGACAGCGGCAGGCGCGAGCCGGTGCCGCCTGCACCAAGTGCAGTGACTTCGAGTTGGCTGATAGTGAGGGTGGCAGTTTTTCTGCAATGCTCTTTGGCATGTTTCATATAATTTAATGACTAGGTACAAAATTTTAAGTGCACATTAGTATTATAGTGCTTGTGGCACTTTTAAAGTTTATTTTGTGTGTATATTTCACTGAATCTCTGGTGTCGAGATAACACGTTTCCCCATTGATCACCTTCGAATTAGTTCCTCAAACTCATTCGAAAGCAAATGTCGTTTATCGAATGTCATTATATTTTCTTGTGTGGAAGAAAAATGTAATTTTGAGCGAATGTCATTCGATAGAAATGACATTAAATTTGCCGTGTGGCAGGGTATAAGTCTCAGGTCACGAATGGCAACTCACCAGTATCCTGCACCTTACCGGTACTCGCCTATGGTGCAGGAACATGAAGGCTACCAAAAACTGTTCATCATAAATTGTAGACCACAGAGAGAGCTTTGGAGCTGAAATTGGTAGGTGTCAAGATATGAGAATCTTGCAGAGTGTGTCAGGGAACAAGCGCAAGCTAATGGCATTAGAGTCAAAATCAATGTGAAGTGAGCATGGGCAGGCCATGTACCTTTGGTTGTCATATGAATGAGCGTATTACGATGAAAGGCTGTGTGCACGCCTAATCTACTTACAGCCACTGAAAAAAACAGCAGAAAAGTTTGCTGCACATGTTTTTCTGTGAACGGCGTTTGTGCAACCAATGACAGACACAATGAACTGCAGGACAACAATTGGTTGAAGCACAGGTATATTGCAGGCCCATGCATTGAATAGCCTGAAGACATGACCCAGATCACTTTTATATTTTTCGTTCGGGAATAAAAAGACTAAATAGAGCACTGACAATGTTCAGTAATTGTCAAAAATGCATGCCCCAAGAGGTTTGCTGCTGAGCCCTGTAACTGGGCTCGTTCATTTGCAGCATTGATAATCTTGCAGGTGGTGAAAAATTTTGTCCTCACCCTTCACAATCTTAGGTATTTCAGGACTACTTCCAGGAGCCCCATTACAGAACTTGGAAGCAAGCCCTTTGGGCTGATTTTTGACTAAGGCTGCATGTGCATTGTTAGTGCTGCACTTAAACCCAGGTGTTCCCACAGGTAGCTTTTTTGCTGATGCTAGACAAAGCCAGTACCGCACTTATTTGGCACCCGAGTATACACCTATCTCGACAATGTAAAAGAATATTCACAAAAGATATGGGAAGGGTGTGCTATGAGCATACCCCTTCCAGCCCAGTCTGTCGTCTGATATTTTGGCTCACTATATGGATCCTGTCATGGACCGGGCCACACGTGCTGAATGCCATGTGGCCAGTCTGCTGCTAGGTCCATGGTGCTTCATCTGGGCACACCTTACTGGTAGCATTAGCCATACCTGCGTGAAGCGTCATGGTCATGCAAGGCTTTGCTTTTCATGTGGGATCAAACTCTTGTTATATTCGTAGCTGCACTGTATTGATGTAAAAGTGTGGCTTTATATCGTGAACTGTTATAACTGAAAATAAATAATCACCTGAAGGCCAAGAAAAGCAAAGGGAAGGTACTTGAGTTTATTTTATAAATTAACACTATATGCTTAGTAAGTAACCTTGTTAATTACTAGACTGCATGCTGAGTGCTGAGCTATCACAAACTCATTTATTAAGCCAGTGATATACTAAAAATTCCTGCAGGTGCAAGCAACTTTAGAGGCTTTGCTGTAAAACTAAATGCCTTATCTGTATTTACTAATTGCATATTCAGTTATAGCATAGCTCCCGCTCAGCATGGGTGTTTACCACACATTACACGTAAATTAACAGTCTGCATCCTCTCAAAGAGGCTTGTAAGAAGCGAAGTCTCCAAGACAGGAAGGAGTGTTAGTCATGTCCTTGTCTTTATTTTTGTTTCCAGAGAAAAAAGTGTGCATGTCATCAATCCAGGTGTTGGTGATAAATTAGTGTTGAGCAACACTGATACTGTCCTTTCGACCCTTCCAGAAGAATCTAACCCCTTTGGTGAGTTCCTTCCAATCTACATAGTACTTTAGTGTGCTGGTAAAGGCTACTGCCCATGTTATTATGCTACTATATTAACAATAACGTGCAAATTCAGAAGCTAGTTTCACTATTGAGTGTTCATATCCAGAGGAATGGAGGAATTGGATACAGTCGACAATTTTTCGGACTTGCTAGGAACCATGAAAACATCCGAAAAATCAGGCAGTCCAGTAAATCAAATTTTACAGAAAAAAAGAAGTCACTTTATATAAACTTTCGATTGCCACTATGGTGGAGGAAGGGGCCAGCAGTTTTGCCCCCATTCTAATGCTTGACGGTCTCGCCACATAGATGGCGGGTGGCAGTCGGCATTCGATGGCTGTACTCCGTTGCCACATTGCGGGAAAATACACTGGCTAAGATTACATCGAAACGTTCACTGAACCACCATGTTTTGCAAATTCTTTACTACGTAGTCCTAACAGTCCGTGCGGCAAAGCATCCTCGAAACATGGCGTGGCTGCCTGTGAAGACTGCTACTGCGTCACGGTACAAAAAGGACTCTGCTTAATATGCTTCTTTCTAACTTTAGTTTTGCTTTATTTGACCGCATTTTCAACCCCCTTGAAGCCTGAATTAATGACGGTCTGCTGTACATATTATATGGAGGCTCTGCTAATAGCAATGGGGCCAAAGTGAATGTGATTGTGGTCAAAAAGAAATGAGCAGTCAGTTGCTATGCATCCGAAATTTCGGGTGCTCATATACATTTTATTTCTATGAAACATATTGCAGTGCCGCGAGAAGGTCTGAATATAATCAATCATGCTCGAAAAGCCAAGGGTCTAGATGTTCAGCCAGCGACTGCTACATTTAGGATAAGGGCATTTTTTTGCATGCTTAAGTATGGTTTTTAATATGGCTTTGTGTCTGTTTGCAGAGGGTCCCAAGTTCGTAACTGCCAACTGGGAAGTAGCGTCACCAACTTCGAAAGAGTATAGCAACCAAGGGTTGCGACTTAGTGTAGTGCATCGGCATACTGTGTCACAGGTGACTTGGCACGCCAAGGGAGACTACTTTGCTGTTGTGCTAACAGGTGGCAGTGGTGGTGAAAGCGGTGTTGTGATCCATCAGCTGTCCCACAGGAGATCCCAGGTTAGACAAGTTACTTTCCTTCTTACATGCACCCTACGTACACAGTGGCTCAGTGGTTGAGGTGCTTGACTACTGACTGGTTGACCTCTGTTCGATATCAGCTCTGACAGCCACGTTTGAACGGAGGAGAAACACAAGGCACCTGTGTAGTGTATGTTGTCGGTGCACATTGCATAACCCCAGGTGATTGAAATTATCCAGAGCCCTTCAAAAAAGTGTCTCTCGTAGCCTGAGTCACATTGTGATGCTAAACCCCATAAACCTTCTGTGTGCAAAATTTTTGGGTTAAGTTTTACGTACACTCAACAAACGATTTTTCAACCCTCTAAGGGTCGTTAGAATGTCCGAGAAACCAGTTTACTGGAGAAATCCCTTAGAGTCAACTTTTAACTGCCAGTATGATGGAGGAACAGGGCAGCATTTTCTTGTACATTCTAATGCTTCATCTGACTACCTCGGCATTCATTGTGTACACAGGGGACGGCTGGTGACCGCTTTCGATCTCGAAACTGGCAGTAAAACATTATGCGTGCTCTGCAGAGGCTTACTTATAAAGAGGCATTGTTCCTGCCATCAGAACACAACATTTAATTATATTTTTTTATGGTGTTACGATTGATTATTCAGCACTGTGGGGCATTTTCTTATGGGTACAAGCTGCTCACATTGAAAAGCACCACCTTTTTTTTCGCTTGCCATCTCTGTGAAGCCATAATTGTCCCATGCATTTCGCTGCTGCTGTTCCAGATATTCAGGATGAAGCTAGCACAGATGAGAACTTTGGCCACTAGTATTCATGTTTTAGCAGCTGGGGGGCAAGAACACTGCTAGTTTGCAAGCTTGCATGTGCAATGTGCTCTCCTGGTGAGAAATCAACCCTGCTGCTTAAGAGGTTCCCTTTTAGCCTGAATTCCACTTGTTTGCATCAAACTTTTGACCCCTTTGAGGTCTGTATTAGTGATGTTTCACTGTACACATTTTGTAACACCTTAGCTATTGGCGGCAGTGCCACGGCAAGTGCGCATGGGGTCCATAATTTTAGGCATTTAAATATATTCATTCTGTATGGGGCATGGCGCAGCACCGCAGAAACGTACGAAAAATTAAGCGCATTAGAAAAATCGGATGCACAAAGATATTGTGAAACCGTACTCAAATAAAATTGTGTGCGCATAAGCTTCACATTTTAGAGTGTGAGAAAACAGCTTTAATGGCTCCTGTCTACAGCGCACCTTCCGAACCTTCATTTGCTTAATATGCACTTAGCTCCTCACTTAATCTCCAGTCCCATAATTTGTGCCTCTATTATCTCCCACATATTCACTAGCATACAGTCGTCAGCCACCGCATTTTGTGTAAAATCACCCAACATAGGTATAATGCTTTCACTTTCACTTTATTTTCACCACACATGTACAGAAGATTTTAAAAAATTACATGCGGCAAGGAAAGCGGGAAAAAAGCTGCGTGTAATGCAGCTTGACTGGCCCTGCCTCCCCTTTAGGTTGGCAAGCAGGACAGCAAAAACATAAAAGGTTGAATGTACGTTCAAGACATGGGGAAAACTAGAAACAAAGAAAGACAAAACAAAACCATTATGAAGATGGATGAAAGAAAACACTTTTCCTTCAGCTAAACATTGCATGCAAATCATTCTTTGATAATAGACGAAGGTGTTCTAATGTGACGTTAAACTTATTAAGTGCATGCTGAAAGCTAGACTGCAGCATTTGTTGACCATAATTAGTACGGGGGAGAGGTACGTGCCGGATTTCACGAAACCTTGTGGAGCGAGGCGAAGCGCTCTTCTTCAAATTGGCAGTGTTACTTAAGTTGGTAATGTGCTTGCGTAGTTACCAAACCGTACGATCGTTCCTGCATGGCCTTGCGACAGCGTATCTGGCTCGGGCTCCAAGGGTTCAGGAAGGTTTGATCCTTCTCACCCTGCCATCTCAAAGAAGCTACCCTGAGATTGCAGCTCCTGCTGATGCAGCTATGTCATCTGGTCTCCTGATATCACACCAGTCAGGCTAAACAATCAGTATCCAGCTGTGTCACCTGCCAGCTACTACCTGTCCTGTCAGAGGCATGCCTATGATTTTTTTTGCTCACAACACCACATTTTCTGGGAAACGGGGCCTTTAGCACTATCACATTAGAATTAAAGAAGATGTTAAAGTTTAAAGGGAAACTTTGCTCAGCTAGGCATAAAGCAGCATGCTATCCAATGCCCAAATAAGCATCATGGTTTTAAGATTTCAATTGCTTTTCTAAACTACCTTTATTCGCTCTTTTGTGGGTATGTGCTTGGATGTATGGGCACACTGCTTTCTCACCGTCATTCTTTTCATTGCCATGCCAAGTAAAGGGGAGCTAATCATATGTGCACTGAGAAAAGGAAAAGAAGATGCAGCATAGTGTCATATATAACAGGCCAGCTTTTAGGGACACTGTGCATCATGAAAAGTCGGTTTTGAGAAAAGGAAAGACATAATATATATAACTGTCTCACTTATCACTGAACTCCGCGACTGCACTGTGTGGGAAGGGGATAGTGAAGAAATGGAGTGAGAACAAGGCACCATAGTTTAGGGCTTTGGATAAATTTCAACAACCAGGAGTTTTCAACGGTCTTCAACAAGTTCTTTTTCTCATGCTGTATTGGCACCTAGCATTTGGCCTCCATCAAAGCATAGTCATTGCGGCAAGGTCCAAACTCTGGTCCTTAGGCTCTGCAGCTGAACATTGAGCCACTTTAGCATGTGCCTTGTAGCTTCTAGCAGTCTAGCAGGAATGAAAGGAGGTAAGCTTATGCAGTTGCATGCATGCAACTTATTCTTATTGCGCCAAGCTGTTCTATCACTGGGCAATGTTTGTGGATATGAAGAGAAGTTTCTTGGCACCTAACACAGTTTATGAGATTTATAGCTGTTTAAAACTCTGTGAGAAGTGAAAGTTTCGTGAGGCTTCGCTGCACAGGCCACAAACTTATTATATGTTCTATGCTTTTCCCTGTGTGACTGCATAGTATACTGCATAGCGTTGGGCCATGCCTTTAGGCAGCAAGGAAATCCAGCTTTTTCATCGCTTCTGTATTTCGAAAACCGTTGTCAGCACCTGTACGTAAACACTCACTCCCATAAGTATCGGATTATTGCTAATACCTAACAGTCAGAATCTCCTTGAAAATTCCATGCAAAGGTGTGGCACTATTGTCAAACTTCCGTAAACAGAACGTCTGCACGCCAGGATGGTGCTCCCACAGTCACTTATTCCATGCAGAGCTGTGTCAGGTGCAGCTTTGGGCACCTACTAGTTGCGCTGGGAAATAACTCAAGTTACCAACATTCTAGTGTAAATTAAGAAGAAGAAATGGGCATGGGCAGGACATGTAGTGCGAAGAGAGGATAACCGATGGTTGCTTAGAGTAACAAACTGGATTCCAAGAGAAGGAAAGCGTAGCAGGGGGCGGCAGAAAGTTAGGTGGGC
Organism: Amblyomma maculatum; assembly: GCF_055883805.1. Taxonomy (NCBI): domain Eukaryota; kingdom Metazoa; phylum Arthropoda; class Arachnida; order Ixodida; family Ixodidae; genus Amblyomma; species Amblyomma maculatum. The sequence goes on along the minus strand of NC_139344.1, from coordinate 16,566,762 downwards.
GGATGAGGTTAAGAAGTTCGCGGGGGTCAAGTGGATGCAGCTAGCACAGAACCGGGTTAAGTGGAGAAATATGGGAGAGGCCTTCGCTCTGCAGTGGGTATAGTCAGGCTGATGATGATAATGATGGTTGCGCTAGTTATGTGAAGATGCAGCAAATACTTGATGAGATTGGTAGCAACCTTTGGTCTAGAGACGCCACTTTTCACGCAGCATTGCTGTCTTGCAGGGAAGCCAGTGTTTGCTATAACGCTGGCTATGCGATAAAGCTGACCTAGCTGACTGTGACGCATACCACCAGCTCTCACCAGGCTTGACTTCGTTCTCCTGCCTGTCTGCATGAAGCTTGCAAAAACCAACAGTACCTCGATTTTAATGTCAGGTTCTTGTGCTTATGACACACCGAAAACGCGACTCGGCCTCCCGCACTAAGCATTGGCTAGATACAGAACACCACCCGCGGCGGCTTCGAATCAGACTGTACCTAGCAGCACAGAGGTAGAGGTGTGCTACTAGCATGTCAGCGGACAGCGTGTAGCTGCAAAATGCACTTCTCTGATGTTGATGTACCATACTTATTCCTTGCCATGTTTTATGTAACAAATTTTCAATCTTTCGAACTATTCCCCTGTCTAGTTTTTAGAGCGCAGCTCTTTGGCGTCCGTTCCTGGGTTTCGCGTCGGCGTCGGCCTCGTAACCAGCTCCGCCCCCCTTTCATCCCCCCAGCGCTAGCAGCGACCGACTGATACCGCTGGATGCCGCTGACGCCGTTAGAGAGTCAAGATAACGTGACTGCATAGAACACCGTCGCCGCCATGCAGAAAGAGGAGGGGAGGGTCCCCCCCCCCCCCTGTTCCTGTGTGGCGGATAGGGTGCTCTTGAGTTGCCAACGCGCCGGTTATTTCACGTAGGCCCTGGCACGTCGACGAATACGTGACCACCTTCCCACGGCTAGACCTGGTTCTTGGCGCTGCGGAAGCGAGAGTATCATATTGTTTGCGTCGGCATCGGCGGCGTTGTCTCTGAAACCAACTCCGCAGCTGGGGTTGACTCACTATCGGCGTCAGCAGCATCAGTCAGTCGCTGCTATCTCTTCCCTCCTCCCTTTATCGCGTTGTCCGCTTGCTGCGCGCGCTTCTGCCCCCATCGTTTGCCGCTGGGTGTACACGCCGCCCCCCTCTTCCTGCGAGTCTCCGGTTGTCAAAGCGCCGGCTCGAACTTAATTCCTTTCTTCGCTCCTCCTCCAATGCAACCCCTGTGCGGTGGCAATCAGAGAGCCAGATCGGTGGCGGCGGATCTGTATATGTGCACCGCCCGAGCCGAAATTGCCGCTGCCGTTCGCCACTGCGAAATTATCTGCCAGTTCTTTCTGAGCCATGAGCGAGACGACCGGTGGAAGTCATCCGTCTGCTGCTGCTGCTGCTGCTTCTGCTAAACGAGCTGCCAGAGCAGAGGCCCAGCGCCGTCGCCGCCAGAATCCAGAGCAGTAAGCGAGGCTGAAGCAGAAGCTCATCGCCGCCGTCGAGAAGACCCTGCTGTTCGCACCGCCGAAGCGGAGGCTCATCGCCACCGTCGAGAGCAACCAGGTGTAAGCGAGGCTGAAGCAGAAGCTCATTGCCGCCGCCGAAAAGGGAGTCTTTGTTAAAGGAATACGTGTGAAAAATAAACAAAAAAATTCTGTGATAGCGCATACATGTGTTGCTCGATTTCTTTGCCTCAATCTATCGAAAAGGTGAAACAGCTTATTTGCTGCGCTCAAATTTCGCATTAGGAAGTAACGTAATCGTCGGTAATTTTTTTATATATTATTGGTCAACTTGTTACTGTTACAAAGCATGAGACATACGGTAACACCGCCATAGATGTAGAGGTGTGCCTGGTAGGAGCTACAAGTATATCCCTAGTACATATCATCTGGGCTTGCAGGGAAGGGTGACTGAACAGTTGAAGTAATTAGTAGCTGTTTTTTGTGTTCTGTCTCTTTGCAGGCACCTTTTTCAAAGTTGAAAGGGACTGTCTCACGAGTACTGTTCCATCCGGTGCGGCCCTACTTTTTTGTGGCAATGCAGCGGTTTGTGCGTGTCTACAACCTACTAAAGCAGGAGTTATCAAAAAAGCTCATCTCTAACTGCAAATGGATATCAAGCATTGCTGTCCACCCCAAGGGTGAGTACCCCTGCTACTGTTTCAGTTGTGGTCTTGTGTGTGCATTTAATTACAATCAGGTGAGTTTCCAGTCTATTCTTTTTCATTGATATAGACAAGCGTCAGTCCGTGACGTCAGTGGAGATGCAGCGGCGCTGGCGACATCAGTGGCTTTCATGGTGTAGGCAAAAGGCCAGGCCGTCTGCATTGGATGAGCAATGCTTGCTGTGTTTTCGGGCATTATTCCCGATATTCCTGCAAGCTGTGGTGCGGTTGGTTGCGCCACAAGGCACAGAAAAGAAAATGGCACCTGTTTCTAAATGTTTATCGCAGTCAGATACAGATGAGAGCAAAGGGCAGCGGCATTGAGAGCGACAAGTCGACCCTTAGGCGACAGATTTGCCTTCGCGGCTAACGTTCATTCCACTTCGACACTGAAACTTGATCAGTTCGTTTGCAACTCATAATTATAGTGATTGCTTTTTGGCCATACGACCAATAGTGCAATAACAAGCACCTGCAACTCGTACACGTTTTGTATGCACTATCAAGTCATAAAAAGTTTAGATGCGATATGCTGTGTGCATTGATGGTCTTAAAGGTCCACTGAAATGGGTCACCAAGAAGGGTAAACAACGCCATAACACTGATAGATATTGAACCACCCATCATTCTCCTGCAAAAATTTTCGATCTAGCTTCTGCAACACCAGAGATATCGGCGGTTAAAAATGACCCTTTCAATTTTCCCTCTCAACTCGTACGCCGAAGGAAGCCATAAAAAAAATTTAAAATACAAGCAAGTTCAAAGCTCCGCCCAGAAATACGTCACTTCGACGAACTTCCGGTTGCCGTGCGCTCTCTTGTGCTCGCGTCAACCCGTCCTCACTCGCACACGCCTGAGGAGTTCGCGCAGCGACGGTTAGTGTAACCGCGAACCCGTGGTTAGCCCTTGTTACACGGCAGACCAAACCATGGTTACACCACTAACCGCGGTTTTCGCAATCTGCAGCTTGGCGACCTCGGTTTGGGTCGTTAACCGAGGTTATGGCGGCGTCTGTTGGCGGAGGCTACTCGTCAGCGCCTGAGTCCGCGAAACATACGAGCAGGTCTGCTTCACCAAGTTATTCATTTGCCCACTGTATCACGTTTAAAGATCAATGTATAGAATATGGTGCCACCCGACGTCTTCGATTTCGGCCGACAGCGCAGCGACTGCGTACTGAATCCTTGTCTTGCCTGCAGTATCATTCGAACGGCTTGTTGCTGAGCAGAACGTCAACAAATGCGCGTCCTTAGTTATGAAAGTACACGAGTTTGCAGCGCTTGCAGCACGGGATGCCGCAAGCAGGCTGAGGTACTACGTTACACTATTACCGCGGGGGTGGGGCGCGCGAGCGCGGCGAACGACGGCGCCGTGCATGACCGTCCCTAGTCGTCGCTAGGCCTGAATTGTTTCGCTTCGAAGCCACGGCGGTCGGCGCTTTGGAACTGATCAACGCTGTCGTAAATCATCTACTTATGAAACTGCCTTATTGTGAATCCTATCCTGCCATAGTAAAATAATTATAGGATTAAGTCTGGCGATGCATTAATCGGAGAGCTAGTACGAGCAGATCGGATGAGCCAAAATGCACCAGCGGCAGCTGGCTTGAGCAGAAACTTGCTTGTATCACGGCTATCGCTCTCACCAGCAATTTGCTGCTGATCAGCGATCCTCACGAGGGCTTCATACTTGGTATTCGGCTCAGTATTCCAGACGCCGACAGATTTTAGCACGCTTTATTTCGGACATCGGTGCTAACGATCCGCCGTGTCGTTCGAGCGTACGGTATGCGGGAGGAGGGGCCACAGCGGTGATGTTTACGGCGGTCGAGGAGGTGCTGCCATCGTGCGGTGCTTGACCGTGCTGTTGACGCCTCGTCGGACGACACTCCGGTACTCCTGAAACCACGTTATATAAATAAGATATTTGTAAATGCAGCTTCTTTCCACCGATCACTGCGTCGCTTCGGTTGTTGTACTTGATGGGCAATGGCCGCCTAACCGATAAGGGCGGCGAGCTGTGTAACAACAGCCCGCACATAATTCGAGCAGCGCACGAGCATACGACTTTTGCAGCTACCGGAAGTGTGTCCGTGACGTCATGGCTGCAGTGGCCGCAGCGAATGGCAGCTTCTAGCAAGCCTTGCCAGTCAACTCACCCGTGACGTCACGGTTTAAGGAAATAGTTTCATGCGACACCACCAAGTGACAACCCCTCTGCCCGCGAATTTCAAAAAACGCTGTTTTTAAAAATTAATAATAAATCACTGGCTTTGTTCCAAAGAGTTATACTTTGGGTTAAGGCTCAAAAGGATTTGTTCTACACACTGAACACGTTTATCAGGGGCTTCTTGGTGGCCGTTTCAGTGGACCTTTAATCGAACTCAGGGAAGCCGCGCTGCGAGTTTCATTCACCTGCGATACTGACCATGCATATGTCCACACAGAAAAGGGCACAAACGCTGCTGCGAAGGTAACCACAGTTACCTTGAGTGGTCACTCCAGCACAATATTGCCGAAACAGGCTTGGACTTGCGAAGTAGATTTTCTCTTTTTTACTTTCGCGAGTTTCAACAAGTGACTCTTCATCACTGGCCTTAGAAAGCAAGTAAACATCATTAGGATCCGGGCGAAGTCGTGCAGCGTTATTTCTCAGATATCTAAATTTTCTTTTTGAAGGTTATAAGGTCCTGACGAACAAATTAAATAGTAAAACCTCGTTACAAGAGACACTCAAGGGACCTCAAAAAGGTGTCTCTTGTAACCAAGGTCTCTTATAATCAAACATTGCTATCAACTCGTTTGTGTGCCAGTTTAGATTCTCTTATCTAAATTCTGTTTCGTATCAGTGTCCTGTTTTGTTGCAATATGTCAGGAACCAAGATGGAGTGCCTCCTTTTGACTTCTCAATAAAGAGGAGGCACCCCTTCTTGGTTCCTGACGTATTGCAACAAAACAGGACACTGATATATCGAACAGAATTTAATTAAGGGAATCTAAACTGCCGCACATACAAGGTGGTACGAGTCAGCTGCATTGCATGAGTGTACCTGGGTGAATTATGTCTCTTATAAATAATGAATTTACTTTAGGGACCTGAAAAAGTTGCCCTTAGTAACAGAGTGTCTCTTGTAACCATGTCTCTTGTATCCAATGTTGTTAACATGGCAAACATAGGAAAACCAACCAAACCATTTTCAAGTGTCTCTTATAACCGAGTGTGTTGTAACCATGTCTCTTGTAACGAGATTTTACTGTATTCACTTACAACCTAGTTCTGATCGGGCAGGATATGTGATTATGGTATATATGGTACATGGAGTTTACTGTCCCCAAGTGGAATCGGCTATAAGGGGTACAAAATAAACAGAATAAGATGACGTGCATTTGATTAAGAATATTCCAAGTATATGCTCAGCAGAACAAAATGAGAGCCTACTTATGTGCCTTCACGTATGTGTTAACCTGTGAATGACCTTGGCTACGTCTGTACGATGAAACACGTCAAACATCTTTTTTATCGAGTTCAACAAGTTAGCAGCACACAGGCGAATGTTACAAAGAACTAAAGAATTGAGTTCTTCTTATTCAATGAAATTCTATGACTTAAGTTGCCGGTACAGTGAGCTACAAATATCATTTCTAGTTCACTATAGTTGCCGGTTATTGTTCTTCAGAGATAAGCGTGCTTGGAGCAGCAGAAAGCCCATCGAAAGAGTCGTCATATGAAAAACACACTTCCAGTCATTGATATAGCCTTCCTTGCATGCGCTAGTAATAGGCCCAGGAGCTGAACAGGATTGAGTCATAGATTTTATTATACATTGCGCTTTGTTGTTTTCATTTAACTTAATAATTTCACTACAGTCACCCACCATAGCCGCGTGCGCTGTTGAGGCCATGGAGAAGGAAGCCAATGCAGCGCTCTTCACCAGGTAATTCCAGCAGTAATCAGCTGATAAAGTGCTGAACTACTCTCCAGGCATAAACCAAACTATTTCTACACACAGGCAAAGCGTGCGCTTCAGAATATATGCACACGCGAGACAGTTTCGAAGGCAGCATCGTTTGGCGCAGTGTAGGCATGCTGCATTTTAGCCTACACCCCATGTCGCTGCCGATCGCAGCGCCATCTTTGTTTACAAACATGACGCTTATTTATATGGTAGATAGACACCACCAAGGTGAACAGTTAGAAACCATTGAAGGGTTTTCATAGGATTCAACGTTTAAAAATCCACATAAGACAAAATGATTCGCATGTTCATTGGTTAAGGTGAACTTTCCGCGAACCATGTCTACATAGCAAAACAGCACTCACAGCGTGTCAGCACAGCACAGTCGAAAAAAAGTGATGTCAAATATGATAGAAAGCACATCTCTACAACACGGCTTTCGCACACCATCATGCAGAGCTGTGCAGAAGCTGTTTTGCGGGAGCATGCTTTAGTGGGGGATGCTCTTTCAGAGGTGGGAAAGGCAGGGCAGCATCGTTCCTTTGCTTGTGGAGATGTGACAGTCAGATCTTGGCATCATTCATGGGTTACATGCTGCGCGCTGACTCTCAGAGACTAAAAGGCGCATTTGCGCAATGTGCGCCTGCTCTTTGGCATGATGCTTAAGAACTCGAGGGCCGTGTTTTCACTTGACTCGACTTTGCAACACACATTATTTACCTGCAGAGATGACCAACTATTAGCCTCGTGCACATTTCTTGTTGCATATAGAAACGTGTGTGGAGTAACATACATAAAGTGACTGTTTGGGGGGTGATTAACTGCAATGCTGCAGATGGAACAAGCGAGAGACTGCTGGGCATCTTCAAAGCTCTCGGAGCATGAAGGAAAGCAAAAATCAGAAAACAACACTAAAAAAAAATCGCGGCTGCTCTGGGGTACAGTGAGACAGATTATACAGTGAACAAAGAAAATTAGACCAAGACAAACCTCTGATTCAAGAAACAAATCTTCTGGTCCCTCAATGTCTGTCCTTAAAGGAGTCTATTGAGCTAGCTTGGTCATAATGAAAGCTTGAAAGAACGAAATCCTTATTGCAATGAAACACAGTAAAACACATTCAGTTCAACACCTATTTAATCGAAAATCCAAACTATTGAGAGTACCAGTGTGGTCATAGCCACCATCCTTGTAAGCCCAAGTACTAGGCGTATGCTCATTGTACTTGATGAAGTACCAAAGAGTGGTGTCGAAGAATGACTGGCATTGCAAGTGGTCATTAACGTGTCATTCTTTAAAACTCGATTTCATAGTACATTGCTCCAAAGGTGCTTCTGGCATGCGCACTATGATAAGTGTTTAGATGAAAAGACGGTTCCCAGCACTGCGCCAAAAAGTAGTCAGGCTGCATAGTTTTATTTCCAAAGCATGGTAATGGTGACTGCCATTTGCATATCGTTCAGCCTGCCTAGCCGAAATTCATCTGTATTGGATGCTGATCTGCAGTGTCAGTGTGCACGATTCTTTTATTATTCCATTGTGCCAAAGTGTTGCTTGTGTGCATTTGACTGTTTTACAGCGACAGCTGTTAGTACCCATTTCTGTGTTTCGTGTTTGAATAGTTGTAAATTGCTAGGTGATGCACCAGGATGCTGCCTCCCATAGCATTGACTACATTAATATCTGTCCAATACTGTTCATTGTGGTGGCATGCTGTCTTCGTTCAGACTATGTGCGGCTATTATTAGTGGGCTAAAAACTGTAGCACTTAGTAAAGCCTGTAACTGCACTGGTACTGTACTTCTGTGAGAAAACATTCATATTGATATGTCTTGGAAATGCTGTCTCCACTTCTTTTCCAGGTGACAATGTCATTACTGGAAGCTTTGAGAACAGACTGACTTGGTTTGACATGGACCTCTCTGTCAAGCCCTACAAAACACTCCGGTAAGAAATTGTCACTTCATGAGACAAAATAGTAAAATTCAGCCTTGAAGGGACCAGGAAAAACGTTCGGATTATTCGAAAGTTCAAATTACCGAATGTCCAATACTGTCTGAAATCATCCACATCACAGTAATTTTATCCAATGAACACCTGGAATGTGGATGCCTATACATATGTGGTGTAAACCAAGTGAAGATACCAACAATATTTCACTATTTGTCAAGTGCTTTGCTTTGTGCCCACTGGGGAACATGAATTGCTCCACAATCGTGGAGGTCTCCTCCACTACCCTTTTTCACTGCATTACACAGAAGCTATGGTGCCTCTTCATAAATTGTCCCATCATGCTTTGAGGATGTTTTACAAGCACGTAAGGTGTAGCATCCTTAAAACGCAGTGGGTCAGTGTACTCGAAGCTTGCGAGATAAATATGCATAAGTGTTAGAACAGCATGACACCATCCTAGAAAAGAAATTAATGACTTAGTACTAATGCGCTAAGCAGCATTAGAACATAGATTTAAGAAAAGCGAAACTGAAACAGTGCTGCTGGGCCTAATGGGCTGGGTCAATAAGGAATCGTCATCACACCTTCCATGGCATGCACACCCGAGGCGCGCGGGCACCACCGCGAAGTATGTCTTAGACGATCGTTGACTTTGTGATAATATTAATCGGTGCGAGCCCTTCTGTGTTCAAATTACCGAGCATCATATACGCCATATGCTTACATGAGTATCGGCTGGGACCGCGCTTTTAGTTCAAGTTATCCAATCCAAATTTCATGATTAAAGGGGTCGAATTAACAACATTTTATTATACTAGCTTGGGCCCATATCAATGAAGTACTAGTGCGGAGATCAAGGGGGGATTTTCACGTGTCATTGTATGTTGCAAAAAAAAAAGAGAAAAAAAATTGTTTATTATATAATATAACTGCGCTCAAATCCTAATATGCAAATTACATTTTTAACAAATTTCATTAAAAGTAAACTCTTTTGCCTCTTTATTTGATTCATTTTTATATAATTTTGCGACTTTTCCAAGTGCTGTTTTTGGCAAAAATGATTGTTCGTTATCTTGGGGCTTTGATCTCACAGTCTAGCCAGACATATTCCCGTTCGGTGATCCTTGAAATGTCAGAAATTTCTGAACTAGCTTTCAGATTTAAATATATGTTCCCATCAGAATGCATGAATTCTTGATATTCGGTAGAGGGGGGTGACATAAGAAATTTCTATATGCCAACTCCACTATCTGCTATTACGTTCTCTCCAGGCATCACAAAGGAGCTATACGACAAGTTGCTTTTCACCGGAGGTATCCTCTGTTTGCTTCAGCATCAGATGATGGCACCGTAATCATCAGCCATGGCATGGTGTACAGGTGAGTTTTTTTTTTATCACTAAATAAACTACTGCTACTTGTGCTTATCTAAAAGAAGTGAGCACTTTTTTTTCACTTTCAATGTTTCACCTTCAATGTAAATACTTTTTCTTAATTTATACTGAAAGACATCATGTATATGGTAACTGATCTTACTTTTTATTGTAGTGACCTCATGCAGAACCCCTTGATAGTGCCTGTCAAGATCCTCCGTGGCCACACAGTTCAGAAGAGCATGGGAGTTCTTGATTGTGCTTTCCATCCACAGCAGCCATGGATTGTTACTGCAGGAGCTGATGGGACATTGCGCCTTTTTAGTTAAAGGGAGATGTTGTGTTTGCCTTTTGAATAAAAGGTTGTAAATAGCAAAACACTGAGTGAAAAACTTATAATCTGATTGCATTTGCACCTTTTTAAGTGCTTGGTGAGCAACATTTAATAAAAATCTTTATATACTGTTCTTTGAGATAATTTTCGAAATAAATTCCCCAGCAATAATCTTCGTAAAAAAATATATATATTTGCAGAGTTAAAGTCTGCATGCACTGTGCTGTGCCACGGTGAACTGTTCTGTGGACTTAATATTGATTCATAGAAGGCGACGCAAAAGATGACATCTGAGACAACAAGCACGAGCCTGGAAGAGAAAGAAGCTTGAACGCAAGGCTCGTTCTGGTCGACCATTCAAACCATCTATCGTTAGGCCCTCCTTGGCATTCTACCGAGACGTGACACTGGTGGAGCGCGCTGGGGTATGCATAAGACTCCTTCCGGCAGTCCACAGCGGATCCCAAACATCGACACGCCTGTCCATCGTGCTAGCCGCCGCCTTCTAGGCCTAGCGCCGGAGTACAGCCATCTGTCGAATGTCTCTTCAAACACCCAAGTTCCTCAGATCTCCCAAGCCATGGCACATCCTAACCCTACGCCGGTGACTCTTCAGAACACCAAGGTGCTAAAGTGCTTTCGCGGGGAAGCGTATGAAGATGTGGAGGACTGGCTCGACCAGTTTGAGCAAGTGGCCAAGATCAACCAGTGGAGCGCAGACCAGAAGCTTTATAATGTTTATTTTGCCCTTCAGGATAATGCTAGAACATGGTCTGAAAGCCACGAGGCCAGCTTATCCACATGGAATGACTTCCGCTGCCAGCTGGTAGACACTTGCGAGAACTGACTGATGAGACAATGCGCTGCGCCTGCTTGAAGTGCGCATCCAGAAGCCAAATGAGAGCGTTGCTATGTTTGCGAAAGACAAGGCTCGCCTTTTTCGCCGTGCCGACCCTGATATGAGTGAGCCAAGGAAGCTACGGCATCTCATGCATGGTGTCTGAGAACAGGTGTTTGCCGGCTTGGTACGCAACCCACCTAAAACTGTGAGTGAGTTCGTTAAGAACGCTACGACTATAGAGCGACCCCTCCAAGATCGGTGCCGCCAGTACAACCGACCAGTTAACTGTGCTGCTTCGACGACTGCGGTGGCGCTGAATGCAACCGATAGGACCACTCTTCGAGACCTCATTAGAGAAATTGTCCTTGAGGAGTTCCAGCGAATTACGGCTACGAAGGCTCAGTCATCACAGGCCCTCGTGGAAGCTGTCAGGAATGAAATTCGGTATGCCTTATCACCGTCTGCACCATGCAATCAGTCTCACCCCGTCGACAACGCGGCAGCTATTTCAGAACCATACCACGCGCCACAACCGGTCGGCTTCACGGCCGACATTCCTGCACCTTACCACGAGCCGCAACCCGAGAGCTATGCCACAGTCCGTCGCCCGCCTCCAGACCATGCCCCACCAAGCTCATCGAGCCGTCAGGAGACGCGATTCTTACAGGGACCTCAGTGGGCGCCTTCCAGGCGCTCTCAACTCCGCCGAACTGACAGGTGGCGCAGTTATGACATCCGACCACACTGTTTCTACTGCGGACAACCTGGCCACGTGTATCGGTACTGCCGCTACCCCGAAGAGGGGCAGGCCTTTCCACCTGCTTCTGCTCGCCACCACTTTAACGCTGGCTCTGCCCAAATCGAGGACGACCCTCCGGTCAGCAGGGAAACCAAATCCCCGGGCTTCCGCCGCCGCTCCTCCTCATCACCACAGCGTTATCCTTCGCCGATGCGTTGTAGCATTGCTGACGTTAGCGGACAGCGGTCCCCGAGCCCTCGCCGGGGAAACTAACAGCCGCAACCTCGCGAGGGGAAGTTGCCACCAGTAGAAATGTGTCAAACCCCTCACAACCGCCGCAACTGCAGACAACCTATGCTTCTGATGAAATCGCCGCACTACCGCCGAAAATGCCGCACCAGATGAGCAGCGCCGACCTTGCCGCACTTCCGCCGCAAATGCCGAAAGAGACGAGCAACCCAGATGAAGTTGTTAGTGCTGACCTCGCCGTTTCTATTGATGGGCTGGAGGTACATGCTCTGGTGGATAGCGGGGTGGATTTTTCGATTATTAGCCAGCCTTGTCCTGTCCTCTTCTTCTCTGTGTCTTGTCCTTTGGCTGGTTAAATATGAACCCTTACCAACTTGCCCAGTCGTCAACCTTGTTGAATTAGCCAGAAACTGGCTGATACGCCGCGTAAAGTAAAAACCGAATGGACTGGGCCAGTAATTGGAAGTGCTGGGGGTCAGCTACTGGCACCGACAGGGAAGTGCACTGCCTGGATAAGAATAGGAAACGTGGTGTTTGTTGGCAGTTTCGTTATTCTCCCTGACTGTTGCGAAGACCTCATCTTGGGCATGGACTTTGTGCGCCTTCATGGGGCTGTAATCAGCATTCGGGACAGCGTCGTTGCCTTCACCAAGAATCGTGGAGACCTTGGTTATGCGGAAGTACCACATTTAAAGAGCATCTACGCCATTTGCTAGCTGTGTTTCAGATATACGATCTGCGAGCTCGCACGAAAACCTGAGAAGTGCCACTTCGGTTACGAGGAGCTACAGTTCTTAGGCCACGTCGTTAGCCAAGGTGTCCGGCCTGATCCTGAAAAGCTCTCCGCAGTCGCCAAGTTCCCAACACCTACGGACAAAAAGACATTGCGGCGCTTCCTGGGTTTTTGCGCCTATTACCATCAGTTTATTGCTGGCTTTTCACGAATTGCCTGGCCATTACCTCCATTGACGTGTGACAACGCTGTCTTTCGCTGGGGTGAAGAACAGCAACAAGCTTTTAATGAGCTGCAGAGGCGTCTATAGACACCACCTGTCCTGGCGCACTTTGATGACGACGCCCATACACTGCTTCATACGGATGCCAGCAACGTGGGCTTAGGTGCTGCAGCGCCAGGATGGTGTGGAAAAAGTAATTGCTTACGCCAGCAGGACCCTGTCTAAAGCAGAAGCGAACTACTCGGCAACCGAAAAAGAATGCCTTGCAGTGGTATGGGCGGTTATGAAGTTCCGCCCTTATTTGTACGCTCGCCCCTTTGAAGCCGTTAGTGACCATCACTCTCTCTGTTGGCTGACGAACCTAAAGGACCCTTCAGGGAGACTCGCGCGTTGGAGCCTTCGATTACATGAATTTGACATGGCAGTTATTTACAAATCTGGAAAGAAGCACACGGATGCTGACTGTCTTTCGCGAGCGCCGGTCGAACCTTCCACTATGACCGATGAAGACACTGCGTTTTTAGGTGTCATAGATGACTCAACGTTTTCCCAACAGCAGGGAGAAGACCAGGAATTGCTCCCTCTTATTGATTTCTTGGAAAAGCGAACTACGGTTGTGCCTAAGATTTTCGCCCGAGTAATGTCTTCGTTTTTTATTCGCAACAACGTGCTTTAAAAGAACTTCCGCCCTGGGGGAAACATGTCATTTACTCGTCGTCTCATCTGCTCTCCGCAGTGAAGTTTTGCAAGCGTGTCACGACGAACCAACCGCCGGTCACCTAGGCTACACCCGCACGCCCGCACTTTGGCTAGAGTACAGCATGGATACTACTGGTCAAAACTGCCGACGACAGTGAAACACTATGTACGTACTTGCATAGACTGCCAGCGCCGTAAATCACCCCCTGTAAAACCAGCTGGCCTACTCCACCCTCTTCAAGTGCCAACGACATGGACCTCCGGCATGGACCGGCATGGACCTCCTGGGATCATTTCCGACGTCCACAGCCAAGAATAAATGGATAATTGTCGCCACCGATTATTATCTAACCCGCTACGCGGAGACCAAGGCTCTGCCAAGGGGTACCGCCGCCGAAGCAGCTCGGTATTCTTCGTTCAGAGCATTGTCCTGGGGCATGGCGCTCCGGCACTCATAACTGACCGAGGAACTGCATTTACGGCCGAACTTTTGGAGACCGTTCTCCGCCTCAGTGGTACCAGTCATCGTAAAACTACAGCCTATCACCCCCAAACCAATGGGTTGACAGAACGCCTTAATAAGACCATCGCAGACATGCTTTGCATGTACGTCGACGTGAACCACAAGAATTGGGACGAAATTCTTCCCTACGTCACGTTCGCCTACAATACGGCATACCAAGACACCACTCGTATGACACCATTCAGCCTCCTTCACGGGCGACCAGTAACAACTATGCTGGATGCAATGTTGCTCCCGAATGCCGACACCGATGATCTCGATCAGGACGCCGAGGAATTCGCTCAGCGTGCAGAGGAAGCTCGACAATTAGCGCGGGTGCGGATCAAAAATCAGCAAGAGCATGATGCACGACGCTACAATCATAGACACCGACATGTCATGTACGAACCTGGCGACAAAGTGTGGGTCTGGACGCCTATTCGCCGCCGTGGACTCTCCGAAAAACTATTGCGGCGATACTTCGGGCCTTATGTTGTTCAGCGACGTTTAACCAATGTCACTTATGATCGAGGTGGTGCCAGACGAGGTGTCGACATCAAAGCGATGCCAGCAACAAGCAGACGTCTTCCATGTTGTGCGTATGAAGACGTACAACTCGGACTGACCTTGACCTCCTACTTCCGTTTATACTCATCGAGACGATGCTTCTTGAGGAGGGGGACAAATGACGCATAGAAGGCGACGCAAAAGATGACATCTGAGACGACAAGTGCGAGCCTGGAAGAGAAAGAAGCTTGAACGCAAGACCCGTTCTGGTCGACCATTCAAACCATCTATCGTTAGGCCCTCGCCTTGGCGTTCTACCGAGACGTGACAATATGTTGCAGGTGGCCATGGCACTTTGTTATCGCATATCTGTTTAACTCATTGCTGAGAATGCGCAGTCATTTATACTGGTGACTGTAGTGAGAAAGCTACTCCAAGGTCTCCTCATTTATGATCCCTGAAGCAGCAAATTCTGCCTTTGTTTGCGATTCAAACTGCACATGCTGTCTAACCAATTGGGACTGTCAGCCAGTTCAATTAGTCGGAATCTGGGAACGATGTCGGCCAGGGAAACGCATTGTCCAAGCTAGCCTCGCAGCTCCATATTGGGGTTTGGTCGACTCGAACGTCGACCAAACTCTTCTGTCTCTCTCTTCCGTCGGTGTCTGCCCCAATCCCCCTCTCCACATGGCCGCCACCACACTCAGCTCTGCCACCTCGGATTCACGATGAACAATGGGTTCCCCATCTTGCCACACTTGCATCCTAGAAACTGATTCTAGATCTTTTCTTACGAGATAGTAGTTTCGTTTTTTTTTTTTTAAGCCATTCCGCACAACTATAGTCCTTTGTCCACAATAGACTTGGCACTCTTTGCCATACTTGCATCAATCAATGGTTATGGTGCTTGGCTACTAAGTCTGAAGACGCGGGTTGGGTTGGGTTTTGGCCATGGCAGCAACATTTCGGCAGTGGGGAATCGCAAAGGTGCCTGCAGTGGTCTTCCACAGAGATTTGAACTTAGGGGAGTGGGTGTTTCGAAATTTCTATGTGGGATGGAGGCGGTTGAGGCTAGCGAAGCGGTAGTCATTTTAAATCAGCTTAAAAACAGTGGCAAAAAGAATAATGGGGATGATTTTAAAAACAAGGGGGGTTTTGCTGATGACCAATTGCAATTTCTGTGCAAAATGTGAACTGTAGGGGTTCAGCAGTTTAGCTGGGAGAAGCTACGTCGCGCATGCAGTTATGCAACAAGCGTTATATGCCACGCGATGTTATCCTCTCGGCGCTGTCTAACGGCATAGGCTTATCAAGCCGCGGACCTGCGTTCACGCATTGAGATGTGCTATAGTAACACAAAACAACTAAATGCAGCTTGGAACGCCACTGAAAGCAGGAAACGCTTCCCGTCGCCTGCAGAGTCGCACCGCAGAAGCTATTATTTCGCAGCGCCGCTACATGGTGGCGGCTCATAGGGAACCAAAGCTGGAGTTTGCTCCTCGACGCCAGCGCTCGGTTTCCAGCGGAGCGGAGAGGAACTACAAAACCTACGCGCATCCGCGCCTGCGCTGCACGTGGCTGTCTGCGGAGTCTGCGCAGCCCGCTCGCTCGGGAGCGCGTGCTACGTTCAGCCGCGCGTGCACGCGGAGCGGGAGAAGGAGAGTGAGGACGAGGGGGGTTGGTGGCGCGTTCTCGCGCGCAAAGCCGGCGCTCTTTGCCAGTGGGATTTCTTAATTTTGCTTTTTTCTGTGCCCCGGCTGACATAGAGGCTGGCTGGAGGCATGTTTTTTATCGGTGCTTTCGAAAGCAAGAAATTATGATTAATTGATCGTCGGGCATTGTTTTCAAAGAGCGCTTGTTGGCAGGCTCAGACATACAAAAAAAAAAATGAACGCGAATTCGCTGCTTGAAGGCGGGAGGCAAACGACAGGTATCTTGAAGGACTTGAGGCGGCACCTCTTGATGACTCTGTCCATGTTCACAGAATGAAGGGTCCAGCCTTCTGGTTGAGAATAACCGATAGGCTTGTACACAGCGACGAGTGCTTCTTCCTTTCCCTTTGTGACTGGTCACTTGAAAGGGGCCTATTCAGCTCTTTGGGGACAAACATTTTAGGCAGTGCTGCCGGCGCCGTGGGGCCTGTTTTTGGCGCGTTTAGGATGCGTTCCTTACAAAGGCACAAAGCATGCCGCCTTACCCTTTGGTTCCTGCCGACACCGGCCAGGGGAAGTTCGCTGCTGCGACGCTGCCATTCGAAATCAATGACCTATCTACCTTTAACGATGAGGGGTTCCTATTGACTTGGGTCATTCCCCAGAAACCAAGGCATTTCATTTTTGCAGCAGTTTCCTCTCTCCACGAGATGAACACCGAGGAAATGCGTGATGGCTTTCGGTGCCGGGGAGACAGTTCTCCAGGGAGACCTTTGTCTTCGTAGTTCTACAGCCACTTTCTACAATCCAGTTCAGTCATCTGCTCGAGCAAGCGCGCTGTCTTTGAGCTCCGAAAGCAGGATCGCATATAAGAGTACAAGGATTGACACACCTGTTGTTAGAGGCTGACTCGATCGGTTCCGCGATGGCAACTGCGACGCCGTCAGGGAAAATTCGAAAGAGTGGTACGACCTGTTGCGTGGTTGGCTGCCATAACAGCCGCTCTAACACCAAAGGGCGACAACCACCGATCAAATTCTACCGTTTTCCCGCCAAGTGGTTCGAGAAAGACAGGCGGCAAGCTTGGATTACTGCCATCCGTAGAGTCAGGTAAGTCAAAATCACGCTTGTTTCACTTGCGGCTTTTTCAGTTTCTCGCGTTTTGCTTTCTGTCGTGTTCACTGTAGACTGAAGAGATAATGCTTCACTGGTTTGGTCGTCTTTTTTTTACGTGGTGATCGCTCATATCGTCTTCATCCCTGCAGACTTGATGGCACTGAGTGGCTACCTTCGCCGAGCACGGAAATTTGCAGTGCACATTTTGTAGGCAACTGCAAAAGCAACGTCGCCAACCATCTATCCTACAATCCGACCATTTTTCCCCCGGCCTACAGAAAGAAACCACCTGAAGAAGGAAGGGCACTCAGGTATTAATTCTATTGAAATGCAAAGTTTAAAATAGAGATTTGCAACATTTATGGCAATATATTTTCCCGTAAATTTACGTATTCTAACCTAGCCATATGAGAGATAGATCGATTAATACTTAATATGTCGTTTATATATACCTTGTTTATTGCAGATTGCAAAAGCGTTTGACTATCAAAGACCAGCACACCTCAGAAAAGGGGGTTGCGTCACAAAAAACCACGGGGTCAACTTCACATGAACTTCAGAAGGATTCTGTCAAGCTGGTAAAACAACATGAGCTGCCAACTGACTGCGGTGATTCATTTTTGACAGATGAATCAGTTGGTGGCGGAACTGATGATCCCATCACGGCAAAATTCGATGCTGTAAGTAAGCTGTTTTATTAAAAAGCCTACGGGTGTGAAACCAGAAAAGTTAAAAAAAAATGTCTCATTGCTACTTGCTTTATTACTGCTTTGCAACTATATATGTATAAACGAGCATCTTGTAGGTAAAACACGTCGTCTCTACTTTTATTCTTTTCAGGCATGCCAAACAGAGCCTTCGTCCTTTGGAAAGCTGGCAGTGATTCTTTCAATGACGAATGGATCGGAAGCATCTTGTCAGGTTACTCATGCAGAGCAGGCAGACAAGGTAATATTGTTCATCTGTTGTTGCGGCCACCTAGGGCCGGAATTTATCCTGAAACGTTCCTGATGTAAACTGTTATGAAAATAATAAGAGGATGAATAAGATGAATGAAAATGTTTAAAAATTGGGATTATCTTCACATTTTGTTTTTGAGAATATTAATAATAATGACGGTTTCTGTCGCGGCCAGCAGAATCTCCCCATAAAGCATTGCATTTTTTTGTTTCCCAAGGCTTAATTCGGTTTAGATTATCAACGGCAAATATTATTATCTCAAAAGGTCACTGCTATGGATAGGACCAAGAGGAGCTGCGGCTTTCAAGGGTTCAAATCTCTGAAGCAAAACGAAGATGCATTACAAGATGTATGTGGTGTAACACTGCCCGTGTTTTGCCTTCTCCTGGACTTGCTGCAGCCAGCTTCAAGGAATCGAAGCACAGACATTACAAACGAAGACAAGCTTGTCATTTTTCTCGCAATACTACGTCTTGGTATAACATACAGTGCTCTCGCGGCAATATTTAGTGTAACATCTACAACTGCATCAAACATATTTAGAAAAACACTTGACGCACTGAGCATAGCATTAACTGAGTGGGTGTTTGTGCCATCAAGAGAGATCATTAAGCTAGCTTTGCCGCGTGCTTTTAAGGAGAACTATCCTGAGTGTACGTTCATTATAGACTGCTCTGAGGTGAGAACAGAAATGCCTTTGAACCCAGATTACCAGCACGTGCTATACTCGAACTACAAAGGAGGATACACGTTGAAGTTCCTAGTGGGGATCATTCCCAATGGAATGATAGCTTTTATATCTAAATCGTGTGGAGGAAGACACACGGATTCTTTCATCACTCGATACTCTGGCTTCTTAGAACTAATAAGGTCGGGCGATTTAGTTCTTAGTGATAAAGGATTTCCTTCTATTAGGACAGACATAGAACAGCAAGGGGCAGTGCTGCTTATGCCCCCTTTTAATTCGGGTGGAGGTCAGTTTTCACAGGACATAGACAAGACGTACGAAATCGCGGCTGTCCGCATTCACGTTGAGCGCGTGATACAAAGGCTAAAAATTTATAAAGTTTTGTCGAACAGGGTACCTTTGTCATTAGTTCCACACATGAACAAAATCGTTTCTGTGTGTGCTGCTCTTGTCAATATGCAAACACCTATAATCAGGCACTAAGATCAATGTTTACATCACATTATTTGTGCAATTTGACGTTTCACGGGCCAGTGGAGAAAGCCGCAGTGGACAACTCCCAATTATTGTAGACTACTCAGGGTTCATTCTTCAATATGTGCTGACATTGCACAGCACACTGACGCCTTTTTCCGTCAGGGTTGCATGATTGAATCCCGGCCGCGGCTACCGCTTCTCGATGGAGGCGAAAAGCAAGACGTCCGTGCATTGTTTGATGTCAGTGTGGTACGTCAAAGAGAGGCAGAGAGGTGTTGCACGCTTTTTACAAGAGCATCTTTCAATATTGCAACTTGAGGGCCCGTTTAAGATCTAAAGCTCCGAGGACGTCATTGCATTCTTGAAAGAAGCCCGAGATTAAATCCCTCAAACTTGGGATCAGCAACCAAATCAAAGAACACACAGGAGTTGTGATATCTCAGGTAATATTAAATTTGGAACTGCATATGAGGAGAACATGCTAGTCAGAGCGTACATGCTGGATTACAGAAACGGTGTAGATTCCAAATTAATATGAATGCAATAGGGAACATGCGCAGAGTATAGTGGGTTAAAGGATGAGATTAGAAACCCAAACGGCTATGATCGTTTTCTTTGTGTATCGGGACGCATCTGACCTGGTGATGTTCAACATGATTTATTTTCAACTTCAGACAATACTTATCTTTTTTTGTGAATATTTCATTCGTTTGTGTCTATGAATAAAACAAATGTACAAATGGTGCATGGTGTCTATATTGAAATAAAGCACTGCCCGTTTACTTGGGATGTGCAGCAGTCTGCAGTTCGACGAAGAGATGGCCACACTAAAAAAAAATTAAAACGTATTTATGTTTATTATTCTGCTGAGCACAGTAAGACAAAAGGAAAGATCAGAATTTCAACAAGCCATATTTACAATTGGTTATCTCGCAATTCGGCCGATGATGCATGGATCGGAAATAAATAGGGAAACACACTGAGCATGTTTAAGACTACTTGGCCGTCTCTTGACGCTACATCAACATCGGAACAAATTACTCAGAACTGCGGCGTAGCCAGAAATATTTTTCGGAGGCCGCTACACACCGCTGAAAAAAAAAAAAAAAAAAAGAGTGAGAGGTTGGATCCAAACAATATCGTAGTCATTTTTATGCTTTAATAAGGAATATTGGTTGGTTGTTTTGTTCTCTTGAATATCCATATAAAATACCGGTGAACACATGATTCCAAGGACGTGAGACACACACACACACTGAAAAAGAGAATAACACTCGTGGGACAACTCGGGGCTATTTACAACGTTTTAAATGCCACACCACAAGTGTCTCTTTTCTGCTATTACTTTCGCTCCGATTATAGAGCCGTGACAGCGTACATCAACCTTTTCGAGAATAGCAGAGAACACAAATTTAAGAGGACATTTCTCGATAATTACTGAAACACGAAATTGAGGGTGACACATAAAGAGAACGCGAACATCAGACTAAAACAGTACAGGAATCAAAAAATTAAAATAAAAGCGTTCCATCTTGGGCACAGTGCCCCAGAGAAAAGGCTCATCCCTTTTCACACTAACGATTACTGACTGCTTGGGAGAATATACATACAGCAAGGCTCTCTGCAGGTTTAGAACATACAATGCAACCTGAATTTGAGTGTAGTATTGATGGCTCTTTCTTAGCTCAATGATATCATCAATGAATACTAGGTAAGGAAGGTGGCACAGCCGATCTTCATAGTTGATGAAAGGAGCATCCTTGAATTTAAATGTGCATTTGATTTCGATGAGCACTGTCTCATGTCCGATTCTGACGAGTCCATCCGGGCTGCAGCAAAGCCAGGGCTGTTCAAGTAGCACCACAAGCCCCGTCTGAAGGAACAAAATCTTAGAAGACTTTTTAATTTAGCCTTTCCCGGCGTGGAATCAACTCCACTAGCCAAAAAGGGAAAAAAAAGGGGAGGGTGGAGGGAAGGGGCAAAATCACCTCTGTGATTCCAGCCTCCAACTTCTGCTCTAGTTCGCGCCTAGCAGTCGCCTCAGTCTTGATGCCTGTGAAAAAACAAAATTCAATTACATGCATGTGCATCAAGCTTGTATGAATGCAAGACAGCCCCAAGTGGGTGCGAAGTATACCTTCGTAAAAAAACCCTTGTTTATGCGTTGTTGTATAGCTTTACAAAAACTTTATCAAGGCTGAATTTACGTACCATACTGCATTGCAGCATTCGTGAATGGACGCCTTTTGGAAAGCTGCTCAGCAGCCTTGCATAGTCCATCGTCTTTTTTTTGTAGCAATCCCGTGTGCCTTGGTGCTGCTAAGGCGTAAACGACGCTCCTCATGCCACCTGCAGGTCATTGCAACTATTGACATACCGTCCTGTATTCACATATTGCGTGGATTTCACAATATTGAACTTACCGCTTGCAGTTGGCCTGGCCTAGTGTTTGAAGCGACAACTCCAGGAATGACTCATCAAGGGCCACTTTGTTCTCGTATTTTTCCTTGTTGGCAAAATTTAGTCCTGAAAGGAAATCTGCTGCGTTGTTTTCTCATCTACAATTTCGAGGTGTTGGTAAACTGGCCTTTGTGCCATTGAATTGAGCAGATTTTCAAGAATTTCTTTTTCAGCTTCATGAGAAACTTTATGTACGATCTCATTTAAAATTTTGCCACATTCTAATTCATCGGCGTGGATTTATGACAGTTTCAAAATTTCTTTAAGGGGGCATTCTATATCCGGGTAGTTCAAAACGATGGTACGCGATGCAGCCTGAACACCTGGACAACTTGCTTCGTGACCTATGAAAAAAAAAAAAAAAGTTTAGGCCTTGTTTACTAAATTTTAAACGCATATAGAATTACTAACCAGCTCTACTGTCAGCCTAAGAGACGTACACCTATAAAATAAGCATTCGCTGTGTGTGCACACATTGTGCTTACCTCCGCAGCATCATGTGGAACAATATAGCGAGCTACGAACATCACCCGGTGCAGATTCTTTGCTGTTAGTAGGTAGCAAATCCGACAGTCAGCACCAGGACCGCTACTTGCAATTCTGAACAGAAGCAGCATTCCACAGCGCTGACTCTTCTGACACAGAACCCCGCAATTTCGATCAGGAAGCCTTCCGTCATGAAATGTCGAATTCCTTGAACACGCAAAATAAACATGTCCTATGCGCAAACGAGATGAACAGACCTGAAGCTACGCAACCTTGTTGAAAACTGCTCGCTTACCTGTCGCTGAGCGCCGTGTATATTGCTGCCAAATATTATGCTGAATTCACCTTGCAAAAAATCCAGTTGATTATGTCCTCCGTGCCTCTGACGCTTGCCACTTGGCATTCCCCACCGTTGTGGCTCGCTTGTGCACGAATTATCTTCATGATCATTCACATAAGGCAGACAGCCGCAGCATGCTTGCAGTGCCCTTCAACTCCTGCCTTGCAGCTGCACTTTGCCTGTGTGATAGAGAGCTGGCGGATCGAGTTGCATAATTCTGCCAGCTGTAAGAACATTGATTTGTGTAAGGTTTAATTTCAGACGGTAGCAAAATCGACATTGTTAATTTGCTTTTGCGAAAACCCGATGCTTATAAACTTCGAGCAGGGTACCTTGCGCCATGACACTCATTTCACTCACTGCGCATTTTAAAGAACACACACACGAACAAGACGACAAGACAGAGCTAAACAGTCTTTCTAAAAACTGTGCACTTTCACCTCTGTGCTGCAATGAAAATTCAAGAGCGATTGTTTAATCCCATCCATTCCGTTTGGCAAGATTGTGTTTGACACAAAGCCACGATGATCGATACTTGGCGCCTATTCGCTAACACAGCTTATATATAACAGATTATTGTGCGATAAAGAGCAGCTTGACTGAAAAACAGTACAAAAGCCACCTGATAGGTTTATAATCTCTCTTTTATTACAAAAGGTAAACAAGAAACTGTGCTCGTGCTTCACACGGCAAGCCAACAAGTTTTGAAAACCGATAAAAACGCATGCACTAAGCGTGCTGAGAACCGAGACACCTCAAACTCGACGTCATAAATGACGCTGTGATTTACTTGAGACACGCAGCGGGCCTTCAGAAGCACATTGTCCCCGTCGACTGGTCTGCTCCACGTCAGATACATGAGACTTCAGCTGTTCACCCTTCTTCAAGTTCGCACCGCGAAAATAGCTTTCGAAATTATAGATTTTTTTGAAAGCGCATCGTAATTTAATCATATTGCGCCTTTCTTCTTGGAAATCGATAACGACGAGAACTGGACAAGAAGAAAAACAACCGCGCGCAAGCAGACAAGCCCTCGTATGCTTCACAGAATACACGACGCGGCCGAGCCTGCAAACTCGGCGCTTTTTGAAGGCCAAGGAAGTGGTGGTGGGGAGGGGGCTCTTTTTTTTTTTTGGGGGGGGGGTTTCTCAGCCTACAAAAGTCAGTTACAAACTTCTTTCTTTTCTTTGTTTTCAATGCTAAAACGCCGAAATCTCTGCCCCCGCTGTTCAGTGAAAGGAACAGTGCATTCTTCTCGTGGAGACTCATTGACGCGCGTGTATGCAGCGATGAGTGTGGCCATTTACTTGGAGAAGGCCCGCTCAACCCTCTTTGACGACCGACGTATTAGTCAACCCCCGGACCAAGTCAAAGAAACTAAACGTTGCCACCTACAATGAGCCATTCGCTTCAGCAGGCTGACGACTACAGCTACCGACAGGCTACCGGCGCCGCGGTGCCTGTCTTCGGCGCGTTTTTGACGTTTTCCTTACAATGGCACTAAAGACAACGTCTCCCCTTTGGTTCATGCCGACAGCGGTCAGGGGAAGTTCACTGCTGCGGCGCTGCCATCCGAAATCAATGACCTAGCTACCGTTAACGATGAGGGGTTTCTTAACGACCTGGGTCATTCCCCAGAAGCCGAGGCATGCCATTTTTGCGGCAGTTTCCTCTCCACGAGGAAACGTCCGACGACTTTCCATGTAGACGGGGACATCTCCACGGAAATCTTTGTCTTTTTAATTCCACTGTTACGCTGCGCAATTCCTAGTTCAGTTATCTCCTATAGTGAACGCGCAGTGCTAAGCTCCCGAAGCAGGATCGCGTATGAGGATAGGATGATTGACGTAAAGTGATCGCATTAATGACGAATATCTGTTTCTTGAGGCCGACTCGGTTCCACGATGGCTGCTTCGGCACCGCCAGTTAGAGAAGTACGACACACGAACGGTACGAGATATCCCCTTCCCCCCCCCCCCCACCCCCCCCCCCCAAAAAAAAAAAAAAAAAAAAAAAGGCCCAAAACCATCCCGTTACCGTTTCCACACAAGCTTCGCGAAAAAAGTGCGCCGTCATTATTTTCCTTCTAGTTCTTTTCTTTCTTTCTTCTTCCCCCCCTCATTGTTAGAGCGCGACGGTGGCCACAATGCGGCCGGAGGAGGAGAGAAACAACCGAACGCGCGCGCGCAAACACGTGCTAGAAAGCAGCGCGGAGCAGACGACAACATGCTTTTCTATGCGGCGGCTAGCAGACGACGCGGTCGGGCTGCGCGTAGATTTTGACGGGGTCTCCATGCAGGGCGCTGACGCACAGAGCGGCGCAGCGCCCACTGGCCCAGGTTTTCTCCCCTATGGTGACAAGCGATCTGCTGGCAGCACGTGTGCACGTGCGACGCTTCTCGCAGCTCCGCCATCTTCGCTGCGTTGATAGAACGTTGGAACACTAGGACGAAGCCGCTTGCATCAAGCTCACCACGTTCTAATATTCGGCGCGATGCGTGAAACGACGAGAAGGAAGCTTCGAAAGACCTGTCGTCCTATGGGGAATGCCTCTTGTTTCCAACAAACTGACGCCAGATCAGCCACTGACAGATCCACGTCGCATTATGGGGCCATGGTTGCGTAACTTTTTCGACCCAGCTACGCATCAAGATAGCCGCTTTTTGGCGCCGCTACTAGCCGAGGAATACGTCCGCGGCAAATTTAGGTGTCACCCACGAAGAGTCTGCAAATGCACGGAGAACGTAGGCAGCACCTCGACCATGCCCTGCAAGACAGCGCTACAGCATGCACGCTAATGCATGCCATCCGGGCATGATGGACTACGTCTGGTTGCGGCAATTTGCGTGAACACTCGGCATAACTATGGTATTTGACCTTCAAAAGATATTTGTGCTGGTCTAAGTTGTGTATTTTTTTCGACGTTTACGTTGTACATTAAATGCAACTTAAGTAATATTCGAAAAATTGGTCTCTGCAGTAATTCAGAAAGGTGGTAGAGTAATTAACTCGATTTTTTTTTTTTCAGCCTTAACTGGAGCGGGAGAAGGTAACAATTTCAAAATTTTATTCTTCATCCTGGTTGCCTTCGTGTGGAGACGCCATTGACATGGACCGCGGTTTCACCTGTGGTATAGTGCTCTAGAATATTTAGAGCACTATACCTGTGGCATAGGCTCCCTAAAACCGGGGCCAAAAGCAAGTCTAGGGTTGTCGTTTATTTTTATTTACTGAAAGATTTTGTTTAGCGAAATAGAGTTTGAAGCGTGGTCGGCTTTTTTTACTTCGAAACGCCGGTGGCTGCCGCTGCCGCCTTGACTCGGTCAATGAGCTTGTGCTGAACATGCGACACTGCTGTCCGAACTATGCGATGTTGTTAGGCGTCGCGGTATGCTCTTATATACAGCCAAAGAGTGAAAGAGATTTATTTGGGTGCATGGTTACCGAACTAAGCCCATAGGAGTTGTTTAAAAAATGCTGTATGTGTAGGCCAGCCGCCTCTATGGCGCAGGTTATATGAATGCTGTCTATGTTAACATATGCCTTCTTCCGATGTAGGTTTGTATGAGGTAGAGAGTATGCCCTGTTCAGGGGCGGGGGGAGGGGGGGTTCTAAATAGTCTCCGCAGTTTTTTTTTTTTTTGTTTGTTTTTTTTCGCCAGTGTGTGTGGGCGTGAAGGTTTTAAAGCGAAAGCCTTTCTAAGCTCATGGAGCGAAAGTCTGCTCGGGTGCTGTGCGCTTGGTCAGTGCTCTGCGCGTCGCATCTGTGCGCTGATGTGTCACTCGCCAGTAGCGGACGTGGGAGGAGGGAGATTAAGAATGAAAACGATTGATGGTGATAGGCAATGAATAATAGTTATAAACAGACATTGTTAAAGTTTATGACTGCGCTAATGACTAATAGTGATTATTAATGATGATTTGTAATGACCAATGTGTCAAACTATGACTTGTAATACCGCAAGTCATTGGAAATGAATAAAAATACTTAGCGATGAATGGTAATGACTACAATGACTAGGCATTACTGATAACTGCTAATCTAATAACTAAGAAACAACCAATATGTCAAACGACGACTTGTAATGACCGCAACTGATCGTAAATGAGTAAAATGACTAGTCATATGACTCATAGTGGCTGGTATTGACTACGAAACGGCCAGTATGTCAAACGACGACTTGTAATGATTTCAGCTGATTGAAAGTGAGTAAAAATGTTTAGCTGTGAGTGTTAATGACTACAATGACAAGGCATGACTCATCCTGACTACGAAACGACTAATACATGAAATGACCGCAAATAATTGGAAATGAGTAAACATGCTTAGTTATATTGAGTGGTAATGGCTACAATGATTAGACATGACTCATGACCACGAAACGACCAATAAGTCAAATGACGACTTGACCGCAACTGACTGGAAACGAGTAAAATGCTTAGCGATGAGTGATAATGATTACAATCACCAGGCGTAACTCATCATGACTATATGAAACGACCAATGTGTCAAACGACGGCTTGCAATGACCACAACTGATTGGAAATGGGTAAAAATGCTTAGCTATAAGTGGTAATGACTACAATGACAAGGCATGGCTCATCATGACTACGAAACGATCAACATAATCCAATAGATAGGCAAATTATAGAGGAGGAAGAATAGGCTATCGTTATTCTCCGCTTAAGAGACATCCAAGAGACCCTGTATATTTTTTTATTTGGCCGTGGACAAATTATGTTTGTCCTCCCGCTGAAAAGGGACTGGTCCCATAGGGCATCATCATCTCCAAGATCAAGCGCTCCGTATCATCGCGGAGCTAATTTCAAAAGTCACGGAAGAGAAGTGAAGCACAACTTTATTGTGAAAAGGAAAACTGGAAAGCAAAAGTTGGTCAGCACGTCCCCCCGAGATCATGAACATCCCGGACGACACAGGCCCTTGCCACGGCTCGGGATTGGATGACCGGGAAGGGAGGGATCAGGCATGAGTTCTCTGGGAGGTAGATGCACCCAACAATCATTTTCTGAATTAAGTATTGAAGCAAGGTAGGGGTTAGGGAATGTATCAGTTTAAAGTTTTCTCCACACCACCTGTTGCTCTCTTGATAGTGATTTGAGCAATGATGGGTATATTGTCTCGAGTCTATAGTGTGTGGTGTAATCGTCGTATTAATAGGTGAGGAGCGCTCCGAAGGGCTCCAGGTACAAGGCGTCGTCCACTGCTCGGCCGGGGTCTACTTGGGCGTATTTGTGGGCTACCTCGTTGCCTGGGTTTCCCGCGTGGGCTGGCACCCAACTCAGATAAATTTATCTTCGTTGTTAGGTTTTGTCAAGGTTGAGAAGCATGATTCGAGCAGCGATGAGATTCTTCTTTTTATATAGTTTATAGTGAACTAGAATAGAGCATGCTTACAGTCGCTTGCAATGGGTGTGCTGTTACAAGAGTTCAATTTTCCCGCCGCGCACAACCTTCATCAGTAAACACTGGACACTTCTCCACCGCAGCGTGGCCTTGTGGTAGAGCATCCGCCTCGTGTTCGGGAGGTACCAGTTCGAACCCTGGTGCCGCCGGGTACGTCCCCCGGCTTTTTGATGGGTACAAGCTTTCTCCCGGCATGGTGTTCGGCTCCTTGGGGTGAAATGTTTGGGAAAGGAATCATAGGTCTCAAATAGTTGCCCCAATCTTGCAGTAATCAGTTCCGCGATCGGACAGCAATAAGTCCGCCTTGAGCGGCGGAAGCGCATTATGTGGCCCTTTTTTTTTCTGCTTTTTTCTGACAGCCCGGCCTTCGCAGGCCATTAGTTGTTCGAAATTTCAAGCCCTCGAAGGAGCACAGCAGGGTTAGCAGAGCATCTTCCAAACGCACACCCCTTAAAAAGCCGGGCACCGGGCCGGGCGACGTTTGCACCCAACTTTACCGGTGAGTGTCCGGCGGGTTTCGAACTGACCACCTCCCGCAGCCGGCCGAGACGGGCGCCCAAACAACTCGCCATCGCCTTCTCTTCCTTCTCTACACATGTCTTCTCTCTCTCCCTCTTGCTATCTCTAGCTGTCTCAGACCTCCCTCTCCAAGTTTCATCTTACGCGAGAAACTTTTCGTTTTCTAACCGCGCTGCGCGACTGCGGCAGCATCGCGTTTTTAAAAGTTGTAAAATGCACGGTTGCCCCGCCGGAGTGGTACAGTGGTAAGGCGCCCGACTACTGTGCCGGAGTACCCGGGTTCGAACCCGACCACGGTAACTGCGTTTCGATGGAGACGAAACGAAGTGGCGTCCGTCTGCTGTGCGATGTCAGCGCACGTTAAAGATCCCCATGTGGTCGAAATTGCTCCGTAGCCCTCCACTACGGCTCCTCTTTCTCTCTTTCCGCTTTCACTCCCAACTTCCTCCCTTCTCTTACGGTGCGGTTCAGGTGTCCACAGAGCAAGTGTGACAGATACTGTGCCTTTCCCTTCCTGCGAACCAATTTACATATATTTACAAGGAGTTGGCGCGCAATTTGAAAGTACTAAAGACTAAGATGGGCAAACAAGAAGTGAATTAAGCAACTTGAAGCAACCAGAAGCAACCAACAGCAGCATCCGTGCTTTCGCATTACTCGAATGCAGATTCTGCAGTGCTCTTTAATTTTTATTTATTCAAAAGGAAGGAAAAGGTGTTTGCCAGCCCCGGTATCTGCTATCTGATATCTGAAGCACCTGAACTGGGACGGCGGAAATAAAGGGATAGTGCAAGAGGTGAGCGCATTCAGTGTCAGCGGCCGATCGCTGACTCTGCTGCAATGCGAATGATCTTGATCCGTGCCCATGGAGGTCCGTGCCAGGGATCCTCCGTGCGTTTGCGTTCAGTTTGGAACGCTCTGTGATTGGTTGGAAGCACTTCCGCTGTAGTATCACTAACTGTAGCAACATTTTCATCGCTACTATCATCATTACGCTAGACACGGGGATTTACGATATGCTTCTCGTGAGCCAGGTGTGGAGCAGTGGTTCGCACTCAACTGGGGACCGGAGGGATAGTGGTTCGATTCCTGGTGGAGGCGACAGATTTTAAAGGGAAGTGCATGTATGCTGTCCAATAATATACCTAGAGGCGAAGCTAAAGTGTCCATCCTAATTTTAACGACCGCCGTAAACGGCAGCGGCGGCGGCTGCTCGGTGGAAATAGCTGGATACGCTATAAAATGTAAATTTATCCTGTAAATTGAACGCCGAAAAAGTGTGTGATGCATGCCAAAACGCTCCCTTCTGTTTTAAAAGTGGAAATTGTTAGCAAAGTATTAATATATGGTATTTTAATTTGGACAATCCGTATAGAATGTAATGGTGCATTACTGATTATTTGAGCGAGTTAAATTTTTTATTTTGTGTCAATTCTGTAGCCATATGTCATTTTCTGCAGGCGCCACCATTTCAAACAGATTTAGTGCCCCGCATAATGACACCGTATTGAAGGAATAAACGTTATTTGACGTACTTCACGTCAGCATAAAGAACATAATATCGTAGTTTCTGGAAGACTACTGTCTTAAGCGAGCCTCAGTTTGGCTTGCTGGATGAATTTACGAAACTATATGTATTGGATGATTGGCAGCGTATTTATGGTAAGAAATTCCAAATTATGAATAAGACCCATCTCTACTTCGTCTGTGCTCACATGCAGCCTATCATTTTGCGCTATCGAAAGTCAAGAAAATAACCACTCGAAGAATTCATTTTTGATTTTTCTCTGATTTTTGAGGGAGGATGTTGTGTGTCCGGTGATTTCCTAGAAGAGCTCAGTCTAGACCACGATGTCTAGACGCCGGTCTGTCCGCACTGTGCTCCACGGGAAAGTTCATGCTCAGGCAATGGCAATAAAAACAGTCCGCAGATTCTTAAAGTATATATGGCATGTGTTCTGTGTAGGAAATACTAAATCGCGTCAAGTCTAAAACGTAACAATTAACATGGGGCGACGTAGGGTAGTGGAGGGCTATATAGGGTCCCTTCTAATATTTATTCAACCGGGCCCTCACCACTTTTAATCTAGCCCTAGGTGTAGACGATACCCTTATGTCTTTTGCTATTCTCGGCTTCCTCTCGGTTATCTCTGCAGACGTTAGCGAGGATGCAGTCAACGCATTACCATTGCTCGCACGATAGCTGACAGAAAAAGTACGATAGAATTGGGCTTTGATATGTTATCCGGTTAGAACTCTATAAAAGACCCTTCGCAATGTACTTTCTTTTTTAATTTCGGCACCTTGACTCTCACAAATTAGCACTTGAAGGCGAGACACTATGTGCGCATGGGCTCCTGTCACAGAAGCTACCGGCCAGGGAAAGGGTCAGTCGCGACCCTAGCGGCGGCAAGAGCGCAACTGGCATAAAACAACCGTCTGCATGCGGTTGTTCTATGCCAGGTTGTTCTATGCCAGGTACTGCGGCCGGTGCGCAGGTCCACGGTGCAAGATATATAGGTGGGGACACAGCGTACCGTGCAGGTTCCAGATAAAGTCCCCTAGTTAGCCTAAGCCATACGAGATGGCAGTTCGCTCAGCGGCCTGTGTCGTAGTGGGAGGCAATGCTTTTCTAGGATGAATACACGCTTTTTGAGAGCCATTTTCTCGTAAACTGTGACCGATGATGAGATATAAATATTTTTGCCGCGTTGGTTTTATCTAAGACCATTATTCAGCGCAGTTTTATGAATCTGTGGCTTCGTGAATGCTTAAATAAAAGCGCAGAAGGCGAATGAATTTTCGCGCGGAATTTGAACCTGCTGCACGCATAAGCGGCGGCACTTCGACAACAAAGCATTAACCATCGGTCGTTTGTTTAGTTCCTTGACTTTGCATCTTTTATTCGCCCATCAGTGTGCCCGCTCATCCTTAGTTTGTTCCTTACTTTATTCCTTCTCTACATTAGAGGTCCTCTAACGATTCTGCTAGCTCCCACTGGATCCCCCCCTCCTCTCACTTCCTCTATACCATTACTTCTCTTAGCTTCTTTTTTCCTTTCCCTTATTCTTTTATCCTCAGGGTATAGGGTACAGTACAGAGGGGAAGAGAATTTCACAATGGAAAAAGAAAAAGTATAACTCACTCAATACAAAACAATGAAGGTAAAATTACGGTTAACAGCTTTCTTGAATCTACGTGAGAGATTGGCGAACAGTAATGTGTTGTGGTGTGCCAAAGCCGCATATAAGTCAGTTGATGAACATAAACAGATAGATAGATCGTGCAGGCGTTTGTGCAGTCGGAATTCGTGCAAATATTGAAGACAGTTGAGCTTGCTTGAGGCAAAAAAGTTTTAAATCACGGCAGCATTTGTTCCGGTTTTCGTACACATAACTCGTCCGTACTTTTCCTCGCTTGCTTATTTCATTCTTCCACTCAGTTTGCAAGTTAGTGATTTAGTGATTTATGCGATAGAGAAGCGGTACGGGGCGCTGTTGCATTTCCTTCATTAAGTGGTTAATAATACCCAGTGAATTTTTATATTTTTCTCCCATTCGCCCAACCGAATGCAGGATTCGCTTTGCCTGCTCTATTTACGCGATCCAAAGTGACAAAACTGCTTCCCCGGCACCTTCAATTGAATAACGATGCCTCAATGGTTGAGTAATATAGCACTCATTCCACCATATTTCAGCATAAAGTGCAACTTCAACCTTTTCGTCACTTCGTTGTTAGGAATAAATTACGTCAATAGTATCGACAAGCCAATAAAGTATTCTGGACCTCGCTTCTGCACTAATGCAGTGGGCACGGCTTAAGAATAAAGTGCTACGGTGATGCTTCTTGCGACGACGGGAAAACAGTTGGGGCCACGCAAACGGCTCACGCAGGAGAAACGCGCCGCGCGATATCAGCGGGTTGCTATCGCAACGGCGTTGTCGATGTATGTGTTTTTTTCTTGCAGCGAAGATTCACCGCTACATGGGCGCTGACGCTGCGATCAGCGGCCCGGTTAGGAGGAGCGTGGCTGGTACTTTATCTGGAAAATTGCGGCCAGTGCCTCGCCCGTGCTGTGTCCCCACCTAAATATTCTTACACCGTGCGCAGGTCGTACGAAAGCGCGTGCCGCTGCCGCCCAAGCCCAGCCGTGCCTATAGGCGTCCGCGACCATCACTCCAGCGCGCAGCAGTCGGGCATAGCAATGCTTCATTCCTGATCGATGTAAAGTCCTTCGCGTATGGAATCTGTTGGCGGCCGGATGCAACACGAGGCCGCCTGCGCTTTGTTGGCCTTCGCCGTGCATTCGCAGAGTACTGAGCACGTGGCATTGAGAGGCGTAGTCACCTACTTGCCCTTCGCCCTCTAGGCACATGCTAAATCGTGCTGGGACGTGGTCGACTTGCATACTAGCTTGCATATGGTGGAAGCTTCACATCCGGCTTGAAAAATTCTGACGTCACGGCCTCTTGAGTGTATTCCTTCCTCCATGGCCACGGCTGAAAGTCGGGGATCTCGCCTTATCAAATAAAACCAACCACATGCCGTCACATAACAGCTTGCCGCTAGGTGATTGTGTGCGCAGCGCGGTGGTGTCTTGTTTCGTAGTATTTCTTTGGCGCATTGTTTCTAGTGTAATTGATATGATAGATATGGTCGCCATCGAGATGCTGTGTTAAATATATCTAATGCCCGACATCTGCTTCTTGCAATCTGTTGTCTCAGCCATCGTATTTGTTTCAGCTTTGAAAAATATTCTGAGGGTCACCACTTTTTTTTCTCGAAGAACGTGCGTGTTTTGTTGGTAACATTATGAACTGGCATTTGAAACTTGAAACTATTCGGGCAACACGTTGCTTAATTAGGGTGGACATTATTTGCAAGGTGGGCCTCCGACCTTACCCCAGCCTCGGTCCCACCTTGGCAACCATAGTTGGGCCTAGGTCGACCAGGTTCTTGTCGACGCCGGGCATACATATACGGCAGCGTGGAGCTTACTAGATCGGTCGGTCTAAGGTCAGTAACCAAAAAGGAGCTCAGCCCAACCTTGTTGACCAAGTTTGAGCCAAAGTCAGCCATTTTGTACGTCGACGTTAGGCCAACGTAGGACCACGGCGACTATTCAGTTGGGCGATATGCATTCGCAAAGAGTCTAGGTCAAAAATTAGGGGACAGTTAAGCTCTGCCTTTAAGAGTATTACGCGATAGCGATCCATGCACAGAACATGTTTATTTCACTTTTTATATTGAATTTTTAGTTTTCTCTATTTAATTTTTAAAAATTTTACACACCAATATTTAACTTAATCAAGCATTGCCTTTTCATTCTGAGCATTTGGACACTTTTGAGCCCTCTTTTTCCATTATTTAACATTTTTATTTCTTTATTTCCTCAATTAAATAATTATTACAATGATTTCATTAACTCATTATAGCCTATCGCTCACCAACCAAGCAAAAATCACTAGAGCCAGAAATTACTGTGATGCGATTTTTCCCCAGCCCCCGATTATTTCCCACACGCGCTACCAGTAACTACTTTTGTGACATTGACGACGTTTTTGCCGAACGAGCTGTATAAGCTATCGCTGATATACGTCGAAAGCGGTTGGTCTGTGGCGAGTGATATGCTTCGCAATGTTTATGCGCTTCGAAGCAGACCCACGCATGTGCGAAGGGCTTGACCCTGGACTGTCTGCAGGGCGCGCAAATTTGTCTTTTACGTGTTTGAAAGTACGGGTAGACTATGCTGAAAGAATCCCAAAAGTTGTGTCATGTACAACTCCAGGAAGAAATCGGAGTGAGTGATGGACGTCAGCTTTTTTTTTTTTTTTTTTTTTTTAAATAGAGTGCGATTCGGGCTCCTTGATAGATTGCAGTCTATCAGAATCCTGAAGAAAAGATGAGATCTGCAGTAAAAAATTATATTACCGTCGATGCATACCCGATACGGAGATACATACATGTATCTGGAGATACATACATACATACATACATACATACATACATACATACATACATACATACATACATACATACATACATACATACATACATACATACATACATACATGTATACATGTATACATGCATACATACATACAGATACATACATACAGATACATACATACATACATACATACATACATACATACATACATACATACATACATACATACATACATACATACATACATACATACATACATACATACATACATACATACATACATACATACATACGGCGATACATACATGTGTGTGTGAATGATGCTATCGGCGTGCGCTTTTCCGACGAAGCACCGAGACCTTGTCTCTGGAGATCGACAGTTATCGTTGCTGTCCGCTGAAGTCTTGCGTGCCGCTGGAAAAGCGTCAAGGCCCAAATGCAGATGTCATCGACGTACATAAATACGTACATAAATAAAAGTGGTGCTATGGAGGTCCTCTGGGAGAGCGATGAGTGCTAGATTAAACAAAGGAGGGCTGAGGACACTGCTCGGTGCCCACCACGGTAGGTATAATGCACAGCTGTCGGGTCATGTTCATATTGAATTAAAAAATATAGTTTGATCAGATAGCTGCCTATCCAGGCAAACATTCGACCACCGATGCCCACAGTTTGCAGCGCATCAAGGATGGCTTCATGGGCCACATTATCGTAGGCACTTTTCACCTCAAAAAAGGGTGCCACGAACAGGAGTTTCGTTTCTGTTGTTGAACCATGGACACGAGATCAACGACTCTGTCAATAGAGGAGAAACACTGCCGAAAACCGGCCATTGTATTTCAAGGCGAGTGAAAATAATTCTCTTTGTGACCTTTTCTACGAAACTTGCCAAAGCGTGTGCTTTGATTTGGTCCTTACAAGTAGGCAGCAGGCAGTGCATACTCGTGCATTTTGTAAAAAAAAAAAAAAAAAAAAAAAAAAAGAAAAAAGAAAAAAAAAAAGAAACATTTTGCTAAGAAAATCCAGTTAGAAAAATCTTAGTGGTCTCGAGAGTATCGTGGTTCATAATAACAGCTTGAGAAATAGTACACATTTCTGGGTACTATCGTGGTTCATATTTGCATGCAGCTGCAAATGGTAAGGATGGAGGTGGTTCTTCCGTAATACCCACCACTCTCATGGCTTTCACTCTCCAGAATCCTTGTTCGCGCTTGCTTGTGCAGCCAAAGAGAATAGTGAAAAATATTCATTTTGGTATCCTAAGCGAAAACAGCAAATCTGTCCCGCGCATGTGTGTTAAAGCGGCCCGTATAGCTGTCATGGTGTCCTGCATATAGGTTTTTGCAGTTATCATCGCCTTTTGTCGCACGCCTGGATGCCGTTGTCACGGAATAGAACGCCTTTATATTTGATCCCATGCGATGCTGACAGAGACAAAGCCATATCTGTTCGTTTTCTCGATTCAAACAGAGTACATCTGCGGTTCAAGAAAAAAAAAATCACATATACGTCAGTCTCACATGTAGTTGGCATCACGGGAGCCCATGAAAAGCCAAGCTTGAGCAAGCCTGACTACTGCCTCCAAAGTTATAACTATCCGTGAGAGCAACAAAACGTCCGCGCGTCAAACGTTTAGTTTACCTCGATGTGACTAATTAAACCTTTTAGATAAATACGCCCCCCTTTTTTTTTATCTTTCCCGCTTCGGTATCCTCAATAAGCGTGGCATGCTCGCTGTATCTCACCTTCACGCACTTAGACTTAGCCGCAAGCAGTGCCGACATATCGGGCTACCGCAGCAAGGATACCGTTGACCAACGACGGCCGTTGATTTTGTTCATTCAGCCCACGACAGAGAGCAGGACAATCGCGGCGCGCGAGAGCACAAGTCACGTGGTTTTATTTCTATTTCGCGCATTCGTCCATGCTCGCAGGCTTTTTCTGCAGCATAGGGCTACTATATTCATCTGCAGCTGGGAAGAAAAAAATATACGCTTGAGGCTTACTTGATCGCAAAACAGAATCGATGACTCCTGAAGGCTCTCTCCAACTTTAAAAATCCAATATAGTCTCTGAAGGAAATGATTTTAAATTTAGATCATTAATCACGATGAAGCAATTGATAATTCAGGAAGCAAAAATCGCCTAAAGTGCGATAGTTGTCTGCCAACAATATTGTCACGCCACTGACGACGAATTGTGCTGGTCTGGGAGAAGAAGAGGAGAAAGCGTTGGTGCCTGGGGGCTAGTAGGCTTCACCTTATCCCACTGCCATATCACTGTAAATAAACACCCCTTTGCTATTACACCGTAACAATATGCAACCGATTTCGATCGCATACAGGGGCCCTATTTTCGACAATTCGCCATTTTGTTCAAATTGTGACGTACGCATGACGTGTGCGGCAGGACGGTGCAGGGTTACGTAAACACACAATCGGGTTACGTAATCTGAAGAAAAATAAAGGGAGAAAAAAGCGCGCTCTCGTCTGCTACTATATATTGGCGCCAAGTATGAAAAACGACGATGCTCTTGCAGGAACCGAGCTGCTGCGGCGCATTCCGCGAATTGGAAGCCTCGGGTTGCAGCGAGGGCGAGTGAAGTATGTTGTGGCGTTACGAAATACTTGCGGTCGGACTTTCGACAGCAGCTATGCACGGAGAGGCTGCGCGAGTTTTAGCTGAAGAGCAAGAACGGCAACGGAATATGCGCAGTGGGTTGGCGCAGAATGGGAGCGGAAAGTAGCATTGCTGTTCGCAACCGCCGATAACAGCTCACGTTCACTTATCAGCGGCTCTTAAAAGCAGGAACTAAAATGTTTAAGGACCTCGTCGTTAACATAAGGAATCGACAGAAGTAGCTCCAGTACTGACGAAGAGGCCCATGTCTGAGGACAACGCTCGCAGTCTCAAAGTATCAATTACTGTTAGGCGCTGGCTATGCTACCCACCATTTTCGAAAAGCCGCGTTATGGCCAGCTACTGTCAGGTCACCAAGTCTGCTTAAGTTTCTAACATATTGTGTCGGCTTGAGTTGTGTAGAGCGCTGAAAGTAGCGCAGAGAGAGAAGTATGGAGGAAGAGAGAGAGAGTGTTGTGCTAGTGTCCCTAAGGTCCCGGGTTCGGCCCCGCTTCCGTTAACGCAATTCGATCGCGACGAAGTACAGACGTTCCCACATACTGAGATCTCCATACGCTTTAATGAGGGTTCTAATGTGCAAACACACACACACACACACACACACACACACACACACACACACACACACACACACACACACACACACACACACACACACACACACACACACACACACACACACACACACACACACACACACACACACACACACACACACACACACACACACACACACACACACACACACACACACACACACACACACACACACACGCGCGCGCGCGCGCGCACAAAGTGGAAGGCATACGCTACGCCTTACGCCTAGTCGGTTATACTTTCATGCGCAGGCGTGCAAAAGGCTCTTGCGCAATGCAAAAGATGTCCGAGAAAAAGGAAGAAACAGAAGAATGGAATAGCAGGAAGGTTAATTAGGCGATGCCCGGGCTACCGTACACGTGCAGAGGGGAATAGACGGAGAATAAGAAAATGAAGCGAAAGATGACTGAGGAAATAGTGGTATGAAGCTAAGGCGGCGCTGCGCGCGCATATTCCTTACTGTCGAAACGGTAAAATGCAAATCA
Source organism: Amblyomma maculatum (assembly GCF_055883805.1). Taxonomy (NCBI): domain Eukaryota; kingdom Metazoa; phylum Arthropoda; class Arachnida; order Ixodida; family Ixodidae; genus Amblyomma; species Amblyomma maculatum. The sequence continues at coordinate 16,528,674 of NC_139344.1, read as the reverse complement.
ATAAAGGGAGATTATTTTCCGGCTGTATTAAAAAGAAAGCGATCAACACAAAATGTCACTCAACTACATCATGTGATTAGAGCGTACCGTCATAACGTGCTCTGGAGTACTTATTTTCTTCAAAAAGTAAGCAAATAGTGAGCTCGCATGCATATTAAAGCAAAACATTACATATGAAACACATCACATGTGGCAGCAAACATGTGTCATTTACATGACACATACATTCTTTTATTAAAATAAAAGTTGTGAGTATTTTTGCTTGTTTTTCGCTGAGTGGAAAGGCTGTTCAATTCATTAACATTGAAGGGAGGGCAAAGTGCTATAGGCAAAACGACAGTGTTTAGGGTCGATGTTTAAGACAGTCGGTGATCCCTCGCTGTCTGTCGCGCGAAGTTCCTGCACAGCCATCGCACCATATGACCCCTTAGGTTGTGCTCACGAACTGACCAGACAGATAATTAGAAAGCATCGCGGTGCTCTCTTAAATCCATGATAGTTTGGTGGGCGCTGTTTAACACAGAGACAAAGAGAAGAAAACGCAGGATTGGCGCTTTTCTTTCTCCTCTTTGCCTCTGTGTTAAATAGCGCCCACCAAACCATCATGAACGACCTACAACTCGCCCAACTTTCCCATTCTGTTGCTCTCTGAAATGCCTCGTCTCGCGCGGATCAACCGCTTGAGTTAGCGGGCCGCATTGCTGCGCTTGGCCACAAGGGTGCGGATCGATGATTTCTCTATGAGAGCAAAGCATTCACAACAGGAGGGTAGCTACGACCCTCGTGCGGCTGTAAATCTGCGTCTTCATTATTAATCCTCTAAAAGATTGCGCAGCTGAAAAGTACCCTTCAGCTGAAAAGTCAGTGCTTTCTGCAATTACAACAAGATATCTTAGCCTACTTCACCACCCGCCAAACTGTCTAACCAACTGCGGTGAGCTAACAGACAACTGCATGTCGAATTCGCCGTGTTTTTTACGCGGCCGCCTCAAGTGGTTCGAAATGTGGCGCCCAACTTTGGATATTTAAAGCTATGGCAGCACATCCTTTACGTAATTAAACGTCATTTTGACGTCATCATATAATGTTTATGCATGACGTATTTTCCGCCACGCAACGTCAGCCAATCAGATTTCAGGAGGCGGCTCTTGACAGTGGGCAGTTCATTTCAGCCCATTCCTAATAGTACAAACGTAAGTGCTTCCCTTTCTATCATATATACCTCTGTTTTCCCTCTACAATTACCTATATATACCCTCCAGATATTATGAATAGCGGTGCTAAAAATCCGTTTTCACTCTCACGTCATTTTTACGTCACCGCAAAAAGCCATTTCGACAGACCGCAATTTCGCGCCACAAATTTGAAGCATGTGGCTTTTCTGACAAGCAATCAGAGAAACAACATGGCGCCGAACGGCGGCCATGTGTGTCGAAAATATGGCCCCACAACTATGCTATACAGTCTATATTTCATTTTTAATTATTTGGCTGAAGTTAGCTGGAACATCCAGTATATCGTCGCGATTTCCACTCTTTGTTCACGCTCAAAGCCGCCGGCATGCGCCTTAATAATTGCAGCCACGCACAACACCGCCCAGATTGTTCCAGATCGTTGTGGTTGCTGTTTGCATCTTGTATTGGAATATTTCATAGCAGCTCTGAATTGAATACGACCGAGAGCGGCAGGCACTCTGTTATTCGACGACCACCGAGTGCGTTATCGCCGCCGCCGAGTTTTTCTCTTGGTGCGCATCGGGACATCATCTGGCTTTATCTTGGTTCAATTTTTAACAGCGTACGTTGCTTAATAATGTTCAGTGCAGTTTGGAAAATTATGGATGAACATTTTAGCCGACGGGTATTGCTACGCGCAAGCTAACAGAAAAAAAAAAAAAAAGAAAAGAACGCTGAAAGCGTGAGCTAGTGGCAAAATTTAAACAAGACATCACCTGAAAAGGGAAAATATTTCAGCATAAATCAATTTAAAGACCAATTTTTTGCCCTGAGAGTACTGCTGAGGAACGACTGGAAGTCAAAACATGATTTCTGGGGAGAAAAAGAAACTCGAAAATCGAGGACTGCAACCGCATCACAGCCAGAGGCCCGTCGGCTCACTAGTGCGATTTTATTGCAGCACACGCGGGGGGTTTTCAACTCTTCATCAGGCAATCGACATTGTTGAAGAATATGCGGAATGGGCAGGACTGAAATGCTCACCAAGCAAATCGGAACTTCTGCTAATCCGAGGAACAAAAATACGCGATATCAACGCAGAAGACGTTTTGGTGGAATTAAATGGCACACTGATAACCAGAGTGGGAAAAATCAGGGTCTTGGGACTGATAATCCAAGACAATGGAAAGAACACAGAAATATTAAATCGACTTAAGTCAACAATTAACATGACAACCAGGTTGATAAGGCGAATAGCCAACAAAAGACGCGGGATTAAATAGAAAGATTTGTGCCGAATTGTTCAGGCTTTTGTGATAAGCAGAATAGTGTACACCATCCCCTACCTCAAGCTAGGGGTGGCAGAAAAGAACAAAATTGAAACAATCATAAGGCAGGTATATAAAGCAGCACTGGGGCTACCCCACTGCACCCCTACGGAAAGACGTCTTAAACTGGGGGTCTACAAATTAATAACACCGTGGAACTACGCCAGGCACATATAATAACACAGCTAAAGAGGCTTGCCACCATACCCACGGGGTGGAAAATCCTGGGTAAATTAGGACTACAAGATAGAATCCCGGAAAGAAATGCACAAGTAAAACTGCCGACTGAAGTAAGGAACGCACTTACTATTAAACCGCTACCAAAAAACATGCACCCTGCTTTTTATGAAGGCAGGAGAAAAGCAAGAGCAAAGGCCCTTGAGGCCAAGTTAGAAGTCTCTGAATACACTGTTTATGTAGACGCGGCGGAATACGAGAAGGCAACTCTTTTGCTATCGTGGGTGTGAACGACTCGGGTAAAACATTAATGGCAGGTTTTATAAAAACAAACAACTCAGGGAGAGCGGAGGAGGCAGCTATCGTCATGGCGATGGTCAGCACCAAAGCGGTTACCATAATTAGCGACTCCAAATCTGCTATAAACAATTTTTCGAGGTGCATGCTCTCCAAAGAGAAAGAGCGAATTTTAAGATATGAAGACTGGAACCACAAAAAGGGGTGGAATTATTATGGGTGCCGGCACACTCGGGGAACAAAGGAAACGAGTTGGCTCACAGTATAGCTCGAGATTATGTCAGCCGAGCAGTGAGCCAGGTTGATTCCCCCAATTTCTCGAGAGATGATCTTATCTCATTTCATGACTATACTAATCACTTTAAACTAGAAAGGCGGATATATCCTCCACCAGACAAGAAACCTGACAAAAGGCAGGAAGTAATCTGGCGTCGTCTCCAGACGCGTGCCTTCTTGAGCCCATCTAAATTATCACGCATGTACCCAGCACAATACAATCCAAATTGTAAACACTGCAGCGAAATAGCCGGCTACGATCACATATTATGGAGCTGCAAAAAAGCGCCGCCACAGGCGGACCCACTACCATGAGGCTATACTGGCTAGCTCAGACCCGTTGACGCAAGTTCGGGCTACTGAGTGGGCTCATAAGGTCGCCGAGAGCAACGGACTTGAGGCCATCTAAGTGTAGCGCCCACAAATCGCTCATTGCTGACAATAAATGTTTTCCAATCCAATTGTGTTTCACCAAGCACTTCGTAGCCGGGGTCGAAAAGAAGAGGAAAACTCGCACCAGCAGCTGGCCCGGAAACGAAGGAAGAGGAAAAGCGACGAAGCCACTAGGGCATCGTTCTTGGAGCGGCGGCCTTGCGCGAGCGGTCCGAACCGGGATGTACCGCACGCCTCAACCCGTCGGCGCTTATGGTGAGCGGCCTGCTATCAGCGCAGTAGCTTTCGGGAGAAGGCTCCTTTTCGCGTTCTTGCTCGGCGCGCGACGACGCGGCTGGGGAATCGGTCGGCTTCCCACCGTGACGAACAGTGTTTCTCTGCGGGCGTTCTTTATCTGGAGGTTTCAAGATGGAAAGCGGACCTAATTAATGCAACCATACGTAGGTATAGCCTTCTTGGTGCTGAGTGGAGCTTTAGTCACGCCACCTCTCTCTCAGCACGACCTCAAAAAAGGCGGCGCTTTGCGACGCGAAAATTTCGGCGACAAACGAGCAGCGCTTGGCTAGCTTCTGCTTCGCGACCCGGCTTTATGCTTTTGTCCTTGTCCCTCGGTGACAAACGTAGGCTCCCCCTTCGCCGAAGTTCTCGTCCGTAAAGTGCAGGCGGGGCAGGCTTTGCAGAATAGCATGAGAAATGATAATCTTTTCTTTTTTTTCTAAAGAAAGCGAAAAGCAGACTCCGGGAAACGTACTACAAGGAAGTCAGTGCACGCTAAGGTTATGGCGGCGATTGGAGGTTATGGCCACTGTCGCATAATTGCTACCTAGGCTGACTGATATGCAGTAGAACAAACACTGGCACACTCAACTACAGCATAAGGCAGCCACGCCAGCGTTTCCATTTTGCAATCGAGGGGTATTAAGGTTTAATTTGCTGCTATTTTGTGTCGCCGCTTACTGCAGACTTCAGGCCATGCGTGTTTTGCTTCGCCGCTCGCACTTTAGCGGGCATTTCTTCTTCCAGGTCCTTTTTATTTATTTTTTTAATTATTTTTTTGCGTACAAGTGCGCGAGCACATTGAAATTAGTTACACGCTCGCTGCCATGGAAGTCCATGCTTAGCACGTGGTCATGAGATCGCCTGTACCGTGTCCGCTAAACACTGCTGGAGCTCAGTCTATAACGAGAGCTCAAGCTCACACAGCTATTGGCATGTTTAGGATGAGTAATTTATCCGAGAGCCTCAACCTGTCTGCGTGTGAACAGACGACGTTGAAGAGGCGTAGGGGAGGGAAAATCGCTGTACGAGTTCCATTTCGTGGCTGTGTTGGAAAACTGCCAGAATTAGTCGCTAGTGCCTTCTGTACAGCGGTCTTCGAGTTTACTTTGTGGTAGCCTGGACGACGGCCTAGCATCTCCGAACAAGGTCGCCGTATTTTTCTTTGCTATAAGTGAAAAGATTCATCCATGCCTGTCGTCGCTGTGGTGCGGATTAATGACCTCGCGCTGTATATGAATGAATGTAAATACACGGGGCTTACGAATCAGCTCTCAGCAGCGCTCGAAAGCTGTTCAGGAAGAAGGAAGCGAATTAGAAACGGTAAAGAGTAATTGTTGCTGTCCATGAAGCGGAAGCGACTTGCGCGAAAATGAGGCCAAGGTTGTATTGAGAAATTTCCCAAGTTATAGCACAAATCAACATCGACAGAAAGTAACTGTTGAATGCATTGGCAATGGTGTATGTTTCACCTGTGTCAATATCATCGATTACGAAACTACCAGAAGCAGTTTCCGGTAAAATAGATTCAAGGAATTTGCGGCACTTACTTTTCATTAACTTTTTCAACGCGACACGAAATACTTATGTCATGTTATTCTCAGTTCCTCCATCGTCTCATTTAAGCGAGCAGATTTGAAGAGACAAATAGATTGTTTTGAATGCCGTTGGCTGTTCACATGATGCGACAAACGCAGTATGTATCTTTATAAACCCCGAACTATCAGCCTTCTTAATTTTAACTGTGAGTTGAAAACGCCGAATGAATGCTTAAAAACGTTTAGAATAGCACTAAGTCATTATGACCTGCGGACACGGACACGCTAAGCTGCTAAATTTTATCAAATGAGTCACTAAATTTCTGATATTAGCCACGTCATCGGCACGTTTAGAATAAAAAAAAATGGAATAATTTAAATGTGTTTTCGGAAACTAGTAGATAATTGAAGTGCCTTCAATGCATCAGTTCTCATACATTGACTTCGCTCTAAGGGATGGTGATTAAAAAGCAGGTAGGAAGCCACAATGTATTCCGCAGTGTTTTGTTGCTCTAATGAGAATGCGATAAGGAAATTATTCAATTGTTCGCTAGCTACCATTATCTGATATCGACCGACGACTAATATCGGCCAGTTGACGCCAAGGTACTAAAATTACGCACCAGTATGCTCCGCTTTCACGTGGACGCTTCCTATCCTCACTGCGTCCGATCCCGACTGATGTTCCAGCAAGCACGCTCGACATGAAATGATGCTATATCACCCCGGCCCCCCCTCCCCCCCCCCCCCCCTCTCCCTGTATTGTGATCAAGGGCGACATGTTTGCTCACTACTTACTTTGATTCCATGGGGGGAAAGACCAGACTGAACGATTCGGCACTAGACAAATTCGAGGGCACTTTGGACCACTAAAGTGATACGAGGCGAAAGCCATTATAGCACGGTGCATCGTAGCCCTCCACTACGGTACCTTTATCTTCCTTTCTTCTTTCACTCCCACCTTCCTCTCTCTTTACGGCGTGGTACATGTGTCAGCGGAGAATTGTGACAGATACTGCGCCTTTTCTATCCTGTAAATCGGTTTAAAACGCCACTGATGCCTGCTCTACTTACGCCTCCTAGACATCTGGATCTGCTTGTTTCCTCTGTGGTGCGGCGTTCGAGGAAGCGCCAAATGAAAGGGCGTACGGACGCCTGGATCGGACGCCCACCGGGGTCAGATTCGTATTTGCATGAGTCGCCTTGTGATGTCATGATCTGTCGCCTCTTGTCGAACACAACCAGCATTTCATTGAACGCATCAAAGTTCACCGGCGTTCTATAATTCGTTTACAGGAAAGGAAAGGCGCAGTATCCGTCACTCGCGGAATCCCGGTATCATCCTCACGGTAGACAAGGGGAATTATGAAGAGCGTTTCACGATCCGGGGCGAGGCGCAGTTGGTAAAGCTCTGGGCCGATCCAAGGAATGGAGGTTCTATTCCCGGTGGAGACAGGGTTTATTAATTTATTTTTTAACCTCGCTTTCTAAAGCGTGACACCTCGGCTGACAACCTTCTGCCGTCAACGATGAGGCATTAAAGGCTTTCGCCCTAAAACACATTGTTATCAGCAGTGTAGGCTGTCCTCGTCTCTACGCGGTCAGTGCTTTCAAGCTATGGCCTCGTCATACTGATCGAAGCAGGAACTGGCCTGCCACAAGCACGGGGTCGGTGCGCGCACACCTTCAATCCAGAAGCCTCAGTAGTTCCATTACGAGAGAAGCCAGCGGCGTGTTGGTACATGCAATTGATCCTAAAAAATGCGTCATCAAGCATCTGTATGATCTCCCACGACCTGTATGATCTCCCATAATCTCCCACGACCAAGGAGAGCACTGCCCCTTCGGGCAATGATGTGTATTTAGCACTGGCGGACCTCCATGTGGCGGCAGTTTTCCCGACGTTTGTATCAAGACTGTGACACCGACAGTCGCACAGTGTTCCGGGTGGTGTCATACCATATCTCGTTATATATAACACTCGTTTGCTTGTGAGCAGTCCAGCAAAAGCAAATCAGATGCTGATACTACTACGATGGCGGGCCGTGCGTGTAGGGCAGCCGATGCCCCTGCAGAGGCGCGGCAGCATGTCGCCGGGGGCCATGATGTCGCCGGGGGGCCCCATGTCTCCGGGCATGGCGGATAAAGTGCGCATGGCCGCCATACAGCAGCGCAAGCAGTACGCGCGGACGCCCGCCGAGCGGCTCCTGCTCAAGTGGGTCATCTGCTGGGTGCTGTTCGCCGCTGTGGCGACCACCTTCATGCTCTGGTACCTGTTCAAGCTGAGCGAAAAGCCCGTCGTCAACGATCGCATGACCCGCCTGCTCAGCATCCACGATCAGATCGCCACCGAGAGGTACCACCAGCACGACCGTGTCTACCACGCCATCAGGCACAACATCACGGCACGGGCCATCAAGAACCAGTTCCAGTAAGTCTCGTCTCTGCGGAAGATGCCGCTGCGTAGATAGCCACCTGTCTTTCTTTCTTTCTTTTTCTTTTTTTTTTTTTTCAGCGACAATGTGAGGGCGTAGACGCCGCTTGAGTAGTTGTTCGCGCATACATCGCGCCGTACACACGGCGCCCTAGAACACCAAGTAATCGTTCTCTGTCGAGAATCGACGATAGTTGACTCCAGCTGTGTGCAAGGTAGAGCTGTTCGCATTTAACTATGCTGCTCAACTATATTTAATATTTTACGAAAATATCCTATATGACTGAACAATACGCACAGAATATGCAGTGATTAAAAAAAAAAAAAGGCGGCCCACGCACCTGGCAGCCGCGACTACTTTTTTTTTTTCTTTTTTTTTTTTGCCAGAGGGCATTAGGAGAGCTAGCGGAGAAGATAATTTCGTGAGGTTCTGTGTACGAAGCTGCTTTTCTTGCAAATTTAGTCGAGTGATGTGGCTTTGCCGTCATATGCGTTTACGTGAATGGAATGTTGGCGTGATCAGACTTAACGTCTTTCGCAGTAACCTAACCGCCAAGGACGCCGGTGGAATGGACCTCATCAGGTCGGTGGCCAAGTACTGGAAAGACATTGGTATGGATGTGGTGAAGGAGCCCATGTACATGGTCCTGACGAGCCGACCGAACGCGACTATGGACAATAAGGTGAGCAACTCACCAGCCAACGCCGACGGGAAGACGCTTTAAATGTGCCGAAAGCAAGCGGACGCGACTTACGGGGCCAAGACTACCGATAAATGTCCAAGTTATACTTGGAATTAGGCAGTGACCGCCACGCAGAATTCTCCTGTGACAAAAAACAGTCCACTGTTAAAGCGTTTCTTGTTACCTTAACGAAAACGCTAACCACGCGACAGAATCGCAACTTCGATCATTCTGATGCCACGGGCTTTCTTGATACAGTCAAACAAGAAGAATCTGATTTCAGTTACTGTTATGGCTGATCGGCAAATTAACATAGGAAGCCGTGAACAAATTAATCATATCTAGCCCATTGCTATCAACTGCTGTTATGCTTACTTGTATTCCACTATGTGATGCACAAGGGACCGCGACGGGTTCGCATGCATTGTCCATGCGGTACCGTGCAAGGAAGCAATGTCGGTAAGCTAGAAAGAAACCGGTCTATGCGTCCGTAACGGAATCTAGGCTGTTAAAGTGCTGTGCCAAATCTACGATTCATTAGTCTTAGTGTACTGCAGTCTCCAGCATAGAAAACGACCTTAGAGCAGGACATTTCGGAGCACTTGGGCTGCGTTCAGTGATGGCGAAAGTGTAATTTTGTTCCTTTTCCTCCAACGCGCAAATGTATCTAGAAAACGCACCTCACTGTGCTTCGGCGTGAACCCCGCCTTGCCATGATCCGAAGGCTGCGGAACGTTGGCTGTCTCAAAACTGCACATTTGGAAAACACTGTTATTATAACACTCGCCGTTGTTCGCACTATCTCGCCTTAGTTCATCATAAGCAGGATTACATACTCCCTCCCGTACTTAAAACTCCGAAGAAACGAAGTTGAGAGAGTCGACGCCATCATTGGAATGGCTTACAAAACAGCAATGGGCCTGGTTCGCTCGACTCCCAACGAAGAGCTTCTCAAACTCTAGGTCCACAATACCTACGAGGAACTCAAAGAAGTACAACAAACTGCCCAAATAAGGCGCCTGTCCAGCACGCCTGCCGGTAGGATCATACTTGAGAGATTAGGTATTGAGGGCGAACCCCTACAAGACCTCCCTCAAACTATTCCACGTGATATCCGGAAGAGGATTACCATCAAACCTCTTCATCGGAACATGAACCCCCACGCACATCAAGGCCGAAGAAAAGCACGAGCTAAGAGCCTGCACAAGACCTTGAGCCGGCTACAGGATGTCATCTACGTCGATGCCGCAGAAACGTCGAAGACCCTAACAAATATTCGAGATGTGGAGTCTCACAGCCCAACCCTAACCCAGCGAGACTCGTTATGGCGGAGACTGTTTCCACATCCAGACCCCTAGTGGCGGAGGAAGCCGCCATCGCCTTTACTAGTGCAACAACCATAGTAAGCGGCTCCAAACTGGCAATCAGTAACTTTGCTAGAGGTAGAGTCTCCAATCCCACCTCACAAATACTCAGTGAAATAAGAGAATCTCCTCTCTTGAGAGAGATCGAATTAATATGGACCCCATGCTCATGCGAAGAATCAGGGAAATGAGGCTGCCCACCAATACGCTCGAGAATTAGCCGGCCGAGCGGTGGCGCAAAATCAGGAACCGGAACCTTTCGGTGAGCCAGCCGTATCATACCACGAACTCACTGCACATTACAAAGCAATAAGAAGAACACTCCCACCACCCCATAAAACACTGACCAGATAACAACAAGTCATATGGAGACAGCTACAGACGGGGATCCTCCCCAATCCAAACTACATATCAAAATTCATAAATAAGGATATGAATCCCTTCTGCCGGTTTTGCGGGGAGAAAGACAACTTCGAGCATATGATCTGGGCGTGCAAAGCCCGTAAGCTTCCCTCAAAACTCTTGCCTGATCCCTCTAAAGAAGCTTGGGACAAGCTAAGGTTCAGCAATGACCCTGGCATTCAGTTCAAGGCCGTCGAATGGGCCGGCGTTGCCAAAAGTCTCCACGGCCTGCGGCACGCTAGCTGACGTCCCCTGTTCCTCCAACTTATTGGGAATAAAGTTTTATCAGCCTCAGCATGCGTGGTCTGCCATCACAGGCTGACAACGGCCACTTGCCCTTTCCTTGTATTTAAATTGCTCGTTAATGTACAACCGGCCACAAAAGTTCACAGTGTCGAAAAAAAAAAAAAAGAAGAGATCCGGGTTTAATCTGGTCAGACTGATGATACTATGCAAAACCACTATTTGGATCATGGTTTAGCTCTGTTTCACTTCTGTTTTGCAGAACTTGGCTAGAAACAGTGTTCAATCATAGTTTAGTTTTTGAATTACTGGCATCGGGGTGCTTGGACTGTGACGTCGCGATCTGGCGGGCCAGTCGGGAGTCAGGCACAACCAAGGTCGTTGCTTGGCTCTGGCTCCCATATGGGTGCTTTCGTACCAAAAATTTAAACGCGGGCTCAGGGTTGAGAGCGGCACTGCCGAGTTTCCATACACTACTGCAAACTGCATGCAATTAAATTCCATAATTCTGCGCAGAAATTGTGATATTGCACAGCTTCCTATATCATCACTTTTTGTGGCCGATAATACACCGATGAAATTTATTGCACATTCCGCTGCCAATGTTTTCTTTTCTAGGGCATTTGTTTCATTATGTTTACAGTGTTAACGGCGATGATGACGTCAACGTTGAAATGGCGCATATGTTTCGCGGGCTGTTATAACCCATTCATATATGCTTTTTTTCTTTTAGTTCAAGATAATGAGTGTTCATTGCACTCCCCTTCAATTTGTACAGTATAACCGTGCTCGTTTTATTTGCTGAACAACGGCACAACCACGTGTTCAGCCGAGACAGAAGCTGCCCTCGCTCGTGCGAATCGTGTAGAGCACCACCCTTTGCATTTGCTATACTGGCACGGCTCCTGCATTGATGCTGGGTTGACTGTGTCTATAAGGCTGCATGCAAGTGAGCCGCCTGTTAAACGTCGTTCTTTTGTATTCCCGTCATTGAAATGCAGAAAATGCGAGCGTGACTCTATGGCTACCCATGACAACCAGCTCCTGCTTGGATATACAGTCGTGCCCCGTTAATATGACCCCCGTTAATATGGACGACCCGAATTATAGACAGTTTTTCTGGGGACGAAACCTTTTCAATGTATTTATGCCTCGTTAATATGGAAACTCGCTGTCTGGACAATGGACAGGGGAAGAATTCACGCGCCCCACTTGGGCCCATGTATTTTTGTCTCGTTAATATGTACAGTGCTTAAAAAAAAGCAGAGTAGTCCGAACGCAAGTTAAAGAAGGGCGCGCCGCCCGCGAACCTACGCGACAGCCGATACGGCGGGATGCCTGAACGAGTCCTGTGCGGTTGGAAAGAACCAAAGCCTGCGTGTCGCCGTACTAAGGGAGAGGGGAGGTGGGGGGAGGGGGGGAAGTGCAAGAGCGGAGCGGAACGTACACAGAAAACCGAAGGTCAGCGTAAGAAAGACCCCGAAAGGGGGGAACCAGGAGATTTCTGGGTGCAGCGGAAGTGCCGCCGCAGTCTGGAAAACAGCAACATGTGGTTGCAATAAATACTGCTGAACGTAACAGAGAGGCCGGTAAAAGCGTAAGAAAGAAATGACAGGAAGAAAGACAAGTGCCTACAGTGGCGGTGGGAACTGAAGTTTTCTGTCCCAAAGCGCAATGTGTGTTCCACGAAGCCGTTAACGCTTTTCGGTGAGAGTTAATACACACTCACAAAGTAGAGCGACAAAAGAAAGATGACGCATGAACACGCAACCGGGACCGGGCGTCCCATCCTGGACGCGCTTCCCTCTCATGCTCCTGGTTTTCGTCCCTGTTGCGCTGCCGAACTGACAAACTTTGCACACTAGGCGGTCCGTATGTCGGCTTCGCTTTGAGTCAACGATGCGGCCTTGACAAGGTCTGAGCCCGTCGTAGTTGCCTAGACGTCGTTCTAAACTGTACTTCAGCTTGCAGTGTTTGTTTTATGGGAACACATAAAAACGGCGCCAAGAAGATGGGATGTTCGATAGCCCTCTGCATAGCAGCTTGCCAGCTTGACTCCTTCGCTTTCTTACAGAAACAGTACAAGGCAAAAAAAGAATCAGAAGAGCGGAACGGCAGAAAGGTTAACTGCGCAAAAAAGTGCACATCATCAGGAGCCTGTAGCCCTGAACTTGAGTCTGGCTTTTGGCACGGCGGGAGTTAAACACAAAAGAACAGAGCTGAACGTAGGCGCGAAGAAATCTGTGAATACAAGCGGCAAAAGCCATCTCAGTCAATCCAAGCTGCGAGGGACTAGTGTCGACAGCTCAGCTGTTTCCTCGCCTCAGGAGAATCTCAAGCAGCTACTTAGCGGCTACTCAGTGAAGAGGCCATTTTGGAAGTGGCGGTGAGTAGAGAATCAGACGCTGATTCATCGCCCAGTGAGGAGTTCGTTCTCGAAAATTCGACCAACACAAAGCCCATCACGGGTGTCATGGTAAGCGAGTCGCTTCAGACTGCACTACAATTTTTCGAAGACAACAATGACAAGGATAATGCACTCAAAAGTGCCGGTGTTCTGTGAAATTTTGAGTCCAGTGCACACTGTTATGTACAAAAGCAATCGTTAATCACAATTCTCTTTTCTCAATAAAGTCCTTTTTTGTTTTTATTCGTGACTCGTTATTATGGATGACTCGCTGTATGGACAGTTTTGGTCGGAAACCAAAGTGTCCATATTAACGAGGCACGACTGTATAGAGCGGCGTTGATATTCACGAGAAGCTGGTATTTTCGCGTTGCATGATCACCATGCTGACACTTTTGCCTTTAGTGCAAGCTCCTCCCGACCCGATCATACTGTATTTGAGCCGGATGCCTGTTTTGTACAAAAAAGGGGCGTTTAACCTTACACCCTCACACGTACACTGAACGTACGCAAGTTAAAAATGACAAAAGGAAATTGCGGAGTTTGGCCTCAGTGTTATGTTCAAAAGCCCGTTACAAAGAGTGCTTAAAAAAACGCATGCATCGCATAAAAGTTATTTTCGCGAAATTGTATACCTGTACATAGCAGTACGATGAGACCTTTTAATGAAGAAATTTTTTATTACCCAGAAAACTGCTAGGAATGCACTTGAGTGTAAGCAAACGACTGTAGAGCAGAAATTTCTTGAACCTAAAGTTTCAGTGCTTCAGCCTCGTTAAAATAATTAATTTAAATATTACGGCGTGCGACTCGCACTGGAGTCTCGCTGCGTTAGCTACGCCAAGAATTCGTGTGAGCCTTGACGGCATCGAATACGTATATAGTTCAGTTTGCAACGCACATGATAGCAATATTAACGAGATATGCGCGTGTGTGTAACTGCTGTGGGCTACGCGCTCCTTAAACATTGAGGTCTGGGGGTGCGTATAGACCAGATAACGAGAAGGCGTACATCAGTTTGAACGATGCACCTAAGCGGGCGCTCTTGCTGATGTGCTTCCTCCGGTTATTGGAAATCGCTGTACCGATACAAACTGCATTTTTCGCGGCGCCGATTCCCGCGGTGCGCGAGACACTAAGAGCCGCTGTGTCTCTGCGCGTGCGCAGGTGATGCTGTTCAAAGACAACCAACTGCTGCTGACCTGTTCCTCCAGAGATCTCATGATGCTCGCCGGCAAAACTCACATCCCACCCGCGTACCTGGCTTTCGCTTCGAGCGGCACGGGCATTGTAAGTGGGCCCTTGTGGCGTGAATACCTCATGCGTCCAGTATAGACGAGACAAGATAGAGTAAAGAAAAATATGGATTTTTTTTTTCTCTCGTCTTAACCAATCTGTAGCGCTATTTCTTTCCGTAAGCGTATACATCTTCTTAGTAAGCATGTGAACGACGGAATGCCGGCCACTGGTATCGGAGAAAGAACAGTTTTAGTCTGGAACTTGCCTTCCTGGCCAATTAACTCTCAGACCTTGTCGCTTCTGTCATTTCGTTACCATTCCCCTGCTCTGCTTCTGACGTTGCCAAGCCGGCAAACGCAGCGAGTTTGTTTTGAACTGCACACAGGCACAAGAATCTCTCGGCGTGTATTGAGAAGAATTATCGAACTTTTCGTTTGTTGTGATTGGTCGTCGTGGTCGGTGCGCGCTTTGCCGGCAGCGACACACCGGCCACTGAATACTCCTGCTTACCATCGGCGTGTTTTGAACACAGGGTGTGTGTACGCCCATTAAAGCAGGTTCCTAATCCACTTGACGCAGGATATCGCCTTCCTTTAAAACGTGTATAGCACCAGCGGTGCAGTTAACCACGCCTTTATACTCAAACTCGAGGAAAGTGACTTAGCGCACAACGACTATGGCCTATTTTCTAAGCCACATCGTACGTCCCTTGCCGTCGTCCCATTCCCGCGATGCTTTACTGGGCTCACTTTTAACGATATTCTTCAAGCCGAGTGGCAGCAGCGGACGACAACGATAGCATTTTCTGCTGTTTTCTACTGAGAGCAACATTTGCATTGCAGACGCTACATGACCGGCAGTAACTAACTACGTAGCGGCTTCTGCGTGCTGCACGAAAGGTACGGGCAGAACATACTGAGTCCCACTAGTGCCGAACGATCGCACGCCCTCGTCGTGCTCAGTGCGCTAGCAGCCCCTTGTCGGATAATAAAAACACTTTGTTCACTGCCTCCCGGCCGTACATACTGATAAGCGAGACTACCGATGTCGATGCTGACTCAATGAACCGAAATGCACTCGACGATTCATTGACGCGATCGGGATAACACTGTCGACAGGTCAAAACAATGGAAGAAGCCTCTCGTATTTCATTTCCGGGGGCATATCGCAGCCGCATAATTTTTTAAAGTACCTCACATTTGCTGTATTGCGGCTAACCACGCCCCATTCTTTTTTTTTTTTTTTTTTCGTAAGATGCGCCTCTACGAACAGGAGACGACTGAAAGGGGTCTTCTCCTGCCGCATTGTTTGGATCGTCTTTGTCAACTAGACTGCTGGATATGATTATGCTAACCAGTTTACGTCGCACCTCCCCGTGGTGAAGGCGAAGTGAGATGAACGCACGTGCTTCCATAGCAAGGGAACTGTGCAAAACGAAACCGCCGCCTGTATTTTTGCGAAGTCACCGCTGAGGCAGCGATGCATGCCGGCAAAACTGTTCCAACGCCATAAAAGTCTGTGACGTATTGGAGCCCCGAGCACACCATGCGACTAGGGAACTCGGATCACTGCTCGCTATTCCTCCTCGGTACCAACTGATATATAGGAGCGGACATGTTTACGCGGCAATATCTGTCTCGCGAATTACGCGATCTAGGTCATATTGCGCACGCATGACCATCACACGTGTCAGGCCATAGCCTCCTTGAGGCTATGGTCAGGCGTGCGAAACTCGATGAATGTGTGTGCAGGCGTCAGTATGATTGTCCCCTGCGCACGAATGCGTTGCAGTGAGCCCGTTATAAAGACTCGCGGGAAGCGATGCAAAAGTGGTTTCACGACCAACCGAAAACATCCTTCTTGAAAGGAATACGTAAACTTGTACGTGGCCCAAGTACACTCAAAAGGTAAGAGGGCATGTAGTAAAATGATGTATATATTGTACACCTATATACACCTACACTTGTGTAAATAAATTTTACATCCCGTGTGACCTCAGAAAGCAATAAAATCACAAAACTTTCCTAGCCGTTACAGTTTAAATTCACTGAATAATTCGGCGTTAAATGAACTTGAGCACGTTAACTTCAGGGCGTGCACCCTTTTGCCTTGCAATTTTCCAGGGGGCACCCGTGTACGTCAACTACGGGAGGCTTCAGGATTACAGTTTCTTCCGCAACGTAGACCTGCATGGCATGGTTGTCATCGTCCGCACTGGAAAGATAACCGTTGGAGAAAAGGTGACTGCGCAACGCACATGTCCTAATTCACCAAATTTAGGAGCCGCGTGCACATAACGGCTAGCATAACTTACGCTTGCATAGAAAGTAGTACGAACGTGATGCCTTAAACACAAACCACGCGCATGCCAGGCGCCGTCCTTTTCATCTTCTTCTCTACTTCCTAGTCTGCCTTCTCACTAGAAAATAAAAAGAGAGTATAGAGCTGTCTTCCAGCTTTGCAGTTCCTTAAATATGTATAGGTACGTTGATAAATAAGGGGAGACAGAGAAGCGAAATCCTCCACTAACCCTGTGGGGGCGTAGTGACAAACGAACAGCGACGTGTGTCGTATACGAGCGAGCTAGAACTCCCAGCAGTGTTATATACGTGCTTTTGCGCGAATTATTGCTTACCGTTCAAGCTTAGTGATTTTATTTCTATTGGGGCAACTGAGGGCAGCGTAGGTCGAAGCACGTCATCGCTAACTGCTTTGGTCTGCTCGAGATGTGTTCAAATTCCCGTTGTTTCAAGAATTTCGCCCCGGAGAAAGCCGAGCACTAGGTTAGGGGAAAGCCTAGAATGCTTCAAAAAGCCAGCAAAAAATACCGTAAACACCCACCGCTGTTCCAAGCGCTGTGTTCCAAGCTCCAAGCGCTGTAATCAAGACTGTAGTTCGCAGCCATGTGCCTAATGTAATGCAGCTCTGCGCTGGTTAACATATGAACGAAAAACGAAGAGGGGACGTTTTTCGGTGGAATGTTCCGACGAATACGCGCGTTACCTGCGCAGGTCCGTAACGCGGAGCGGATGGGCGCCTCTGCCCTGGTGATCTTCATGGACGCGAGCGACGTGGCGCCCCGCAACGAGGAGCAGGCCTTCCCCGAGTCGATCTGGGTTGGTGGCAGCGCCATCCAGAGGAGCAGTGCCGCGTACGTTCGAGGAGACCCCCTGACACCGGGATACCCAGCCGTCGGTGAGCACCGCTCCTCGTCTGAAAGGAGCCCGCTCTTACACAAAGACGCCGCTCTGTACTTTCGTGGCACATTTCATTAATGGCGGAGCGCAGAATTGTGGGGAAAAAAATCAAAACGGACGCGAGGTGTCGCGCTAGATCGTGTCACTGAGGCTGCCGCAGGACGAAATTTTGTTTTTGATTCAAACCTACTCATAGCAACGCACGCGACTCTATACGATGATGATTTAGCAGCGAGCAACGAGATTTGCGCGACTCTGAACTGCCGTTCTTTTCTCTTTTTTTTTCGTCGATTTTGCACCCCTTTGACACCCAGGGTAGACTTGGTCCCATGGCCCACACGACGAGCGAGGCTCGTGCTTCAAAATAGGGTCGTGGAAATGGATGAGGAAACCAGGAGAGTACGAAAGAGTCGCACAACACGGCTGATCGCATTTTTGTGCGAATAGTCTTTTTTTTTTCTTATTCTTTTTTCACGTGTTATTTCGATGCACACTTAAGTTCGCATCCATAAGCCACGGCAGTATTGTGTACAGTGTTTTCTAACGCAAAACAAAAATCCATATAATAAAAAATTGGCAGCAGTATAATTATGGTTAAAAGGACTTAGAAGAGAGTTAGCTCTGTTTTACGTTCCGTTTTTTGCATGGTTTGCGTTGGATTTAAGATTTTACTCGTTGAGAATATATGACTTGAGATTGCAGCGTACGTAAAGTATAGTTTTTAATCAAACTGAACTAAATAACATTATTTATGGCTTGCAATTAGCGTGGTGCAATCCTACGCTGTATAAACTATCTAATGGTGCAACACTTGATTACGGAGTACAAAGTTCAATTTTTAATTATAATTAAAACTTTTCAACTAGTTAAGAGATGCAAGTAGTTTACCGCAGTTATACTCGACATGCGATATCCAACGATATGTGACGATGATATACCGCAATATTTATTTTTAGCCAAAGCTAACCAATTAACTCTCATTCGTTGTGACGCGTAATTAGGAAAGCGGTCAGTTAGTCATGTGGTCATGCGTCAGTGCACCACAGCACACTATATATACTACGCGAGACTTGTCCATAGGTGGGTTAATGGCGGCCTTCAGCCGATTCCACTACCGCAATGTAGCTTCACCGCAAGCGAAGTCAACGTGCGGGAAGGCCGACTCTCAAAAGAAAGCTTCAAAACAGAGGCAGGACACAGCAAAATCAGCGGGAAATGAAAAGTGCAGGAAGAAGCGAGAAGATGTGAAGATGTTTGTGTGATAAAAAAGTGTGCCCGCATTTCCTAAATGATGCGCCTATCGCTATTACGTACCTCACTGTAGATGAAGAAGCGGGGCTTTTACTCTTGTTTGAGGGGAGGGAGGAGGGTATGAATTTCAACTATGTAATTATACCACGGGATCGGAACGACTTTTCACAATAATTTTAGGATGATGTCAGGATTTTTTAGGACGGAGGGTGAAGGCTTAGTATTAAGGATGATAAGAATAAAGAGACATGTGGTTACAACATATACGTGACGGCGAACAATCATGAGAAGATTTTAAAGACATGCAAATGCAGTTTTGTAAATAATGCTTCTACAGTTTTGTAAATCATGATCCTGTATGGAAGATTTCATAAGACAGATCCAGGCTAGCCAAAAACAGCAAAGGTGTCTTTCTACTGAGTTATCAAGGGCGAAACATATTCCGTCGCTCAGGTATACCGTTTTATGAGCATAAAGTGAGCAAGCTTGTTTCTGATAATGTGTAGTAGCTCGCAGCATCTCTGTAGGGATTACACTTTAAAGAGTAATAAATGCGCTGAGTGTAAAAACGCAGTAACCGCCATGTTACTAAAGAATAACAAATCACCAGTTCGTCGGAGCAGTCTCATCCCGAAGCCTGATGTACCCTTGATAGTGACTGTTTCACTCTCTCAGTCGCCAACGCTATGTGTTAGTTATTTTCGGCCCGAGCACACATGGGCGCATTCTCATGTCTCTCTCTAGCGAAAATGAACATGGCGGGAAACATTGCCGCCGAGAAATCGACCGCTTTGTGCGCTTACGCAACACGCATTGTAAAACCGACATCGCGAGGCTATTTGATCGGTTTATGGTTTGGTCGGTACTGCTTTCTCTATGTCTCAGAGGCTATCGTAATTAGCCAGACAACGAGAACCGGACAATGCATTCGGATTTCTGAAATTTTACTTCTGAAGTGTGGAATTGTTCCAACGCCCAGTGTTTTTATTCATCATAGACTTACCATAGACCGTGCCAACAGCACATCAGCTGCGGCCACCACATCTCCTTCTTTCAAAAACTTGCAGATGCGCTTTATCGTGTCATGGTCGATGAAGCCGAGATGCCACAGACGCCCGCACAACCAATCAGCTACGACGACGCAAGGAGTATCCTAAAGTGAGTCTTTTCACAAGTGATGCAAGAGATGAGTGGTTCGCAGTTTAAAAATTTACAAGGTTCGTAATGACGATCCAGCAGCCCTGTGCGTGCTCCCTGAAAGAAAAACAGCAGCATATAACAAATAACAGCCGTGTTCCTACAATATATGTAAGTGGATATTCCGAAGGTGAACTACATTTTGAATAGAGGAATTATTGCGATTAACACACAAAGCAACACGGTCACCTAATTTGCCTCGGTGATCTCCTCGAAAGCATATTTGACCAACGTTGTTCCAGTTTCCAGTTGTTGATAGTTTTCACCTCGTTCTACTTAATATTATGTACTAGTCATTAGCTGTGCGTAGGGCGACTGTCCCGGACTTACAATGGTCCCGTTTTGAAACGCCGTACCAGGGCGAACCTGTACTGACTTTACAAAAATTTATAAACCGGCATTGTTTTTCTTTGGAGGAGTTTAGGTGCGGGGAAGTGTGTGCTAATGGTAATTTTTGTTTTACTTTGTTTTCAACCTGTGTCTTGCGCGCCACGTCTAAGCACATCGGACACTCCCAGCGTTCAAGCCGCGCGTATAAAAATTTTACCTTCCTGGAGCATGTAAGCGATTTGGCTCCTCGGGCGGGCTAGTGCACCATTGAAGAAGATCGAAGGACAGAGCGAGACCGTTTAGATCACACATCGAAGGAGAACGCTGGGACAGCAGAGTCAGACAGTATGATACACATTCAGTAATGGCAGAGCTATGCAGCTGTAATGATATAAGGGCGAAAAAGTTTCAATGCCACCCGAGTTGTTCCTAATGCTTACCGTGCGAGAAGAGTATACCAGGTTACGTCAACGAACCGCCAAGAAAGAGGAGCCACAGTTGGAATTACCGTAGTGACAAAAGAAGATGTACTATGTTGGAACCACTGGGGGCTACTGCAAGCTGTAGTGCAAGAACCTATCACCTCTACTATTCCACCCAAAAAGGACGCCCGGAGAACTACAGTATAGTCTTATATAATTGTGTGTCATCGTGCGGGAAAAACGCTACGATACTGCGACCGCGGCTTTTCGCTCTGTTAAGCCCGAAGCTGAATATGTACCCTTCGTCTCGGTTGTCGTAGCTGAAACTTCTCGTCGTGGATCTCACGGTGTTGGTATTTACGACTCGACGGCTTTCACATATGTTCACCGATGTCAGTGCACACAGTATTGGTTTTGATGTCAACGGTGGTGTATTTTTAAAGCACTGCAAATTATTTGAGCATTTTTCAAACTTTCTGTGAATCACTTTATTTTCTTCTTTCGCTTAATGCAATGTGTAGTAAGTCCTTTCGAAAAAGTATACCGAAAACATAATTCTTAGCTGAGTTTAGCGACCTGCAGTCTCCGATTCCCCCTTTCTCTATCTAATGCAGATCTCCGTTCTCCTCCTATTCTTCGTTCGTTAGTGTCACTCAGAGCGCGTAGTTTTCGCCCCTCCTGATCAAGTGCGTACACAGAGGGTGGGGATCCATCTGGATAGCCTCTCTTTCAAAAATCAACTTTACCCAAGAGCTAGCCGCAAGGATTAACAACTTGAGGTATTTGATATCTAATATCGTGGATGACTACTTAGTGAAAGGACAACACTTGAAAGCAGCGCCAGCGTCGTTTTTGCATCCACAAGTATTTTATATTTCCATTAAGATGTCATCTATAAAGTGACCTGAACGCATCGCAGCTCCGCCTCCACCAACGAGGAAAAAAAAAATGTAGCTGCGTAACCACCCCTTTTTTGCCTCACCAGCGCCCACAGATCGTCTGTGCGAAGCCATTCTGTCGGGGAAGGAGAGACTGAGTCGATAGCCAGGCTTATTTACGACCTGGGTTCTTCGCAAATGAATCAAGCGTTCCTTGTTTACACACACACACACACACACACACACACACACACACACACACACACACACACACACACACACACACACACACACACACACACACACACACACACACACACACACACACACACACACACACACACACACACACACACACACACACACACACACATATATATATATATATATATATATATATATATATATATATATATATATATATATATATATATACAGCGTACACTGTATAGCTATGCGGTATGCTGTAACGCTAGGCTAAAAAAAAATGTTCTACAGTCCGCACAAGCAGACACCTGCAAACTTCATGTCTGTGCCCCATGAGAGTATGTGAATGTCATGCTTGGTATACCATACGAGGCTTGGCCGCCAGGCCGTCAAGATCCCGTGGCGTCTTGTCCTTGGTCGCTTGCAGGGAGCTGGACGGGACACCATGCCCCGAAAAATGGGACCCCATGCTTGGAATTACGTGCTTCGTCAACGCATCTGCTTCACGCATCAAGTGAGTCAGTTTCATTGAGCTCACTCCTGGCAATCGTCCTCGTCTCCTGGGCTCAAAGGACAGTGTGCGGGACAATATCGCGTGCAGCTGCGGTAGGCGGACCGCAGCGAATATGCACGAGCGATGCTTGCGTGCCACCTTAATTCGAAAAACACAAAGTTTTTTTGCCTATCTCTCCATTCATCGCCATCATTTTCTTTCTTCTTTTTTTTTTTTTTTTCTTAGCAGAGCGCTAGCATGATCGAACCTCTGCCTTTTTCTCCCGTCGCCA
Source organism: Amblyomma maculatum (assembly GCF_055883805.1). Taxonomy (NCBI): domain Eukaryota; kingdom Metazoa; phylum Arthropoda; class Arachnida; order Ixodida; family Ixodidae; genus Amblyomma; species Amblyomma maculatum. Next base: position 16,506,175 of record NC_139344.1, on the reverse strand, counting down.
CTTTATGAGTGGAGATAACTCGAGCAAAAGCACTGTGTCCCACAGACTGTACCAGATTTATTCGCAACTGAATCTGGAAGCGTGTAGTGCCTAAAACTTGCGGATTGAGAAAAACTCACCTACTCTTTTCTCCCGTAATGAAGCAGAAGCCGGGATTAGTGTATTTATGCCCCTTCCCCACACCCCCGCCCACGCGTCACTGAAACCTGGATTACGACACGACGAGATCGTCGTAAACCCGGCAAAAGCACATAATAAAGCTATAGACCACTGCAAAAATGTAAAACCTCTTCTGACAGAACGTAACATTTGTCTGTTGTGATTAAAATTTCTTCTGGTTTACCGATGCATGCTATGTGCACTACAAAAGTGTAAAAAATAAGTTTTTTTTTGTTTTGTTTTTTTCTGCAAACCGAACAGTACTGTTCATTGTTTAATCAACGATTTGGGAACAAGAGGAGTAGGAAACGTGATAATGACTGCGAATACAATATTTTTAGGCTGTTACAATGTGATACTTCATCATCATCATCATCATCAGCCTGATTATACCCACTGCAGGGCGAAGGCCTCTCCCATATTTCTCCACTTAACCCGGTTCTGTGCTAGCTGCATCCACTTGACCCCTGCGAACTTCTTAATCTCATCCGCCCACCTAACTTTCTGCCGCCCCTGCTACGCTTTCCTTCCCTTGGAATCCAGTTTGTTACCCTTAGCGACCATCGGTTATCCTCTCTTCGCACTACATGTCCTGCCCATGTCCATTTCTTCTTCTTAATTTCTACTAGAATGTCGGTAACTTGAGTTATTTCTCTGACCAATTCTGCACGCTTTCTATCTCTCAATGTTGCCCCTACCATTTTTCGTTCCATAGCCCTCTGGGTTGTCCTCAATTTAAGTAGAACCCTCTTGGTTAGCCTCCACGTTTCAGCCTCATAGGTGAGTACAGGCAAGATGCAACTGTTGTATACTTTCTTCTTGATTATGACTAGCAGCTTACCGGTATCGCTCAAGAGGAAAGTATAATGTGATACTTATCTAATCTGAATTCTGTTCCGCCGTTATCGCCAAGTATTCACTCCAGGCGATAGCGGGGACATGGCGCCGGTCGTCCCTGTGAGGTTGTAAGAAGAGTATTACGCGTTAATTAGGACCGTTGCATTACTGCGCCCTGCTCAAGGTTAAGCGGCTGTTCCCTTACGCCGATGTCCTTGCTTTAAAGCACCGTGCAACACATCGCGAAAACTAGGCTTCCTGAATGGATGCGCAAACGAAACTAGAAAACAAAGTATTCGCAGTTTTGTTGCGCAGAATAGATTGTCAAATCTCACAAAGATTCTCGATGTTCAGGTTGCAGGTTGATGTACACAACGAGATGGTCTTCCGGCCTATCCTCAATGTTATCGGAATCATCAGAGGCAAAGTGGAACCAGGTTTGTAGTGCCTACGCACAGTTTACAGCTGTAGTGTACGGATAAACGTCGCATAACTTTGTGTTGTCAACGCGAATCTTTAGCATGAGCACTACGCAGTAAAAAAAAAGAAAAAAAAGAAAAAGAAACAAAAGAGCATACTGTGAATGCGCTATGAACCACGCGATCTGGCTCCAAATTAAAAAAAAAAAAGTGTATGGTGTACGGCCTCTGACGTGTTGATGCAAACTTTCAACGCTCAATATAGCCGTAACACATCTACAGTATTACATTCTAGCAAATAGCAGCGGTCGCGTTGACAGTTTGGAGAGGTGGTGCTACAGGTAGTGGCGTCAGCTCGTCAGAGGTCGAGTTCCCAAAGCTATCCACAGGGAAGGACGGTTAATATGACAGGGTCAGTGATCGATAACCATGGCTCCGGCCAGTGATCGACCATATAACGTATGAACAGCACTGAGTGCAGGCATTCTGTTCCTGATTTGCTGACAGCAGCTCTGGCTTTCACTTAATCGCCATTTGGTGGCCAGTGTAACGTGTGAGCGAACCGTGACGAGGCGCTTGATGCGCGATTCGCAAGCAGGCGCGGTCTGTCTTAGCGATGATATCGACGTTTTCTAACATGGCACGGCCACTGAGGTGAACCGATCGGCGAGCGCAAGTGGCGGATGGTGTCGCTTCTTAAGCAGGAGCTTTCGGCGTGTAACTGGTGCAGATCGGTTCGTGATGATCGGCAGCCAGACGCACGACGACACGCGCGGCTCGGCGCATCCGCTACTGTCGGTGACGAAGCTGCTGCTTCAGAGCAAGGTCTTCTGTCACCTGCACAAGCACCACCGGTGGACGCCCCGACGCAGCCTCATGTTCGCGTTGTTCTACTCCGAGGAGACGAACTTCATGGGCTCCACCGAGTGGGTCGAGGAGTACATGAGCGTGCTGCAGAACAGTGCCGTCCTCTACATCACCGGAGGCATGCTTAGCGGTACGCGCGCTCATCGGTATATAGCTGCCGAGTTTTCCACCCACATGTTCCTCCCGTGTTCCACGTGTCTCAACAGACATAGGTCTAGCGCTTTTTAGACAGGGACGAAGGTAGAACACAGACACCACATGGAATGGTGGTGTCTGTGTTCTGCATGGAATGGTTTTAGTTTTCACTTTCGGCAAATACGAGTGAACATCGTCCAAGAACAATGATGAATGTATGACCGAATAAGAAGTCTAACTTATCAAATAACTTCCGACACACATCCGCCGAACAAGTGCGAGAGTTTTGCTGCAAGGAGCACAACCTGTGGTACTGCGAGGCAGCCTTCTTTTGGCACGTTCTCCGAGTTTATTATTTCCATTAAAGAGCGTTACCTTCGTAGCTATATCAAGATATTTCGTACTGGTCTGTCAACGGCAGCGCACTCTCTGTAACTGCTCTGTTCACGCCATTGCAAGTGTGGGAAAAGAGTCGGGAGTTCGCTGTCGGAGTTCGCCGTGAAAAAGGTCGATGGTGTCCAACGCAATGAAGCCCGATGCACCTTGCTTCCGTTCCGTGTCTACCTCCGACTACGAGACAGGTTACCCTGTTTTTAAGCCTTGGCAAAGCGCAAGTAACGAGAGCGATTTGTTTGCTTGTTTGTTTGTTGCAAATGCCGGTTTACATGCTCATACTGCGTCTCGGCAAAGCCAGCTACTTGGGTGTGGTAGCCAGAATTTGTTGAGCCATATCACCGAAAGGTGCGGCGTTTCCGAAATTCTAAAAACTGATACGGCTATTACTAATTGCTAGCAAATCTAACTGTAGCTAGACGCTTAACTATAATAATTATAAATTGCATACGAGAAACTAGTTAGTCAGCTCACTATAGTTGCATTAATCCCCCCCCCCCCCCCCCCCCCCCCCTTCTTTTTTATGTCTGCCAACACTGCTACAGTTGTGCCGCAGAGGCAATCCTCGTATCTCAAAAAGGTTATTTTAAGAACTTATCGGCGACCTTCCTTGAAACACAGAGTATATAATGCTCCCATGGGGCATGCCGTGCGATAAACGCGCTCCAACATTCCTCGCGCACCAAGCACCCATCTGTTGATTACAGGCAACAAGTTCGTGCCGAGGGCTACTCCGGGCCTTTCATGGTCAATACGTCACGTCGCTGAGCTGGTGAGTCGTTCCGAGTCGAGCTTCGACGTTCTGAGCAGGAGAAAGCTGGTGCGATTGCACTCAACTTGATTTTAATTTCAACCGTTTTTTTTTTTTTTTTTTTTTTATCGTTATCGACCGGGTCCATCTTTGAGGATTCCAATTGAATGCATAGCGGGTTGATGCTGCTGGTATTTAAGGTTTTAAATACTTTCGGCCCCTACCGCTCATATACAAAGCGACTGCTTATGTCTGGTAGTGCTTGAGTTGTAACAACCGAACAGGGGGATTTATTCTTCAGTTGAGAAGGTCATGCGGCTCTTCTGTATACTATGCAGCCGATGTCATGTAGTCAAACGTTCTGTTGGGCGAGTTGGTATAGGCTCATGTTGAAAAAAAAAAAAAACAGCTCGCAAAAGACTCAGGAGTAATACAGACAGAGAGGACAAGATTGTCCTGAGTGTATCTTTCTTCTGGTTCCTAGTGTTTTGTTAGCAAATATAGATATCATTCCTTAATATATGATCGCACTGGCTTCGCATACACGCACGGGAAAGAAATCAGTCTTATTCAGTTCGCATCTGGGCACGTTCATCGGGAACTTTTTCAATTGTTTTAACTGAAAGGTCTTCGATAAGGTCCGAAAGCTTGTTTTGAATCGAAGTTAAGGATGTTAGATAAATCCTAATTTTAAAAAAGATCAGGCAGTAATTTCGCTTAAGTACCACCGCGGTCACATTGTTTCCGCGCTTAGGTTCGCGTTTTTCGTGCTGTCCGCTTTGGATAGGAAAAAGGGAGTCGCGGAACGCTTTTTTTAATTTTTTTTTCTCGCTCTGCCGTGGGTAAGGGATCGAGGTTGAAGCCGGAGCAGCGAACATGCTTGGTCGCGACGAGTTGGGTCCGACAGGCTACTAGCAACTTGTTTTCCAGCTTCTCTGCCACTGTACACATATGCGCACTTGATGCCGCGCAAATGTATAAGGAACCGATATGTGCACGCACCAAGCGGTCGTATTCTGAGAATATGAAATACTGAGCGTTGCATTAACTGCTTACCTTTGCAGGTGCAGTCCAACGAGACGGTCAACCTTCTGCAAGAATGGGAACAAGACAAGGGAGCGCTAGCTCACATGGCAGTGTAAGCGCTGGTAGAACGACGCTCTTTTTAATGTGGCACAGAGGTCACCGAACGAACCGAGGCCAAAGTCGCAGCTGTGACGCGAAAGTTTGAAGTTTGACGCGAAAGTGGGTCGGAAATTGTCCTCGAGATTTGTTTTTATAACGTTACAGCAGCTGTAGATGGTTATCTCGTTCTGCAACTGGGTAATCAGCGCAGTCTTCTCGCCTCTTCTGAGAGCCTTCAGCTAATTATCCCTCTCTCCGTTATTAAATCTATTTTGTTGGCCGTGAAGCTGCGCGTATATGTACCTGTCGAGCAGGTTGTTTGTTATTTTGAGAATTTCTGTAGCACAGCATATCTGCGTGACATTTTTTTTCTTTTTCTCACCTTACAAGTTTCGGCAGGAAGCGTTTGGCGAAGTTTGTTTCGTACTTTCGCAGTAGGACGAGCGAAAATACCTACTGGGTGCCAGCAGTATGCTCTGGAAACACGTTACCGCGGGATGTTCCGGTTTTGTCCAGCAGTCGTACACTCGAATTACTGTTTTTGTCTTTCCATCATCCGTTACTACACATGCAGTGTATTGTATATGATCGCTTTAGCGTTATTCGGTTCAACTGTGCTTCTCAAAACCTCCGACCTTTTTTCTGCAGCAAGGCGCTGCACTGGCATAAGGATATGTTCCAGTCAGGAGGAATCCTCCTTCTGATACGACGTCCTGACACGTGATTTATCGAAATTAGACTGATGGTGCTTCGAATGGCGAATGAATATAAACACTAAAAAGAATATGTTAATGCGACTCACTACCCGCAGCCAGATTGTCAAACGCCTATTGTATTAGCAACGCTGAAATCGAGTCTGTGGAATCTTTTTAAATATTTAGCAGTGCATTTAACCCCTAATTTGTCATTGAGTAGACATATAACTCATCTTTTGAATGACACATATAAAACTCTGGGTTTTATCCGCCGCTCTCTATTCAAAGCTAATACAGATAGATACTCGACTAATTGCTTATATAACACTGGTGAGACCGAAACTTGAATACGCATCATTTATCTGGACTCCTCATCAACTGCACCTTATTAATAAATTTGGGGACACTTCAAAACAGAGCCAGTCGATTCATCACGCGACAGTGCTCACGCTATTCAAGCCTATATCTGCAATACATAAAATACAATATTAGGCTCTAAGCGTTAGAAAGCAGACGAAAGCAATCATGCCTTGCGTTTTTTTTTTTTTTTTTTTTTTTTTTAGAAACCGTACTATAACTCAACATCCTTCTCCGAACCGTTAGTTAGGCCCGCTACGCAACTTCACGATAAAAAAAATGAACCCTCGTTTGCACGAACCGACGCCATCAGAATTTCATTTCTACGCCTAGCGATAAGAGAATGGAATGCCCTGCACTTTTCTGTAGTTAACGTCATCGATCATGATAACTTTATCTCACTACTCAAAGGCAGCCTAACAGCCTAGCGGGAAATATTCGCTTTTTGGTTCGTTTGTTCTTCCTTCTTCCTTTTTACTTCGTTTTCCCTATTGTGTGTAACGCTTGCATATGTTAGTACTCTTAGTCGTGTCATAGTCGAAATATTATCTGCTGATTTTCGATTTATTGTTCTTCCCTTTACATTGCCACAGTGCTGCTGCTCTTTGTTCGTCGCATCTTTTGCTCGATACCTCCCCCCCTTGTTTCGGTGTATGCCTAATAGCCACTTTTTGTTTTGTTTTTTCTTGCGCCGGCATATTACTGTTATATTCTGCGTATCGCAAAACGTTAGCCTATAGTTGTTAACGGGTGCCACGCGCGGACATCACGTGGCGCTAGCCCAGCATGTGGTACGAAAAGTACAATGGTACAATGGGCCGCTTGAACATTCGCAGCAGAGAGTCTCGAATTCTTGCTAGCACAACTTGCCTACTCTTCCTTTTAAGCATTGCTCTGCACGATAGTCAATCCTGCCTCGCTAAAATCGTCTGTGCTTGCCTCAGACATTTTCCGCCACGCTCATGGTTTCCCGCTTTAAGAAAGCACGCTGCGTTGTCTACATGACGCTGTATGCTTCAGGCACAACAACACAACAGATAGAGCAGATAGAATTGATTTTCGTGATAAGCTAACACGTGTGCCATCCTGAATAGACTGCACCCTTTGCATTCTTTTGGCACTGCATTTCTGTTTTTTTTTTTTTTTTTCCTGTTCGGAGTTATTTCGCCTAGTTGGACTTCTGCGTCTTACTGTAATTTTTGTCTCTCTTGCTTCCGCTTGTTTCCTGTTATTTCATTCAGATGTATTTCTGCATTTTTTCTGTATTTCTCGTGTTTCTTATTCTCGCTTGATTTCGTCGTATTTTGAATTTTTTTTTACCTTTTCCCATGTTCAAGAAATATAGACCATGTTAATTCGCCTCCCCTTATGTAATTCCCTTGGGCCCGTAAGGAGAAAATAAATTAAGTGAAATGAAAGTAAGCGGTTTGATTTGGCGTCGACCTTATCGCTTGATATGTCAGCCTTCTACATTAATGATCATCATTCAGCTTTATTCCACTGTTGTTTAGTTGTACAGGAAACTAGTAAACCAGAAAACTTTTTAAACCTCAGTGGGGGGGGGGGGGGGGGGGGGGGTATATTTTGCCGCAATGATAACTCGAGTGCAGAAACAAGCAGCGAACATGTTAGCACAGATCCCAGTGCAGATGTCTGCCCTAACCCTCCGTGGTGACGCGAGGGTTTAGGCGCTTAACTTCTGAGGACGCGGGTTCAATCTCTGCCGCGGTGGCCGCTTCTAAGTAGAGCGACCACTTTCCAACGCGCCATTGTATATTGTGCGATGTCAGAGCACGTTCAAGAGCCCCAGGTGATCGAAGGTTCTAGAGTTCTCTACCACGGTGTCTCTTATAGCTGATAGCGCTTTGGAATGCTGAGCCCCTTTAAAACCAAACTAGCTTTCTGACGTCATTATTATTATTTTTTTTCTTTACAGGGCGATGCCGCCAATGGGTCTAGGAGATGAAACGGCATTGACGTTTGGTGCCGGCGTTCCATCAGTTTTCTTTCAGTTTATGGTGAGCAACCCACTATAGTCTTCTACTGCGTGCCATAGGTGATTCCTTTGCAGAGTTCAGGCTGGAAAGAGTAGGTTTAGCGTCTTATAGTTGCGTTCGCCTCCCTATTGGCACATTAGTAGTGCGTTCTGCCGTTGATTTGACGGGTTTGAGCCCCGGCCACAGCAACTTCACTTATCAAAAAAAAAAAAAAAAAAAAAGAATTGTTTTGGCAGTCATAGCTAACATCAGCGAGCCGCTTTCCGGGGGAGGAACCACACCCGCACGCACACACACACACACACCCGCACACACACACGCACGCACACACGCGCACACGCACACAAGCGCACACGCGTGTAAGTCACATGTCTTATCCATTAGGCTGCGTTTCCTTTTAGTCTGTGTTTGCACGCTTTTAAGCTGAAATTGCACAAAGTGTATATTGATTAGAAATACTTCGGTTAACCTCGTTTTCTCAATTCAAAATAACAGTCATGCGTAAAGCGCAAAGCAAAATGGAAAACGAATACTATCGCCAACGCATTCCGATTACGAGCGGTAGCGAACGCACTGTATGAGTGATTTCCTACTTGGTGCCTTAATCTAACGTTAAGAATTTTCTAGCCAAGGTTACGGCCTTGTTTAGCACTCCCGTTCTGTGGTCCCTGAGTAGTAGGGTTTATTATTTTATTTATTTTTCTAAATTGGTGCGTCTGCTCCCATCTTAGTGTGCGGTGCGATGCTCGAGTGTGGAGCGGTTCACGGGGACTGATAGAAGTGCGCGTTGAGATATCCCTAGCGAGAACGACCGTGACCTACTTGGTGCCTTATAGTGCGTTTTCTAATGTAACGTTAAGAATTTTCTATCGAAGATTATGGCCTTGTTTAGCACTCCCGTTCTGTGTTCCCTGAGTAGTAGGGTTTATTATTTTAATTATTTTTCGAAATTGGTGCGTCTGCTCCCATCGTAGTGTGCGGTGCGATGCTCGAGTGTGGAGCGGTTCACGGGGACTGATAGAAGTGCGCGTTGAGATATCCCTAGCGAGAACGACCGTTACGGGATCTGTGACTGGCTCACTCAGGGGTGAGCCTGAAGTATAATTTAAATGCAGTATGCGCTTTGTAGCTAGAGTCCGCGGTAGTCCTTTTTTTTCTTTTCTGAATTGTGCGTCTTTGGGCCTTCCCCTTTCTTGCTTGCTTTATCTCTATCTCTTACGTTATTCAAATGTTCTTATAACCCTTTGGTTCAACTTTGCGGCTGTTTTTCTCAAGTCCCACGATTCTTAGCCCCTTGCCTTCTCCCCTTGTTACTTTTCTACGTGGCGGCAGATTACTTCCCCAGTCCCCTGGCTCCCACTTGCTCAACCTTCCTGCTTTCGCCGCCACATCAAACAATCGCGCAAGCAAAAAAAAAAATAAAAACCGAGCCCTGCTGTACCAGCCGGTCATGGAAGGGACCGTGTCGGTCCTGAAATGTTGAGACCTTCTTCCTTTGGTTGGTCTAGGGTCTCTCTCTGCTGAACGTACTCTTGCATGTGAAGATATCGCGTTTCGAGTTCCCGAGAGACATATATATATATGTACACGGATCGCTTAGAAGGAATGCAGTGTCACGTGTGTTTAGAAACGCGACGGATACCCACGCAGCACCGGCACGAAACGGAAAGCATGTACCCGGGCCTGGGCACGGCCCAGGACTCTTACTCGCTGGTGGAGAGGCATGTGGACCCCAAATTTCACCTGAGCCGCATGGAGGCGCAGGCGCAAGCGCTGCTGGCGCGCCTCTGGGCCGATCGCACGCTCCTGCCCATGGACGTGCTCGAGCTGGCCGAGTGGATCAACTTCCGAGTCAAGGACTTCACCAACAGCCACCGGATGTCCATCGAAGCCAACCAGCTGTCACTAGGTCTGTGGGAGCCACTTCGCCTGTTGGGAACCTCGTCGGAACCATATCGGCAACGCGTTCGCATCCTTCCGTTATCAATCCACGGATCAATCGCTTCTTCTTTTCGTATGACGTTCGCATGTCAACAGAAAAGCAACAATCGAATCCGGTCTTGTAACATTTCTCTTCGTCACTTCATCACTAGCCTTTGTCTTACAAAGAGACTTTTTATTTTTTCGCTGTAAACATGGTATAAATCGGCATCAAAACTAAGCCACCTCACAAGTTATACTACAGCAGGAGGTTTTTGAGGCGGAATAGAGCCGCTCGTGTAGGATGACTTGCGTACTACATACAATAAACCGACCCTCGGCAACCAGTTGCTCTTCGCGAAAGCACGAAGCTCACGGTCCAACTTTATTTCGAAGTTCGTCATCACCATCACGACAGGCTCTGACAGACATCAGCAGTCCGTTCCACTGCATGAAGCAGCGTTCCAGAAGAGCACGAAAAAAAAAAAAAAAAAAAAGAGAAGTTGTGCGAGCACTAAGCGACGCCTTCCTGGTATCCGCAAGAACAATCCCACATAAATTAACGATTCACTCTGTCAACAAATTTTGGAAACTGCTTAATGAGAGTATCCACGCACTTCTAAGCAGCCTAAATCGCTGCAGGCATTCTACCTTGTTTCTTATTTATAGTAATAGTTTGACCTGAATAGTTGTTATTACCAGATTACGTACCAGAAATTTTGCTCGTCTTCCGTAAAGAACCATTGAATTTTTCCACATATTGTATATACATGTATAACTTCACAACAACCATTATATATCCGCAAATCCTCCCTCGGGAGGCTTCTAGCTTTTAACTATCTTTTTCTTTTTTTGAAAGTGCGCCCCATCGGTTTTTTGTCGCAATTCTAATTACTCGTTGTGAGTGCAGGCCAAACCTAACAAGCATAACTTTGCTATGTATATCATATGCTTAGACCATTCATATCAATTTGTCCACAAAAAAAGTCTCATAATATTCCACAGTTTCCTTACAATTATTTTCAGAAACATAGCCCATTGGTTTTCTATGCCAGATTTAACTGCTTTCTGCGAACACAGGGGAAACTTTACAGGCAAACTTTTGCCAGGGATCGGAAGCTCAACGTGTGTGACGGTGTCTACGCACACGTTACGCACACGAAGTAAAAGTAAGTTGTAATAAGCAAGAAGTAGTAAGTAATAAGTAGTAGTAGCAGTAGTAGTAGCAGCAGTAGTAGTAGTAGTACTAGTAGGAGTAGTAGTAGTATTAAGTAATAAGCAATAAGTAGTGTCTTAAGGGGTCCCAGAGTTCTAGACTTCAGTAAGTCCTGTGTTTTTTCCGCGGAATAACGGTAGGCAGTCAAGAAGCGTCGCAGTGGTGGCTGCCACCGCGGTTCGCAGGACTGTGAACAGGACCTGCATAAAAGTGCGCCTTTTACTCAAAAGAGTATATCAATCTCCGTAGTTGCTGGCCGATACGTTGGACATGACTGCTCAGATTCCGAGCGCGCCAACTGATCACAGTGCGCTGCTGAAAAAGAGAGTTTTCTTAAATCTTAAGCGCGAGTACATCTAAATTGTGCCCTTTTAAACAAAGGAGTCTCGGGAAATTTTGAGGGTTGAAAGAAAGGGTTGAAAATGTTCGAAACGTGACGGTTACGAGTATGTTTCGATGCTATATCTAGTACCACCTTTTCCTCTACGGGTCCTAATAACTGACGGCACTTGGTTTCTTATTGCAAATGCTGATTATGCTTTTCTTTCAGAGTCTCTCAAGCAGAGTGCCGAACACTTCGTTGATTCGGCGCGAGAATTCATGAACTGGACACAAAAAATCAAACAAGGAAAGTGAGTGCATTTCTCGTGCTTCTTACTGTATAGCACGGACCGTTGACACGGCGTGATCAAGCGATCTCAATACCATAACGCTGCTTCAAGTGGCAGTGGTTTTTTTAAACAGAAATAAAAAAAAGGGGGGGGGGGAGCTGCCGGTGGCGGCAATTACTAATATCTTAGGCACCCGAGGTGCGACCGGCGTGAAAGGAAAGGGATGCATGGACATGGAGAAGATAACGAGGAGACGTACAGAGGGGAACGATAGCAGAAAAGGACAGAAGAAGCTTTGTACGTTATTTACGGCAATTTCGGCTCATATGCGAGAGTTGTAATAGCATACACAGAGGGTGTTCAAAACTAACTTTTAAACAAACGATGAAAACACTGTGAAAGCCGTTTTTGCGAGTTAATTCACTCGACCAGGCGTACACAGTGATACGATAATCGTCGTTAGTTTCCTTCATTGACTTCTTTTTCCTATAGCTGGTGTCCCGAACTGCCCGAAAAAATGGGCAATATTTATTGAGCCACAGTGCAAGGGAAATTGCGTTTTCGAGATTCTGAAAACCATATGTCGGCACCATGAAGAGGGGCTCACTCACAATCGCACTCAGACCAGTGACACTCAGCTCCAGTCACACTCACATCCACTCGACGTACTCACACTCATGCTTGCTCCCATTCACCGCCACTTGCTCACACTCATGGCCACTCCCATTCAATTCCACTCACTCGCGGTCACTCTCATACTCGTCCACTCATTCACACTCATGCCCTCTCCCATTCACGGCCACTCACTCACACTCGTGCTCACGCCCGCTCCCATTCGCGTCCACTCACACTCATGCCCGTCCATACTCGCACACATTCACCCACACTCACACTCATGGCCACTGTCATACACGTCCACTCACTCACACTCACTCTAATGCCTGTCCGCACTCGCATCCACTCACTTGCGCTCACACTCATGACCGCTCCCATTCGCGGCTATTCACTCACACTCATGATCACTCTCATACACGTCCACTCACTCACACTGGCCCTCATGTCCGCTCCCATTCACGGTCATTCATTCACACTCATGCCCGTCGTCGTCCACACTCGCATCCACTCACTCGTACTCACACTCATAGCTGCTCCCATTCGTGGCCGCTCACAATCACACTAATGGCCGGTCCTGTTGACGCCCACCCACTCACATTCATGGCCACTCCCATTAAAGGCCACTCACTCACACTCATGGCCGCTCCCATTCCCGGCCACTCACTCACACTCATGGCCGCTCCCATTTGTGGCCACTCACACTCATGGCCACTCCCATTCAAGGCCACTCACTCACACTCATGGCCATTCCCATTTGTGGTCATTAACTCGCACTCACACTCATGGCCGCTCCAATTCGCGGTCACTCAATCACACGCATGGCCGCTCCCATTTATGGCCACTCACTCGCACCCACACTCATGGCCACTCCCATTCAGGGCCACTCACTCACACTCATGGCCATTCCCATTCGTGGCCATTCACTCGCACTCACACTCATGGCCGCTCCAATTCGCGGTCACTCAATCACACGCATGGCCGCTCCCATTTATGGTCACTCACTCGCACCCACACTCATGGCCACTCCCATTCAGCGCCACTCACTCACACTCATGGCCATTCCCATTTGTGGCCATTCACTCGCACTCACACTCATGGCCGCTCCAATTCGCGGTCACTCAATCACACGCATGGCCGCTCCCATTTATGGCCACTCACTCGCACCCACACTCATGGCCACTCCCATTCAGGGCCACTCACTCACACTCATGGCCATTCCCATTTGTGGCCATTCACTCGCACTCACACTCATGGCCGCTCCAATTCGCGGTCACTCAATCACACGCATGGCCGCTCCCATTTATGGTCACTCACTCGCACCCACACTCATGGCCGCTCCCATTCGCAGCCACTCACGCAACCTCACGACCACTCTCATACGCGTCTACTCACACTCACGGCGTGAGTGTGAGTGATGCGATATGAGTGCACTCATGCGTGAGTGCGCCGACCTATACAGAAAACAGATGTGGTTATTACTGCGAGCTACCGCCACTAAATGCAACCAGGGCCTATCGGTAAAAGATGAAGTTTATCGGATGGTGTGGTTTTTGATGTTGATTCATGTTGATGAAGCACCCAAGCCGTATTACAAAGCGGTTTAACGTCCCAAATAGGCATTGTCTATGAGGGACGCCATAGGGAGGGCTCTATGTTAATTTCGACCATCTTGGGTTTCTTAACATTCACACTGTCGTTGCACAGCACACGGGCGCCTTGCGTTTCGCCTCCATGGAAACGCAGCCACAGCGGCCGGGATCAACCCCGCCTCCTCGACGCCCTAACCACTAAGCCACCGCGGCTGGGCACTTAATTGAATTACCAGCTGACCAGCTAATGGGGTGCACCTTTTTATCACCTAATTCCGTATCTTTTTTTTCGCTTTCGCTCATTTTTCTATCACTTGGCGGAGACTTCTTTTCCGGTGTGAACCAGATACGGAGCACACCCTGAGCCGTTGTGTGGCTGAAATCCGTCCAAGATCATCGATTGAAGCTGTCCAGAGAGAAAAATGGGGAACATGGAGATAAGAGAATACTTCCGCGCTTCACATCGAAATGGCAGGAAAAAAAAATGATAATGAAACAAAGAGATAAGAACATTTTCAGGCCCCTCATCGAAGCGGCCAGGTGAAAAACCTGAGAGACAACGCTTCGCGAGCGGCGCTCAGCATGGAAACGACCGACAGAGAAACGCCATAAAACGAGAAATGTAAGCCATAAATAATCAAGGCACAGCAATTCATTTACGCCAGTTTTATAGAAACTCGGGCAAAAAAGTTACGATCACTTACTTAACTAAGCTACAGCTTGGTTAGTGCATTCGACAAGAGGGGCTGCTGCGGCTGCTTAGTCATTGCGTGATCACTTTGGCACACTTTGCTACAAACAGCTGAAACCATTAAGCAGCAGCATTCTCGAATGACGGCGCACGCCGATTGTTTAACTAGGCGGCCTCACCAGGTGGCCTTGTTTAAATTATTTTCTTTATTCAGTATCCGGGTTCGAACTTGACCGCGGCGGCCTCGTTTCGATGTAGACTCGGGTGACGCAAAGACGTTCATTTGTTGTGCAGTGTCAGTGCACGTTAAATATCACCAGGTGGTCGAAATTATGCCGTAGCATTCTACTACGACACATCTTTCTTTCTCTCTTCTTTCACTTCCAAATTCCTTCCTTCCCTTACGGCGTGGTTGAAGTGTTCACCGAGAAGTGTGACAAATACTGCGCCCAGCTGTCCTTTCGTATAAACCGAATTACATTTTTGTATTACCCCGGAGATTTTTTTTTTTTTTTTACATTAGTGACGGCCTTTCCTGAAACACCTATATTCTAAACCTAAAGGCACGGTTGCTTGTTTTCCTAGGCTGCTTCATTCGACAAAATACTTGAATTACACCCATGCTGAGACGTGTCCTCCGAGTTTCTAACTCAGTGTGAATAAGAAGAGAAATGGCTATCAGCTTCAGCTCTTGCTCTACGCCACTGGTAGACAAAACGACGTGAGAAGCAGCCGCCTCACTGAGGGAGGAGTTCCACGCTGCTCGCCACCTTTCTGCATGTGCAATTACTTGGATTGAGTTGGAAATCTTAAGTCAAATGTCTTAGGACGGGGACGTGCTGCGAGAATTCTACCAAACTGAATAGTCGAGTAATGTGACCTTAAGTGACGTGCACGCTAACTGGAATACATAGAAGGCTTAATGAACTTAATTAATTGAGATTCACGACGGCAGTTGTCTTACTTGGTGTCCGCCCGCCCACGAAATCTACGCTCATAAACAGCTTACGTCCACTAATCTTAGCTCATTTTTAAAACTTCCAAGTTTGAGCATCCGGTATAAGCTCACTCGGATATCGCAGGTTACTATATATGTAGGAGCACACAGCTTCACACGCCTCTGCGCAAATATTTAAAAATGGATTCGTGATAAGAGTGCAATTGCAGTTTCTATCTATGACACGTTTCAACATACATTTGGCTGCTCCAAGGCAGTTGAATTGTTTGGATACCTCATTACCAGCATTAAAAAAAGAGACGCTACTGTTGCGGAAATTTCTCTTTGCGGTACACACATAAGAAAAGATCCCGCCATATTTGAGTCGAGTGGACGTTTGAACCTTGGCTGAAGCGGTCACGCTGACCCCTTCAGTCCAGGAGAGGTGCGCATTCTTTCTAACACGCGCTAGAGACCGCACCCTCGGGCTAGTTTTTACGAAGGAAAAAGAGAAAGAGAGGAACGAGTCACCACCTACGCAACGCCTTTTGCTAGCGTTGCTACCTTGGGCGATTCTTAATTGTGGCACACAAAAATGTCTTAAAAGTAACATGCACGTGTGTCTAGCTGTTCAAAAATGCCTATGTCCACATTGAATTATACATATAGTCATCATCATCATCATCAGCCTGGCTATACCCACTGTAGGGTGAAGGCCTCTCACATTTCTCCACTTAACCCGGTTCTGTGCTAGCTGCACCCACCTGACCCCCGCAAATTTCTTAATCTCATCCACCCACCTAACTTTCTGCCACCCCCTGCTACGCTTTCCTTCTCTTGGAATCCAGTTTGTTACCCTAAGCGACCATCGGTTATCCCCTCTTCGTACCACATGTCCTGACCATGCCCATTTCTTCTTAATTTCTACTAGAATATCAATAACTTGAGTTATTTCTCTGACCCACTCTGCACGCTTCTTATCTCTTAATGTTACCGCTTCCCTTTTTCGTTCCATAGCCCTCTGTATTATGTTGCATATATAGCCTAGAAAAGACACATTATCATAGAGGTCCCTCTCCTGATGTAAGTCGAGAGAGTCTTGTTATCCATACATACTGGATTGAAATGCGCTGGACGCTCTGCGTTTCCCAGCATTTCAGAAATGTCTTATGGTAAGGGCATAGCAACGCTGTGTGGTAGTTCACACTTCTCGCGCGACCGAGAAAGCAGGGTAATTGGGCTACGTGGGCTACGTGGGCTACTCAAGGCTCGCGACAACCTTCCCTTCCTCCGCTTTCGAGCAGATTTACAAAGGCTGGCGTTCCGCTCACCACGCTGGGCGGCCTCACGGGAGTGGCGACAGGCCCGCATAGAGAAACATACTTACGTAAAGAGCGGACACTTCCATAGGGCCCTGCGGCCGAGCAGCGCCAGCGCCCCGAGCGGCTGGTCAGACCGCTAATATCGTCCTCCGAGATTTTCGGCATGTTATTTGCTCTGTTTCAGTTTCGCTTTCGATAGAAATCCTTTCAACTCTGACTTACCTTAAGTTGTTAAAATATTCCACTACATCGTCTAGTGTTGCACGCAAGTGCTTTAACGATGCCATGCATACGGACGTATTAAAGTCGCGGATCGCAACCTCTTTACTGGAAATACCGGCAAGGTTCTCGCACAAAATAAGCGTGGCTGACTTAGTTCATGCAGGTTAGAATAAAGCGATCAGAGCTGTTGTTATTTCAATTTTTTGCCGTTATTGAGCCGCTTTTCTCAGTGGCACACAAGGAGGCAGTGGTTCCATACAAAAAATGTTTATTTTCTTGTTTACATATTGAATGGCAGAGAAAGAATACTCGATCACACACTTTATAAAATACATCATATTACAAAGAGAAACAAGATTGAAGGTATAGTGAAGCACGCGGAACAGTGTCACGATGAAGAAATTTCGCATACCGGCTGTGTGTTAGGAGTTGAGAGCTGGGAGACACAAGTAAGGAGGAAAAAATGCAGGCACAGCCCGCGCGGAATTTCTGTAAATCAGCCTTGATCAGTAGGCTGTTCAGAAATTTAAACACACCACACTGAATACATAATAGTAACCCAATGCTATGCTTATACTCATGATCGCGGACAAAATTGCCCTCTGCTCGTACGGCAAAGGTATAACAGGGAATCCACTGTTAGCGACTAATAGCAGTATATGTCGTCAAAATGCAGGCCCCGAACAGGCAGCAGCGCTTTTTAGACCCCAACGAGAATACTTTAGCCATGACAAGGAATTCGGCATGTAAAAATGGTGCTTACGAAGCGGCAAAAGCCCATGCATTTTGCAAACACAGCGAAGTAAACACAATTCGCAAAACGATTACAAATGCGCAACACGCAGTTCTTGTAGGGCCGAATAAATGTTTGTGTTAAGATACATCTCAGCCACCGAAAAATTCTTTGTCTTAAAGCTCTCTTAGAAAAATACGCAATCGAAGGAATGCACATGTACTTCAGAAAAACACGACCCAAAAACATACAGTAACTACACACTAAAAGTGTTTCACGGCTCCTATTCTATGTTACACATGCAAAATACGTTCACGTTGCTCAACAAACGACTTGCTAAAAGCGTTCTCAGCTCAAAAGCAACAAAATTATTTCTGTAGACAAAAGGAAACAAGTTACCGACCAAACGAGGTGACGCATTGAAAAGCACGGTGAGGTGGGCGTAACCGGCGGCACATGACCGGCGCAGCATTAACGTTAATATGGAAAGAGCAAGGAAAGCATACGCTTTGATGCAAGCCGGTGTACGTATGATAAGCTATCTACCTTTGAGGTGGAGTGGAAGCGAACATCGCTACGCCGCCTCGCGGGTGGTCAGACCCTTACTTGCTCGGCCGCGAAAAGGCTCGAGTGTCCGCTCTTTACGTAAGTATGTTTCTCTAATGTTTCTCTATGAGGCCCGGGCGATTTCGTCAACAAAGGATGGCAGGCTGGCATGGCGCTCAAACATTTTATTTGGCGAGCTTGTGCCCACAAACTGAAAAATACTCGTCGATGGCGTCGAATGTTTAAATCTCCCGCAGTACTCGAGCGGGCGCCTGAAACACTGACAGCATTGCACAATCTCGCGTAACGTAGAAACCGACACACGTGACCAGTGCCGTTCTAGAGCGCTCTGGTCGCGTCTGGCGTGACAAAGGGAGTGATAAGGCAACGTGCCCCCAGCGATAAACAATGAGAGTAAAGACAAATATAAGAACAAACGCGTGAAAAATCGTCGCGATATTATGCGCCCAACAGTTTTGGCTAGCAGCGATTGTAAAGTGACTCTTTAAACCCGATGTTTAGGATTTTGCAACCTTTTGATCCTGCTTTTCTTTTGATATCCTGCTATTCTGATGAAACCGTGCTGCCCCTTAGCTTTCAGAAAATAAATTACACTTAGGCATCCACGACATCAAAAACACTTCTTTGGTCCATTTCATCTTCTCATCTCGGGCGTAATTTTGAGATATTTTAGAGGCTTTATTCGCATTTTTCTTGCCAAAAAAAGGTCTTTTTAAAATTTGACTCCAGAGAATTTCGTTAGCATTCGATCAGAAAATATATTAAGCTTAAGTATTCGCAATTTTAAAGTCTTTTCCATCCTTTTTTCTTGGTCCCATCGAGCGGGAAGGTGCGAGTTCAAAGGCTTTACCGCAATTTTCTCCAAAAAGCGTTTTTTGAGTTTCATGTACATATCCTTTTTTCAAAAACTAAGACGTTTAAGACGTTAGCAAATAACGTTTACCATCGATTTCAGTCAATGTATTCTACTTGACGAGCTAAAATCAATAATCAATAGGATAAGTCAGTTTGTTTTTATGACATAAAAACCCTCGTGGGAAGGGGGGAGGGGGGGGGGGGCGAGAAGAAAAAATCATGTCTTCGATTCGCATAATCTATAGTTGCGGTTGTTCAGTATAACAGTTTCTACTCCCATACAAACTGTCAGGGCTCTGCATCTAGTGGAATTTGGGAGAAAAGGTACCAAGTTTTACATGATTATCATGGTTAGTGGTGTACTCGGGAGAACGTATTAGAACACCTTTCGGGACGCAGGCGCTAACAAATGAGCACTGCGGCACAGCAGTGTCGACTGACATGGTTTGCAGAAAGTGCTAACCCAGCTATATTCTCCCTGCAGCCCGATGTATGCGCGCATCTACAACGACATCGTCGTCCGGCTACCGAAGGTTTTCCTCACCCCCAGCGGTGTCCCGACACGGCACATCACTCACAAGTGAGTTCTCCGGCCATCTCTCGGGTCGGCCCTGCTTTTCCTAACGTCTGCAGTCCTTTCGCAGGCATCTGTTGCACTCTCCCGAGGGGCTCCCTTTTCCCGGCCTCCAGGACCTCATCCGGCATCGGCCCGTCAACAAAGATGCATTCGGCCACATGGTGGCACTCATCACGGAGAGCATCATCCAGGCAACCGAAATGCTGCACTTCTCGCCCCTTGTGTGACATTAAATTCACTGCACACCGCATCGCCCACCCACTGCCCATTCATTCTTCTCTTTCACCATGAAGCATTTCGCGCTGTTTGTAATGTTTAATATACGCGTAATGTTTAATGCGCACACTCCAACGCGATTTTCAGGTTATTGTAGTTGTTTCGATCGAACCGACAAAATACATTCTTCGTATGATCACTTAACATTCCAGTAAAAAATGAGCGGGCATTATGCAGGAACCAAGTGGCTATAGCTATAGGCCCTCTCATGTAAGTACCTTCTCGCATAAATGGAGCTTTGTAGCTCTTCAAACCAAGCAGGCTCAGCTTGATCGCCTTCAGATCGCGTCGCAGAGTGCGATTTACTGTGCCGCCGCATTGCGTATTATAGACTGGGGGGAGCAATACATGTAACCAAAATGACCTCCCTTTGAACAGTTAGACTGTTTAGAACTACTCTGAGCAACACCAACTTGTCACGCGGGGTGCAGGGGTTCCCGAGTGTTCAGGCCGGAGAGCTCTGACCTGCAGAGCCCCTTTCCCGTTTGTTTGCAGCGTGAGCTGCTCCTCTAAGGTTAAGGAGGGTATCCAGGGGCAGTCGTGAGGTTCCGCAAGCCAATCCAACTTGCGAAAGAAGAGTTCCACGTAGCAATGTGAAAGAAGGCGAGTGCAAGCACCAGGCTCATTGAGAGATGCAGTTCACTAAAGCTTCAGACTTCGTCATTGAGATGCGTGCATATAGGAGAAAAAGAAATGTGGAAAACACTTAAAATTCGCATTTAAGGTTATGACGAGACAGCTAGCGCTGAAGGCTCTCACCTGCGGATCTCCTGGCAGATCCTCGCGCGCATACATGCACTGCTTTCGTCGCCTAGCCAAGAATCCCTTAATTTGTGCCTCGTATTTCTCACGCACTCATTAGCGCACAATCGCAAGCTACCGCATTATATACAAGAACAATCGACGTATAAGTCCCGCTTTAACCAAGCCACGAACGTGCCGGACCTATCTCAAAGGAACTGCCAGAGTTGACGGCTCCTGCCAACTCTGCCATGCCACGTGGTCTCGTCACGGCACACGATACCGCCGACCAATAAGTGTTCGGCCACCGTTCTTGCTTGTTACCACCAGCCAGGGCCATGTCCGGGACTTTTCGCACACAACGCCAACCTAGATTTTCGAACTGAGCCCTTTAGCGTTGTCGCGTTAAAATTTGTACAGCTAAACTTCTATAGAGGCTTAGCGGTAGAAATTCTGAAAACCCATAGAGGCTTAGCGCATCAGTCAACGTAAACTGACACCTCCGACTGGTTTGGATTGGTTGAAAGCCCTGAAACGGCCGTCTTATAAGACTCCATTTCAGCCGCGTAATAACTGTTATAAGTATTCTTTTTTTTTTTTTCCAAGAACGGTAACTGACTGGAATAACCTTAGTGACAATGAAGTTTTGCAACCGTCACTAACATCACTTGCTTCCCTCCTTAGGTAATAGTGTTTTATTAGGACGTTGTTTTATTACTTCAGCCTGCCACTGTTTGTTTGTACACCCCTGCGCAAAAGTGGAGAGACCACGCGAATCGCTGCAATTAATATTTTTCTGTATAAAACAATGCACCTGACAATTTTTTTGGGCGAGATGGCAAGCATATTAGTGAGGCCACCCTATGCATACCCTAAAATAACTACACCGTCAGAAAAAGCTGGCTTGCAGTTTTGTCCAAACGCATGGTCTCTCCACTTTTGAGCACGGGTGCATTGCCATTGCATTGTGTCTTGATATCTTATTTTATATATGTATATATATGTATATATATATATATATATATATATATATATATATATATATATATATATATATATATATATATATATATATCAAGACACAATATAGATATCAAGACACAATTCAATAAAAAAAAGGACATAAAGTAGCATCCCCACGCTTTTCCTTGGCCTCGCCGACTGTTGGTTTCTTTCCTTCACATATATATATATATATATATATATATATATATATACAACAACTACACCGTCAGAAAAAGCTGGCTTGCAGTTTTGTCCAAACGCATGGTCTCTCCACTTTTGAGCACGGGTGCATTGCCATTGCATTGTGTCTTGATATCTTATTTTATATATGTATATATATATATATATATATATATATATATATATATCAAGACACAATATAGATATCAAGACACAATGCAATGGCAATGCACCCGTGCTCAAAAGTGGAGAGACCATGCGTTTGGACAAAACTGCAAGCCAGCTTTTTCTGACGGTGTAGTTGTTGTATATATATATATATATATATATATATATATATATATATATATATATATATATATATATATATATATATGAAGGAAAGAAACCAACAGTCGGCGAGGCCAAGGAAAAGCGTGGGGATGCTACTTTATGTCCTTTTTTTTTATTGTTTACTTGGATAATCACAGAAATTAGTAATGTAATATTATTAGGGGAAAGATAATTAAACACAAAGTAGCAGAAAAAACAACGTGCCGATGGTGGGAACCGAACCCACGACCTCCGAATATCGCGTCCGGTGCTCTTCCAACTGAGCTACATCGGCCGCTGTCCCCCCTGCTATTTGCTTGGGTATTTATGTTATCTGTATACGAACCTTGAGAGTGTTCACCAGCGCCACCCTCAACCATAGCGGCGGACGTAGAACGTCCTTTGTTTCCGCCAGCGTCACGTAGAACGTGATCAAGAGCGAGGGCGAAAGCTGTGCTAGAACCCTCTTACGCTACCTAAGGCTTCAAGACTGCCAGAACCGAGACCCCCGTAAGCTACAAGCAGATCAATTAGGGGAAATGAGGGTGCTCGTTATAATACATCAAGGAGAGAAACTAACAGTCGGCGAGGCCAAGGAAAAGCGTGGGGATGTTACTTTATGTCCTTTTTTTTATTGTTTACTTGGATAATCACAGAAATTAGTAATGTAATCTTATTAGGGGAAAGATAATTAAACACAAAGTAGCAGAAAAAACAACGTGCCGATGGTGGGATCCGAACCCACGACCTCCGAATAACGCGTCCGGTGCTCTTCCAACTGAGCTACATCGGCCGCTGTCCCCCCTGCTACTTCCTTGGGTATTTATGTTGTCTGTATACGACCCTTGAGAGTGTTCACCAGCGCCACCCTCAGCCATAACGGCGGACGTAGGACGTCCTTTGTTACCGTTCGGATCCCACCATCGGCACGTTGTTTTTTCTTCTACTTTGTGTCTAATTATCTTTCCCATAAAAGGATTACATTACTAATTTCTGTGATTATCCAAGTAAACATTTAAAAAAAGACAAACTACCATCCCCAACGCTTTCCTTGGTTTCGCCGACTGTTGGCTTCTTTCCTTCATGTATTATAACGAGCACCCTCATTTCCCCTTGATTTATCTGCTTATACATATATATATATATATATATATATATATATATATATATATATATATATATATATATATATATATATATATATATATATATATATATATATATATATATATATATATGTGTGTGTGTGTGTGCTGTATTCCACTCAATTACCCACAGTAATGACTATACTTTGTCTCACAAGATATCTGCAGCACTGCGAAAGGCAGAGGAGCCAGAACGGTTGCTTGGCGGGCTGAAGCTTCAAATGTGTATAAATGCGTGGCATATCTGAGAAATAAATAGTTGGAAGTCAGCGCTCTTTTCACTGTCTGTCGTCGTCCCTTCTTGTGGTTCGCATCTGCCTCTCGCTCCTGCGCACTATAATAGAGAATTGTGCTCCTACTGTCACCCCCGCCAATTTGGGGGGCGAGAGGCGTGTAGGAGCACAAATGCCTATTGTAGTGCGAACGATCCTGATTGGACCGGGGTGCCTCTGCCTTTCGCAGTGCTGCAAACATCTTGTGAGATGAAGTATAGGTGTATGCACTTCGCAAAGTTGCCCGCAGCGCGGCACAGCCGGCTGTTGGGACTTGGTTAGCGACGCCATCGGCTCCTCCGGTGTCGGTGCCGTGCTCGAAGAAGCGAGAGGCTCAGTTGAGAGGAGAAGAGAAGGAGACTTTATACAAGAGGTTACATGTTCCAAGTTCACAGTGAGAGAGAGCTCGCATACGATGGAGCTCGGTATATCTACCGAAAAAGTTCCCCAGGTCCCCACACAGAGTCCCTAGGAACGCACGTCACATCACGTAACTGTGGGAGAGAGTCCAGAGGAACGCCCACGGTCAAAGGGCAGCTTGACGCGGGTTAAAATTTATGACTGCGGCGGAAGCGGCCGCTCCTTGGAGGTGGTATCCGAAACCCTTGGAAAGGGCTGCGCCGCCGGCTCCGTCCGCTCCGCTTCACGGCAAATGGCCCCGGAGTCGCGTCTCGGCCGCGGCGCGAAGTGACGAAAACCGAGCAGTTAGACAGCACCGCGTAAACGCAGTTCTTGTGAGATCGGCGCCAACTGCTCTGTGTGTTTCTCTTTTTGGGCGGAGAAGGCGCAGACAGTCATAAATTCCGATACACGTCGAAACAAGGACCGAAGAGAATGCGTGGCACAGGAAGTCGTTCACTGTGGCCTCTTCGAAAGGCACTTGGCCAGATGTCCCTTTGAAGCCGCCGTCCGGACACAACACGGCGAACTTGCTCCAGTGCGGCCGACTGCCGCTTTCCGACCCACAAGCCAGGCCTAGATTTTCAAAAGCCCGTCCGGGATACGAGTTGCCGCTCGCTGCCAGGATTGCCAATTTTCGCGGCGGCAATTTTTGTTTTTTTACAGTTTACACTATTAGAGGTTTACGCAGTAGCCAACATATTCACGATGATGCGCCGATATTGTTTTGAAGACAGGAATGACAAGCTCCTTGTTAACGCGAAGTGAATTCTCGAGAAGTACGTCGAATACGTGTTCTCAGTGACGAGTAAATATCACTAAGGAGGGTAGAAACGCAGGCCAGTTGGTGAGACATAAGGAAAATAAAAAACGCAGCAGGCACATGATGGAAGGAGACAACACAGTTGTCTCCTCCCTCCATCCTGTACCTGCTGCGGTTATTTTCCTTAAATACCATCTCCAGAGCGTTTTTTATAGCTTTCGAATATTTACCCAAGGAAAAACTATTGATGGAGATGCGGCCGTAGTTTGTATCATAGTGCCTTGACAGCGGATGCTATTTATGCAACAATGTAAACGCCACGGGAAAATACATAGAAACGCACGGCGAGTAGAAACGGCCGGTCCCGGATTTATTTTCAACTCCGTCACCAGCGGCGTGGCCGTCGCTTTACTTCTGCCATCGCCACGACCCGGAGGCTGCTGATTTGCATCGCGTGCATGAAGGCGCGCGCCGAAAGGCTCTCACATCTTTTTTTTTTTTTTTTTTTTTTTTTTTTAGTTCGAAATCAAAAAAAAAAAAAAATCGCGCCCGCACAGCCGCTTGCACACAGTTGGACGAGAGCGCACTCGAAAGAAAACAGCATCACCCCGGGGCGCTATTTTCGATACACATGGCCGCCGTTCGGCGCCATGTTGTTTCTCTGATTGTTTGTCAGAATAGTTACGTGTTTAAAATTTTTGGCCCGAAATGGCGGTCTGTCGAAATGCACGGAGGAAAGTTTTATTACCTCCATGTCAAAATGGCTTTTTGCGGTGACGTAAAAATGACGTGAGCGTGAAAACTGATTTTTAGCTGCGCTATTCGTGATGTCTGGGTGGTATTTATAAGTAATTGTGGAGGGAAAACAGAGGTATAGATGATAGAAAGGGAAGCACTTACGCTTGTAATACGAATGGGCTGAAATGAAATGCCAACTGTCGAGAGTAGCCTCCTAAAATCTGATTGGCTGACGTTGTGTGGCGGAAAATACGTCATGCATAAACATTATATGATGACGTCAAAATGACGTTTAATTACGTAAAGGATGTGCTGCCATTGCTTTAAAAGACCAATGTTGGGCGCCACATTTCGAACCACTTGAGACTGCCGCATAAATAATATGGCGAATTCGACATGCTATTAGCTCACCGCAGTTCGGTAGACAGTTTGGTGGGTGGTGAAGTAGGCTAAGACATCTTGTAACTGCAGAAAGCACTGAAACGACGTCATAAGGCTATTTTTCAGCTGTGCAATCTGCGCAACAAACGATTTCATTTTTTTTTGTTTTTTTTTTATCAACAGAATTTAAAAAAAAATGGCACACATGATTAACAGTACCCCTTCTTTCCAACCACCGAATTTCATGCAATTTGAAAACCGCTTCATCTTCCCTTTAAGAGCTGCCAACTTGGGTCGCTCGTTTCACATGGGACTGTTATGTCAGAATCAGCCTGCCAGGACCCTGGCATTCACGTTACTGAGGCACGTTCATACGGCTTGGCTACAGCGGGGCATTATATGTGGGCTGGGGAAGAAGAAAAAGAGAAGAAGAACGCTCGGTAACCCGCAGCTAATGCTTTCGCTCAATATTTGGTTATGCAGCGTTGAACTCTTGTAATTTTTTTGGAATTGCTGTTTCCTCACTTTTCACTGTTGATGCTTGTAAGCCGCGGTTTCACCCTTCTTGACTTGTCGCCCGAGGTCGCGTCCTCATCTCTACAGTTCCTCCACAGATTCATATGCTACGCAAGTCTGCTTTCCACAAATTACAGAGCCCAAAACGAGCTCCGAAGCTGTCAGAGCTTTGCCAGTTTTTATGAGTATGCACGAATCTTACCCCGTGTGAGTAAGTGGGGGAAGGGGGGGGGGGGGGGGGTTATTAAGAAAATGTATGTTTAGTTCCGGGAACGCAGCGGATTTCAAAACAGCCCTCTCCAGAAGGCACCAGCTTAGCTTATCGTGTAAATGCGGTAACTGCAGAAAACATAGAAAACAAAAATAGAATTGGACAGGACGCGCGTCCTATCCTATTCTGCTCCCGTTGTTTATGCTTTGTAGATCATTCATCCTGAATTTAAATAGGTAACGTCACAGGTAGCATATGTAGCCTTTCTGCTGCAATTGCCTGCGGGCTTACAGGTATTCAATAAACGACCAGCTATATAGAGACCCACTTGCCGCTTTGCGCACCGGCCTGGCAGATCAAGGAAGTTTGCAGACTGCTCAGCTTACGTAAAAAAAAAGTTGTCTGCAGTACTTAGGTCCGAAAACCTTTCGAGCTTAGTTGATTCGCTATTATACGCGCGCAACGCGAAATTTGAACGAAATAGCCAAAACTCGAAAAGCTAATTAGCTACCACTTTCCGGGAGCTCCGCCGATACATGACGCCTCTCGCGGCCGAACTGCAAACTGTGGCTTCTCTGGCTGAAACCCTTTATCGCGGATAAGGTAGGGTATGTGTGGGTGATGTTCCTAGTCCGTGTTACGAGGGCCTTATGGGCCTCGAGGCCAGAGCTGTTTAAGGCAGCCTCCCACCCTTCAAGAGTTGGCATTGCGTTTGGCCTGTTTGCTGTGGCCATATTAGTTTCTCACAACTGTTTACACAATTTATTAAATGGCTGCCTTTTACCTGTTCTGCGGGATCGAACCCGGTTCAAAAGATTAAACAAATAAAAAAATCCCCAACCAAAAAAATATGAGCTGCTTTTGCGAAACGTTTAGCCGGGGTTTTATAAAACAGGAAGCCGAAACCATGGCGAAGAGCATTTCACAAGCAGCGGCAGATAACAGGAGCCGCGTGGCCTTTGAGTAAGTCGCTGTATTCTGGGCTGTAAGATATACTTTCGCCAGTACATATATTGTATGACAGGGTGGAATTTAGATATCAATAGCTCTACTATGACGTTTTAGGTATCTTTTGAAGAAGTGAAACGCAGTAACTGTCTCACATTTTGGAAGACACTTTAATAGGACACTCCAGCACTTTTTGCAAAAATTGGGCTTTCAGAAGATACCCACAGTTTTTATGCTGCGAACTCGAATATCAGATTGTAATTAGGCAGAAGAAAGCAGAAATAGCATTTTTTTTTTTTAGCAGAAATACGCAGCTCGCACGGCGGGGCTCAACGTGGGTCGAGCCGTCGCCTGTGATTGGCCATGACACCGCGTGACGACATTTTGAGGACCGGAAAAACTACTGATGCGGCTCCTTCTCTGCGCTGTGTACTTATCACAGCTTTCTGCGGCTTTGTAAATGTCATTATGACATGCCATTTCCACACGAATGACCATCGGGATTTTCACCGCATGAATTTGTACCAGATGCGCCCACAAACGATGCAGCACGTCCGTTGTGGAGAGCGTAGGTTTGGCATGGAAACTTGCTTTGGTTAGGGTAAGACATTTTGAAAAGTAGTGTGTGTCATTATTAGCAGAAACTACATGGTCCTCAGCGAAACCTCGGCGCCCATATTCCTGGGAAGGAAGGGCAGCGAACAATGCCCTAGCCGACTACCTCCATCTCAGACCTCCCGCTGGAAACGTCATTGTTGTGAAAAGTGGACCCAAGGCTTGGTGTACCAAATCCTGCTTTGACTACTTGGGGAAACGAAGATTTTATAGAAAGGGTGAAGCAGTACACAGCTGCCACCAGACAAATGAACAATAAGCGAAGCATGGTTGCCGAGCTCTGCAATGCATGGGAGGCATTGACGGGGTCATTGTGCTAGAGACCTAATCAAATGCGCGCAGAATGATGCTTGAGTCATGGGGCCCTTAGCAGACATAGAGAACATTTCCCTTTTGTTGTACTCTCACAATACACGTTCAGTGAATTGAGAGCTGACATAGCTCACAACCTGCAGCTCCTCCGCACCCATACCTTCATGAGAAAGCCGTGTTCCGAAATGTGTTTTCTTACAAGAGCTTCGTCGTTTTCATTTCCAACTTAATGTGCATCTCCAAACAAGACAGGGCTATGTAAAATGACGAGGCAGCAACGGGTGCAAAATCGCAAGGCCATGTATGAACAACTTTGATGATTGATTGCTTCGACGCACCGAAGGAAACCTCGCTCTTCGCGCTCCTTACCTGAATGTACCCAGCTCTACACTCCTTATCTTCTAATAATGCTCCCGTAATGGTTCCACGAACATATCAGGCACGTGCTGGAAAGGATCTCGCAAAGCCTTCACAACCTAGCTGTGACAGAGCAGTGGGCTCTTCTTGATCATCTGCTAGTTCGCAAAAATTATCAGCGCGTGCTGATGATGAGTTGTTCAGAGAAGCTGTTGCGCGGAGCTTTTGCGCATTAAAATAAAAAAAAATTAAAAAAAAAACCGACACACACGCGAATACAACCATGGGCCGATGGTTTCTGCCCGTCCCATCACGAGATTGCACTCCATGAACGGATCGCAATCAACGGTAAACGCAACGGTTCACATATAAATGAGACCTGAATGGTCAGAAAGTAATGGAACTACGAAGTACAAGCCTTAATTACCTCCCTTTTCTTCCTTTAATAACTGCGGTTCAGGAAATGGTGACTGTCCCGACTCTTGTGCAAGGAAATAGAAGGAACCGCTTAATGGTTCAGCCATGCCTTTTTGACAAATCCCTATGTAAATCGCATTAGGAATAAACTGCATATAGTCACAGTCACGAAAATGCTTCGAGTAGAATGTTTCCTTTGGTCGGCTTGAATTTATCTTTCTTCTCAGCAACGCCGCATTGCGCCGCGAGCTTTTCACTCGATGGAAGGCTACATCGTCGCGTTCACAGCTGTTCGTGCATCCGAATACATGCAGTTGGGTTGTATCAGGTGCACAACACTAAGTTGACGTGTTTTGTACGTCCGCAACACACGCAAGACGAGGAAGAGCGCACGCCTAAGCTCCGTTGGCTCTGAATGCATCCGGCTCCTCACAGTGACGTCACGACGGACGGAGAAGCGAGGTTTCTTTCTCCGCTTTCCTCCTCTGTAGCAGTCAGGCGGGGCGCGGGAAGTTTGAATTGCGTGCTTTCAGTCGGCGATTGCGTAGGTATTTTATGCATAAACGAAAAAATAACTTCACAGACATGATCAAAAAATAATATACTTCAAAAATCTATAGTATTGGCGCATTCGAAAGCCACTGCAGTGTCCCTCAAGCACGCAGTGATCTAAAGGAACATCGGACTTAGCGAAGAAAGGGAGACATATATGCCTTACAGGAGTGTTCTGGAATAAATTCGACCATCGGAGTTCTTGACCGGGCATCGATCGACATCGCGCAGCAAACTGGGTGCCTGAATAGTGCGATGAGGCGAGTCTCACAGCCTAGCTCGAGCGCAATGACCCGCCTTGGCCACCGCGACTACTGCGGAGCCGGATGCCCACACCGACGCCTGGGGAAAAGTGCAGGCAGCCGAGGTTTTAGTAAAAGACGTGTTTCAATCAATCAGCCGAAGAAATTACCCCCGACCGCACATAAAGCATAGTATGGCAGATACTGTCGCCAAGTGCGAAACGCACTCATTCCGTAACCTACATAAGCGCAGTAAAATTCGTCCTAAAATACCCTCATATCTGCTCCTGCGTGGTTTGACGCAAATCCAAACCTTTGAGCGTTTCGTGGGGTGTGCAATCAAGTATGAAGCTTTTAATACGACCAATACGTGTAAGGAGCAGGGCAAGACAACATATCCTGAAGGTCAGCTAATGCTCATGGACAGTGTTCGTGAAGCCGCTCGGACCACTGAAGTTCTAGACCGAGAACACACTCGCGCGATCGCAGCAACTCTCAAGACATGTTTCCCATTAAAGTTTATTTCAAATATTTCTCCTCGCGAGATTCTCTCCTGAAGAATTTTTACCGCCTCAATTAAAGACTTTAAGCTATATTTTATCAATTCCGCACTGTATCTCTGTATTTTCCGTTCCTTGCCTTAAACATTACTATAAGAATAGTCACTTCATTTTCATTACGTTTTGTCATGGTTTGTGCATACTATTACATTATTGTGTGCCGTTATTTTACTGCTGGTTTTTAACTTGCTGATTCATTTGTATATATGTGCTCTTTCTGTGCTTCATAATTTTCATGTTGTATATGTATATCTTCGCCTTAATGTCACACGTCTTGTTGCTCTGCTATTACTGAGCCTCGGGCATCTCTCAAGCTATCGTTGTAGCTTTTCGCCCGAGGCCCATTTCCTGTATATTACTGGAAATGCATTATTTATTTATTTTTTTTTTTTTCAATTCAAATGGCTAAGGCTTCAGCCCCGAGTCTCTGCGAGTTATACCTATTCCCGTGCCCGTGTGATATGCCACTGTCGGCTCGTTTGTGTGCCTCTGAGGAGGAATAAAAGGAAGGCAGAAGAGCGCCAGAAGATGATAGGACCGTGTATCTAAAAGCAACGGGGAGCTTACTTTGAGCTCGAGAGCAGCCTGAAGAGGCATAAGGCGCACGTGTGCAGTGCGATGTCCTCTTGATGACTGCCCCGTAATTCTGATTGTAGCCTTTCAATTTTGAACCTCAATGCCAGAAGCATAACTAACAAGTTCGCAGACTTTTTATCTTTAATTACTGCACATTCACCTCACGTAGTTGGTATCACAGAAACGTGGCTGCATGATGACATATTAGACTCAGAATAGAGGCTTTACAAAAGTTAGCGCCATCTAGTGAAAGAAACAGAAACTGTGCGCGGCGGCCATGTTTTGCTCAGTCCGCCCGCGCCTTCCATCGAGTACGCTGTCAACATGCGCCTTCGTAGAACCCGTGCATGCACCGAAAGGTGCATTGGAATGCTCACAAGCGATTGTTTCATTTTTTAACATCACAGCAGTCGCTATTAGCTCCAAGATCTATTCGGAATGATGCCAGTATGTTGTTGCGTGCCCTTCTGCAGCCAGCGCACCGTCATAGACGCGCACGGAATCAAGGTATACGCGTGTATGCGACCGTTCGTTTGCAGTCCTAATCGGCTTTACAAGGGTAACTTGCATCATGTAAAGCATTACTGTACGTCCCTCTGACTGGGAGCTAGCTCACAGAATGTGCTATCACCTAAAACAGCAAGGTTAATTGTTTTGCGCGCTATGGAGCCTTGTGAACTTAAAGAATAAACTTATGCTGCGATGGAGGACACGGGAGAAGGAGCAATGCATGTGTAACGAATGCTATTGTACAAATACGTTCTTTGAAACATTTTGTACGTAGGTTGCATTTACCATTGTGTATTGGATTTAAGACACGGGCATGATTACCGAAACTACTTTTCACAGTCGTGCAAAATGGTAGTGCTTGGTGCAGATAGCAATACGGTTGTCTAGTGCGCCCGAGGTGCGTGTTTCACGCTGCAAAAGCAAGCGGCTGCCAAACCCGCGGCGTCTAGAAAAGCAGGAAAAGATGACATCTCACTAGTGTGTTGTAACATGCTCACGTCCAGCCCGTTTCGACCGGTCCACGTCCAGAGCGCGCAGCTCAGGTTTTATACCTGACAACGCGGCCGATAAAATAACGAAGCGTGCGCTTCACTTTTGTGTTTTTTTCGAGTCACCCGATGGTTCGCTAATTCACAGCTACCTGAAATTCACTGGAATTTAAATATGTCTATTTCTTGTTTATTCCCTCTGTCAGAAAGTAAACATTTGAAGCCGTAATCTCATATGAAAGCGCTGACATTGGAAGCTTCGAGGAACTCGGGGGAGGAAGAACTCGGCTGAAACGAAAAGAAATTTGAAAAGTCAGCTCACATTACTGCGAAGTGTTTGTGCTTTGTGCAACTGGCTGTGTTCATAAAATCAGATTTATATTATATCATATCATTATAGAAAAATGAGGGGGTCACTTAAGCTCCGCCGTTAAAGGTATAACGCCATACACACACACGCACGATGTTTTTTTCTTCGCGTGCTATATTTTAGCTCTTTTATTTATTTATTTATTTTATTTGCCAAATACTGCAGGCCCTAACTGGGCCCTAGCAGGAGGGGCGAAAAGACCCACACAACCAGCAATATCCATAGGATCTTCACAAAAGGTCTCAATATCAAACGTCATTTTTGTACACCCATGAGATGTCCATGCGTCCATTATTAAAAGATCATCTTTTAGTGGATATCCTCATGACCTTACCTTTGTGTGGTCGGGAAGATATCACCCAGTGTACATAACTTTGATGTTATAGTGTGACTTTCAGTGGACATGCATAGTTCAGCAGATTTCTGCTTTAAATTTTGATTCAGACTTAGTGGAAAGGCAGACAGCGTCTTCAAGTAAAGCCCCTCAATTTCATCTTCAAGACCCTGTTGTCCCTTCTCTGCACCCCCTCCCCCGCGAGCGAGAAGACGCGGTCCACAGATGACTCATGCCGTAGTGCATGATAAAAACGCGGGCGGTTCGTTGCTCGTGCCTGAGAGGTTGAGGAGGACGTTGGAGAGACTCGCTGCCTACATTCGCGATCAAGAAATAGTGCATTCTTTGTGGCGAGCGAAAAATATTAAATGGTTTGCCTGCAGGCTTGTTGTATATGATACATTTGTTATGAACATGAATACTGCGTTTATTGGGCGACGCGCTGTCACTTTCATGATATCTTCTGCAACTCTACCACGAAATTAGCGCGGAGTAGCACGCCTTTTTTTTTTCGAAGTGTCTAAAGGTACGTCCGACGTATCCATTCGATTCTCGTAAAGATACGGCGGACGTCGATATACAGGCTCATGGCTATATGCACGTCGAACGCGGCCACATTCCGCTTGCTATGCGTGAATGAATCTTATCCTCTATGATATCAGCTAGCCGCGACTCTCGATGAGGTGCTACGAAGAGTGCATCCGTTCTAACATAGATCACGGTCTTCACTTAGGGTTGTGTACGGCAAGCATCGCTGTCACGCACATAGCTGCAGGCGATGCTACGTACTGCACCAGCTCCACCAGCTGGCATCGAGATACGCACATTCACGAGCAGCTTTCGCTTCGCACTAAACTATCACCTCGATCTGCCCGTAATGCGAGCGAGCTATTCTTAGCATTTACGCTGTCTTAGGTCCTGCATCGACCTCCGAAGATCTAGCGCCGGCACAACACACACACACCTCGCCGTGCAGAACATTCGGCAGTCCGAAGTATGTATGTGAAATGGCATTATGCTCGTTCCTCACATGCAGACCGAGGAAACAGGATGTTTCTAGCTAAATTCTTCGTTTAAATTCTACCTCAGAGCCATGGCACAAGACATGCCGAATCTACTAGAGGCCTGCGCTGCTACTGCGGCGAGCTGCACATCGACTCGTCGAGGCGAAGACCTACTGTACCGCACCGCAAGAGTACACAACCGGAAAGCCGGAAGCGCGAATGATCCGAATTCTCTGTGAACAGCAATGTTATTTGGTATTTAGGGGAAGACTAGACCAAAGTGCTTAGCCTGCATCTTTTTCTTGTCGTTGTGTACATGTAGTTTAAACCCCCGCATGCTCGAGGTTAGCGTGATCCGACTGAACGGCCGCGCAGCTTTGAAACGATCGGGATCGATATGCATGCATCGCCGGACTTAGGTACGCGGTAGAAAATGTGCGCTGCACATTTCGTTGCAGAAGCTGAATCTTGGAATTTTGCAGAGTGTGCCATGCAAGTGATCGTTGCTACAACCACGCATCCATGTTCCAACGGCTGGCCTACCCCGAGGCGCATAAATGTTCAACCGTGTGGACGTATCAATGATCGAAGAGAGGACAGATTTTCACAATATTGGGCGCGAAATCGATAGCTACCAGTGCTCAGTGTTAGAGAAATTCTGCCTTGATCATGCGCAATTCAGTGTTTCAGGTGTGGTCAGTAGCTATAAGTTTGAACAGTTCGCCTGTCAAGTCAGCGGCGCCATTTTCCACGCTACACCGCTGTCTTGCTAGAAAGCCTACCCAGGCGGCGTTTGACATTCAGCTGCTTTTTGTGGGTCCCGTAATTGAAAGCAACGCCTTCAGAAACGCGTTAAATGTACAAAAATGTATTCTCTTCAACAGTTTCACTCCAGGCTGTCAAAGCAGGCGGACGTTGATAAAACATTTGAGCACTCCAGTCTTTAGAAATCTGTAGAATCGCCTTCAGTTTGTAAAATTATTAGAATAGGTCACTTTCCGATCGCTGGGACATAGACCCTCATGACAGCGCTGTCACGTGATTAAGGACCACACCAGACCGAAAGCTTGTCTCATATAACATAGCTAACCAAGGTATACCTTACAGCATTGTGTTGATTTTTATGGTGCATAAGCGACTAATGCTGCCATGCACCAAGAACAAGGTTTAATGTATTTATTTTGTGTGTAATGACTAAAATGTTCTTTAGGATGTAGCTTGTTTAGGAACATTTTAGGAAACCAAAAATGCAGGAAATTTGCACGTCTCTCCTAGGACCATGCTGGGATGGAAAGGGATCTGTTGCAAAATTGTACAAAATGTTTCCTCTTATTTTGTCGACTCTGGCGCACGTGTAAGATATGGTTTATTGTTAGTTCATCTCCACACTCCTTGCATATTGGTTTGTCCTCTTTCATAAGTATGAAGCTGTGTGTGAGGTGTGGGTATGTGTTTTGTGAAGATGACCTAAAATGGCCTCCATGTTGCGTTTTTGATTACTGCAAGATTTCCATTCCTTAATGACAGGTTTGACAAGTATAGTTTGTAGTTTATTTCAATGTTTCAAAAATCCTGCCATTTCACTCTCACTTTTCTATGTACAAGCTTCTTGGTATCTTCATGCAGCATATTCACCCTCTGTAATTTAGCATTGCATCAAGGTAACCTGGTTATTTATTTTCATCACCTTTCAAGACAACTGTCCCGATTTCATAAAGTGTAGGGTTTCTGACGACAGGAACTCCTTGGAAGTCATAGAAATAAATGAGATCCACAATCATGAGCTATCTAGGGTATGCATATACATGTCCATCGCTCAGTGGAATGGTGTCAGTACGCTGTTAGAACAGGTCTTGTGGTAACAACAACCATTGTCTGAGGTCTGAAGTGGTCCTTTAATGGGCATTGAAATGCTATGTAACTACAGGTACTGATAGAACTCTTGATCATGTTATATGATGCGATCCTTGCATGCATATAGGTATACATTTCAAAATCTGCAGTGCACCACTTGACCATTTGCCTCCAGTTTGTGTGAAAATGTATTTTTCATGCATGTTAACCAGTATTTAACAGATGACCCCTGTGCACAAGCCAAAAGTGCCACGAGCCAAATGTCACGAGGCCACACGACATGGCAGGAGCTGTTAAGTCAAGCTTACAAAGTTATATTTGAAATATGTTCTGGGACGTTTCAGCTCCAATTAAGAAAGGTTGAGGCTTACAGAGGTCTATGCCAGGTTGTCTATCACCTAACAGGTCAGCCTACGACCGTATGCTAATGAGTATATCTGAGATAACAGAGACATGAATTAAGGAATTAGTAATTATGTTTGTAGCAAAGGGCATGTAAATTAATGGGAATCCACAGTGGGATCTGCAGACAAGAACCATTAACGCTGGCACACCATACCCTTACAGGTGGAGATTTGGAGTCTCCCTAATTTTTTTTCTGCTCAAAGCTTGTCATTTCCTTCGTTCTTCCAGATGAGGAAGATGTGAAAAAGATAGCATCGAAAATTCCAGAGACCATCGTTAACAAGAATGCTGATCCCAACAGCGTAAAAAGGAACTTCAGAAAAGATGGGTGACTAGTAATGCTGGCAACAGTTGAAGCTAAGTGGAAAGGCATGAAATTGAAATGGAACATATGCAGAGATATGTTGCGAGACGACCAGTCTGTGGCGTGCGACATCTGTCTCTGTTAATTTCATCAAGTGATTGGCCAAAGCAGATGGGGCTTGTGGTTTTGTGATAAGTGCAGTGTAGTAGCATAGATGCAACCTTGCCCATTAATAATTGGAGTGGAGTAAGTGCATTGTTTTGTTTTTGTAAGATGTTCATGGTTTCCATGCAAACATGAGAAATTTTTTCCTAGAGAATGTTTGCTGAAATGTGAATATAATGTGCAATAAAACTAGTGTTTTCTTGCTATTTACTTTTCCTTGTATACATTAGTTCTGTGAAGAAAACCACCGGCTAGAAGGAAATGTAATGGCATGCATTTTGATACTTGGCCCCGTTGTGCTGGCTCAGTAGTTAGAGTGCTTGGCTGCTGAACCGAAAGATGCAGATTTGGTTCCAGCCACAGCAGGGGCATTTCAATAGAGGCGAAACAATAGGCCGTCATGCACCGTGCGGTGTCAGTGCATGTAACAGAACCCCAGGTGGTCGAAATTATACCGGAGCCCTCAACTATTGTGTTCCTCATAGCCGTAGTTATTTTGGGATGCTGAACCAGATATATATCACATCATACTCTGAGTAAGGTGGTATTCATGGTCAGTTAATCATACACTAAATGATCAATTTTTTTCTGCATGGTACAGCAGCTGTTGTACAATTTTACTTTAGCCTTCATGAAGAATATATCACACTGGCTCCACATGGCCTTCTGTTGACCCTCGATATGCGTCACAATCACACACCCGAGTATGTATTTGTCTAAGGGCACCTATGCATGCAAGGAAGGGACCGTTACTTTCCATTTGTCAGAACTGAAATGCACGATGCACATCATTTCTGTAATTCAACTGCCTGCTATTTGAACTGTCCAGCATTGATGCAAGTTTCAAAGAACTGCAATTAGCAAATTAATCCAAGCAGGAAACCATGCCAAGAACTGCTTCGGTTTCATCTTTAACAATTGTTTGAGAACTAAAATTAGCCAAATGTTGCAAAACATAGATGAGAGGTTACAAAATCTAAAAAACAATGCAGCCTACCTGTGGCATGTAGGGTTTCACATCCTAAAGTGACATATGTAGCTGTGAAAAATACCGTAGTGGAGAGCTCCAGACTAATTTGACTGCCCGGGCTTTGTACTTTGCGTTGACATCTTGCAGGAAACAGAAGCATTTGCATTTCACCTGCACCAAAATGCGACTGCCATCACTGGCATTAAACATCACGACCTTGGGGTAAGTAGCCGAACATGCCACTAAGATGTCGCAGCGTCTACGTACATGCTATACACGTCAACCTTTCTAGCATTAAAGCTGTCACATGCATGGCAGATTCATGTTCAGCTTTGGACTGACAAGTTTAAAAGTGTACTATTCGTTTTTGTCTAGCATGAAAAACAAAGGAAACTAAGGAAAAACGAAAAAAAAAATGAACATATGTTGAAAAAGCACTAGTCATTAACACATAAAGCATATTCGTTCCTTTATTAATGAAAGTGGCCTTCAACAATAGTACAAAGCCTGAACATTTAGGAAGGTGCTGTGCCAGGCAGCTATTTTACAGAAACCTGAACCATTTCACCTTTAGTAATGCGCATCCCGGCGGTGTGGGCTGGGCACTTATTTTTCGGTCCACTCCAACATGCGAAAACTGCATCATGTGCATTCCCATTTTCCGAGTTTTGAGCTCTGTAGTACAGGCTAACAAATTGTCGATGACTTATTTTCGTCTGATTGTTGCACAGCGCGTGTAAATAAATTACTACTGCACCTAATAAACACTGACATGCACGTGCAACATCGCCGATCATAAACGGACACACTGATGTCCGTCCGGGCATCGGCGCACTCATCACAGCACTCTTCGTAGTCTCACACAGCACTCTAGTAGGACGTAATCCGTAATCACAGCATCTCACGGTAAGCACAAACCACACCTCCAACAAACACGAATGACGCGATGCTTGGGCTAGAGACACGCCGGCGGCACCCAGCTTCGTAGAACTTGCAGCACCAAACCTCAATGCGAGCAGAAAGCGATGCGTTACGTGACGCATCTCATCACAGATGGAAGTGACGAAACTTTGAAGAATCAAAACTACATAACTACATAACGACCGTCATAGACGTTAATCCACATGATAACGAGGACCAAATGAGCGGGCGTGCGGGCCGCGGGCTGGCCGTCAACACCGCGATTACATGCGCTTGCGCTCTGGTCGTGCTTGCCACCCTGCCGCGGTCCAACTCACGTAAACCTATCATCATGCCATCACGTAGTATATCACCCATTCTAGGCACTATTCTTGCCACTGTACTATTCTTTGTAATTTCACATTTCACGCATGCAGTATGTAGTACATAATTCTTGCACCTCGCACGTACACCTCATACCAACTACGATTTGGCTACATATGGCTACCATGTTGTTTTCAAGGGATCTAAAAACGTTGGTTGTTGCTAACTCTATGGCTACAACCACATCTGGGGATCTCGGATCCGTCCGGCTTTCCCGACGGATCCCAAGGCCCATATCGGAGAAAAATGCGTTGGGTCCGTCGGAAGAACCCTACCGATCGGGTCCGTCCGCCGTACCTCTGAAAAATATTTCCCGGATCCGTCCGTCGTATCCCGAAGAAAAACGCACCGGATCCGTCGGACGTACCTTTAAGACCATCGATCGGGTCCGTCCGACGTACCTTTAGCCACAGCCTTTTTTTTTCTTCTTTCATGGCGTCCGCGGCGTTCGTCTCGTTCCCTTCCCTGCCTCCGCTGCGCAGCCGTAGAGAAAGAGATTGGTGCAGCCACCACAACACAATAACAAAATGCACGTGTTGTCCTTGCAAGCGAGAAGACGCGGTCAATTTAAGTGCAACGCGGACGTGTGTCCACAAATGACTCATGCCGTAGTACATGCCTATTTCAATACACTGAGCGGTCGAGTGGCATCGTCGTATTTTGGGAACCTCTGCTAATCTTGGCGCTTCCGAGTATTGCAGCTCGCGCTTGGTGTAATAGTTCTGCACCCTACCAGTACATTCCTGTACAACCGGAAGCGATCCCCGGAAGCCGGAAGTGTCATTGTGCCTGGCATGCATATGTTGCATAGCTGACACAGCTCACATCGCCTCAACCGCTCTCCGAGGTGCTGGCAGCCGCATATCGTCGCACGCGCGTCACATGGCCACATCTTCACTGACGAAGTTGACAGCAGCAGTCATTTCAAGTTGTTAAGCGCCCTGTGCATTGCCTTGTTCGTGGAGTACGTACGTTGCTTCAAAGGTACGTACGTTTCAGCATCACCTAAGAGCACGACTTTTTCTGCTATGCCTAAAGCAAGAGCAAAGACATGGGCAGCACGCGCAGCTGCGAGGAATACTCGTGCCACGTTTTCTGCTCTTGGTGAACCCGACGAGTGTGCAGAAGTGCATAAACCAGAAATGGTAGTTGTAAAGCTAGCCCGCAATGACAGCCCGGAGCCCACCTCTGTCATGTTTGACCCAGAGTTTATTCCCGCAGCGCAAGCATCACCTGCGTCATCGGAACCTCTAGCTTTTTCTTTAAGCGGCGGGCCATTTTGCGCGCATCGCCTAGCAAATGTGCGAGCAACATTGCTGATATTGACATAAAGTGCATTTTGCGGGAGTGGATACTAGAAGAGAACATTATGCAAAAGGCCGCGACCTCCCTGCTATATTATTTTTTTAACATCACTTTTTGCATGCCTTCATCGCAGAATGGGTTGCTGCTTTGCCATTTTTTGTTAAAGTTTTTTTGTGAAAAGCTAGGCTGGCTCTTATTAGATCACTTCAAACAATAAGATTGTTGTCTTGCCATGCGTGAGGTGCCAGCTTGTTCACACTGTATATTTTTCTGGATATTATGAAGAGTGTATGAAACTCTTTTCCTTTCTTGCTGTCATTACACTCTACTTGTCCTTGTTTCCTCTCCCTGTTCCTTTATTTCCACTGGCTGCAGCTCAGTACTCAGGTGCTTAAGTGGCTGGCAACAATTTTTCCTTCTCTTTAGTATTTTAATAATGAACCACAGCTACTATACTGCTGTATTTGTTTCAGTGGCTGCAAGGTCAAACATGCGGTATGTTGCAACAGTGGATGATGTGCAAGCAGAAAGAAATG
Organism: Amblyomma maculatum; assembly: GCF_055883805.1. Classification (NCBI taxonomy): domain Eukaryota; kingdom Metazoa; phylum Arthropoda; class Arachnida; order Ixodida; family Ixodidae; genus Amblyomma; species Amblyomma maculatum. The sequence goes on along the minus strand of NC_139344.1, from coordinate 16,465,538 downwards.
GCTCCAACATGCTCCATGCAGTCGTAAACAGCAACAGGAAAGGCTTGCAAAACAAGGTATGAAAATTTAGCCACTATTTTGTACAAAACTGTGTGTGTACATACCAGTTAGGGCTTGAACAAATTTAAATGAACGAAAGCTCAAGCGTGATTTTGCATGGTTTACCAAGGCTGTACACGGCTTGAATTAGGGGGTTGCTCAAGCTTCTCATTAAAAGTAGATGCGAGAGTGCCTTAACACCACCTTTTCATTCCGCATTTTTTTAGTTGGTTTTTGGGGAAAGGAAGACACAGTATGTCTCCCTTTTTAGTGGACACCTATGCTTAATTAGGTTGAAGTCATTCAGTCCCAGCGAGGTGAAATCTGAAGTTGCAGCTGAATAGTGCAGCTTACACTCTAAAACAACTTCCAACCTTAACTGAAAAAGAAGTGAACACAAATTGTTAACTATCTTTGTTACAGAGACAACAGGCTGTGAAATTTTTACATTCCTTTAACTACGGGCCCGGTGGAACTACGGGCATGTTAATAGGCTTATTTTCTTCGCACGTAAAGGTTTTACATCCATTTTTTTTTACTGTTGTATAGCTGTAAGTTCTGTTGCCAGCTTTCAGACAAGTTTGTTTTGTGCATGCGGCCTTTTTTTGTGACTATTTTCTGTTACCTGTCAATTTCTTAATGCCTCATTTTATTGTTCACTTCATCTTTCATATTTTCCAGGAGGCACAAGCACGGACGCAAACTGAAACCCATGAAGAGGGGAAGGTGTTTGAAAGCTTGCAGTCTTTTTGTGAATAAAACTATAATTCACGCTATGTGTTTTGGCTCAACAGCTATCCCTAGCTCTGCTAAAAGTGCATGCTTGTACATCTTGGCAATGTCCATGCAATGTCCAGAGACTGATTTAGCAACGTCCTCTAGACATCATAATGAATGTCCATGTGGACGTCCACTTTGAGGCAATAGGGACATCTCTGGAATATCCACTGGACCAATTGTGGGTATTTATGGAAATCCTCTGAATATTAAATATTTTGAGGGGTACATTTTATGGACATCTCCTGGATCTGATATGGTTGTCTGGGGAATACAATGCAGTGAAATATGAATTCATCAAAAGTAACATACTACACACAAGTGTTATATAGTATGTTATATGTTGTTATGTATGTTATATTTCTATGTTATGTATGTTATGTTATATTTCTATCATTTCTTTATTTATTTTTATTTTCTTTGACGTTTGATATTTTTATACACCAATACGCATGCGTCAGCAGCAATCGGCTTTCCATTCTGAGCAATTTGACACTTTTAAACATATTCTTCAATTATTTCAATTAATCAATTACACATTCTAAATTTTCTTCCTTTGCATCACCAAGCACTGGTTTTTCATTCTAACACCTTTAAACCCTTACTTTCCAATTTTTCCTTTTTTTCGTTTCTTTATTTCATCAATTGATAAATTAATTACAAAGATTTTATTAACTCGTCATCGCCTATCGCACACCAATCAATATTCAATCTCTGGAAGCACAAATTACCATGGCACTTTTTTTTTTTTTTTTACGCAGCCCCCGATTATTTCCGAGACTAATGCCAACTACTGCGTCGACGGCATGGGAAGGAAAGTGCTAAGCGCCAGTCCAACTTACATCAAATTACGCATGATCCTTTTATCATAAAATAAAATGCATCCTCGCTCATTTCACCAACCAAGTATCTTCCAGTGGGATGAGCGACGGTGATTGCGCAAACCAAGCAAACAAACTCGCGATGATCTCTCATAGGCATTTAAGTAAACAGCAAAGGCGCACAGACAAAAAAAAATCCACATTACAGAACTCTGTATACTGTACCTGGATAAGGATGACGCTGCGGATTGCTTGGAGGGGGGGGGGGGGGGGGGGGGGGGCATGCACGACTCGTAGAGCAATTTGTAACTGCGCTCGGCAGCGCAGCCGGTGGGCCCCGCCACGTCTCGGCTGTCAAAGTACGCTTCTAGGCGTCTCTAACAGAAACTGCCAGGGACCGAACAGAGGTCCAAGCACAGCACACTAAGTTAAAACGTTAAAAGCGCGAGCAGAGCGGCGAGCGCTGACGGACGCACACGAAGCGAACGGATGGAGCGAACAAAATATGACGGCCAGCGCGGGATCAGGGTGCCGCTCACGGTTGCCAGACGTACTTTTGTAAACCTTCTATTACACCTCGTTGCTGTTTGCAATGACCGACGTCGCACTAACGGTGGTGGCATTACGTTGCTTTTTCGGTCTGACCTCAAGTTTTCAGTATTGTAATTTGTCACCCCCATGCTGACATAGAATCAGCCTGGTGTAAACTTTATCTGGCCAAAAGACACGTCGTGATTGGTGTCTTCTATCGGTCGTCAAGTTCATCTAGTATATTAAGGAACAGCAACTCAATGCGGGTAGCCTTATCTGCATGGGTGTCTTTAACACCCCCGGTATTAAATGGCCTACTTTAACGCTTTTGAAATAAACTTCCATAAGTAGGGATATTAACGCATTGGCGAGCTATTTCGAATCCTTAGTTTAAAAAATGTATACAATATTTTATCCCTCTCAAAACAAAGAAGAAAGATCTAAAAATTCCCTGAATGACATGAGATATATTGCACAGACTTAGGCGTACGAAGCGTTCAAACAATCAGGCAGCCGTGACACGTTTTATCAAAGCCAAACACAAGCTCCGATTGAAAATTAACTCCGCAAAGCATTTCTTCTTTCGAGTGCAGCTACAGGATTCCACTAAAGACTAACCCGCGTAAAATTTTTTTCATCTGTCTTACCACGTGATGCTACAGCTACTACGATGGTGATTAACGCTGAATCTATAAATGATCCACTTATTATATCTAATGCATTTAATGAGCACTCCGTTTTCTTGTGACAACGTCATCCAGACACCATTCCTCGTAGTGCCGTGCCAATCAAGGATATCATTATTAGTGAAGAAGGTGTTTTAAACCTAGTGTTAAACTTGATACCAAGAAGTCTGCTGGGCCTGATGGTATCCCGAACTCATTTTTAGTACGCTGCTCGTTATGGACCTGCCGCTACCTCACTGTCATCTCTCGCACATCTCTTGCTTCCTGCAAAGTTCCCTCATCCGGGAAAATGGCCCAAGTTCTCCCTTTATTGAAGACCAGTGACAAGCAAAATATATCCAATTACAGACCAATCTTTTTATCCCTTCATGCATGTAAAATTTTAGAGCACATTATCTACAAGCACATTATGGAATACCTTGAATCCCATAATTTACTAACAAATGTTCAGCATTGCTTCAGACGGCGTTTCAGCACTCTGACACAGTTTAATGAATTCACTCGTGACATTTACTATAACCTCGATGCGGGCAATCAAATAGACGCAATATCAATTGATTTTTCGAAGGCATTCGCTACGGTTATTCACTAAAAGCTGATGTATAAACTTGGCGCCATCCTGAACAATCCCCACCTTCTCAACTGGCTTTCTAGTTTCTCTAATCATTCTCAATTTGTATCCTTTAACAGAGCTAATTTCATGGTAGCAGAAGTGCCCTCAGGAGTTCCACATGGTTCTATGTTGAGTCCATTGCTTTTCTTGATTTTTATAAATGACTTGCCTGGTAACATCACCTCTAACATACGTCCATATGCTGACAACTGCGTGTTATATAACAACATTTTCTGCTTTCAAGACCATTTACAGCTTCAAAAATCGTTCTCTGAATTTAGTTCTTGGTGCGCTACATGGCAAATGACGATTAACGCCCGTAAGAGCTATAACTTTTACTAATAGAACGGCACCTTCCATATTTACTTACAAAACAGTACCCCCCTCCAGAGTATCCTTGAGTACAAATACCTTGGTCTCGTCTTCACACCCAGCATGTCATGGTCCAAACACAGATTTAATAACCTCAAAGGCACTTAAAAAGTTAGGATACCTGCGTTGCACCATAACGGCAGCTCCTAGGGATACGAAACCATTAATATATAAATATCTAATCCGTCCGCTAATTGAATATGCTTTTCCTGTTTGAAATCAGCATAAATAACGTGAAATTAACCAAATCAAGGCAGTCCAGAAGACGGTCATTCGTTTCATATATGTCACAGGTTCGATAGGGATTTTTCGCCTTCAACAGCACATTCATCACTACCCTTGCAACCACTCTCAGCTCGCCGACGGACTTATTCTTTAAAGTTTTTTCATACTGCTCTTGCAGGACCAGTTCAAATGATTACCTAATTCCCGCGATGCCATCTAAAACGAGAAATCACCACAGCCTAAACATAAAGCCTTATTTTGCCCGCACAGACACTTTTAGTATACAGTTTCTTTCCGCGTGTAATCGAATGCTGGAATTCCTTACCTGGTCATACTCGTTCTCAATTCCTTGTGGGTGATTCCTCTGCCAGAGGGAGAAGCAAGACAAACACACACAGCGGGCCCTGGTAGAAACGTCTTTTATCTAGCTCACTTCATAAAGGGTCCGTCCATGGCGGTGCGGGAGGTCAGCGGGGTCGTCGTTCGGAGCAGCCAGGCCGCGTGCCGCAGCAGGGGAGACAGAGGCGACGGCGTGCGCGGGACCGCTTATCCCAGAACGAGCGGGGAGGGGGAAGGGGTGAAGCGGCGGCGCATCGGTAACAGCGGGAATTGTGCCTGGCGCGGTCCCCACATCCTTTAAACTCGTTTTTAGCAGCTATTGAATAATTCTGCCGCCTTTAACTGCGTTTTGTTCGTTTTGATCATATTCTCTCTGCTACTTGCCTTTGTTCTGTTCCTCTTTTTTACCCACTCCTGCAATAGCCCAATAGGGGTACATTATGTGCAAATAAATAAATAAATGTGCTGTGCGATGTGAGAGCACGGAGTGGCCGAAGTTGTCCCGAAACCATGCAATACGGCACCTTGCTTTGTTCATTCACACCCACTTTTCCAGCATCTTTCGCAGCGCGGGTGATAGCTCCACTGAGAAGGGAGTTACTGATGTACCTTCTATTTTATCAGAATCATCTTTTCTTCAAAATAAATACATGGACACCGGAAAGTGAACATTACACGCATAAACATTTCGTAAGTCTGACGACACAAGCAAAGAGACGCGATGTGCAGAAACTGCGCCCCGTTTGAAGCATTTATTCATCCCCACATCTCAAAACCACTTTGATGCCCCAGTCATGCCTTCCTGCTTCAGGCGGCTTATCGGGCGCGGCGTACCTTGTGGCCCCCTTCTGGCATCGGTCGCAGCGTGAGGCCCAGAGTTCCGCACAGCTGCTGCACGTAGTCTATCTCCTCCGGTGGATGTTCTGCGTCAAGTTCGAGCTCTGTGCCGTCTTCTGCACTGGCAAGCGCCTCCAGCGCCTTGCGGATCACGCTACGGAGTGTCGGCTCCACGCTCTCTTCGATTCTTAGGCGACGCTGACGTGCTGTTTGATCCTCGTCCGGGACCTCCTTTTGGCGTTCGGTGGTACCAAGGGCGCGCATCATGTTGCTGCTCGCCGCATCGTCGGAGCAGGCAAGTAAGACATCATTAGATAAGACACTTCGGAGGTACTCCGATTCCTTCTCGCCCACAACTTTCCTCTGTTCCTCTCCTAAGTTTTCTCTCTCTCTCTCTCTCTCTCTCTACCGCGCGTGCGCCTGCGCGCATGTGTGTGTGTGTGCGTGTGCGTGTGTGTGCGTGCGTGCGTGCGTGCGTGCGTGTGTGTGTGTGTGTGTGTGTGTGTGTGTGTGTGTGTGTGTGTGTGTGTGCGTGCGCGCCTCGTGTGTATCCGGAATTGGAGCAGGCGAGAAATATTCCTGTTACTTCTACCCCACAACTTTCCTCACTTCCTTTCCTAGGTTTTTCTTTTCGTCTCGCGCGCATGTGTGCGATGTGTGCGTACCTTGCGTGTGTCAGTCAAATTGTTTAGCAGACCTCCGCTGCTATAAGAGCCACAAAGGCAAAAATGCTTCAAGTTATGGAAAGGTAAAAGCGCTGAACTCGTTCGCCGCTGGAATGAGAGGAAGCTTGAGCTCTGCATTTGGTCTTTCTATAACAGTTTCCGGAAAACGCGGATTCAGTAGCAAGAATACGACTTTCTCAACGACGGCAAGTGTGTGGAGATTGTACGACTATATAATTTCATGCGGGCACGATTGAGAACGTTGCGGCAGAGGAGCACAATTTATAAGCCCAATTATCTTTCCATCAACTGCCCATCATCCGGCAAGTGCACATCCTGGCGTTCTCCAGATGGATAAGAACTTAAAAATGACAGCTCGAACTGCGAAAGGACGCATGTGTTATCGCACCCATCCATCCGGCTAGACCATTTGGCCGCTCTCCGAACTTTGTACTCTTGCTGCAAAGGTTTGGTTCTAGGTTCTAACATGTCTGCTACGTGCTACTGAAATTTATTCCAAATGTACAGTGTTGCGCTTTTATATCACGAAGAGCTTTAAAAATTTCCCCGCCTCAACCGCTGGCTCGTTTTCGGCGCAAATTCCCACAGAAGTGGCGTACTCTGCTAACCTTTGTAGCATAGCAAGTTTCACCACGGTACGTACTTGGCAGAGCGGTGCACGGTGCAAAAACGCAATCGTCCATGTCGAGGTCGACCACCACTGGCAGTCGTGAGATCGAAGAACCGAAACCCGCAAACGCGGTTTTCTCAGAGAAGGGTAGTGGTGGTGCCATCTCTTTTCTACAGTGGAAAAGTTACCACGACAATGCCACAATGCGCAGAGCGCGCGGTGTAAAATAAGCGAACGTTACATGGAACGCAGCCACTTGAATACGACGTTCCGGTCGTATCGTCTCTGCAAGTGATGAGCTTCGAATATTTTCGTCCAACTTAGTGGAATGACTACAAAAAACAACTGGTTTAGGAACGTTTTACCGGGAAAAATGTATTGTTTATCCATTTTTCTCTCTGCAGTATCCAATTCAGCTGATATCATCTGCTTTCGTGGCTCTCCTTTAAGCATCGGCGAGCGACATTGCGAAGTCCTGAGCCTCAGGTGTGTTTTTTTCTTAAGTGGCGCGGAATTGTGTATACTCTGCTGCGGTGTGTGCAGCTGCGGTATGCCGACTTACAGTGCGAAATAGAAAGCGGCTGCAATGGTGTGACTAATTAGAAATTGCGCCACCACCACCCTCCGGCTAAAGCCCAGCTCCGGCAAGAAAGCGGCGTTTGTGGGTCCGGTATACGTCGATCTTGTGATCTCGGCGTAGACGATTACGCCTCTGCATCGTGCACGGCTCAACTGGGTAAGCACCGTTGTGAAACTTACCACGATAAAAAGGTTACCACAATACGCAAGCTTTGTGCAGTTTCACCGGAAACTCGCCAGCGGTTGAGGCGGTAAAAAACAAACCCTTCATGATAAAAACGCAATATACTTTGCATCACGCTTTTTTTTTTATCTCGCTCGAAAAACGTCGTAAACATTCGAAAGGACACTTCTCAACAGTGACATATGTCCAACAAAGCGCAGGTTCTATACAGCCGCTCCCTTTAAGTCTGCGACAACCATGGGGAAGTTTTCATCACTAGTAAACTTGTCTCTGATATAGCTTACCGATACAGGGTGAGTTCGGACTTCCTCCGTGACTGCAGTTGCCGCTCGACGAGGATCAACTCTTTCTCCACGGGGCGCGACCCGGGTGTCAGCGTTCGGGCACGGAGCAGCATGCGAGCGGCCTCTTCCAGGCCGTCCAGATGGTCCAGATTGCGTAGGCCCACGGCGCAGCGATACAACGCCTTGACACACTCTGGGTCCAGCTTCAGGGCTTGACGGGAACAATGCACAGCCTGCAGAAGAGGGAAGTAAGACTCGCCGCTGCGCTGCCCAGATGACGGATCGTGGACGCCGGCCTTCGGTTGACCAGGACCTCTCGGGCCGTAACGCCGGTGCAGAACTGATGCCTTTTGATTCCGATCCCTCTTTCGAGTAACGTCACAAAACTACATTCACCTACTGCTTTCCTTGTAACAGCTGCACGCAGCGGTTTATTACAGGGGCAGCTGTTACAGGGTGCGCGCGTTTCCCAAATCCGCGGAGATGGCGGAACCGCGCCACGCTGGTTGGTCAATATGCAGCGACGTCGCTGTGCCCTGAATGCTGCACGATCATCACCCAAAAGGCCCGCACAAAGACGTCAGCTTTACGTGTACTGAGACAAATTAGACAAATAATAACAAAAATTTCTACGTTCACCACCGCTGACAGCTGCCTCTGAATTGTACGTTACACAGTGGTAGCCGTTTCGCTAGTTTGTCAATTGTTGTTGCTTAGCTGCTCAAGGCATGCAGACGAATGATCCAGTGACCGACAATCATTAGAAAGTCAAAATTAAAACGGCTAATTGTCGGGGGGAACGAAGGACTCGCTTTAACAAAGAAAAGCGTAGCTTATGCTATGCGCCCTATTAAGAGCCTCATTTTTGCTATGAGAGTAAATGGTTTGATCATCAGCGACCACCTCCTGGTGTCCGAGGCCCTGAGGCTAGAAGCGCTGCCCCCATCTGCGTTTTCAAGCTTATCGAACACCGTGAAATGGGCAAAATAACGACCGGAGCTTCGCAAGAAACCACAGTCCTATTGGCGAATTCGAACCTCTGCACAAACGAGCGCTATCGTTTTAAGCCAAGCCTTGATCAGTCGACGACCGGACAAGAACAGCCTTGCAGGAATGCGTGGTAAGTTACATGGCCCGAAAGAACACAGGCATACATCCTTCTCTCTTCGCAATTTGGCAAAGGGTCGGGGCTTCGCTGGCCAGTCTCGCATGATATTTTGATATGTCGAACCTTCAGGCCCCGTTACCCTTCTACTGGAATGGGGGACGTCCGTTGGACAGCGTATACTTATGCTTTACTGAGAGCGTCATTTTGCTGAGAAAGTAAGGCGTCAAGTTTTCTCATCCTCGACGACCTCCTCCCGACGTCAGAGTACCCGAAGAGCAAAGCCTCACCCGGTATGCTGTTATCCTCGAGTCGCCTCCCATACTAGTACCAAGAATATATTCCAAATTAAGCAGCCATATCAACTCAACAACGGGTGACACCTGTGGGATACACGAAACACTCGGCACACCGGCTAGTTCGCCAGCATACAAGCTACGAGAGAATTCAGTCCACTGTTTACGAATAACCCGCATGGTGCATCATGTCCAACTGCTCAGATATATTCGGGACATTTCACAGAAGGGACGTTCTGTTGATTCTGAAAAGCAGGTAGACTGCGACGTCCGGTAGCGCCGCTGCCCTGACCATACAGATTCAGTCCTGCGCGGATCAGAGGTTGAACCTGAATCTGAAAGTCCAAAGCTGCACACCCTGAAAATGAAAGGTAAACTAAAGGCACGCTTACTATATATGTCATGAGCTGACTTCCAAAGCAGATATTTATAGCCAATCAATTGGTCACAAGTAAAATAAATAGTTTTGGTTCATAGCGCGCGTCCTCTGTCTAGCGCTGCGTTTCGTTTCACAGCATCTTAGGGCATGTGTCCAGAAGCTCAAATCAAAACACCAATTTGCGGCAACTATATGAGCAACACAAAAGTGAACGCACGACTTCCGAACGCTTGCTTTCTTTCAAGCAACTCATAGGACTGGCAATTGAAGGCCCATTCACAAAACGTCACGTGATGAGCGTCGAAAGAGCCCTTAAATATTGCTTTGTCGAACAAGCGAATTCGTGACATTAACGAATATTACATCCGCATATCTAGATGGAATTTCAATTTAGTATTAGTTGAGGCTTTGCGCCCCTGCTGAAGAGAAGCGTGCGTGGCTACTTTGCACCAGCTATCCATTTTTCCTTGACAGCGCAAATACCCGGGCGAAACGGCCGAACATACATCACCCTGAAAAACAGAAGCTGTAGCCAAATTCGGCAAGATTACACTGCCCTATTTTTCTGAGAGTCCTGAGTTCAGTGTATGATTTCAATCTCTGCACTTTGCGGATCAAGATTTGCAAACCACTAGACCGTCCTTGGCGCTCTCCAGAAGGAAAAATCAATCTTTGGGGACACTCAAGTTCGGCTTAACAGAGCAACGCGATAGCGCTAAAATATCTTTACGGTCGCTTGGGTGTACCCCCTGGTGTACCTTATCGCAGATATCAACGTCACCGCATCGTGATTTTCAGCCTAGCTAATTAACTTGAATCGGTAAGAGGTTCGACTGCATAACTTGACACCCAACTTTTTTTTTTCTTTCAGTATTTATGCTACGTCACTAAGTGTAACTTCATGACTACATCGTGACACCTTTAGACCAATCCGGATTTTCCAGTCTCGCAGACACCTTTTTTTTTTTTTTTTTTCGTCAAAAGGGTTTTTAACGTTATCATGTTAAAAGCAGGTGCAATGAAGGCCGGCATGCCCTCGCTCATCGGCGGCGCTAAGGCATAAAAATTGACGCAGATCACATTGAAAAGTAATACAGACTTCTGGCTGCAATATTGTGCATTTCATAACTTTCAAGAAACGGCGTAAACAACACTGTATCACGCCACAACTCGCTCCACAATCCGTTGTTCTGAAGAAACAGCGTTAAAGAGAGAGTATTAAATTTAAGACATCCCGCGTAGATTGAAGGATCTGCCGCACGTACCCGCTCGTAGTTACGAGTGCGCAGTGCACACAGCGCTTCGTTGGCGAACAGCGTGGTGAGCATCTGCCTGCGCTTGTCGCGCCCTTCCTGGTCTTCCGGCTCTTTAGTCCAGCCCAAGAGCCGCTCTGCCAGAGCGTAACAACGGTTGGCGGATGCGAAGTCCCCGGCCTCGTAGTACCTGTTTCCATTCCTGTGCCGCAGTGCACACATCTGCGAACAGGGCAAAAGGGAGGCGCGGGGAGATAACGGAGTCACAAGGCGATCGACAAAGGACCCTGCTTTTTTTTTTTTTTTTTTTTTATACAAAAGCAACACTTCGCCAGCCAGCTCGGCTCGAGCCGAAAATGGCAGGAGCTGCCAACCTGGGTCTCTCGTTTCACGTGGGACGGTTATGTCAGAATCAGCCTGCTAGGACCCTGGTATTCACGTTACCCCTATAGGCCACTAAGGCACGTTCATACGGCTTGGTTAAAGCGGGGCTTTATATATGTGGGCTGGTAGCCTTCAAGGCGGGTCATACCCATAAAGGCGGAGCTTAAGTGTCCTCTTATTTAGATGCAGTAAACGCCTTTACCACTACCAACTAAAACGCCGGTGAACTTTGATGCGTTTAACGCAACGCGCTCCAACAGATGGCGCCACCATCGATGCTGCTGCCGTCTCTGTGTAAAACTGAGCGAGACGGGGGTCATAGAAACCGGGGTGTATATATCTCCCTAGGCCAGCGTTGAAACTGCGCTGAACGCTTTGGATACCGGAATGCCTAGCCGAACTGAAAAGGAGTTGGTTGTCGTGACGGGGGACTTTAATAAAGACAAGAACTCCGCCCTCGTCCAAGCTGCACAAAGTGGTTTCTACTCGAGTTGAGCCAGCGCCAACCTCAAACCACCACACATTGGGGAAGCAATTTAAACTTGGTTTTACGCAGAGACTCGGCAGATACAGAGCACGTCGTCAGCAGAGTGGAAACCAAGTCTTACTACTTCACTGATCATCGCAGCGTCATCATTGGTATAAAGAATAAAAGCCTAGTCGTTACCTGAACAGTTCTTGTTTACACCATAGAGCTAAATCAAACACTTAACCACAAGCTACAACCACAAGCATAGCCATGTAGCCGTTGTTTTCGCAATTCAACTAGGGTTAACCAGAGCTAAATCACGGCAAACTTTTTAATCAGCTTCATTCACACACACACACACACAAAAAAAGGACGTTTTAAACGCTGTGCTTGGTTTGAACAGTAATTGCCTAAAGATACCATGTAATAATTTGCATAATATAAGCCTAATACCAAACACTCATTTCCATTAAATATGCAGGTTTGTATATATAAATGTTGCGTAAAATGAACTATAAATTATATCTATAAACAACTAAAGGGCGCATTGCGCACACTGCAACGATTCCGAGATAGAATCTAATGCTGTTTTTTTTTTTTTTTGCAAAACATTACCACATAAAAAGTGGCAATTGCTGCCGCATACTAGCGGTGAATGAACAACCAGCGTGTTGACAGTTGCGAAAAAATATACGGCGAGAGATGTTTTTACAGGCTGTGATTTCAGGAATGGCTGAAAGGGGGGGGGGGGGGGGTTCACCCCCACCCCCCCTCATTCTCAGAAAAATATTGAAGGCCATCCTGGTTGTGCTACAAATAATTTAACGCTGTAATGAGGGCGCTACCCGACCCCAAAATTAATTTCGCCGTACAATCTTGGCAACAGACGGGCAGCGCAAAAGAACGAGGAATGGCAATGAAACGGGCAGCGGTGCCACTCCTCATTAGGAAGCGTACTTGCACTGCCTACTTATTTTGGGCGAACACCCTACCCTACCAAAGTTGAACTTACATCACTTCTTCAGACTCGTTCAGCAGCGAGTCGTACGCTGCAACCGCGAACATGAAAATGTGACCAGGCAAAACAGAAGCTCAACCAGAGCGAGTACACCCACCTCGTACACCGCATCGAACGGCATGAGGGATACTTCGGCTCGATTGAGGCTGCCCAGAACCTCGTCGTCCTCCTCGATCTCCACAAAAGACAACAGGTAGACGTCGAACACCACTGTCGCTCGCGGAGGAATGCGCGGGGGGCAGCCAAAGTCGCCGAATGCGTACTCGTGCGTCAACCGCACGCGGCTGCGCTCGCCCCGGCGCATGGTTCGCAGCGCAATTGCCAGGCCTCGTAGTGTCACGTTACTCAAGCTGTACGCGAGAGGGAACATGGAAAAAGCAGTCTTTAATGCAGGGTACGAGTTTCGCACCCCAATTGTCACGCGTGTATAAAACAACTGTCGCATCGATCGCTGTCGTGAGTGTTGACAAAGCTGCCTCGAGAAGACATGCCGACCGTAAGTTTCGTCGGTCGGTCCGAAATCTTTTGGGAGGTGAGGCCCGCCGTCTTTTTCCGTGAGCTCGAGATGCATTAACCCTGATCTGAAGTCACACTGTGCTATGTTATTCGTGGTGGCTACTCCCTGCCACGATGTCTTCCTCGAACCACAGACGCCCACAACTAATACGTCATCATCGTGTAGTTAACCTGATTTTCAAAGAAAGGCTAAGGTGAAAAAAGGTAACCTATGGCCCGGAATAAAACGTCAGTAGTAATCGAATTTAAATCATTTTCAATCAACTCTGGTAGTGGCTAAGGCGCAGCCAGCTAGCACTGCGATCAGCCACTCGTTGGGACAAGTGATCAAATGAAATTAAAAAAAAAAAAAAGAAAGAAACTGCTCTAGTGTACCACTACTGCTTTTTTCAAAAGTGCCGTCAGCTTAGGAAATAAATTCTCATGACCACGGTAATACCACCGGCGCGGTTTAGTTGCTTTGAAAACGAATAATAGTTAGAGAAGGGGATACCAGAGCTTCGCCTTTAAGGGTATACGGCACGAGTGACTCTCGTCTGCGACTCCTTTTGTGGACCCTTGCTCGCCTATATGGTTTAAACACTAGTCTCTTAATTTGTGCCTCTGTTATCTGACACATACTCCTCAGCACAAAGTCGTTAGTTTAATAGTGTTTACAGGCATAATGCTACAGTTTAACCCAACCGCACGAATGCGCTATACGCGGCTAGAAGTAGATTAAAAAAAAAAAAAAAAAAAAAAAAAAAGATGCCAAACAATTCGATGCCCATTTCAAAGGACCTTCTCGAGATGGGAGTTCCAGTCATTTCTGAAATGTGATCTGGTGTCGTTACGTCACGCTACCCGGCAACCATGCAGACAGTGCCTGGCCGTGTCGTCTGTCTACTGCCACCTGCCACCGCTCATAATGCAAACGCTGACGGCAGCAATGTTGATGACAGAAAGGAACTTCCAGGTCTGGAGAGAACAAAGGACGCGATTTTTATGACTGATAGCCGGTGGTGTTGGTGAACTCTTTACCCACACAACCAGCAATATCCATAGGATCTTCACAAAAGGTCTCAATATCAAACGTCATTTTTGTACACCCATGCGATGTCCATGCGTCCATTATTAAAAGATCATCTTTTAGTGGATATCCTCATGACCTTACCTTTGTGTGGTCGTGAAGATATCACACAGTGTACATAACTTCGATGTTATAATGTGACTATCAGTGGACATGCATAGTTCAGCAGATTTCTGCTTTAAATTTTGATTCGGACTAAGTGGAAAGGCAAACAGTGTCTTCAAGTAAAGCCCCTCAATTTGATCTTCAAGACCCTGTTTTCCCTTCTCTGCCCCCCCCCCCCCCCCCCCGCGAGCGAGAAGACGCGGTCCGCAGATGACTCATGCCGTAGTGCATGATAAAAACGTGGGCAACTCGTGTGCCGGAGAGGTTGAGGAGAACGTTGGAGAGACTCGCTGCCTACATTCGCGATCAAGAAATAGTGCATTCCTTGTGGCGAGCGAAAAATATTAAATGCTTTGCCTGCAGGCTTGTTGTAATAAACATTTGTTATGAACATCAATAATGCGTTTATTGGGCGACGCGCTGTCACTTTCATGATATCTTCGGCAACTCTACCACAAAATTAGCGCGGAGTAGCACGCCTTTTTTTTTTTTCTTTGATGGCGTCCGCGGCGTTCGTCTCGTTCCCTTCCCTGCCTCCGCTGCACAGCCACCACAACACAATAACACAATGCACGTGTTGTCCCTGTGAGCGAGAAGACGCGGTCAATTGACGTGTGTCCACAGATGACTCATGCCGTAGTACATGCCTATTTCAGTACACTCAGCGGTCGAGTGGCGTCGTCGTATTTTGGGAACGTCTGCTAATCTTGGCGCTTCCGAGTATTGCAGCTTGCGCTTGGTGTAATAGTTCTGCACCCTACCAGTACATTCCTGTGCAACCGGAAGCGATCCCCGGAAGCCGGAAGTGTCATTGTGCCTGGCATGCATATGTTGCATAGCTGACACAAGCTCACATCGCCTCAACCGCTCTCCGAGTTGCTGGCAGCCACATATCGTCGCACGCGCGTCACATGGATACATCTTCGCTGACGAAGTTGACAGCAGCAGTCATTTCAAGTTGTTAATCGCCCTGTGCATTGCCTTGTTCGTGGAGTACGTTTCTTCAAAGGTACGTACGTTTCAGCATCACCTAAGAGCACGACTTTTTCTGCTATGCCTAAGTTAAGCAAGAGCGAAGACATGAGCAGCACGCGCAGCTGCGAGGAATACTCGTGCCACGTTTTCTGCTCTTGGTGAACCCGACGAGTGTGCAGAAGTGCACAAACCAGAAATAGTAGTTGGAGAGCTAGCCCGCAATGACAGCCCGCAGCCCACCTCTGTCATGTTTGACCCAGAGTTAATTCCCGCCGCGCAAGGATCACCTGTGTCATCGGAACCTCTAGCTTTTTCTTTAGGCGGCGAGCCATTTTGCGCGCGTCGCCTAGCAAATGTGCGAGCGAAATTGCTGATATTGACATAAAGTGCATTTTGCGGGAGTGGGTATAGAAGAGAACATGATGCAGAAGGCCGCGACCTCCCTGCTATATATTTTTTTTTTAACATCACTTTTTGCATGCCTTCATCGCAGAATAGGTTGCTGCTTTGCCATTTTTTGTACAAGTTTTTTTTTTTGTGAAAAGCTAGGCTGGCTCTTATTAGATCACTTCAGAGAATAAGATTGTTGTCTTGCTATGCGTGCGGTGCCAGCTTGTTCCCACTGGATATTATGAAGAGTGTATGAAACTCTTTTCCATTCTTGCTGTCATTACGCTCTACTTGTCCTTGTTTTCCTCTCCCTGTTCCTTTAATTCCACTGGCTGCAGCTCAGTACTCAGGTGCTTAAGTTATTAAATAGCAACTGCAGCGGCTGGCAACAATTTTTCCTTCTTTTTGGTATTTTAATAATGAACCACAGCTACTATACTGCTGTATTTGTTTCAGTGCCTGCAAGGTCAAACATGCGGTATGTTGCAACAGTGGATGATGTGCAAGCAGTTATAAAGAAATGGCTCCAACATGCTCCATGCAGTCTTAAACAGCAACAGGAAAGGCTTGCAAAACAAGGTATGAAAATTTAGCCACTATTTTGTACAAAACTGTGTGTGTACATACCAGTTAGATGCCTGTTTAAGCATGGCTTGAACAAATTTAAATGAGCGAAAGCTCAAGCATGATTTTGCATGGTTTACCAAGGCTGTACACAGTTTGAATTAGGGGGGTGCTCAAGCTTCTCATTAAAAGTAGATGCGAGAGTGCCTTAACACCACCTTTTCATTCCGCTATTTTTTTTTTATTTTTTTAGTTGGTTTTTGGGGAAAGGAAGGCACAGTATGTCTCACTTTTTAGTGGACACCTATGCTTAATTAGGTTGAAGTCATTCAGTCCCAGCGAGGTGAAATCTTAAGTTGCAGCCTGAATAGTGCAGCTTACACTCTAAAACAATTTCCAACCTTAACTGAAAAAGAAGTGAACACAAATTATTAACTATCCTTGTTACAGAGACAACAGGTCGTGAAATTTTTACATTCCTTTACTACGGGCACGGTGGAACTACGGGCATGTTAATAGGTTTATTTGCTTCGCACGTAAAGGTTTTACATCCATTTTTT
This sequence comes from Amblyomma maculatum, assembly GCF_055883805.1. Classification (NCBI taxonomy): domain Eukaryota; kingdom Metazoa; phylum Arthropoda; class Arachnida; order Ixodida; family Ixodidae; genus Amblyomma; species Amblyomma maculatum. The sequence continues at coordinate 16,448,872 of NC_139344.1, read as the reverse complement.
TTTTTCACTGTTATATAGCTGTAAGTTCTGTTGCCAGCTTTCAGACGAGTTTGTTTTGTGCATGCGGCCTTTTTTTGTGACTATTTTCTGTTACCTGTCAATTTCTTAATGCCCCACTTTATTGTTCACTTCATCTTTCATATTTTCCAGGAGGCGCAAGCACGGACGCAAACTGAAACCCATGAAGAGGGGAAGCTGTTTGAAAGCTTGCAGTCTTTTTGTGAATAAAACTATAATTCACGCTATGTGTTTTGCTCAACAGCTATCCCTAGCTCTGCTAAAAGTGCATGCTTGTACATCTTGGCAATGTTCATGCAATGTCCAGAGACTGATTTGGCAACGTCCTCTAGACATCATAATGAATGTCCATGTGGACGTCCACTGTGAGGCAATAGGGACATCTCTGGAATATCCACTGGACCAATTGTGGGTATTTATGGAGATCCTCTGAATATTAAATATTTTGAGGGGTACATTTTATGGACATCTCCTGGATCTGATATGGTTGTCTGGGTATCTTGCTCAAACGCAGGGCAGCAGTCCAAGGACCGGTTGCGTTAGCTTAGATGAGGTCGGCGGGGATCCCTTGGGATGTCGCGTCCTCCACCGCGCGCTGGATACGCCAGCGTTGGTCTTCTGGCTCGGAGGTACGCAGGAGGGTCTGCCAGTTCTCTGGTGTGTTTAAGTTGTCTGTGTTGTACAGTGTACACGTCCACGCCATGTGTATGAGAGTGGCCGGAGTTGAGAAGTGCTTGCACATGGGAGCTCTCTGTTGCGGAAAGATCCTACTGTGTAAGAAGGGGTGTGTGGACAGCAGCCAGTTTGTAGTTTGCGCCATTGGACGACCTTGCGTCTTGATAGATTGCGGTGTGCGAGAGGATGCTTCTTCCGAGTTGGTAGTGCTGGACCATGTCCGCGTAAGTGGTGAGTGGACGAGCGTATGACATATTAGTGTCAGGGGAAGCAGGACGGCGGATATACCCTCTGCTCAGCAGCTGAGATTTCGAGCGAGAGTGTGCGCCTGGGCGTTTCCGCTGGAGCCCAAAAATGAGTGAGCGAGAGGTGGAAGATGGTGTAGTATAAAGTAGAATGTGTAACGCCTGGGGAGAGATACGGCCATCATCGTAGTTGCGGATAGCCTGTAAAAAGTCACTGATGACAATTTTGGTATTGGGTCGGCTAGTGCAATGACAACCTCCTCTGCTGCGATGACTGCGATTTTCTGCACTGCGAACGCTGCAGGTTGTATATTAGCTTCGGTGAGGGGCGAGAGCTACCGCCACCGTCGCTGGCTTTGACGGCAGGTATGAGGCGTCCGTATACGTCCGCTGAAGCGTTTCTCGAATTGAAGTGCTCGGTCGGCCCATCTCTCGGCGTTGTGTTCCGGGTGCATCCGTTTGGGAAAGGGAGGGATGCTGAGACATAGTCCGGGGTAAGGTCCGCGTAACTGCCCTCGGTGGTGAGATCCCAGATTGGCTTGCCTAACGCGTGTGAGTAAGAGTCGCTTCTACTGGATGGTGAGGGCTTCTTCGATTAATTCGCTCACGGTATTGGTGACTCCAAGAGCCATGAGCTTATGAGTAGCTGTAGACATAAGAAGACCGTGTTGAAAGTGAGCGGCTAGAGGTGTCACTTCGGCCTTTGATTGACAGCCGGCGAACTGCGGGCCATATAATACCTGTTTGCAGTCTCGAGGTTCCAAGCAATTTTATACAGTATCAACAAAGTGTCGAAAGCGCTTTCGATTTTAGATTTCGTCGTTAAGATGACCAGCATTACTAGAGTGACGCTTTGATGCTGCCAACATCACATGCGCATTTTAAATTTCATTCAGTTTCAGTTTGAGCTCCGAAAAATTAGATATTTTTGGCCTTGATGGACTATGGCGGTTCGACTGAGAAGTATGCATGGGTGCACCTAATGACCATGAGCGTCCCCGTTATTAGGATCAGATCACCATTTTTCTTCTGAAAATGACCGTTATTCTAAATATCAGTGCTTTCAGGCAACAACGAAAAATCAGGATATTACTTGCCTTTTCCTCAAAGTTAGTTGCGGTTTAAGTTCGAAATCTGCACGGGCCTGCCTTCAGTGCATTTTTATTAACAGCTACATTTTCTTCTCCTATTGTCTGTCATGGTTCCGTCTACCAAGGCAAAACGACATCCGCAGGGGCCCCAGTGACTATCAAAGGATTTCAAAACTTCTCGTGTGCTTTTGTAGTGACTTAAAATAACGTCAGATTAAGCTGTACTAACAGTGAACTGTCTTTTTAATTCACTACATCCAAAAACGACATTTCGAAAGGGCAGGATTGCTAGTTTGGAACAGCTTCCAACCCGTGCGCGATGACACCACTTTCGGCCACTTACAAGACAAGTGGCCGTGTACTCCTGCTTGAACACCCATTTCCTCATTTTGAATATCCCACTCGTCAACTTCTCCCCGCTATGACCTCACATAATGGCGTCGTCATCGGCGGTGCCTTCCACTAGTGCTGCTGCCAATCGCCGACAAAGGCCGTCGACAATGCGATCGCCTTCGGAGGCTACAGGCAAGAACACTATAGACCTCCTTCATGTTTGCAAACACACAAGATGATCGAGGTGGCGCTGCTATCGTCAGCGATCCCACGGTAGGCAAAAAGCACGACCGCGGCCGCGGCACTGTGGCCAAGCTTGTTAAGGCCGTGTTATTGTGATTTGTAGGCGCCTTCTTGGCAGACGAAATGACGATGTGCTAGTATTAGTGAGCCTCAGCGGTGAGGACAGAAGCGATACATTGAAAAACTCTACCTACACGGCGTGCAGCGTACGAACCCGCACGCCGTACCGATGGAGATTCGGTTCAAGGCGCACAAGAGAAGCGTTGCTGCCGCCAGGAAAAATGAGCCACGTTGACATCTATTTGCTGTTTTCTCCGAGAAAATTGAGCGCGGAACGCATAGAGAATTACAAAGCTTCGGATGCTTACAACTACTTTGAGTCGAGTACGCTGACGGTGATTTGTTTCGCTCATATATAGCGCCGCAAACCGCGTACGATGTAGTCCGCTCAAAGCATCATTGCGTTATCGGATGATTCTTCCCACCGAGCGACAAATGAGTGTTCTTGGTAAGCACGAAGCACCTCGCTAGCGTCGAGCGGCTGTATGGGTAAGGTGATTTAGGTCAGCATGGCAACAGTAGCCTTAACACTGCACGGACTTGAGTATCATTTCGTTATTCATTGAAATCACAACGCTGCGCGTCTGTTATATCTGCTCTGTTCGTGGGCGGCTGTCGTCGTTAATGGTAGCAATTTTATCACGGGTAGTCACGCTGTTAGCTTGCATTACAATTACGAGCTGCAGCGGCCAATGTGGTTACGTGGGTTCCGGTAAAAACGTCCCAGGAAAAAGTGGTCCCGGAAAAAATGGCCTCGGATAAAATGTCCCCAAATAGATGCAATTAAACGTACTACAATGTCGAGCTTTCGCCTTGCCCGGTGCTTGATTTATCAGCGATAAATTTCGCTCATTGTAATCAACTTTTACTGTTTTTATCTGCCATCTGTGTTAATGGTTTTAGCTTGAACAGTATTTATATTTTGAACCCCGCCGTTTTTTTTTTTTTTTTCACGTCCTGTAGTTCTTTTACTAAAGGCCTATACTGAGTTTCCTCGAGTCTAGCCACAGTAATGTAGGCTACAGTGCTTCTTTCTACCCGTCCGCTTGAAATTTGCAAAACATGGTACTGATGTTGTGCGTTCGCAAAAAAAAATGAAGAAAACCATTATGGCACCGAAATTTGTGCGGTGGAGGACAAGCACGCCTCTCGAATGTGTAATATTAGCCGGGTGATTAGACCTATATTAAAGAGCGATATTTCCCAGCTTGGAAACTGGAAACTATGCACCGCATAATACTCGCTGGATATTATATAGTGGTGGGGCTTTTTTTTTTTTTTTTTTTCGAAATGCTTTCATGCTAAGTCTTCTCCAGTTTCTGTAAACGCGTAAAGCACCCAGAGGACCCAGTACCCAAACAATGGTTACATCTATTCTAAAAAAAAAAAAAAAAAAAAAGAAAGGCATCGTAAGATGTTTAATTTTTCGCGAAGTGAGTCCCGGGCAGATTTCAGTCAATTTCTTCGGTGACATTTTTTCCTAGGGGCCGCTTCCTGAGGGGACCTTTCTGGACGTTTTTTCCGGGGCCATATAGTCCAGGGGCCTTTGTTTCGTGGCTGTATCTGCTGGGGATCTCTTTTCAGGGGCCGTTTTTACCTTCACCCGTGGTTCCGTAGTTAGGGTGGCCCAGTTCGGTCTCGCCACTGTGGCCGCGGTAATGTAGGATAAACCCCACAACTCTCATTCACAAATCAGCCGCTGTGAATACAAGTAAAAGCGCTCGGCATAAATAAAAAAAAATGCAGCTCCGATCCAAATCACTAGCTGTTAACGTGAAGTGGGAGTCTTCATCTGGAAGTAATAAAAATAATTTGACGTGAACGTGGCGAAGGTTGGCCATGCAGCATATATATCACAGATCGAGGAGTGCAACACAGATCTTTCGAGTAGCAGCTCACTGCGCATACATACAATTACCAAAGTGAAAAAACGGGCTTGAGGAACAGTTCACATAGGTAAACATCTATGCATGCTCCAACAAAGAAACAGGCCTACGCAATACAACATATATATGACTGCCTCGTCTATGTATGTTACCAGCGCACCCGCGCCCGCACACCAAGATCCCATCACGCGTCGTAAAAAGGCCAAACTCGAGTGATTCGCGACCTTTGATCCGGTAGACCGCTCTGGCGTAAAGGTGAATAAGCTCCAGCTTAGCCGTAACGAAGTGTTTGCCGCATATTCGATGAGCAGGCGTCGGTATTCAGCCTTGGCGCTTCACCGCGGCGGCCCACAACTGGTTACGGCGACCATTGTCGGCAAGAAGCCTTTGCAAGCTTACTAAACTTCCTCTTGTATGCCTTTCAGCACAAGTCATAGTGAAGCGATTAGTCGGCATGGTATTCTGCATTTCCCCGCAGCAGCAAGCCATCGCACAATCACGGGAGGCAAGGTGACTGAAGCGTTGTTTTGCCTACCACGCGAAAGTCACTAACGACGACAGCGCCACCGCATTTTCGTGACGTAGCCGGAGTGAAGGAGGTCTATAACCATGGAAGAGGACAGACAGCGCGATCGCTTATAAGGAAGCATCAGACGCAATCTTCGATGACTGGGGATCAAGCAAGAGGAAGAGAGCTTTGAACCTCAGAGAGCAGAGCGAACAAAAACGCTTTCGGAAGCTAAGAGCATCTGCCTTGGGTGTCGACAATCAGCGAGAACGAGAACGCCTTCCCAAGGAGCAGGCGAGGGCCCACGACAGGCTGCTAAGCGAGACAGCACACAAGCGCTGCGCAGGGACCGGACGCTCCCCTCATCATCTGTGACGACTTTAACGTCGACGTTGAAAAATCACAGTGGCTGCCAGTGTTTATGTGCGAACTACAATTGTCACTCGTCATCAGCCTGACTATATATACCTACTGCACGGCGAAGGCATCTCCCATATTCTTTCAATTACCTCTGTCCTGTGCTTGCTGCATCCACTTGACCCCTGCGAACTTCTTAACCTCATCCGTATGCCTGACTTTCTGCCGCCCCCTGCTACGTTTCCCTTCCATTGGAACCCAGTTTGTTACCCTCAGCGACCATCGGTTATCCTCTCTTCGCACTACATGTCCTGCCCATGCCCATTTCTTCTTCTTAATTTCCACTAGAATGTCAGTAACTTGAGTTATTTCTCTGAACCATTCTGCACGTTTCCTATCCCTTAACATTACCCCTACCGTTTTTCATTCTATAGCCCTCTACGTTAACCCCAACTTATGTAGAACCCTTTTTGTAAGCCTCCACGTTTCAGCCCCATAGTCCAGTACAGGTAAGATGCAACTGTTGTATACTTTCCTCTTGAGTAATACCGGTAAGCTGATAGTCATAATCTGCTAGTGCTTGCCAAATGCGCTCCATCCCAATCTTATTCTCCTTGTTAGTTACTTTTCATCGCCGGGATCTGCGGTTACTACCTGTCCTAAGTAGACATATTCGCCTACTACTTCCAGTGCTTCCCTAACTAACGTAAACTGCTGTTCCTTCCTGAGGCTGTTGAACATTACCTTAGACTTCTGCGTATTGATTTTGAAGCCTACCGTTCTACCTTTCCTGTCTAGATCATCAATCATTCTTTGCAGTTCATCACGAGAGTTACTTAGCAAGATAATGTCATCAGCAAATCACAGATTATTGAGGCATTCTACATCTACCCTTATCCCTAACTACTCCCATTCCAAGTCCCTGAATACTTCCTCTAAGCAAGCTATGAATAGTACTGAGGAGATGGTGTCTCCTTGCCTAACACCATTCTTCATGCAGAACTATGGTTGCTGTGCAGCCACTATATATATCTTCCAGTACTTTCACGCACGGCTTGTCTACACCCTGATTTCGCAATGCCTACACGGCCGCCATGGTTTTTACTCAGTCAAATGCTTTTTCTTAATCAATGAATGCTATGTATAAGGGCTGGTTATATTCCGAGAATGTTTCTATCACCTGATTAATGGTATGGATATGATCGATAGTAGAATAACCTTTCCAAAAACATGCTTGATATTTTCCTTGATTACAATCTAAGGTTATCCTGATTCTATTAGCAGTTACCTTAGTAAATACTTTAAACGTAACAGACAGTACGCTCATTGGTCTGTTATTTTTCAGGTGCTTAGCGTCCCCTTTCTTATGAATTATTGCGTTCTTCATGGTTCTGGTACCGTCGATGACACCAGGCACTTCATATACAAGGTGGCCAGTTTTTCTAGCGCGATATACCCCCCGTCCTTCAACAAATCTACAGTTGCTTGGTCCTCTCCAGCTGATTTCCCTTTTTTCATAGTTTCTAACGCTTTCTTAACCTCGTCCTTCGTCACTGGAGGGACGTCTGACTGCTTTTTCCTACTGCCAATCTCATTATTGTGCTGACTACTTTGGCTACTGTGGAGATCAGTACAGAACTCCTCGGCCACTTTGACTACCTTATCCATATTCGTGATGAAGTTGCCCGTCTTAACCTTTAGCGCATACATGTTTTTTTTTTTTTTTTGCCTATTCCCAATTTCTTCTTCACCGCTTTAAGGCTTCCCCCGTTCTTTACAGCATGCTCAATTTTCTGTATGTTATACCTCCTTATATCGGCCACTTTGCGCTTATTGATTGGCTTTAATAGCTCTGCTAATTCTATCTGGTCTGTTGGATAGGAGATTTCATACTTTGCCGTTTCTTAATCAAATCTTTTGTCTCCTTTGACAACTTACCGGTATCCTCTCTAACTATCATACTGCCTACTTCTACTGCACACTCAGTAATGATATCTCTGAAACTATTGTTCATTGCTTCTAGGCTAATGTCTTCACCCTCGGTTAGAGCTGAATATCTATTCTGTAGCGAGATTGTGGAAAACCAGTTTCCTCCCCCTTCGCCGCGAGCGAGCGTCATGGCAGCGCCGGCTGGGAGAGGAGGTAAATACCTCCCCTTGGGGGAAGGAGAATCAACGATGGATGCGCCACCAAGACGTCTACGCGGATTCCTGCGAGGAGACGACAGGGAGCTTCTGGATCCAGCCGGCAACGAAAGCGGTAGTCTCCCGCCTCTCCCGGCAAACAGGCACGGAGTACACTGCGCACTCGGGAGGACCTGTCGTGCACGGCCGCCCATCTTCCGGTTCCCAACAGCGAAGCGACCGGTAAATACCGCACTCTCTCTCCGCCTCCTGCGGCAGACGCCGTGGTATGGCTTTGTCCGAAGACTGCGGCGCGCACGGGAGATCCAGATTCACGGCGCGTGTCCGCCGCCAAAGTCGCACCCCCATTCCCCAGCCGGTGAGTCAAAAGTCTTTCTTACGTAGTCTTGCCCTTCCAAGGAAAATCTTGTTGATGTATAGCTAGCCGGCATGCTCTGTATTATTTGCAAGTACAATAAATAACATTCGAGTATTAAACTATGTGTCGTCCCCGTCCTTTGTCCCCTTTGGTTCCCTCCGCGGGTCGCTAGCGAGGACGCTGCACCTGCGGAGTGTGAGCGGGGTAGAATACCGTCCCCTCATACCCCCACAAGATCCTGAACTCTTCTGCCCTCCCCCTCACCGCTAATTCGTTGATGGACTTCTTTTTTATTAACCTGTTTCGTTCATTCTTCAGATTTAATTAATTCGAGACCTTACCATCCTGTGGTCACTGAATCGGACTTTCCCGATTACCTCTACATCCTGCATTATGACGGGGTTAGAACACAGTATGAAGCCAATTTCATTTTTAGTCTCACCGTTAGGAGCTTTCTATGTCGACTTCCGGCTCTTCCGTTTGCTGAAGAAGGTATTCATGATTCTTAAGTTATTGCGCTCTGCAAACTCAATTAGTAACTCCTTAGAGCCAATGCCATAGTCACCCACTGCCTGGTCTCCTGTCTGCTTTTTTCTTACCTCGGTATTGAAGTCGCCCATTAGTACAGTATGCTGCGTCTTTCCTTTTCGCATTGCCGATTCTACATCTTTATAGAAGCCTTCAACTGCCTGGTCATCATAACTATAATGTAGGTGCATAGACCTGTACAACCTTCAGTTTATATCGCTTATTAGGCGTAATTGCGATGCCTGCTACTCTCTCATTAACACTATAGAATTCATCTATATTACCCGTTATGTACTTATTGACAAGGAAACCTACTCCTAGTTGTCACCTCTCTGGTAAACCTCGATAACACGGTACATGCCCATCCTTCAGTACAGTTTATGCCTCATTCGGCCTCCTAACCTCACTAAGCCCTATGATATCCCATTTCGTACCCTCTAGTTCTACAGCACTGCTAAACTCTCTTCACTAGCTGAGGTTCTAGCATTAAACGTTGCCAGGGCCGTTTCCAATGGCGGCCTGTCCAACGGAGCCAGAGATTCTTAGCACCTCCTGCTGCGTCACAGGCCTGACCGCCGCCGTGGTCAGTTGCTCCGCAGCAGCTGGTGACTGAGGGCCGGAGTTTTATAGAACTAATTATGGGATGCTGCAGCCAATTACTGCACCAGGGTAGCCAACTCCTGTTGTGGTGAGGGAATGCGTTGCTGGAGGTGTTCACCGGCATCAGGTCGCACCCCAAACCTATTTACGCAGTTCCATCAACACACGCATTTTTTTTTTTTTTTTTTTTGCTCCGGTGGAGAATTGCGCGGCACAAAGATTCGAACCGCAGTCCTCTTGCATGCGTGGCGGATGTTCTAATTGTACGCCACCGCTGCACTTCATAATCCACTTCAATTAGGCCATTACCAGATGTGTATTCTGCATTGATTACATCCTTGCACGGCACGTCGATGCAACCAATTGTGTGTTACTTCAATTACTACATGGACAATAAAACATGCCAATGAAACACTTTGGCAGGAAGTGAAGTATCGTGAACCTTCAATGGCTTAGCCCATAGCAAGGTGAAAATCAATAGTTTATGCGAGTATTTAAATGACCATCTAGGCCACTGATATCTAAATAGTTCGCTGTTCTACGCGACATCACAGAGAACACGCGTGATTAAAATTACGTTTCCTGAAAATCTGTACTTAGATTCTGGCAACAGAACATGGTTCATCACGCAGGCGTTCCTATGGCGTAGCATGGATCAGACCGCCTATTGTTTCTTTGTTTTGTTTTTTTTTTCTTATTTTCAGGCCGCCCAACAATCAGCCGTTTGCTAGTTTGGGGTAACGCAACACAACAAAGCAAACTAAAAAAAGCTGAAGGCATAACGAGGGCAGTTGAAGCATCGCTAGATTGCAATATTCTCTTCATCCATGCATGAAAAAGTGAACACTCAATGTCCACAGAAGCAAAAGGAACTATACATAACCCCTATCTGCTTTCATTAAGAAAGTTTTGCTGATTTATAATGCAAATTTTCTAGAGAAATTCAGAAAATTTTGCCCATCCGTAGCAGATTGGCATCATGTGACGACAGAGAGAGTATCATAAGGCGTCGCGTGGCGACGACTCCTGTCACTAGATACATTGTGCAGACACCGTCCAATAACCGAGCGAGGGTGAGGCGCCTGACACCATGCAAGCGGCCTCCAAACACGTCTGGAAGCATACTCACGTGGAACGGTACGGCGCGTTCCGCAGCCACGAGCAATCGAAGGGCTCGTCGGTCTTTCCGTCAACATATCCGTTGTAGTGGAAAACTACGCTCGCGTTCTCGGGCAGCGTTGGGCCGTTTCCGGGCTCGATCACCTGCGGCGACACGAAAACATGAGCGACCTTCGTTCGAATTGACAGGGAGCGGGAGAGAACAAATAAATAAATCCATGCAGCGTTCAACCCAGCTCTAATAAATGCCTGGTTTGCCGGTGCCATGCCTCGCTTCAAAGGCTCCTATCGAATTTGATCCCTAATGGGAAGCTCGAAGCTCTCATCGATTAGCTGAAGCAGCAAGGAGTGGTCGTAGAGCTCGGCTGCAGCGAAAAGCCCTGCAATGCAGTCGCACTTTCTGCGTGCGCGTGGAACAGGAAGCCTGAACATTCAAACTTCTTGAGAGATCGATACTCTAATATACAAAAAAAAAAAAAACAGTATGCCTGCATCGTCTTCGCCAAGAGTATCCAGGCTACAAGGTTTGCCTCTCAGGTACCAGATCACTCATGGCACCCCACCAGCGCTGAACAGCCTCAGTAGTGAGGGGAGCCCTCATCCTTGGCTTTCAAAGCCTTGCTCGCTCTTTGGTTACATTAAGTGTTCCGCTATACAACTGAGTAGCAAAGACGGCAGCACCGCCGCCAAAAATTTACGGAACGTGACTGGTTCAGAAATTTAGTTTCCTTGCGTAGAAGCATCCATTCTCGACGTTCAGTTGTGCGCTGTGAAATTGGCGCGCGCACGCATGCACATCCCTACATACACACATGCATACCCACCCACATAAATACACGGACAACCTACAGCCACATATAATCCCCCCTCACACACACACACACACACACACACACCGTGCGCGCACGCATATACAAGAAAGGTATTCTGGCGGGCTAGTTGGTGCCTGTCGATCATGATTAAACTGTGCGCAGTCGCCAAATAGCACTTGCGCCTTCGAATTCTCCACAAGCCACTAAAAAAACACTGCTTATTGGACGAAGTTACGCAAGATCTTCAAGACAACGGATGACCTCGACCGCTACTGAAAAGTCAAGGACACCACGTGCACGATTGCAGGCTTGGCGAGAAACAAAATATCACAACAAAGTGAGAGGGCATTCCACACATTGCGGCAATGAAACACTTTGGCAGGAAGTGAAGTATCGTGAACGTTCAATGACTTAGCCCATAACAAAGTGAAAATCAATAGTTGGTGCGAGTATTTAAATGGCCATCTAGGCCACTGATGTCTCTAAAGTTTGGAACGGCCGCTCTGCATCAAATGGTCGCTGTGGCTGGGCCTGGGAATCAGGACCCACCACTGATCGGGACCAGGGGCGTGACCAAGAAGGGGAAAGTTAAGTTTGCGGTCTTCTCCCAGAAGCATAGAGGAAGTGTTCACCGGGTCCAAAGTCGCGAGGAAGAGTCCGGAGGAGCGGCCAAGGTCAAGTGGCAGCTTGACGTGGGTTTATGACGGTCACGCGCAGGCAGCCGCTCTTCGGAAGTGGTACCTGAACCCATGGGAACGGGCGACGCCGCCGGTTCGGTCCGTTTTGATTCTCGAAAAAAAAAAAAATGCCGACGATTACGTTATTTCCTAATGCGAAATTTGAGCGCAGCTCATAAGCTGTTCCACCTTTTCGATAGATTGAGGCAAAGATTTCGAGCAAGACACGTATGTGCAATGACAGTCAACATTTTTTTAATTTTTCACACGTATTCCTTCAAGAAACACTCCACTAACAGTTCTTGGCTGTCATGAAAAAAGCTTTGTGGTCGAAGAAATGAAGAGCAATTCAGTTATCGGGAGGTTGCGGGAGGCAGCGCGTGGACCCATAGGAACGTTGCGCGGCGAACAGGTAGCAGCGACTGACTGATGCCGTTGACGCCGCGCTAGTGAAAAGAATGTGACTATGTGTTTCGGCTTGGGATGCACGCACCGTGATCCGCTGATAGCGCGCCGGCGTTTCGGCAACCGGAGAGCACCCTCGCCACCACGTAGGAAGAGGGGGGAGGGGGATATAAGCAGTGGTGAACGGGGGAGCGCGAGGAGGAATCAGATAACACGCGCGGTCGGCGCCACGCAGGAAGAGGAGGGTTGAGCTGGGGTGCTGAAAGGGGGGCAGAGCTGGTTACGAGGCCGACGCCAACGGCGACGCCGACGCGAAACTCAGGAACGGGCGCCAAAGAGCTGCGCTTCGACCGTGCCGCGAAGGAGGCAAAACAGAGCAGTTAGAGCACAGCGTAAGCACAGTTGTGGGATCGGCGCTAACGTCTCTGTCGGTTTCTCGCTTTGAGTGGAGAGGGTGCGCACGGTCACAAATCCCCGAAACGCGGCGCAACACGGGCTGGGGAGAATGCGCGACAGAGGGAGCCGTTGACATGTCTTCTCAGAAAGGCGCTTGGCCATCAGCCGCCCGCGCGCAACCGACCAAGGGCAGCTATCGGAATGCTTGCGCCTAAAGTTTGCGCGCGAGCGCGCGCGTGTGTGTTGGAAGTCAAACTGTCGGCGTTGCTTGTCTATGTTATTGCTGGGCACCTCTTGCGTGAGCTGAGCGAGAATTTTATAAAGAGTGTAAATCGGGGATGTGTACTCGCTGCTTTGTGCATGTTTTGTGTTGTTTTACTGCTAAAGGGGCCATTTGTTTAACCTACACCAGCTACACCAATGCAGCAAAAATTCTTTGTAGGTATAGGACATTTGCTACACTGGTGTAGCTGGTGTAGGTTAAACAAATGGCCCTATATGGAAGAGGCATATACGGCACAGTGATGACCAGCCAATTTTAAAGTATTACATGCTATTGGCCACATAGTTGCCTGTCGTTGATTGGTCAACGGACTAGACTCGGGATTTTGGAAAAGGTGAAGGAAGAGAGCATTTAGACGGTTGGGATCGGGCGAGAGTCGAGTTCAGAGGGGTTGTCCGAGGAAAGAGGCTGGGATGACGGAGGTCTCCGAGACTCCGGCCTAAAGTATACAGAAGGCCAAGGCCTGATACTGCTAGCCTCTGACCTCCGAGCGTCCACACACGTTACTTGCCTAATTAGCATTTTGTGTGGAAAAAAGGAAAAATAACTGTGTGGTGTTTGTGTGTGTGGGGGGGGGGGGGGGGAGAGAAGGTGTCTTCACTATAATAACATCCCCTACTCGAATTTCTCCATCTGCATCCCCCGCTTTCCTCAACCGCTTTCTGCCTTTCCCCCCAGTTTTTCGACCAGCGGCGTACAACACCCCCAGAGGCATATTTTCAGCTACGCCAGTGATCAGGGCACAGCATCTAACAAGCGGTCACGCCTGGATACAGTTGTTGCATGGGGTTTTGAGACAGCACACCTCTACCAACCAGTGCTGAAAGATATATATAGGCGCTGCACAGCAACTATAGTTCTGTATAAAGAAAGTAACAAAATTCCTATACAGAAAGGTGTTAGGCAAGGAGACACGATCTCCCCAGTACTATTCACAGCTTGCTTAGAAGAAGTATTTAGAGACTTGGATTGGGAACAGTTAGGGATAAGGGTAGATGGAGAATACCTCAGTAACCTGCGATTTGCTGATGACATTGCCTTGCTAAGTAACTCAGTGGATTAACTGCAAAAAATGATTGATGACCTAGACAGGAAAAGTAGAAAGGTACGCTTGAAAATCAATATGCAGAAGTCTAAGGTAATGCTCAACAGCCTCGGGAAGGAACAGCAGTTTAAAATAGGTAGCAAGGCACTGGCAGTAGAAGGCGAATGTGTCTGCTTAAGACCGGTAGTAACCGCAGATCCGGGCCATGAAAGGGAATTAACAAAGAGAAAAAGATTGGAATGGAGCCCATTTGGCAAGCACTCGCAGATTATGACCAGCAGCTTACCGGTATCGCTCAAGAGGAAAGTATACAACAGCTGCATCTTACCTGTACTCACCTATGGGGCTGAAACGTGGAGGCTAACCAAGAGGGTTCTACTTAAGTTGAGGACAACCCAGAGGGCTATGGAACGAAAAACGGTAGGGGTAACATTAAGAGATAGAAAGCGTGCAGAGTGGGTCAGAGAAATAACTCAAGTTACCGACATTCTAGTGGAAATTAAGAAGAAGAAATGGGCATGGGCGAGACATGAGTGCGAAGAGAGGATAACCGATGGTCGCTTATGGTAACAAACAGGATTCCAAGGGTAGGAAAGTGGGGGCGGCAGAAAATGAAATGGGCGGATGAGGTAAAGAAGTTTGCAGGGGTCAAGTGGATGCAGCTAGCACAGGACCGGGGCAATTGGGGGAATATGGGAGAAGCCTTCGCCCTGCAGTGAGTATAGTCTGGCTGATGATGATGATGACATCTACCAACAGCTGTTGCATGGTGATCGCAAGCCCCAAGGGTAAAGTAGGCCTGGCGGTCCTGGCCTCTCCCGGCAAAATACGAGGTGTCGTATAGCAACAACAACGTTTAATAAGTATTGCACGACTTTGGTTTAATTTTGCATCTCGTAATAAAGGCTAGACAAGCAGGCCCAAGAGAGATGCAAGGAATGCTCACAGAGCAGGTATCACGGCGTGTGCAGCGACCCACTTCGGCAGTAGCGACCGCTGCTTTTATGCACAGGCAGTCAAAAATGAAAAGGGGAAAGCTTCCGAAGGGCGCATATGTCGGCCAAGCGTAATGGCCTGTCTTGCATCGCCCTCGTCAATAACCTCCTTGCAGTAGCCAGGGGCGGCGACTGTCTCCTTCGAGCGCCGCACTTTGTGAGCGTTTGCCCGCACGGCGACGCTTCTGAACAAAAACGTGTCGGAGAACGTCGGGTGGCGATCGGCACAGCGCTGAGAGGGCCCAAATTTGTGTCGCTTTGACTAATGCTCTTGCGCCCGCTGCAGCGTTATCTGCGATCCCACACGACTCTGGCAAAACGTAACAGCATCATATTATGTTAACAAGGGCCACTGTCCACCCTCCGGTCGAAAATATTTTCTTCCCCGGTGTGGTTTTCTACGTGGTCATAGGCCACCAACCACCGCGGGTTCGAGTGTCGCGCGAGCCGAAGAACCGATCAGCTGTCACCACGCGCACACTGAAACACCGCAGCGCGCACTCAACCACCACAGGGAGGAGAGCACTTCGCTGCAAGGACACAAGCCTCCAAGTTCACAAAGGAGGCGTTTATTGAAACGCCATCCTCCAGCGGCACACACACACACATACTAAGTCACCGTGTCCCGGGAGCGCGCGAGGAGCAAGGCTCCCCTGCGCGCATGAAGTGACACGGAGTGCGTGCCGCAAGCACGCAAGGGCGTGCTGGGATCTCTCTCTCTCTCGCAGTGACCGAAGGGTTCCTTTGAAAGAGAGTGGGCAACCACCGCAAGGTACGCCTGTTGCGGCTCGTTGGATCACGATCGACAGGCTCGAGATGCGCTCTCAGGTACGACCCGGAGCGGACGAACTCGAGTACACACTGGTCTGCGCGGACAAAGGCCGGCAGACATGAACAGTAGCGTACGCACCTTGCGATGTATCGGAGGGGTCTCTCTCTGGGCCCCGCTCGGAGGGTCGCGCGAGCGCGGCCGTTGAAGCGGTGCCGCCAAAAGGCGCCAATGAGAACAGCCACTGGGACGCCAGGGCGGAGCTGTGGCCGAGCGACAGTGACGAGTCGTGCGGACATCTCTCCGCCGCCTCAGGCGGGAGAAAGGGAAAGAGGAGAACAACAGGGAAGCGGGAGGCTGCCGCGCAAAGGGCAGCCGCAGCAAGCCCGAATCACACACCGGTGACTGAGACTTCGTCCCCAGAACGGAAGGCAGCAAAATGTTTTTGAAAATAGTAATATAACGCAGTTACAGCCACCGCAATCACCCGATTCAGTCATGTTTCTCTCCTCCCGTTCCCTCGCAAAGATTTTTCACTCTCCTGCCCAGTCGTCTAGCCTCCGCAAGCCAAATTCCCCTTCCTCCTCCGCATTTGGCGGGAGGTGGGGCGTGGTACTCTGCGTGCTCGAAAAAAAAAATAAAAAAAAAAAAAAAACGGACAAAGGGAGCGCGCGTCGCTGCATTCAGTCCGGCCGTGGCGAGGGAAAATCACGCAGCGAGCGGCGGATACAATTATTCGCGTACGCCCATCCTTCACCCGTCAGTCAGCGAGACGGACCAATGGATATCATTGCCATTCTGACGTCAGCCTAGCGGCCTGACGGGCCAGCGTAAAGAACGGGGAATTTAGTGTCCCGAAGGAGATGGATGACAGAGCTTTGATTTGTAGTTTTGCTGATTTGCGGCACGCGTATCGTTGTAGCATTATGCACAGACTATCTCCGGTACCTGATCGAAACATTGGACTCCTTTGCTTAGAAGGTCATTACCTGGACAGTGGTCCTTTAAGACGAACACGTGGGAACCTTACAGAAATTTACAATCGGCCACTACGCAATTTCTACTGTACACAAGTGTTCGCTGTGTGCACAGCGAACACAGCGGCCGCGAAACGTTTTTGTTTACATACATTGCACGCTAGCAAGTAAATGTTAAGTGTTTCGGCAATGATCGATCTTGATTGTATGACATAATGCAGTAAATTTGCTTCAGCCCCAGAAGGTGACACGATCGATGAGGGATGCGGTATAGTGAACGGAATAGCATCGCTCACTTGGTGCTCGTACACTAAAACACTGCCGAAATCAAATGGTCTATAACGCCGCAGTAGCCACCACATTCTCACTCGCCGTGGTGGCTAACTGCTTAAGACATCGTGATCCCGTGGACGCAGGAGATGCTTTTTGCCCACGCATGGGAAAGAATGCGCCCATGTACTGTGCAATGTCATTGCCCGTTAAAGATGATCAGGCAGTCGAAATTTCCGGAGTCCTCTACGACGTCTCTGGCAGCCTGAGTCGCTTTGGTACGTTTAGACGCGGCTAGGATCCGTTACAGTATGCGTGGCGTACCATCCAGCGTAAACAAAACGAGATGGATGACTGCACAGTAGCGCAACAAACTTGTTTCGCTGCTGAAAAAAAAAAAAAAAAAAAAACATGGCTAGCAAGCGTCGTTTGGGACTGCGTAGGTTCTCATTGACTTAACAGAGACATTTTGGATTTCCAAATCTTTCAGCGCGTCAGTGCTGCGACAATTGATCCCACTCACATGTTAGCTTTATCTCCTTTCAGAGCGCGCTACGCGGAAGTTCGCATTTTTTTTTTTCTCGCTCGTACTCATCGGCGCACAATTACGGCACCGCATTCAGTTAAAGGACGCCTATAACATACATATGTATAAAGCCCGGCTCGTTTAACCAAGGCATGCGAACGTGACTGACTCGGGACCCGATACCAAGTCGATTCTATTGCTATCTCACCCTCTAACCTCAAAGTAGCGGCCCGAGTTGATAGCTGTTACGAAATCGACGCACGCCTTTGGGCCGGGGCGGCGAGAACAAGTGTAGCTTTCGCTACAATAATCCAAGCACAAATTGCGGGCCGTGGTATCAGCGTGGCAGTGGGCTGACAAACTGAGGATTCACATTATGCAGCGCGATCAATGGAAAAGGTTGCCTAAGCTGTGTACGTATTGTTTACTCATTTAGGCGCTCCTACATCAAATATGAGACGAATAACAGCCATCCAGCACGGCGACGTCAGGAACGACGTCTAACATCTAACGTATTAGACCAGCAAAGAACACGGGAACAAAGAAAAATCACACGGGACAGCGCTGGACTAACAACTGTGGTATTCGAACAAACGGCCAGCTTGTTGTTGCGACTGTAGGAAAAAGGAAAAGAAAATGCGCCGGCCTGCTTCCGCTGCCTCGGGAACACAGAGGAGAAAATATAGAAGAAAGAAAAAAAAAGAATTAGAGGGAGATAGAAAGACGCGCGTCGCAACAGCAGTCGTCCGCCACCGCAGTGGTGGCGGGTACAATGACGGCCTACAACGGGTACAACCGCCAGTGGCAGGCCAGCTCCGTAACGGCCACCCTCCCCTCCCCACCGCAATGGCCAGCATAGGGAACCAAACGACGCATGCGTATCAAACACGCAGAGGGACCGCGCATACGGGGCGATTCATCACAGTACTGCGAGCACGTTGAGATTCATCGGCTCGCAAAACATAACTTACGTTGCTTAGAACTTACGCCCGCACACTGTTGTTTAATAACCTAACCTCTATATTTGTGAGTAGCAGTGACGGTGCTGTAACACACGTATCATTGTCTCGAAACCTAATGTGACAGGTCTCCACAAACCTCTCCTTCCTGCTCTTTCGGTTTCCTATTACTGAACGTTTGTCAAAAGACGTTAGATTAGCTCGATGTTAGATTCGCGCCAACCGGCCTTAACGATCGTCATGCTGAACGATGCCTAGGCTAGGGAAATCGGCTCCTCGATCTAATAACATTAACAAAATGGCTCCCTCTTACCTCTTTCTGAACTCCGCCGTCCATGGTGATCAGTTCCATGATTGATTCAACTTGCAGCTGCATCACGGTCAACTTCAATATGACTTCTCGTTGGATACGAACGACGCACACCGCGCGCACCAGCTTTCAACGCACAAATACAGGCAGCAGCAACAACAGCACACGTCAGGACGCCCGGGCAAGGTTGATGTAATATGGCGGCGAAGGAAGGCTTCGTTGTTCTAGCACTGTAGTTCTAACTTCTAGTAACGTTGGGCTTCGTCGACGTCGACCATGCGTCGACGCCAATACCTAAAACCCCTCTATAAACTAAAAGTAGCGCCATCTCCTCTCTTCTCCTCCGGCGGCGCCGCTCCTCCTCTCGCATTTCGACCGTGGCTCCACCTACGGGGTGCGCGACTAGCGCGCGCTCTCCGGAGCAGGCGCTGGTCACGGCCGTCTCAATCAGTGCGCGCGGCGGGCGCACGCGCCGGTAAAAGAGCTGGCGCCGGGTCTCACCAGAGCATTTCAGCTTGCATTTTGTCGCAACGTGTTCAGGTTAAAATATCGCTCACTGTTGAAACATAATTACCGAATGTTGACAGGGATTTCCCGCCAAAATAGTTTCAGCTGTGAGTGTCTTACACCACATGTACGCGATTTCGGCGTTGGTTCCACTCGCCGTCATCTCAGTGTGTCCGTAGTTCGTTACCCTTGGCCAAACTCAGCGGCATGCTTTAAGAAAATTGTAACTAGGTGGCGGACAGGAACAATTTAGCAACAGTCTGTGTATGGTTTCTTTGCAGCATTGACTGGATTGCGAGCTGCCGGTAAACTTGAGAAGTGTGGCAGCAGTTGTCTTGCATGTATTTTCAACTTCAGCTGCAGATCAGAATTAACTAGGCGGCGGAAGCTGCAGTCCGTGTGGTTTCTTTGCAGGTTTGACTGAATTGTAAGCTACCGTTAAACTTGGGAAGCGTGGTAGCAGTTTTTTTTTTTAATATTTTGCGCTGATACGGTTCCGCTTTCAACTGTCAGTGTGTGACACCATTCGTACGCGATGTCTGCGTTGGTTGTACTCGCCTTCACCTCCTTGCTTCTATCAGCCGCCGGCCAAAGTGCGCAACATGCTTGAAAAAAAAAAAAAATTAACTAGCCGGCGGAGGTGAACAATTTAGCTGCAGTCCGCGTGGCAGCAAAACACACGGCGATATGTGCCGCGCGCGCGCCGCCCGCACCGCTGGAAAGGAAGAAACTGCACGCCCAGCAAAAAAAAAAAAAAAAAAAGCGCGCGCGAGCACGTGACGGCGCTCAGCCAATGAGAGGGTCGAACGACGAAGGAGAGCGCCGGAGAGGAGGCGGGCGGCAAACTTCACATGTTGGCGCTACTTTTAGTTTATTGAGGGGTTTTACCAATACCACGTGACCAGCGTTCTCTGGATACTGAGGGGCAAGTTAATTTCATGACACTAAATGACGTCACATCTTTTTAAACTTTTGGCGCGAGTTATAATATTGTAGCGCAATTTTGGGGCTTATTGGTTCATATATATTCAGAACACTGTAACGGGACAGAAGTCGAGGAGCTCGAGGCGTTATTTTCTGTTCTTGTGCTCCCATCTTCTGTTGCGTTACAGTGTTTTGAAGCGAATTATGAAGCGGGATTTTTCTGTACCCACCCTGTCGTATTTAGGAGGCCGTCCTTTTCATTGGTGCCTTTCAGCGCTCACCACACTTTGCCACTCATTTGCACGCGAATCATGCTGCTTGACTGCAGCTGACAATAAAACGATGCGGCTAGAAAAACAAAATACGCCACAGGATGGGGGCAAACCATGCACCTCTTCCAAAGTTGCAGGCTCAGCATATGTTTTATTACAGATTTTGCTCAGACACTTTCCGCAGAATACAGCAAGGTATAGCGCTGGCGTAGCCGCATAACTCGTGATCAATGACGAGCAAGTATGTCTTGTATATCTGGAGCTTGCACAAAGCCTAAGTAGTCCACCATACTGTCATTGGAAGCAGACGACGTGCAGCGCATCCAGGCTTTAGTGAATCGATAGAGTGTCTTGTCGTTTTCGACGGTCCACCAAGCAAGCACGCGGCTACTCGCGCGCTGCCCTACATGCCTGCAAGACGCTGGCAGATTCCTGTGGAACATAAGCGTCGACGCTGCGCCTGAAAGGTTGGGCACGTTATGAAGGGAAAAGGCAAAGCTGTGCGACGTGGACATATCCACGCTACGCGCAGACAACCGCACTGCAGGTCTGGGCTTGTGACCGCCCATCAACATCGCCGACATTCATGAATTCTGCTTCTGGCGACTAGTCTGCTACTTGCCCAGATTGGTGTCGATCTCGAGTCTATTGGCCTGTGCGAGCCATTCGCGTCGGCGACGCCCAGACAGAGTTATTTTGCCTTCTCGCACTCGTGCAGGAGTACTTTCGGAATCGTGAAGAACTCGCAGTCGGCCTGTCCAATCACGCCAGCATCGTCGGCGCGCATTTTACGTGACCATATATAAACACGGCTGTGCTGCAGTGTGGTGCTGCGTCGTCTGCTGACAACGACGGCACACATAGAGGATTACCCAGCATGCATTGCTTCATGCAAGCTCCCTATATACGAGCTTCATTATATCAAAGTTAACTTACGAACACAATAATAAAACATTCCAATAAAATGTACAACAAACACAGCATAGACCAGTAAGAACAATGAAACGCATGCGTAAAGCAGACTACTCATGCAGACGAGAGCTCACGTGCGAAAGTCCAGTGAGAATTAATGCGGTGTGACGTCGACAGTAAAGCCACGCTATTACTCGGTGCACCGGTCCTCCGGATGCAGCGAGCCCCTCTTTATAAGCGCCAAGCACTTAAAAAAAAAAAAAAAAAAAAAAAAGCGTGTTACAACGGCGAAAGACTTAGAGCTAGCTGCACGTATAGAAAAACAAAATGACTGACAACGAAAAGTTGAAGGCTTTCCACCAAATAAAAACTTACTTGCAAGGCAAACATGGTTGGGATGAGCGCACAAAGTTTGGGACAAGGACTTCGTACCATTCCCCGGGAGCACTAACGTAGACAGAGAGACGGCAGCGATAAGACCTTATGCTAATTCTTCGCTTACTTCATCGTAACAATTGCAACAGGGCTTGCAAATAAGTCTCACTACCAATTCAACACATGTCACAGTCACAAATACGGGACGCAGCAAGAGCGTTGAAATTAAAAAAAAAAATCTACAGTAGTTTAATAAGGTAACTTAGCTCTTTCATAAAATAAGTTATTCGAATATTTCTTCTTTTTTGTTGATGCATAGCATTTAAATGTTTAGACTTCTGGTTCAGTTAATAGAGTTGTTTTGCCTCAGATTGTGCCTACCTACAACTGCGCTAAACCACTGTTGGGGTCCAGCCTTCGCCACCACTTCCGCCATTTTCCGGGCGCGAACTTCACGTCACCAATTATGTTACAAACTCTGCTCCTTCAAGCTGTGTAAAAGATGAGTACATTTTCAAATGAATTGTCGCTTCTTTTGCGCATCCTCCACAAGTCTACCAGTGACGAAAGCAACGTATTTTCATAGCAAGAAACAAGTGACGCTGTAATGTGACGGCATGTGGTTGGTTTTATTTGATAAGGCGAGCTCCCTGACTTTCAGACGTGGCCATGGAGGAAGAAATACACTCAAGAGGCCATGACGTCAGAATTTTTTAAGCTGGAAGTGAAGCCTCCACCATATGCAAGCTAGTATGCAAGTCGACCACGTCCCAGCGCGATTTAGCATGCGCCTAGAGAGCGAAGGGCAAGCAGGTGACTACGCCTCTCAATGCCACGTGCTCAGTACTCTGCGAATGCACGGCGAAGGCCAACAAAGCGCAGACGCGAAGGACTTTACATCGATCAGGAATAAAGCATTGCTATGCCCGACTGCTGCGCGCTGGAGTGGTGGTCGCGGACGCCAAGGACACGGCTGGGCTTGGGCGGCAGCGGCACGCGCTTTGGTACAACCTGCGCACCGGCCGCAGTACCTGGCATAGAACAACCTGGCATACTGGCATAGAACAACCGCAGACGGTTGTTTTATGCCAGTTGCGCTCTTGCCGCCGCTAGGGTTGCGACTGACCCCCTCCCTGGCCGGTAGCTTCATGTGACAGGAGCTCATGCGCACATGCATGGTGTCTCGCCTTCAAGTGCGAGTTTGTGAAAGTCAAGGTGCCGAAATTAAAAAAAAAAGTACATTGCGAAGGATCTTTTATGAAGTTGTAACCGGATAACATATTTTCTTCAAAAAGCTGGCTTCGAAAAGCTACACACAGAAGAAGTCACCCTTCCGTTTCATAAAACCACGCCTATATAATGTAGACTGAGGCCATAAATAGAGAACCTGTACTTTCATTTATTTCGTATGCTGATCTCTCGCAACACATAAGGTGGACTCGAAGGCTGCCTTATGCAGTTATGAATCATAGGTGAATGCAGACTCAGCGGGCAGCACGTCGGTAGCAGAGGCGCTTTGGCTTCATCTCCAGTCGCATTATATGTATGGACTTTGTCGAAGGGTGTTACTGCATCAGCAGCATATAATATCGACGCTGAATGCCGCAACAAGTGATATTATGCGAGATAATTCTTCTGGTCCCTATAAAGATTGACACGTAAATGTTTTTGATGTGGTGCGACTAATATTAACCACCAGTGATTCCACTCAAAATGAATTATACGTTTGCCTGGAAATATATTCAGTTCATGGAGTCAGTGATATAGCCCTAGTTAACTGCAGCTAGGTAATGCTCATTTTTTATATTATTATGCCAGAGTTTTTCAGACTATGATCAGGCAACAGTATATGCTCTCGGTGTTAAAACGATACATCAAAGCTCAATTCTATCTCGTATTTTTTCTGTCAGTTATCGTGCGAGCAATGGCAATGTGGTGGCTGCATCCTCGTTAGCGTCTGCAGAGATAACCGAGAGGAGGTCAAGAATAGCAAAAGATGTAAGTGTATGGTCTACGACCAGGGCCGGATTAAAAGTGGTGAGGGCCCGGTTGAATAAATGTTAGGATGGTCCCTATATAGCCCTCCACTACCCTACGTCGCCCCATGTTAATTGTTACGTTTTAGACTTGACGCGATTTAGTATTTCCTACACAGAACACATGCCATATTTACTTGAAGAATCTGCGGACTGCTTTTACTGCCATTGCCTGAGCATGAACTTTCCCGTGGAGCACAGTGCGGACAGACCGGCGTCTAGACATCGTGGTCTAGACTGAGCTCTTCTAGGAAATCACCGGACACACCACATCCTCCCTCAAAAATCAGAGCGCGAATTCATGAAAAATGAATTCTTCGAGTGGTTATTTTCTTGACTTTCGATAGCGCAGAATGATAGGCTGCATGTGAGCACAGACGAAGTGGAGATGGGTCTTATTCATAAGATATTTGGAATTTCTTACCATAAATGCGCTGCCAATCATCCAATATATATAGTTTTGTGAATTCATCCAGCAAGCCAAACTGAGGCTCGCCTAAGACAGTGGTCCTCCAGAAACCGCGATATTATGTTCTTTATGCTGACGTAAAGTACGTCAAATAACGTTTATTCCTTCAAACGGTGTCATTATGCGGGGCACTAAATCTGTTTGAAATGGTGGCGCCTGCAGAAAATGACATCGCTACAGAACTGACACAAAATTAAAAATTTTACTCGCTCAAATAATCAGTAATGTACCATTACATTCTATACGGATCGTCCAAATTAAAATACCATATATTAATACTTTGCAAACAATTTCCACTTTTAAAACAGCAGGAAGCATTTTGGCATGCATCACAGACTTTTTCGGCTTTCAATTTACAGGATAAATTTATATTTTATAGCGTATTCAGCTATTTCCACCGAGCAGCCGCCGCCGCTGCCGTATACGGCGGTCGTTAAAAATAGGATGGACACTTTAGCTTCGCCTCTAGGTATATTATTGGACAGCATACATGCGCTTCCCTTTAAAATCTGTCGCCTCCACCAGGAATCGAACCACTATCCCTCCGGTCCCCAGTTGTGTGCGAACCACTGCTCCACACCTGGCTCGCGAGAAGCATATCGTAAATCCCCTTGTCTAGCGTAATGATGATAGTAGCGATGAAAATGATGCTACAGTTAGTGATACTACAGCGGAAGTGCTTCGAACCAATCACAGAGCGTTCCAAACTGAACGCAAACTGAACGTATTTCTATAATACCGCCCCAGGCACGAAGGATTCCTGGCACGGACCTGAATGCGGACCTGAATGACACTGAATGCGCTCACCTCTTGCACTATCCCTTTATTTCCGCCGCCCCAGTTCAGGTGCTTCAGATATCAGATAGCAGATACCGGGGCTGGCAAACACCTTTTCCTTCCTTTTGAATAAATAAAAATTAAAGAGCACTGCAGAATCTGCATTGGAGTAATGCGAAATGCACGGATGCTGCTGTTGGTTGCTTCTGGTTGCTTCAAGTTGCTTAATTCACTTCTTGTTTGTCCATCTTAGTCTTTAGTACTTTCAAACTGCGCGCCAATCCCTTCCTATGCCCTTTTTCTTATCTACTTCCGGTTGCGTGACGTCACATCATCTACCTCACATTAATTCACTTCTTGTTTACCAGCCGGGGTGGTACAGTGGTAAGACGCCCGACCACTGTGCCGGAGTTCCCGGGTTCGAACCCGACCACGGCGGCTGCGTTTCGATGGAGGCGAAATGAAGTGGCGTACGTGTGCTGTGCGATGTCTGCGCACGTTAAAGATCCCCAGGTGGTCGAAATTACTCCGTAGCCCTCCACCTCGGCTCCCCTTTCTTTCTTTCCACTTTCACTCCCACCTTCCTCCCTTCCCTTACGGCGCGGTTCTGGTGTCCGCACAGCAAGTGCGACAGATACTGCGCCTTTCCCTTCCTGTGAACCAATTAAGAAAAGTCTGGTACTTTCAAAATGCGCACCAATCACTTGCTATGCCCTTTTTTTTGGCTATAGTTCTGGTTGCGTGACGTCACATCCTTGACGCCTTATCCACTACGGCATCCCTTTCTCTCTCCGCTTTCACTCCCACTTCCTCTCTGCCCTTACGCGCGGTTCAGGTGTCCACAGAACAAGTGTGGCAGATACTGCGCATTTTCTTTCCTGTCAACCAGTTATTTTAATTAATTAGCTAAATAACTTATTGGCCTAATTATTTTTGGCAACAACATTATGTCACCCTCCATCGATTGACACTACTCATTTACCTCTACCACTTCTCAATTACAACTGCTGCTGACACGACTTTGCGGACACGGCCTGCGGACACGATCTGCGGACAGAAATCTGTGAACATTGCGAAGTAATGCTTTCGCATTAATAAAATAACCACTTACTACTATATAAGGTTGACAACCGCGTTATGGGCCTTGCATAGAGCTAATACACAAACTCTACGGGGCATCGTGCAGAACAGGAGCGCAAGAAACCAGGACACAGGGAACACACTGAAAAACAGGACTTGCGCAGTTCCTTGTGCCCTGGTTTCTTTCGCTCCTGTTCTGCACGATGCTTCACCGACTCGCCCTCACGAAGGTATTAATCTCTATGGGGCCTTGGCTGCCTTGGCTACCTTGGCCGCGTCAGAAGCTTGGCCGGCGTTCGTGCAACCCGGTTGGAATAGACCGGTGAAAATAAGCAAATCGTTATTGCAACCCATAGATTGGCTTGGCTTTGTTTATTATTTTCGTATTGGGGTTTTTGCAGTAAAGCCCTAGTAAAGTGCCACTGTAGCCCAAGGTACCCAAGGATCACGTGTCGTGTGTTTGTAAGCAGGGTTGCCAGATTTGGCTACTTTACGCCAAATTGGCTACTTTCTGAGCCTCTTGGCGACAAATACTTTAGGTTGGCTACTTGGCTACTTTCTGGCTACTTTCGTAAAATTTTCGCCTGTTCCAACGAGCCTGTTTGCGCGCTGTTCAGGGTGCTCGTTTTTATAGATAGACAGAAAATCTATCAATGGTAGCGCTGCTATACAACCAACTGGGCATGGTGACGACTGTCACCACCCTGTTTCAAAGGTGACACTCTTAACATCCATCCACTAAAACCCCTTGCTAATTTGAAAGTAGCGACACTCTCCTCCGCGCCACGCTTTCCTCCTCAATTCTCCTCGCGCAGCGGCTGCGAGCTCTGCGCACGACACGCTTTTTCTCTCTGGCGCCCGCCGGCCGGCCGCAGCAGTCAGTGAAGCGCGCGTTTTTGGACCGGGTCTGCGCTCCAGGATCTAGGACTGCGTCTGACATTGTCTGTGTTTGGCGTTTGGTGTTTTTTTTTTTTTTTAGCGTGAACTCCGTCACCGCGGTAAAACTTCAGAAAACGAGAAAACGACCTAGGCTGATGCTTTGAACTTCAAGATAAGAGAAAGTCAAAGCGGCCGCTTAGTCTATTTCGCTACTTTCAAGCTATCTTGGCTAAGCATAGTATATGTCACGTGATCAACCTTGAGTTTGGATCATTGGTTAATTATACTTATTTTGACCAACTACGGGCCAAATAATATTTAGTAAATCGCACTTGAAACCCAAATTTGCGCCGCAGCATCGAGTCATATACCGTTGGAAAGCTTAGGCCAAGTGTACGTAATGGTACTGTGGTAGTTAGCGATCCTCATTAATCTGCGTTATTAGGTAATTTTGTATAAAACCAAACTTTGAGCTAGACGATCAAGTCATATACCGTTGAAAAGCTAGGATGAATTCAAATGCTCTGAATTAGTGATGCATATTAGCGTTAGTGAACTATATTCAATCAAATCCACCCTTTCCATTATAGCATGGAGTCATGTACCTTTCGAAAGCTTAGGTTGAGTGCAAATGAGTTGTGCTAGTTATCGAACCGAATTAATTAGTGCTAATTATTTAACTGCACTTAAAGCCAAACTTTGCATTATAGGTGGCACACTAAGGACAAGTGTAAACGCATTATGCTAGCTAGCCAAACTTAGATAAACATCACAACAAAGCTAACACACTAACTAGGCTTACCACAAACTATCTCGAAATGTTTTTCTTTGCTCACGCAAATTTACGTGCTGTAGGTCCTGTTTAGCGCGCACCCGCTGACAATAAATTAGCCATGAGTGCATCTTCCGTCCATAGGTTTGTCTCATCATTGTGAAAGGGGGTTTTTCACTCTAGTTTGTTCACTGAATAAAAGAGCGCACTTTCAATGCGATCAAGGAGCGCGGACAACCATTCATCGACCGCAAATCGCCGAACATTATTAGGCGCTGGTGTCAAGGAAGCTTACGAATATACTCGGTATACCTATGAGAGAATAATTTCTATATCTCTAGGCAAAATAAACGCCTCTCGTTAATGCAATATTATACTTGACAAACCGCAGGTTCCTGTCAAACGGCTAGTAGTCATGGTCAAAAAGAAGCGCGTGTGCGATCTTGTGAACACCCCCTGCACATTGGCCGTATCCTTGATAAACCCAAACCATGATTGAGAAGGTCAACTCAAATATTTACGGCAGGCCTGAACATCGCACCTGAGTGGTTGCAATTTCGTTTCATCGTGTTCTCTTTTTGTAGCCATTGTTTGAGACGTCCAACTCCACTAACATTTTATACTTACATTTTCGTGAACACAATTTTGTGCATTTTATACTGTTTCTAGTCATCATAGAGCAGTTTCTGATAAGATGTGTGTTTATCTGGTCAGTTTAGTTTTATGTCTGTATATAATATCGCAGTGTTACGTAGCCATTTTTTTTTTTTTCAGAAAACTTTTCTATGTGATTTAGTTGCTATAAGACGCAACTGGCATTTGTTTCTTCACGAGCTTTGGAATAAAACGACTAATAAACGAATGTTTTTGGTTGTCTTTTCAGTCTTTTTGCAGTGAGCGCTCTATTTACTGCCCCATGCATGGCGCCATGGCTCCTATTTGGCTACTTTTTATTGCTCTTTCTCTGGCTGGCTACTTTCTGGCTACTTTTCCCATTTTTGTGGCTACTACTACTACTAATTGGTTCACGGTAAGGGAAAGGCGCAGTATCTGTCACACTTGCTATGTGGACACCTGAACCGCGCCGTAAGGGAAGGGATGAAGGTGGGAGTGAAAGTGGAAAGAGAGAAAGGGGAGCCGTAGTGGAGGGCTACGGAGTAATTTCGACCACCTGGGGATCTTTAACGTGCGCCGACATCGCACAGCACACGGACGCCACTTCGTTTCGCCTCCATCGAAACGCAGCCGCCGAGGTCAGGTTCGAACCCGGGAACTCCGGACAGTAGTCGGGCGTCCCCACCGGGGTGGTACAGTGGTAAGACGCTCGACTACTGTCCATTTTTGTGGCGACTTTTCGTTTTTTGAACCTGGCAACCCTGTTTGTAAGCGACGTTGGGAATGTATGGTCGTGTGAATCGTGCGATTTTTGCGCTGTGCACATTTCGTGCCTTATTGTTCATCTTGTAGTTTCTTCATGGATTACGTTAGTAACGACAGAGACGATAGACGCAGTAGAGGCAGTAGAGGCTTCATTCATTCTGCAACAAATCATATTTGCGTGTTGCTTCACAAACAGGGCGTCTCGGATTTATTTTTGAAGCATGAGTGGTGCACAGTTCGATGTACTAGAAACCAAGAGCGTGTGCTAAAAGCCTGTGTATGGGGATCGTGATTTGGTTTGTGCTGCTATGGAACAAGAATATTCCCAACGTGTAGGTGGTCTTGGCTTTCGTTTTGAAGGTTGCGGGGTTTATGTAATCGCCGTATGTGATCGCTTGGCTGATTGTGGAAGGGCGTTTATGTGCTCTTTCTTTTGCAATGCCGGGCACTCCAGATAACTCCCTAGACCTCTGACGCTGCATAGTTATGCACAAACACCAGCATACACACACACGAGATTAAAGTAAGACGTTCACACCGATGATGAGCTCGCTACCAACTGGCTGTTATTTGTGATACGAAGAAGGATGCATCACAATATCGTAGGGTTACAATAAGAAGAAGACGACAAAAGATTAAGAAAAAATGCGAAAATAAAACGAAAATAATGACAAATTGCGTCTATCTTTTTGTCATGTTGTCCGAACGAAGCAGTATCACCTCCTTCCTGTTGAGCGCCACCGACGGAACACTCACGCATTCCCCTTCTTCCCCCGAAATCATCTTGAATGCTTCGATAATCTGTCTTTTAAAACTGTCTTTTGCGCCAGCCAGCACCTTGGTTTCGGTGAACCGTGGTACACAATGGGTACCCATCGAGTCATGTTGATCGTCTTCCGTTTTACAACGAGAGCAATGGTTCGCCAGGTTTCCTGAAACTGACAATGCGGCACACGAATTTCTATGTTCCCTTAGACTTTCATTGAGGCATCGGCCTGTCTGCCCCACATAGGCCTAGGCCTTCCCACATGTCAGGGGGATCTTGTACACTACACTTGTTTGGCATTTGACAAAGCGTTCCCTGTGCAGTACGCTGCATCCTTCCTTGGTCTCACTCATTCCATTCACCTTCCTGCACATACTCTTTAACTTGTTTGGTGCAGACAGCACGACCCTAATTTCAAATCGGCTGGCTATCTTCTTAAGACAGTGTGATATGCCATGTACATAGGGCAGGACAACAACCTGTCTTCTCTTTTCACTGTCTTTACGCTCTCTTGTTCAGGGTCGCATATTCTTCAAACAGCTTTCAGCCGCAGATATCAGCATGCTCTTCGGATATCCACTTCGCTTCAACCTCTGAATCTGTAGGTTGACACTGTTGTCCATCAAGTGCAGACAGGATTTAATCAACGCCTGCCGTAAACACGAGACTGCTAGCCCCCTCTTGATCAACTTAGTATGACCGGAGTCGTACGGAAGAAGGCCTTTTGCCCCTCGTGTCCTATAAAACCAACACGTATGGTCTTCGTGAAGCACAAGTCTGATGTCCAAGTACTGGATCTGTACATTTTCTGGTTGCTCAAAGGTGAACTCAAGCCCCGATGTGCTTTAGGAAATAGTGCCACAATGCTCTCATTCTTGCTGTCTGGGTATTCTCCATACGGCAGGCAAACCGAAAAATCATCAACATATCGAAATGCCTTGGCAACTCCAGCTTCCTTCATATGATTGAAAAGTGTCCTATCACCCTTAGCAAGGAATAGGTCACTCAATATAGGAGCAATTGAAGATCCTATGCAAATTCCATCTTTTTGCTCCAAAACACTTCCTTCAAATTCAACATACAAGGATCGGAGGTAGAGCTTCAACAGACCTAAAAACCGGTCAGTGCTCATTCCACTTTCATTTTGAAACTTCACTGCACCGTAGACATCTATTGCTTCTTCGACAGCGAGGATAGTCAAATGCTGTGGAATGTTGTAATACAGATCTTTCACGTCAACAGAGAAGCACCTGATAGGTGCAGCCTGTTGAAGAAATCCAATCAGCTCATCTGAATTTCTCACCAACAAGGGGTCCTCTATTGGGAGACGATTCATGTATTTCTGAAGAAATGAAGCTGCGCAGTGCTGCCATGGGGAACGGTCCTCCACGATGACCTGGAAAGGGTTTCCCTTCTTGTGTGTCTTAACAGCAAAGAATGGTCTCAGGGTCAGCTTCTTGCATCCCATAATCTCCTTGGTTAATGCTTCCTTGCCCACCTCTTGGAACATATCAGCTGCATGCTTACGGGCAAAACAAAGTTGTTTCCTGGAAATCTTTCGTTTCAATTCAAAGTTTTTTAAGATCCCTTCCTTCACCTTGGCCTGGTAATCATCTTTGTGCATGACTGCAAACTGTCCCATCTTATCAGTAAGAATCAGCCGCAGATCCAGACTCTTCACCCAATCCATGGCTCTATGTGGACTGGGCTGTGCTCTTTTAGTACCTCGACCTTTTAAGAACGCAGAAGCAGCCTCCACACCTTGGAGCATGCAAGCTTCCCTATCCTCTTCATAGACTTTTGAGGCCACCTTGTGCACCATGCTCAAAATATCAGCAGTGTCAGCCTTTGGTTGCACCGCATACTTAGGTCTCTTCTTTAAAACATCAAGAACATACTTGGGAATAGCCTGATCCGTGAGATTGACACTTCGCTATTTTTCTCAGCAGAATCTCTTTCCTTGGAAGCTTATTCAAAGTAGAAATCCACCACCGATTCGCAATTTGGTCTGCAACTCCAAGAAAGAACTTCGTCATTACCTTTGATTGCTGAGGACCAAGGTAGGTGCTACACACATTATCGATGGCGAGCTTGTACATCCGCACCTGGCGCCATGTCTCTGAGCATAGAATCTTGCAGACCCTCCTCGACAAACCTTGTGTCACAGCCAAGCGTCCGAATACCGTAGTAAGGATCGGAGATGTCAGTCCTCTGTTCAGCCCATACGTCAAAGCACGAGTCCTCTTCTTTGCTTCTACTATGTAGTCCATGAAAACACATACTTGATGAAGTGAAGAAAATGAGAATATAGAAAGGCCCGATGCACTTGAAATAAAGCTCAGTAGTACTTGCAAGTGGGCTAGTTGGCTAGGCGACTTCGTAGACCTCTGGCGCTGCATAGTTATACACAAACACAACACACACACAAGAGATTAAAGTAAGGCATTCACACCGATGATGCGCTCGCTACCAACTGGCTGTTATTTGTGATACGAAGAAGAAGAATGCATCACAAAAACGTAGGGTTACAATAAGAAAATGACAAAATATTAAGAAAAAGCGAAAAAATTCTAAATAAAACAGGTATTTTCGATGCTGCAAGCAGTTTTCCCAAAACTACCTTAGCGAAAGGACACTTCTATTTCGCGTTATTTATGAGGTGTGCGCATTCGCGTAGTGTGTAAAAAATATTCAGCATTCACCCGTTCCTACATTCCCTGATTCGCACAGGGTATAGGCATTAAGATGGAGCCGAAGTGGTACCTTTTGCCCACAATATACCCCAATATTAACTTCGAAAAAAATATCCAGCAGGTTCGGTACTCGATTTTCTTTTACTGCTTTTCCCAAGTTGCGTCGCCTGTGTGCACGCATTTTTCACGTTGCCCGCATTCTGCTGAAGCTGCCTGAATTGAACAAACCTCTATCCACTAGTTTTTAACCTTATCCAAGGCTTTCTGACCGACCGTGCGCGGTTTGTTACTGCTAATACCTGGTCCTCTTTTTCAAAGTTTTCTTTCAGCTATGTGTTCCACAAAGCACTGTCCCTTACTCTTAACGATCTCACTTCAGTAGCTTCTACCATCTACACTTTAGTTGATGACTGTGTACTTTGCTGCTCTGTAACCAACTCGTCCGACGCTTCTGCCTTATATCTGATTCGCATACAATAGTCATGTGCTATGTGGCCTCCTTCCCTGAGAAGCATTAGACTGTTTTATTTCTTCTCACCACTGCCAAAACAACACATCCTACTTACAAAATTAACAGTAGTACTATTTTTTCAAAGCATTCGTTTAAGTACCTTGGTGTTCACCTCACCAATGGTTTAACATTGTCTTGCCTTGTAAGCCATGTAACTAATTCCTCTAATAGAACTGTTGGATACCTCTATCGTAACCTACCCATGGTTGGCACCTTCTTGTGTAAAATTACTTGATTACAAAACCCCTGTGTGATCACAACTTTAATATGCCAATGCATATTAAAGCATCCGCCTCGCACTCGGGAGGTACGGGGTTCGATCCCCAGTGCCGCCGGGTACCCACCGGTTTCCAATGGGTACAACATTTCCCCCGGCCTGGTGCTCGGCTCTTCTGGGGTGAAATGCTTGGGAAAAGGGGCCATGAACCAAAATGTTGGTTCAAGAAGAAGAAAAAAAAAGGGCCACATAAAGGGCTTTTGCCGCGCGAGGCAGACTTATTGTTGTCCGATGGCGGAACAAATCACTGCCACATCGACGCAACTATAGTTGCGCCGATGTGGCAGTTGATCCACACTACTGTAACTTTACTGAACCTTATGAATCTATTCAAAACCGTGCCACCAGTTTCATTCCCTCGAATACTCCTCCAGCATCTCTGCCATGAAATCTCTGTTACAGTCTCTGTTCTCGTCGCTGTACTTCAGCCTTTATCACAAGCTTTTCATACAAGACCTCATGGCAATCGTCTCGACTAACCAGTGTATAGAACACCTCGCACAGGCCATCGTAAAAGTGGCGTTTCACCGCGTGCCCGCACAACTACGTTTCAAGAGTCATTCTTCGTAAGCACTGTTCACAAATGGAATCATCCCTCATCAGTGATCCTGTAAGCTCCAATACTGCAATCGAAGAACCTGTAATCATAGCCATGTATACCACTAGCCTGTCACCATTTATCACTGTGCACAAGCCCATTCCTTCTGTAAAGTCTCGCATTGGGACCTCTGAGGTGTCAATAAACACGTAAATAAAAGCATGGTTGATAAAGATTCCTTACAATATGGGAACTGTGATTATGTTCTACAGGAATATATATATATATGTAACTGAACCATGCTGAACGGTGTTAAGCTTGAGCACATCCTCCTTTTAATGGCACAATTGTCTTTCCTGTGATGTTGAACTTATAAATTAGGATACGGAGTGATAACACTGACATGGTGGCTTGCCTTTTGAACTTAAAATTTGATTGCAATATTCCTTTCTTTGCATCCATCCTAAATGTAAGGGTGGAAGTGCTGCTCCATTTGCTTCATTCTGCTCCAACCTGCTTTCCCTGCTCAAAAATTGCTCCAACTCGACTGCATCAATGTTCTGACATCAAATTTAGTGGAGGACGGTTTTGCCGCACAGTGGGCCATTACTGGTATTGACAGCAAGAACCGCAATCCGAGACAATTCAGTTAAGCGACTATGAGAAGCACAGCTGGGAAATGGTCTGTTATGAGTTTTGTATACAGGGTATGGGGCTGGTGTAGTCAAAACGATGGCAGCACATCGGTAGCAGAGGTGTGCAGAGGTGTAATGCATCTCACCCCGAGCCTAATTCGTATAAAATTTTCATATACTAGAAAGACATGCAGCATAATGTTTGCTCATAAGCAAATTTAAACTGAGCCACAAGAAAATTTGAGGAATTCGTTACGAAAAATGTTCTGTGCACTTGATATAGCACCTACTCCCAGCCTTTTGATTTGCCTGTGGTGAGGGAAACGAGATCAGTGAGTGAAGCAAGCACACCAAACTACTACGAGGTAGCGAAGTACTGGAAGTGGTAGGTGAGTATGTTTACTTAGGACAGATAGTAACTGCAGATCTAGATCATAAAAGGGAAATAACTAGGAGAATAAGATTGGGATGGAGCTCATTTGGTAAGTATTCTCAGATTATGACTAGCAGCTTATTGGTATTGCTCAAGAGGATGATATACAGCAGTTGCATCTTACACATACTCACTTACGAAGCTGAAACGTGGAGGCTAACGAAAAGGGTTCTACTTAAGGACAATCCAGATGACTATGGAACGAAAAATGGTAGGTGTAACATTAAAAGATAGGAAGTGCATAGCGTGAGTTAGAGAAATAACTCGAGGTAATTACATTCTAGTGGAAATCAAGAAGACGAAATGGGCATGGGCAGGGTATGTAGTGCGTAGAGAGGACAACCAATGTTCGCTTAGGGTAATAAACGATTCCAGGGGAAGCAAATCGTCGCAGGGGACAGCAGAGAGTTAGGTGGGCGGACGAGGTTAAAAAGTTTGCAGGAGTAAAGTGGATGCAGCTAGCACAGGACCGGGTTAATTAGAGGAGTATGGGAGAGGCCTTCGCCCTGCTGTTGGTATAGTCTGGCTGATGATGATGACTACGAGCCATTGGAAACTTGTCCCACTGCAACGAACTACGCGGTTTGTTTCTAGTGGTTCTGTTGTGAATACAAGCAGTAGCTTCACCATCTAGCCTGTCATGCCTACGACAGACAAAAGCACACTTGGAACTCTTATGGAGGTGATGCCGCTTAGGTGCCAGTCACTAAATGTGTTTTTAAAAGTGTTGGAAAGTCATACAGGGCCTATTGCTATGGTGGCTAGAACTCTATCGCCAGTGTGTAGAAACTAAGATAGCTCAAGCAATACTTTGAGCAGCCACTGGCAGAAGGCCATGAAGTAATGAATTTGAAGGGGCAAAAGGCTATACAGTCATGCCCCGTTAATATGACCCCCATTTATATGGATGACCCAAATTATGGACAGTTTTTCTGGGGACGAAACTTTTTCAGTGTATTTATGCCTTGTTAATATGGAAACTCGCTGCCTGGATAATGGACAGGGGAAGAATGCACACAGCCAACATATTTTTGTCTCGGTAATATGGACAGTGCTTGAAAAAAAGCAGAGGAGTCCGAATGCAAGTTAAAGAAGAGCACGCCGCCCGCGAACCTACACGACAGTCGATACGGCCGGATGCCTGAACGAGTCCTGTGGGGTTGGAAAGAACCAAAGCGGGCGTGCCGCCATTTTAGAGGTGGGGAGCGCAAGAGCGGAGAGGAACGTACTCGGCAAACTGAGGGTCGGCGTAAGAAGACCCCGAAAGGGGGGAACCAGGAGATTTCTGGGTGCAGCGGCAGTGCCGCCGCAGTCGGGAAAACAGCAACATGTGGTTGCAATAAATTTTGCTGAACGTGAACAGAGAGGCCAGTAAAAGCGTAAGAAAGAAATGACAGGAAGTAAGACAAACGCCTACAGTGGCGGCGGGAACTGAAGTTTTCTTTCCCAAAACACAGTGTGTGTTCCATGAAGCCGTTAACGCTTTTCAGTGAGAGTTAAGACACCCTCACAAAGTAGGGCGACAAAAGAAAGGCGATGTACGAGCACGTAACCGAGACTGGGCATCCCGTCCTGGATGCGCTTCCCTCTCATGCTCCTGGTTTTCGTCCCTGTTGCGCTGCCAAACTGCCACATTTTGCACCTCAGGTCCGCATGTCGGCTTCGCTTTAAGTCAACGATGCGGCCTTGACAAGGTCTAAGCTCTTCGTACTCGGCTAGCCGTCATTCTAAATTGTACTTCACCTTGCAATGTTTGTTTTATAGGAACACATAGAAACGGCACCAAGAAGATGGGATGTTCGATAGCCTTCTGCATAGCAGCTTACCAACTTGACTCCCTCGCTTCCTTACGGAAACAGTACAAGGCAAAAAAGAGAGAATCAGAAGACCGGAAAGGCAGAAAGGTTAACTAGGCAAGAAAGTGCAGAGCATCAGGAGCCTGTAACCTTCAACTTGAGTCTGGATTTTGGCATGGCGGGAGTTAAACGCAAAAGAACAGAGGTGAACGTAGGCGCGAAGCAAGCAATCTGTGAATACAAGCGGCAAAAACCATCTCAGTCAATCCAAGCCATGAGGGACTAGTATCGACAGCTCGGCTGTTTCCTCGCCTCAGAAGAATCTCAAGGAGCTACTGAGTGGCTAATTTTCTCCGTGACGACGCCATTTTGGAAGTGGCGGTGAGTAGAGAATGCACTTACGGTGATTTGATATTGTTTAAGAGCTATTATAACCTCCTTGTTTAAAAGCGTGTGGCGCTCGCGGCACTAGCGAGTGCCCTGTTGTACAGGCCACCAAGCGGTCACTTGCTGAGTGGTGGACCCTGTGCGCAAACTTTATTACACCGAAAGTTGACTCTTTCATGAGCAGGATTTTGCCTGCGTGTGTGGATGTGTGTGGGCGTGAATGAAGTTTTTAAAGCGAAAGCCTTTCTAGACTCATGGAGAGAAAGTGTGCTCGGGTGCTGTGCGCTGCATGGTCTGTGCGTCGCATCTGCGCTGATGTGTCACTCGCCAATAGCGGACTTGGGAGGAGGGAGATTAAGAATGAAAACGATTGATGGTGATAGGTAATGAATAAAAGTTACAGACATCATTAGAGTCAATGGCTAATGCTAATGACTAATAATAATTATTAATGATGACTTCTAATGACCAATATGTCAAACTATGACTGCTGTGACTTGTAATGACTGCAGGTCATTGGAAATGAATAAAAATACTTAGCGATAAGTGGTAATGACTACAATGACTAGGCTTACTGATAACTGCTAATCTAATAACTAAGAAACAACCAATTAAATATGTCAAACGAAGACTTGTAATGACCACAACTGATCAGAAATTAGTAAAATGAATAACTCAAGCCGACACAATATGTTAGAGACTTAGCAGACTTGGTAACCTGCCGGTAGCTGCATGGTCATAACGCGGCTTTTCGAAAAAGGTGGGCACAGCCAGTACGTCAGTAATTGATACTTGAGACTGCGAGCATTGTCCTGAGACATATGAACCATGCCGCAGTAGGGCCGGCGCCTCTTCGTCAGTGCTGGAGCTACTTTGAAAATCTGTAGATTCCTTCTGTTTACGACGAGGTTCCTAAACGTTTGTTCCTGCATTTAAAAGCCTCTGATAAATGAACATGAGTGGTTATCGCCGGTTGTGAGGAACAATGCTACTTTTCACGCCCGGGGCCAAACCCAATGCGCATATTTCGTTGCCTTTCTTGCCCTTCAGTTAAAACTAGTGCAGCCTCTCCGTGCATAGCTGCTGCTGAATGTCCGACCGCAAGTATGTCATGACACACTGATACCGCAACGCCACAGCATACTTCACTCACCCTCACTGCAAACCGAGGCTTTCGAATCGCGGAATGCACCGCAGCAGCTCGGTTCCTGCAGGACCATCATCGTTTTTCATACCTGGCTTTTCAAAGGAAATAAAGACATGATTGATATAGTAGCAGACGACAGCGCGCTTTTTTCTGTCACTTTATTTTTTTTCTTCAGAATGTGTAACCAGATTGTGTGCTTACGTAAACTGGCACCCGTCCTACTGCACACGTCACGCGTACGTCATAATTTGAACAAAATGGCGAATTGTCGAAAATAGGGCTCCCGGTGAATAGAATCATGCCCGAGGCCATTAAAGCACGTTGCTACGGCTTGCTTGAAGAGCAGCCCTTTCTTTTTATGGTGACATCATATATGTGTATAATAGCTAGATTACCACTGAGGCCAGATTCAAATTTTGCCTAACGTGTAATCGGCTGTCATTTTTTGGTGTTGAATGAAAGGAATAACGAAACGAAAAGTTGGACAGATACTTGTTGCACCTGAAAGCAGGTAGTACACGATGACTCGATCATTGACAGTGATCTTTTGGAAGAGTAATGCGGTGCGGATATGGTACCTGAACTCTGCTCACGCACATTTCGGCCAGAGCTAACCTTTATATAGTTGCAGAATACGCATTATACACGAGTTTTGGTAATGTTGAGCAGTTATCTTTGTGCGTCAGCACGCCCGTCTAAATTGCGCTGGAGCGGTGTACAGAGCAAGCAAAGCGCAATTTTGGCTCAGCGTTTCTGTAAGCGATACAGCGCAGTTCACAGTGCATATAGTATGCCTACACGCATTCATTCTAGCACCATAAATGCCTGCACAACCACGCATCTGCTTAAAAATTTTGCTTTCTTTGAGCGACAGCGCAGTGTTCAAGAGCTCTAGACAGACTTGCTGATGGCTGTACGTGCAACTGTGCTGTACGCTAGCGCGTCTGAGAAGGAAGAGACACAAGACAAAACTTTTTTGAACTTGACGTGCAACTCAACTTTAATAACCATTTTTTTTTTTCATAAAATTCATTCACCACGACATGGGCTCGTTCTCATTCTGAGCACCGACAGCGCCAAGTGCACAAGAGGTGCATCGCAGTCAGCGCGTGGTGCAGAAGCTAGCATTTCACACCACAGTGGGAAACCTTGTTTCCCCACCATCATTTTTTTTCGGACTAGTTTTCTGGAAGACGTCGATGAAAGAAAGAGAACAAACAAACACGCACACGCACCTCTCGAAACACGAAAATCTAGATGTGTGTATAATATTCACAGGGTACCCAGCGTCATGTGAGCCGAGGAGATAAATAAAATTGGCGCAAATTATGGGAAATAAACTGGGGCAGTGTAGTTGGTGGCAGCGTAGTGCAAGCGAGGTCTGGTAGTGGGGAATTTGTTTGCATAAGTTAAACCACAACTGACAGTTTATAATTTCAACCTGAATGTCCTTTAAGTGCTATGACGGTAGCTCGTGACGATTTAAGAACAAGATGGCCTTCTATGCGTGCTGACTGCAACTGCGGATGTGCGAGTACCTCCATATATCATGGCCAGTAGGGAAGCGCTGCTGGGCGTGGAATGTTTAAATTCTGCGCTCTTTCTGCTACTTTTCTGGATGTCACTCGCATTGGCCAGAGCGCAGAAAGCACTTTCGCTCCAAATTTTCTTTAGATGATATGAGCAAGGTGAACAATTTTCGCACATTTCAAGCAGTTCAAAGGTTCATCAATGATAATAACAAACCCTTAACTTATCAGGAATTGAAAAATAAAAAGTTGCCTGCTCGCTTACTCTGGGCGACCCACAACAGTGTTGCCTCAGCTTCATTTCTCCAACAGACAGCAATCTTTTCTTTACATCCTCGGCTCACTTTATGTGCAACACCCCGTATAGATATGTACAATATGTACGCACAATGTGTTATGCAGAACATTCGCACATATATGCGATTGCACCTTTCATAAGAACTGCAGCCACTTGTGACGGCATTCACCATGAAAACACTCAGACCGGGTTAAGGGACACGCACTTGCGTTCCATCTTCGCAGCGACAACACACCCATCATCACCATCATCACACATTTGACTAGTTCAGATGTTCAGTTGCAAACACCTGCGACAGGTCGGGAAAACACGTCTAGGGGCCTTAATAATTTAGTAGGAATACAGACAACTTGGTGCTACTATGGACATGACAAGCTTGCTGCTACAGTTGCAAGGAGGAGCACATCATCATCCCCCTTTCATGCACCTTCTGCTCCCCACTACGGGATGTTCCAAAAGAGGCTTATCGACCTCATGGGCTGCTTGGTTAAAAACACATATTTAGCCTGCGAAGAGGACAGTGCCAGCACCAGATAGTGGCAGCGAGGAAGCGATATGCGCGCACTTCGGAGGTAACAAGAGGTGGTGTAGTTCTGGGCGCACCGCACGCAAAGTTGTGCCCACAACACGGAACGTCATTATGGTGCTGCACATTGCTAATTCGCTAACACCAGATCAGTAACAAATAGCATCACATGAAAAGAACACTGCACACTTGTCCATCTTTAAATTAAGCACGAGGGTGCCTGAAGCCTCTTAACTTCTTTCGCCATGGGTGCCTGTATTTGCTACAAGTTGCACCATACAAGCAAAAGAAAAAAAACAAGCTTTTCCTGCAGTTGTTCAGTGCACTGACGTCACCTAAAGCAGCCCAACACAGACAGAGATAGCACATGACATCAGCAGGCTGTGATTACGCACTGGTCACTAATTTCGTATTCATTCTGCCTGACCAAAACTCTCTTCCAAGCAGTTCTACTTTGTGGCCTCTGAAAGGCGTCAGTCAGGAGTCCATTATTTTGTACTCGCGGAGCTTCACGCACAGCTAGGAAAATGCACTGAAGGTCAGCTTGTCCACGACGCTGCTTGGCCATGATCAAAAGCACGGAAAGCACTGGCACACCAAATGAAGTGCCATAAGACGAACACAAATGCAGAAGCTTGATTAACTGTTCCCAGGATGTACCTTCACTTCAATTCTGCTGCGAGGCCCAGACATGTGGCATCGTGTGGCATATCAGTGATTCTAGTCGTGCAGCTCTATGTATCTGCTGTGAGCACAGTAGGCATTTCGGGCGTCCTGCCCAAGCCTTATTCGTGATGCTTTTGCTACAGTGAATTACTGTACACGCATGACCTTTGAGCGAGACACTTTTACCTGCTGAACTGGTAGCACTAATTTTAATACGTAAATAGCATCATGAAAGACATCGCAACCAATTCCTCTGGGTGTGGGAATATGAAAGGGTGAGCGCACGCAAGCACCACCATGGGACTAATTTACACGCTCAACAGGGCTGTCTGTGCCTGCCTCGATGCTTGCGTAGCATCAAGATGCCCTAGCTACTTAAGCAGGAGTGCAATTCGTGTGATTCCAGCAGGACACATGCATTTTGAATGCTGTGAAAGCTGCATTTCCAAAGTAACTTAGCCTGCTGTTATTGTAAAATGCACCTAATTACTGTTACACATAAAAATCATTTATGTTAACCATCTGTGATGCTTACTGTGGTACCTATGCAATTGGTGACTTACAGGTACCAGTCTACTCGAAAAGGCTTGTACAAGAGCACATGCCCCTCCCTTCACGCTTTTCGTTTGCTTCTCTACCACATCAGTAACACAACATGCAATGATAGCACAGAAAAATGCACGTGGAAATTGGTATCTGCACCAAAGTAATACCACTTGCACGAGACAAAATTTCACAAG
Source organism: Amblyomma maculatum (assembly GCF_055883805.1). Lineage (NCBI taxonomy): Eukaryota > Metazoa > Arthropoda > Arachnida > Ixodida > Ixodidae > Amblyomma > Amblyomma maculatum. Next base: position 16,406,958 of record NC_139344.1, on the reverse strand, counting down.
TGTCTTAGAAGTACAGTATGCATGATAGAAACTGCATGTGCACTTTTTAATGTACAACTTAAATTAGCTCATTCAGAAGTCAAGCGCACTAACTCTCGGTTGGTTGCAAGCCCCTGCGTGTCATACAGGATGCATGCATGCATAAAGTGCAGCACACTGCCGCACACATAATAAAATTCATCAAAACAAGTTCTCTTCACCGGTGCGTGTTTTCTTGCAATGGAAGAGGCAGGCAGAAACAGTTGTGCATGTAAATGCAATGGCATCATGTAATAAGAGCATTAGAAAGCTATCAAAAGCTCTGTCCCACTTGCATTTGTCACTATATTTCTCACATGCCATTCATGAAATTCACCAGGCCATGACAATGTATGCCATTAGTTCGTGCACTGACATAGTGGAATGGTCTACAGGAATAACAGTACCTTTCCAAGTAATTAGCAAATAATTAACAAGACTAACAGTTTCTAACATAGTTTGTCTTTGTCTAGTGACATCTAGCACATCTAGCAGCCTTTTTAAAAGAAAATGACTTTCAAGAGCGTCAAAGACAGCATTAATTAATTAGGTTAAGTAATGCTAAGAGTTATTTATAAGGTCTCAACTCAACAGCTGAGGACCAGTCACAAGGTAACGCCTTATGTGTGTAACTGACGTTTCTCTATTTATTCAACTTTTTCCATTAAGCAATAAAATAGTGCCGTAGCTGCACATCCCTGTTACAGGTGTTTGTTTACCAGAATTACATCTTCATTTGCAAGTGTGACACAGCTTTTGACAGTCACACAGAAGTGCACAAAATGCACCCGAAGGTTAAATTAGCCATGGGGAATTTCCAAATTGCTAATCTTAATGGTGGAACATTAAAAAATCTAAGCAATGTACACTTAAAATCTGGCATTAGGCTGAAGTGTTCCACCTAATAGGAGGCCATCTAAGTGAAACAGCCCAGAGAGGTGCCAGCTTTTTCACATAAATGCTTCATGCACTTTGTTCTGCCTTCACACTCCAAAGTGTTAGTGCAAGAAGCTACGTTGCCTGGAAAGGGCAAAAAATAAAATTGTGCTAAAAGGCTCAGTAACCACTCAAGCTGAGGATATGGGGCTCTCAAAATCCACTACATGTGTTCCAATGAATAAACACTGCATCATGGCTTGACTGGGGGAACAGCGTGCATTTTCCAGCTTTAGAGAATGTTTTTCATTACTTGGACTAAATGGCCAAATTGCACCAAACCACTTCGGGCATTGTGCAAATAGTATTTAGCTAATTTAGCTAGAGATTAAAAGAAAGTCTTCAATAAAAATTCTAGCTTGCTTTTGTTGTGACAACAAAAACTGCACCGTCACCAGGAAGGATGCATCTCGGGCATGGATTTTCAGTGAAAAATAATGCAATGTTCACGGTAACTGCGTTTTGGGGCTGGTAACCGCCATCCACACTTAAAATGGATGAAACAACAGCAGTATAATAAAAAAAATGGCAAAACTTCTACATGACAGTTGTTGCTATGTGTACACGTGAAGGTTACACGAATATGTGCTAACATAGATACACTGATATACAGATATGTATATTATTTACATAAGATATACCACACTGAGTAGTCAGTATGCTCTTGGCATCATATCATCAGCATGCTGAAGTGAAACAAATGCATTTTTTGACTAATTCATCATCACCTTAGCACAGTAATAAAATGAAAACAGATGACAGAATTCATTTAGGCTTTGATTAACCATGATACCCTTGTCTATCAGCCAGAGTTTAGAGTTAACTGCTTGCAAACCATGTTATTTGCTGAAAGCATGGTCAAAGTGTTTCACACTTGGCATGAATAAAATAACAAATATAATAAATGTTTAAGAAGAACAGACCAATATTCCTAAAATTGACAGCCAATATGTAAAGAAATAAAGACAAGAATTTATGCCCCATAAAGTACATGCCTCGCGCATGCTTCAGTTTCAACAACCACACGTGAAGACCGCAGTTTCTGGCACCAGTGTCAAAAGCACATGTCATCTGCAACACTGTCAATTAGAAGGACACATGTGTACAAAAAACTTCATTTTCGGTGGGGCAGCTGGGAACGTAGTATAGTTAATATCATAAGTAACAAGCAAGCCAGTTCAAAGCTTGCTAGTTTAGATAAAAGTACAGAAAGCTAGTGACCATCCCAGCAAACACTTTGGTTGCCTCTAAAATTGCTAAAGAAGTTCCTAATGCAATCGTGTGTCCAAAAAAAATGCAAGTGTTCAAAAGCTAAAACAACAGGACTGTACTAAGCAGTGCAGAGATGGACACTTGCTTCTGGCTTTTGCTTTGTCTATGCCTTCTGTAAGCACTGGTGCCACCAATGCTGTCACTGCTGGTTATTTAAATGCTGGCCAAACACAGCACCTCTCCTTTGTCACATTTTCTTCCTCAAATATCTAACACAGGTCACAAAATGGGTTTTCAGTCAATACATATCACTGAAGCCTGCTAACCACAAGACACAAATGTACAACTTTCTGTAGAAACCACTGCCACTCTGCTAACCAGGCTGAACAGTGTGGTTTGTGATCTCTCTGATGCACACTGAAGCACCTGTGCCTATCCACAATGTCTTCCACTGCACACAGAAGCTTTGAAGATTCAGCAAACTGCCAGAACCGAGGAATCCTTAGGCTGTCCCAGGTGCTGACTCTCCTAGTTCAGTTACAGCACTCAAGCTGTCGGCACTGTCTGAAGTCTGGGATGTGCAATAGTATTTCTTGTGTGCAACAAAAGTGGATAGGTAGTTAAACGATATGTCACATGCTTTACAGTACTTGGTTCCTCCAGGGACTTTGCTCTTTGGTGTTGAAACAGGCAGCACTGGTTTCATTGCAGCAGGAGCATCGACATCAGCCGAACTCTTTGCAACAACCTCCACCAAAGTAGTCGAGGCCTCGGCAGCTGCTGGAGAAACACAAGTCACGGCATCCGACTGCTGGGTGGCTCCAATTTCTGCGGTGGTGTCTTCTACGTCTGAGACTTCTTCCACCTTCACTTCGGGCACGGGAGAGTGTCGCCTCTCATTTATGGAAGGACGAGGTCGTTCGCTTGTAAAGGAATGAACAGCTGAGGTGGCAACAACATCACGATGGACCAGCTTGACATGGCGGACCACATTGCCCTTGTAAGAAGAAGAGTAGCCACACAGATTGCACCAGTGAAGCAACTCTGTCGGTGCCGGATGATGATCTTCACAAGCTCTTGAAGTTGAGTTTGACTCTTCTGTCATGGCAGTGGCAGTAGGAGGACTACCAGACCGAGCAGAAGCTTCTTCAGTCGTTTCACTTGCACGGGGAATAGCAGGAGTTACTGCAGCAGGCACACCAGTAGTGCCATTCCAAGGACAAAGTGTGTTTCCATCCGCACCAACGCAAAGAATAAGAGCCTCTTCCTGCACTTGTGTTCCCTTTTCCAAGTGCATCCGAACATGAGTGCGCATTCCACGAAGTGTATGGCCTTTGTAACCACATTCTGCACATCGAAATGCCCTCACTCCCGTGTGGGTCACAAGATGACGCTGGGCAGCAATTTGTGTTGGGCAGAATACATCACAATAGGGACACTTGCGCAGAGCAGCAGAGCAAAGGTGCTGCTTCAGGGCTTCATCTGTTGGGTAGGACAGTCGACATCTTGCACATGAAAACTCGGCAGGCCTTGTGACAGCTGCGACACCCACTTGGCCTTTGAGCACATCTCTCTTGGGACAGTAGTAGGTCTGGTGGGCTTGCAGGTTACTAAGTGAAGTGAACTTGATGCCACATGCAAGGCAGTAAAACTGGTACAGTGGCTGTGGTGGTGACTGCACTCCAGCACCCCTCTGGCCAAACACATCAGGAACGGGGGGCACTGGTGAGGCAGCGGTATTGGCCGATGGTGACCGAGACGCAAGGTCTGACGAAGATCCTTCATCTCCAGATGGTGAAGACAGCCGACCCAATTTTTGCTGTCTGGAAGCACAGTAATGGCGCTTGTGCGCCAAATAATTTTCATGCTTATAAAAGACTATGTTGCATTCACGGCATCGAGAAGTTCCTTGCTTTACAAGTACCTGCTCACCAAGTGTGATCAGAGGGTCCATGCCACCAACTACAACAGGCGATGGGTTTGGAGCCTCCTCCTGCTGAAAAAAAGTAGGCGGCGATGAATTCCTTGGTGATTGCCCTGGCTTCACCTCCTTTCGAAGGCTTAGGTCCAGCGGAGTCTCAGTCACCTGCTCCCGCTTTATGCATGGCGAGTTGGACTTGCTGTCATTTGCCCCTGCGCCTGCAGCTGTGGCATCCATGTTTAACTCCTTACACTGGGCACTAGTTTCCTTAGTTTCACCTGGCTCTGCTGGAGTAGATGTGACTGGCGTCACCTGGCCACTGGATGCAACCATGGCTGCAGGGGTCACAGTAACAGTCTGGGGGCAAACAATTGCTGGAGCCACAGTTGGAGAAGCATCTTGTCTTAAAACCCCACCAGTTGTGGGGACGAGGCCATTTCCAGGGACATAAGAACATGGAACAAGAATTAGCGGGTTAGTGGAAATTGCTGCAAACAAAGGCTGGTTAAGCAAAACCTGTTCAGGTGCAGCTGGTGTTATAGACACTGTTGGTGCTGGCGGTGGAGCTGGTGCAATGCTCACTGGGGCTTTCTGTACATGCCGAGTACCACAATAGAATTGCTTGTGTACAGTAAACGTCTTGTAAGAAGAGAACTGGATGTCACAGTTGGCGCAATATCGAGCACTAGGTGGAATTGAGATATCTTCAGCAGCTGCTGTTGGAGGGGCATCAGTAGTGTTGGTAGGTGATGAGGGTGATCCATGCAGCCGCATGTGGCGTGTGAGGCTTCCTTTGCGGTCATAGGCATATGAGCAGTACTTGCACTGGTAAGTACGGCCGCTCTTTGGAGACTTGCTTGTAGTTGAAGAAGCATCAGAACTGGGTGGCGATAACCCTTCTTCTCGACGGGGACGCTTGGCAGGGACAATGCATGACTCCATTCCAGCTTCACCATTCTCCCGAGGGGATGAACCTGCAAAGACAACACAAATCACTGACCCAACTGGCAGTCGCTACCGTGTTCCAGCTTCAGAACAGAGGCTAGTTTTGGCATATGCTACCACAAAAGCATATATTTCAGATGTGGTAGCATTTACCACAGCAAGTGGTAGGTGTAGGTACCTGCAAGTGGCATACGACTGCTGTAAGGTTGATTGGAGATGCATAGACAATGACTCATGCAAACGAGAGATTATAATCAAACACCTCAAATGGCTCATCAAATTACCTGCCCACCTATTGCAGCCCTAACCTGTTTTCATGTGGCAAGTCATTGCTATATAGCACTGGTTACATGGGACATGGCTGTACTATATAGCAGGTTAGAGGACATGTGGGAAACGTTTTAAATGTGATTTCATGGATATGCATCTCCAATCAACCTTACAGCAGTTATATGCCACTTGCAGGTACCTACACCTACCATTTGCTGTGGTAACTGCTACCACATCTGAAATATATATCTGTCTTTGTGGTAGCATATGCCAAAACTAGCCTCTGTGACTCATGAAAACGAGAGACACCTCAGTCTTGCTCATCAAATTAGCTGCCCACCTATTGCTGCATTAACTTGCTTTAATGCTTCATATCAAGGCTACAATAACACACTCTGGGCTTAATATAGAAAATTACAATGCATGAGCTAGAATTAAGCAAGCTGCAAGCTGTTCTTGGCAATAATCAACACATGAACATGATGATGAATCATTACATCATGAGCAGTTGGCACATACCTTTTTCAACAGCGGTAACAGTGCTGGAGTGCTCTGTAACTAAATACTGCTTACAAAAACTATATGACAGATACAAAATAAATACACAGTAAAAAAAACAACTAAGATGAAATATGACAATGAAGTGAAGAGAATGTCTTTTATAAATGTAATGAGGAAAAAGGCTGCCTGTCACTCAAAGAAAAATCCTCAATTTTGTGTGCTCAGTATCACTTCCTCTTATCAAGCAAAGTCGTTGATGGCATGCTGACACACAGCAGCCCTCTCTTGTGAACAACAAAGGTTTCAAAGATCCCGTTAACCAAAGTTCATTAAAATGTGTCAAATTTTTAAGAGGCTCACACAAGTGCAAAATGATGCCTGCCAGGGCAGGGACCTTGCTGAGGATTACCTAACTTTCTAGGTATGTTATGCACTTGATTCAATTTTACATTCTGCACTGTTAAGCAACTACAAAATTTCAGGGGTGCACTTGAGTCACCTTATGTGCAGCAAGGCAAAAGCATTTTGGCCGCCCTGCTACAATCCTTGGAATGCCCCCGATTCCTCAAGAGAGAGAGAAAGAGAGAGAGTATGTGTCTCCAACGACAGACTCTCGCCGTCTCTCTCTTACTCTCTCTAGGGAAAGAGGGAGAGGGATGGAGGTAGTGAGAGAGGAAGGGGAGACGGGATGAAAAGAGAAAGAGGAGGGAGAGAACTCTCTCTCTATATATAGAGTAGAGAGAGAAAGAGAGTAACCCTATCTCCCTCCCTCATCAGTAACTATCGTTACCTATCGCTAACTATAACTAGCAGTCAGTAATACAAAAGAACCCCACCAATATGCCGCGGAATCTCGCAGACACATCTCGCGTACAGTTTCTATGGGCACCACTCATGAGCTGTTAAAGGCTTTCACCTCAAAAAATGTTCGATACACCTCCTGTTGTAACCTCTTCTAGCTTGTTTGAGGCCAGTTGTCTTGCAAAGGCCATTCAAATTGTGTGGGACCACAAATATCAGTGTTGCGCACAGCCTACTGGGTAACCTTTGCAAGAACACGGCTGACCCTACTGAAATAATGAGAGTACAACAAGTGTTATAATGCAGAATTATTTTATCTCCCAGCAGGCTCCTGCTGGGCAACATTAAGAGAAAATTACAGATACCACAAAAAAATGTTTGTGCCAAAAACCCCCTATAGTAAAAAAAGAACTGCACTATAGGACTCGTAATCTATATTCATCATAAAGTTCAACCTTTTCACTATATATAAAAATTCAGTCTGTAAGTGGCTGTCATCTGGGTTAATTTGGTGAACCAGTTAAGATGAAGTGGCAATAAAAAAGTGTGTGTTTTGTAAAGAAACGAGCATCTGCGTTTTAAACCCCCGCAATAAAAATAAAAAGAGTGAGCCAAGGAGGTCATAACATTTGTCATCATAAAGTTCAATCCCATCACTATCTAATTAAGGTCTAATGAGGCAAGTGCTTCCACTGTTCAATCCTTATATGCTTCCAAATGGCATTCACAGGCATACCTGCCAGCTTGCAGGATGGTGCCATTACTACTTTCAACGAGTACATTTTACCATTAATAGCTAGCACAGACCACTGATGCTATGAATAAGGTGAAATAAGATGAGCCTCCTTGACTGGCTCTGTTTTGCCCCTGTATACTGTGGAACAACCAATGCGATAATGACCGGTTTCCTTTTTTTTGGGATACCATTGGTTATGGGTAATCGGTGTACTGCCCTTCATATAAAGGTAAACTTCAGTTTTGATAATATGAAGTGAACCAAGCATGCAAAATTCAAAATAAACAATATAGTGGACACCACAGCATTTAGAAATCAAATCGCCCAGGAAATAACCCTCTTGACTCTCCCATCGCTTGCAAATAGAAATAAAAATAAAAACACACAATCAAGCTTCCCTGTTTGTAATTGGTATGCAGGCTTGATGCAGTATTGTAAATGCAGCTAGTGGACCATACACCCAACACATGCTCAAATAGGAAGCTTGTCACTTACGATGACCAGGAGAAACAGGTGGTGGGCAATCTTCGGCAACTTCAACCTGTGGTCGAGTTGGCACAAATGCAGCCTTTTCACCACGTCGAGCACAATAGTATGTCTGGTGGGCCTTGAGTGTTTTACCACTGCTGAACTGAATGCCGCACATACTGCACTCGAATGCTGCAAAAGTTCAGTAACAAGGCCAATTTTACCAAACAAACTTTCACAACAGTCACCTACAGTGAAATAACAGTTTTAATCTTTAACACTTCTCAAAAACATTGTATTTACCATATGCAATGGGACCAAGCTTTTAACACAAAAGTAGAGTTTGCAGGCACAAAACACACGCAAATTGGAGTGTGTGAATGTAACACACGAAATGAGGCCCCAGTATACTGAAAGATAGGTAGGAGTCTACAAACAAAAGTACCTATGAAGTGGCTTTCTGTGGTTTTTAATATAGTATGGCAGTTGCTACCATTGTCAGCACACAAAGTATTCACACACCCCTTCTTTCTAAGAGGGGCATGCAAAAGATTTTCATAGAAGACTGATGCGAAGATAAGCACAATTATCTGCCATGACATCACTACATCTGCTGTGCTCTTTTCAGTAGGCTTGTGCGAATATGCTTTGGTTCAAAGCGAATTCGAAGAGAATAGTAATCCCTATTAAATAATTTCAAAGCAAATACTTTGAACAGTCTGAAGTAAGGGGAAAAAACACGGCAGATGGCTACAGTCTGGGATTTACTCAAGGAAAGTAAACAACTTGATTACTTACGAAAATCGACAGGTTTTTGCGCAAAAACACTAGCTGTTCCACGTGCTGGGGTTTGAGGTGCTCCCTTCTGCAGCTTACAATGGCTCCTGCAGTCGAAAACAGCCTTTCACTTCTTGTCTTGGTGGCTGGTATCAAAAAATACCTATGGGCAGCTGCAACCAGGGTTGGGTAAAGATGGCTGCCCTTGCTTTTCCACCACACAAGGGGGTCTTTGGACTGGGAAAGAAGGGGGCCTTCAATTACTCAGCAACCTCATCCGAGATTGTACGGCTTGACTTATGTTGTGCATGAGAACTGAAGTGTGTAAAAGCACTCCACACACAGTCCCCTGATGGGTCTGTAGAGCAGGTGCTGTTCTCACTTGCTGTACCATGTTGATCAACTGGCACAGTGTCTTCTGCTACCGTTGTGAGTAGAGTCAACGCCCATTGCTTTGCGGGTCGTTCAGCATAACAGACATTTTTGCATCTAGAATCAACCAACATTTTCAATCCAGCAAGGCGTGCCATCTTAATATAAGGAACCTCGTCTTGATGCTACGCAAAAGGCTTGAGGCAAGCAATGCTGCCTCATGGCATGCTTACTGTTCCATTGCGTCGAGACATCTGGTATAACCTCGAGAGGGTCCAGCTGCATGTTTCTCTGAATTTCCTGAAGCCGTCCTCGGGCCTTGGCACTTAGTTTGTATTTAGCCAAAATCGCTCCAGCCTTAGCACAGAGCTGCAAAAACCCTGACACTTCTTTTTTGGCATCACTGATACACAACTTTAGGGTACGTCCGAAACATTGCACACATCCAGGACAACCGCGCAACTGCTGAAGTAAAGTTCCTTCCAATATCTGCAATGATGAAGATCGGCACAGTGCCACGGGCTGAAAGTTCCCACTCCTCGATGATGCTTGCGATAAATAGCTCCAGGTTTTCTGCAGTGTGAGAGTGCAAGCCAATGCATGCACGTGTTGCACGAAGTCTTGGTCCATGACGTGACAAGTTACACAAACGTGGCTGTCATTTGCCGGCGATGTCTAGCCATCAGTTGTGATCGAAGGTGACTCCACTCCGCTTGCAAAAATGTCCCCGCACTTCTTTTTCACCTTCTCTTTGCTTGATGCGTAGAGGTCTGTAATAATGGCTCTTGAGAATATTGTCCGAGACGGCACGGCATAATCCAGCATAGCGAACTTCATCATGTAGAAGAAACCCGGTCCTCCGACAACGTTGTAGGGGTGCATACCATGCACGAGCTATGAAGCGAGCTATCATTTTTGTCATCTGTTGGGGTTTTGGGGCCAATGCCTTCATTTTCGGCTTGAAACTGTCAGCTATGGATGGCTGTTGATCACATGCCTTAATGCCCCTTTGAGAGCTTGGATGGCCTTTCACGTGTCCCGCTTCTATTGGCAGTCCTTGTGCAAGTCCGGATGTCTCATTAAATGCGTTGCTCGGGTTGTTGTAATACATGTCGGGGTCATTAGGACTGCCTTGCATTTAAGACATCGAGCTTCGGTTCCCAATGGAATCTTTATAAAAAAAGTCTGACTGCTGGCTACATACATGTCCCCCATGGTGCTCTGGAGTGGTCCAAGGTGGCTGGGACTGGTCAAATTCCACCGTGGCAGAGACAGAGTCGCCCACTAAACTCAATCGACCACGCCAACGAGATGAGTTTTTGTGCCTTTGTTCCAAGCTTTCCTAGCTTGGTTTGGATTGGTTTGGAATGGTTTAGAATGGTTCGGACTGGATTGAATTGGGAAAAGTATTACTGAAATCAAAATCCAAAACGTCCGAAAATGCCTTCTCTTTGCACATGTTCGAGCATGCAGCAGGGAGAAAGCGCTGAGCAGATTACTTTGAAATTTCCGAATAACAAATTCAAATCGAAGTGAATTTCGAATAGCTCATTATTCGTTCGACAATTTGAAAATATTGAATATTCGCACAAGCCTACTTTTCAGATCTTGTTGTCTCTTTGTGAAAACAAAACTTATCCCTGCCGCTCTGTCATGCCTCACAAGCATCAGTGACTGCTCAGAGCTGTACGAGTGCCTGCTCCCTGTTTCGCCGCCGCTATCTTGTGACAGCTATAGTTGTGTATGCGGTGGCTGCTCCCTTCATGAGCCATGGAGTTACCCAAGGTTCTTAGAGTACTTGACCCCCACTAACCCCCAAGTTACCTTGGCCCACATGCCAGACTCTGCTGTGCACATGTGGTCTGCTGGTAAAGTGCAATGGCTGCCTCTCTAAGCAGTGAACGCCCCCACAGCTCACCTCTGCCCTCTACACCCAGGCAGCAAACAGTGCTGCCTTAAATGAGAATGGGAGCAGAGTCTTACACCCCAACTTAGCATCAAAGCAAAACACTGCACGGCAGCACACGAGTTCTGAAAACAGAGTCCAAGAGTAGCCGTCAAAGCCTTTTTTGTGTGCAATAGCTACACCATGCTTTCCGTGCACCTGTTTTTAACATGCAACCTCAGTGGCACTGCAGATGTTGAAGGAGCCCGCTGAATTTTAACAGAGGGGAGGGCCTTACCATCTTGCATTTGCTATCGAGCTTTCCTCTTTATTTACATTCTTATTTTTTCTACTCTCTAAAGCTGGAGATGGGACTGGCGATCGACCTACACAACACATCAATCGGTAAGTGAGTAAATACAGTATGGCGTACCTTTGTCTTTGTGCAACATTCAATTATAAAGCAAGGGACGATTTTTTTCAACTTCTATTATTTGTTAAAAAAAAATCTTGCATTACACACGAGTACATATAGTAGCAGTATTTAAATCATAACTCTTGCGTTAACTCAAGTATGCATATGATTACAGACAGGAATACTGCATTATTTCCACTAGCAAAGAAGGATGCAGTCAATGCTACCTTGCTGAAGAACTACAGCAGGTCGCTGCAACAGCATGGCCGGGCTGGTGCTTGGCAGCGGGCTGTAGCCATTGATGCGCTCGGGTTGCAAATCAGTTTTCTTGGATGCTACTACAGCCAAATGGTCGTTCTTTGTGGCACTAGACTCTCCATCAGCATCATCAGAAACCAGGTCCTCAGACGAATGGCCACTTGTGACGGCAGCAGGACTGCAAGCTTCCAGCTTCACTTGAACAGGTGTTAGTTCACTTGACTGTGCTGCAACTTCACTGAAAAAGAAAAAAAAAAAAAAGAAATTGACAATGCCAACCTCAGGGAAGGCTGAAATAGTTGCACAAGAATACTGGGCATATCTGCACCCAACACACTTTAGTCAACAACTGCCAAGACATTAATTAGCATTTTGTCAGAGTACCATAGAATGCTTGTAGTTATCACTAGTTGCTTTGTGTGTGGTATATCCAAGTGTATTTGTGAGTATAAAATACCAATGTATATTTGTTTATTCATTGCCTGTAGTAAAAGGGACTGAAGGAAATGTTTATGTGATGTGCTACTTTAGAAATCTTCAAAACGAGGCATAAAGAATATGCTCGTTGGTAATAAAAATACTTACCTAGGTGATTCTGTCCTCTCTATAGGCCCACTTGCCTTCTCTGCTTCAACAGACATTTTCTGCTCATCATCAGCCGCTAAGGACGCATTCGGGCCATTGCAGGCAGCAGGAACAGGTGAGCTGGATACTGCAGCCACCGGGCTTCTTACACCATTCTTCAACTCTTCCGCAGCAGATGAGGCTGATTCCACATTATCTGTGTCATCAACAACAACATCAATGTCATCCCCCAAGGCATCGCTGTCAGTTGTAGTCTCAGCTCTTGGTGCTGTCGGCTCAACTTTGGAGGATGCGGTGAAGTGAGCCAGGAGTTCTGTGTCAGCTGCAATGTCGCGTGTCAGGTTGCACCACACTTCCTCACCTGCACAGACCGCAATTCAACAGATCAAAGTACAGTACACAACACCAAAGTGTTTTAGATAGCCAATATTAGACATGGATGTTGGCAGGATTTCGTCTTGAAGGAGGCAAACCTATTTTTTTATCAGTGAAATGGGGGAAGGGGGGGGGGGGGGGGGGGGGGGAATTGGAACAGGTGGAGGAGAGGGCCTGGGAGGAGGAATGGGGGAGGGGGGTGGCAAAGCCTGGTGATGTCACTTGGGTGGGGTCAAGTGCCCCTTTTGCACCCTCTTGCTGACACCCATGATAAGACAGTGCATTAATTCAGGGTACTGCTGAAAACTTTGTCACTGAATATATGATACATCACCACTGGCCACGTGCTATCACCTCTTGGCACAACTGAACACAAGTTAAGTGTGGGCTCGTGCGCTCCTAACATTTTGGTTCACCCAGCGCAACTATAGGGTTTTACAGAAATAGCTGTACAAGAGACTATTCAGTGAGAACATTACAGTAGTCAAGTCTGGACATGTTCAACCTGGATATTGGTGTTTATATCGAACAGTGAGAATAGTCCTTTTGAAAATCCCATGCAGAAGTAGGGCATCACTGTTTGCATTTATATAACTTCCCTGATGGAACATTCGATATAGCAAACAAAGTGCAACTGCAAGTGGCTCACAATTCCGTCACATTTTGCGCATCGAAATGTGTGGGTTGGCTATATGGCCTTAGGCACCTGCTGGCAGTGCTAGCGCTGTGAAATGAAGTGAATAGGTGAATGTGGGATGTGGTTGAAGATGACTCCTGTCTCTTAGGTCTCTTCTACTCATTTCCCACACCACATTGCAGGCATGCAGTTAAGCCAGCCTGACTAAAGCGAGGTGGTGATCGCCTGGAGTGTTTCAATGATGAAGGCAGTGCCGAAACCAACTGTGCTAATTGTGTTTACAATATGCTAGTAAGAAGACTAGTTATTTTATTATAAGCAGTGGCTAGTTCCATAGTACCGTCCACTGCGGATTCGATGCGAAGCGAGTTAAACCTAGCAACACCAGGTGCACTGCCAGCACGTTGGTGGCCAGCACGTCATTACAAGAAGCGGGTCACCAGAGTGAGTGGAATGCATTTTTTCCCCTTAGGTTACAGATATGCTTATATATTGCCATTCTTTCCATATGGAACTATTTTACGATCCCTTTAGAGATCGATATATCTGATTTCGAGTGCGATATAATAACTGTAAACTTCCACATTTGCCAGCTACCCAAACAGAATGTCATCCACACGGGCTTAAGACAAAAAGGATTTGTAATCCACAAGCATCTCAAAATAGATGCATTCATAAAAATAGGGAGTGGAGTGCTGTAAAGCTACTGCTGCAAGTCTTCCAGCCAGAGGAGGTGTAGTTTTTTTTCAAAACCCAACCAAGTTGCATGATTGCAAAATTGAACTTAAAACCCTCACCCTATTAAGTTATTATAAAAATCATAATTCTACAACTTTACAAGCATTTTGTCACAATTGAATTAGGAGTAAACCATTATCTGATTAAATGAGCAAGCAAATTCGCAGCAGCAGTTAGGCATTCAACCAGACACACTGGAAACAATGCAATGTTGGTACGCAAACACGCTAGCATTCTGGGAGTGGATTATACACAAAACTAATCACATAAAATATCTACCGACCACATAAGCACTTTGGCCACTGGTCAGCTTCTGTGGCATGTAGGCACATGTGAATATTTTGAAATAATTAAGAAATCAGTGCAATCAGCACATGTCTTTTGTTTATTTGAAGTAATCACAATGGTGGTGAATGTCTTGTCTGAACCTATTATGAAATAACCTATTTCACAATCATACTTCTTTGTTTGGTTTGTCATCAAATAGTGTGTGGTACCACAATACAAGATCACAGAAGGCACATGTAAGAACAGGACTGGTACCAGCTTAAATATATAGTTAATTTTTCACACACGTCCGAATGATCTTTATATGAATGTAGGCAGGATGAATCATTTCAACCACTGGAATGTCAGCTAAACGTCACAGACAAAGGACAAAAGACCATCAATATTGAGGTACATTTAGCAATCAATCAGTTTGCTATAGCCCATGCATGGAGATTGACTCAGTGAGGTATGCAAAAATATTGTGGACCATGAAGTCAGAATTGAAACACATTCCACTAAGGCATGGACTCCAAAGCTTGACAAAGAAGTCCACACAGACAGAAATCACTTACGGCCTTTATCACCACATCAGAGACATTAATGTATGAAACAGCCACATGAGAAGCCATGAACGTGACATTTAGTGAGCTCAAACTTGCAGAAAAGAATTCAATCACTAGTTATACAAATTTCATTTGTGTGAAATCAGAAATGCTTGCAGCACCAGCTTCTTGTAAATGTCTTCACAAATATTAAAATTCCTCACTATGCCCATATGTCAATTACATACACATCAGTCATGATTATCCAAAGAAAAATCAGACAGCCCGCCGTGGTGTTCCAGTGGTTAAGGCGTTCGACAACTGTGTCCAAGAATGCAGGATCAAATCTCGGCCGCGGCCACTTTTTGATGGAGGCAAAAAGCAAGGCACTCGTGTGCTTGTGCAATGTCACTGCACTTGCGTTGTCACTGCAACCACCAAGAACCCCTGGTGGTTGAAGTTTCCAGAGCCTCCACTATGGCGTCTCTCATAGCCTGAGTCACTTTGGGATGTTAAACCCCATAAACCAAACCAATCCAACCAAAGTAAGACACTGGGCTTGCAGTAACTGGCCTGCACTGGGACCGACACTGCAGGAACACTGAATTCAGCACACTGCTTGGAAATGGTGGCATGACACCGTCTGTACAATTTCACAACTGTTTCTTTTTATATGTTTTAAACTCTCCACTTAGGGGAAGTGACTTCAAACAATGATATGCCATTCTACTGTTTGGTCATGCCAAATACTTCAAGCCAACAAAACATATTAATGAAGAGAAGATTAGAAAAACGACCCATATGATTAAAGCACATTCAATATTTTCACAGAAAAAGCAGTAATATGGCAGGAATGACCAACCTTCAAGAGAAAGGCTTGCATTGGCACTTTCTTTCTCCCGTACCAGCCGCAGTGTCTTCAGCCAGCTACCAGCTGCCTCCTTCAGCTTCAAGTAGGAGGCACTGCCTTCCTTGTTGTGTATCTGCATTCCAGAAAGTTAAAACTATAAAGGGCATCCGACAGCCAAGACTAATCAGTTGACTGCCAGCAAAGCACACATTAACTGCAATAACAGTAACCAGTGATGTAGCCATAATTCATTTCTTTAAAATGGTTAACGTGGCATAACAACTGAGGTTTAATACCCCAAGCTGCATGTAAGACACGACATGACAGACACCAATGAAGAGGGCTCCGGAGCAATTTCGGCCATCTTGGGTTCCTTAGCACCACTGAGACTGCACAACACAAAGATACACAACATTTCACTTCCAACAAAATTCGGCCACTGTTGCCAAGATTCGATAATGCAAGCTCGAGGTCAGCAACCTAATGCTACTACAGTACATCATTTTTCAAATGAGCTATATCATTAGTGCAATGACTGGAAAGATTGCTTATGCAAAAGAAACTCTTGCATAATATTTTGTCAACCATTTGGGACAATACTGATTCATACTCAAGCAGCAAAATACCTTGAGCTCCTGTAGAAACTACACCCCTAGTAATAAAGCACAAACAGGTGAAATGTTAATACACAAGTAATTTAATCACATATGTGGCATGCCGATAACACAAGGAGACAGCTGCGGTGCGCAGACGCTTCCCAAGAGTAAGGGTAATGACCAATGGAAAATATTATTGTCTAAGCCAGGGGTTCTCAAACTTTTTTTGCTTGGAGGAACCCCAAAAGCCTTCAATAAGTTTCAGGGAACCCCCCCCCCCCCCCCCCCCCCTTCTCGCTTTCATTTACCAGCATTGCAAAGGTTAAATGTTTATTGCACAGATTAATACAAGTACTAATGTGATGGGTGATACTGCTTCTCTTTTAAGAGCAAGTCAAAGCGTGGCTCAGTAGCACTCAGAGCCAGTCTCATATCAGCTGCCGGGTCAAGACGGCTCCTGTGCTTGTTCTTCAGATAGGCGAGGGCTGAAAATGCCTGTTCACAAGCATATGTAGTTGCAAAGGGAAGCAAAATGTCCACTGCCCTTTCAAAGAGGCTTGGAAACAGTGAAGCAGTCCCCATACAAAATGTCACCAAGCCTTCACCATTAAATTTCTCTTTGAGAGCAGTGCTTGCCCTGAGCCCTGAGGATTCTCGCGGAACACAAGAAGACAGCCCACGGAACCCCTGTGTTCCGCGGAACCCAGTTTGAGAACCCCTGGTCTAAGCTAACTCAACTGGCCCTGACCATCTGGAGTAGGGAAGGAAAAATTAAAGCTTCTCAAGTATACTGCACTTAAAACACTAGTAGAGCTGTTTTCAGTGTTAACCACATAAAAAGGTTGTGGCCTTTAACAGCCTTAAACAACAAAACAGAATGTCATGTGTGGCATGCAGTTTTTTGCAAACATGCATGACAAGAGGTTACACAGACCAAGAATAATTTCTATTGATGTAAATACACAACTGCAAGAAACATGCATGAAAAATGCCTAAAAATAAATAATGTTTAAGAAATAAGCCGCAGAAATAAATTTGTTCAGTAGAAAAGAAGGGGGGAGGGCGGGGAGAATAACAAAAGAGATCTCCAAATCTGGTGCTCACACCTCCATGCACAACCATAGGAGGCGGAAAAGTGGACTAGTAGCTGCTCTTCAGCACTGCAGGTGCTGGTAACTTGTTAGTAGTTCACTAAAACAAAACTAAGATTAAACAGTCTGTATATATTTGTAGAAAATTTGCAGTTAGTGATACGGACAGACAACTTGCATGTGCTTTTCTTCTTGTGGTACATGCCAGCAATAAGTAAATCCACAGCAGCATCTAAAATTGGCAAATTTCCTTAAAAGCCTTAAAAGCAACTTCTTACTGGCAGCACTGCAGTAAACACAAAAGCTAGAGAGAAACCTCAGCATAGTGGCCAGTTTGTTACAGTATGTTGGTGCAGTAATTAGAGAAAGCCAACGATATTGAGGTAAAGTTCAACATGACAGGAGCTAAGTAAAGTGCCAAAAGCTATAACCTCAGCCTCACCTTCGCGCAGAGACTTGCAAAAATTTGTCAGCAGTAAACAGAACTGAAAAGGACAAAATATATGGGGACAATTTTTGGGTTCATGTTATATCCTTTGTAATGATGCCCAAGACTAGTACTGTACACGGATCACCACGTCATATTCGCCTACGACTGCTGAATAATTTATAATCGAATTTTTTTCTCTCGCCTATTTCGGTTTTAACAGCCGAGCGATGGCTGTGGCGTCACAGTCAAGTCTAAGTCACGCGAGGGATGAAGATACAGAGATATAATCATTGCTGTGTAGTTTGAATTCACTACAATGATAAAGCTAGCCTGCCTCAAGAACGGGAACCACTACAAGTGAAGAGTCAGCGATAACATCGCTGTTTTTTCATGCCGCGCATCAAGACTTCATTGTGACATCACAGCCATCTCTCGGCTGCTGAAACCGAAACTGGTGAGAAAAGAAAATTTAATTATAAATTATTTAGTGGTGGTAGGCGAAAACTGCGTGCGGATCGATATACAGGAATGGCTTACGCATCATTAACAAGAAGAAAAATGCCACCAAAGTTTGGTGTCCTTTAATCAAGCTCCGCCTTTAAGGGTATGACGCGCGCGTAGGCTACCAGCCTGCTTGGCGTAGGGATAACGTGAATGCAAGGGTCCTGGCAGGCCGATTCTGATATCAGCCTCCCATATAAAAGGAGAGCCCCGAGTGTGCGCGGCCATGTGAACTGCCAGCTACCGCCTGCCAACGCCATGCTCGTGATTTTACGATTTTTCGCTCACAACGCAACGTCAGCGTACGGCCGCCGACGCTAATACCGGCACCGGCACAGACACCTTTAACGTTGTCGAGTTAAAAGTATGCCAAGCACCTCACCGTGATGTGGGCAGAGCTGACAGACTGGCCCGGCTCCTTGACCAGGTGGGCAGCATAGGGCCCGAAGAGTGTGCCACCACGAAGCATGACCCGAGTGTAGACGCTCAGCTCAGGAGACAGCTCGCCACCTTCGCGCAGGGCAAGCACTTCTGAGGGCAGCTGCAGGGACTCAGCCAACTCCTCAAGCTCCTCCTCCGCTTTTCCTGCACAGTGAGAAATTGCCTGTAGGAGCCTGGCACATCAACACTTCACTACGAATAGCGCTCAATATATATGGCAGGAAAAGAATGCCCAAAGAAGTGCCCGGGCTGGCAGGATCATCATGGTACCTATTTCCTAGAGGCTATGCAGCTAACTGAGCCCACAAACACATATGGCCTTATCTCTGACTTGCCGAGATAATCTTTCTTTACATCAAATTTCCTTTAGAGCAAAGATATCAGCAAGATATGGTTATCTTCGAACAGATATGCCCAGCAGACAACATCGATAGCGGTGAAGTTAATCTCAAAGATAGGAAAAGATAAGAAGCAGTCTGAGCTCTCAGACTAAGTTCTGCATGGAATACAATGCACTAAGTAAGCACATGAACATACTAGAGTCGAAGTACCAGAATATTGCGTCATGACAGTTCACTCCTAATTAAATATCTACAAAAGATGTCCTATGTGTTACATGCAAAAGATTCATATCAGACTCTAGTCATGCATGATTGGATTGGATTGGATTGGTACTGAGGCTTCCCTTTTTTACCAGGTGGACCAGAAAGGTCCTAGCCAAGTCAATTCTCCTATTGTGACAGAGTCTGTCCCGCCATGGCGCAACGCCACCAACACTATTTATCTAGTATGCCTTATCCAGTTCTCAAGGCACCGTTTGGTTGCCTCCACAGCCACAGCTATAGTGAACTAGAGCCACAGCCATCTCATCCCGCAGTGTCGCATCACTATCCACCGCAGCGTCTCCTTGCGGCTGTCCAGACGTGCACCCCAGCACCTGCGGCAAAATTGACCCGCTAGGCTGACATGGCATGAGCACTTGGCAAGTCAACACAATATGTTTGATCGTCTCTGTCTCCCGCCCGCACACCGCACACAAGGCATCCGCGTTGTCCTTGCCCTCGATCCGCGCGTGCCATTTCTTCGTGCGCAGAACCCCCGCACGGACCTCAAAAGGCAGGGCGCTCCCCAGGGGGTTGTCATAGAACAGCTCCTGAGTGATGTCCCTCTTGTGCGTGGCGTACATACCAAGAGCCGGCTTGGCCGCTGCACCAGTTCGCCACCGCTTGGTGCATATCAGCCGCTGCCACGTGTTCGCGCACCTTCGAAGTAGTCCAGCAGGTGTCTTTAGTGTTTTTCACGGTTGGCAGTGGTACTTCATACTTAGCACTCAGTTCACGTACCCTCCTCTTCCAGCGTGTGCATCATACTCCGCAGTACAAATGGCAGCGTTGTACTCGGTGAACCCAGCGGTACGCCCCCCAGACTCCACGAACGCATTTCAAAACTAATCTTGGCTACTGCCTCCCGGGCCTCGAAGGAGGACTACCCAACATCACCATGCACCGCCTCGTTGGGGGATGAACGATGGGCTCCCAGTGCCCGTCTTCCCACCTCTCTCTGTCTTCGCTCCATAAATTCCCGCGTCGAGTACGTTGCATCATGCGCATGATGCGCATGAATGATGACGATAGCGCTTTCTAAAAAGGTTGGCTTGTTGGCCAAAAGGCGCAAATCGGGGCTGAGGAGTTCGAAGCCAGCCACCGAGGAGTATCCGCTCACTTCGAAGTTCGCACCCCACGGTGGATGGCCAATTCTGCGGCGAAGGAGAACAGCGTCCTGAAGACGAGGTCGGCCTCCGACGAAATACGCGTCCACACTTCGAAGCTGGCGACTTAATTATGGGTGCTGTTTTGCAAGCAGGGCAGTTGGTTTGGATGGAAGGCGAAGGTCGTATCCGCAGCTGTTGGTGTCGTTCTCAGAAAAGTTAAGATCAAACGAATGGTTATGATCGATAGAAGATATGAGGATACTGCAGAAAAAAAAAAAACATTGTCGGTAGAATGATTAGTTAATTAATTAGAGCCAAAAATGTAAACGTAAAATCAGACGTCGACATTAGCCATACGATTAACGTCGACGTCCGATGAATGTGACGACACGCCAACCGGAAGTGAATGAGTTTCTGACTTAATAACTGTTTGTCACGAAAGGAAAGGTGCAGTATCTGTCACACTTTCTGCGGACACCTGGACCGCGCCGTAAGGGAAAGGAGGAAGCTGGTAGTGAAAGCGGAAAGAGAGAAAGGGGTGCCGTAGTGGAGGGCTCCGGAGTAATTTCGACCACCTGGGGATTGCATTGACATCGCACAGCACACAGACGACTCTTCGTATTTCGCCTCCATCAAAACGCAGCCGCCGGCGGTTTGGACAAAGAAAGAAAACATCCACTACCAGCCCTGGCCTTGCTCAGGCTTTTGCATTTCTCCACTGCTGATTCTGAAGGGCTCTCGCAATTTTTTGGTACCAGCTCTCGGTCTTGTGGGTACGCAGGCGCGAGTACGTTCGGTTCGGCAAGTGCAGTGGCGAGCTGACAGGCGACTGCTACCAAAATAAACAATTAAACGCGCCGAATGCGTACCGTTAATAAACTTAACATTACCAACTTAACATTTTTTTTTTCGTTCTCGTTTAAAGTAGCCGCTACAGGCGCTAAAGAGCACTAAGTAAAGCTAAAACATCAACACACGTTTCTAGGGCGCTCGAATGGTGCGCTGCTCCGTGTTTCAATGTGCATTCATTCGTGACACTCGTCACCGCCTGCCGATTGCGAAAAAAAATAAGCGACAGTTTAGCTCGTTTCGCTTGGCTAAGCATGCAGAAGCAATGTAATTCATTTGGCTAAAGTTCGCTTCGTTCAGCTTTGTTTTGACGCGTGACCTTGTCACATTTAGCTAAGTTTTGCTTCTTTAAGTTCTACTCTCACAACCCCGTCGTCATCACAACCACCAGTAGAAGCAGCAGCGCAGCGACAATGAAGTGACTGGCTAGGCGAGGAATTATCGAAGCACGCTTAATGAAGAAGACGACATTCGAAGATCAGCGCGAAAGACTGACGACGCGTGAAGAAAACCGGCTGCCGTGATCGCAGCGGCCTAACGCAGAGGCCAACGAAGCTGTCATCTCTTTGCTTCGGCCTGGGAATTCCAAACTCTACCCAAATACACTTGCGGCGAGCCTTCCTCTTATTCTTCTTTTCTTTCTTTCTTTCTTTCTTTTCTTTTTTTTTTTTCGAGCGGCTGCTGGAAGGTGACGTCTCTCCGCCACTTCCAGCGAAGTCCAAAAATTCGGGTAGTAATGCTTTAACGCCAAAAAAGAAAAAAAAAAAATATCACGACGCACACGAGCGTGTGAACACAATCATGTGGTGCTTCGAGCTTTATGTCACTTGCAAATGACGCTAGTGCACTCTCAGTATGTCATTCCAGACAAGAAAATGTAATGGCAAAGTGGGGTTACAGTAACAAAAACAACCGCCGTTTATGAGAACGGCAGCGACAAAGCTGAACAACCGAGCAGTCATAAGAAGATCGTGCATACCTTGAATGCGCCCTGTAAAAGCCCCCCCCCCCCCCCCCCCTTCATTATTGAACGCCGAAAAATTTCTGAAAGAAACGCGCAAGTCACAGACCGCAGTTTCAATTGCCCCTCGACAGACAATACAAACAATATAAACATCCAGCGACTGACACGGATTTAAAGGTCAACTCCGGTGGTTTTTCCATCATTTTGTGTTTTTGGTTGAATTACATTCCTCGGCACGTCCTAACTCCAACTCAAACAACCGTTTTTCGAAATTCCAATTAGAAGTATTTTTAAAAAGGAAAAACAGCAAATCGAAACCGAAACTGCTTTCACGGCCAGAAACGACGTCCCAGTTGACGAAATGGTGACGTCACACTAAGTATTAGAAAAACACTCGTACGTGCGTTGGATGGTGAAAATAACGTATGGAAATCGTGAAGCATTGCATAAAATGTCTGAGGTAGTTCAATATAAACCTAACAATTTCATAATCATGCGGGAAGTGGACAGTAACGCCGGCATACTGTTTGTGACGTCAGAAACTCAGTGTTGCAGGCAGAAATAGTCTCAACTTAAGCCATGAAAACAGCTTATTTTAGTCGTGTTGCGCGCTAACGGATTATCGTACGGCGCCCAAATTTTGTAGAACGCGTCAGGACGGAGAGGAGAATCTACAGTAAAATTTTTATTAGAATATTCGAATGTCAAAAAATCTCCGGAGTTGCCCTTTAACCACTGACGAACTTTACTTGGCTTGTTACCTACCGTTGTTGCCAGCGCTATGCCTGAAAACGTCTAAGCTTAGTGTTGCTAGCGTTGGCCTCCAAGAACTAACGCGAATGGCGGTTTTATGAAATGTTATAAGCAGTTCTGAACATTTCTAAGCTAACCAGAGGAAATCGTTCGCAATATACACATATAACACAGCATCTGAGT
Source organism: Amblyomma maculatum (assembly GCF_055883805.1). Taxonomy (NCBI): domain Eukaryota; kingdom Metazoa; phylum Arthropoda; class Arachnida; order Ixodida; family Ixodidae; genus Amblyomma; species Amblyomma maculatum. The sequence goes on along the minus strand of NC_139344.1, from coordinate 16,383,927 downwards.
TTGCTGAATAAAGTTAAGGAGAATTCAGCTTTGGGATATCGGCCGGAACGTGGTCGTGTTTTACCACACGCTGATAACGAGTAGGCATCTACAATACCATCTGTACACCTAGCTCTAATACAAGATACAGATACGGTAAAAGTGAACGACATCGCGACATTGCAAACATCATGAAAATTCATGATGATCGTGCAGTGCAGCGTGCCCTAGCAGACGACGCGAACCGACCTAGTAACGTTGGAACCGACGGCGTAGCTCTCCTGAAAATGTAAATGTTTTAAAGGAAAAAAAACGTACGACTGCCTCGTTTACCGCGGACGCCTGAACTGCCTGAACCGCGCCACGAAAGGGAGGGACGAAGGAAGCGGTGGACGACGGCATAGAGAGAGCATCAGTGCCATGTTGTATTAAGGGCTGTATAATGTGAACTGACGTCGCACAGAGCAAACACATATTTTTGCAGCCCATCCTGAGCCCGGTGTCCGTGACGTTGAGTCTGCAAACATATTTTCATTCAAATCTAAGCCAATGACCAGTTTTATACCATGAGGCTAGGCCATCCTTGGTTCAACACACTTTTGATCATACCTACCTTACGGAAATCATGACACGTGCCAGCAGATGAAAAACTCACGTTACTACCTGTAACGAGAATTTCAGCGACGGTTTGGTTTCGTTTGTGAGGTTTAACCACGTCTCAAAGCTACTCACGCTATGAGAGACGCCGCAGTGGAGGGCTCCGGAAATTTAGACCACCTGGAGTTCTTTAACGTGCACTGACATCGCACAGCACACGGGCGCCTTGCTTTTTTGATTCCATCTAAAAGCGGCCGTTGCGGACAGCATTCAATCCTGCACTCCTGCGCACAGCAGTCGAGCGCCCTAACTGCTGCACCATCACGGCGGGGTAATTTCAACAATAGCTTTCTAGGGCATGGTGGGCTGAGGTAACGTCCAGATCCAATTCTTATGGAAGGGGATCAAAGCTTCAGCATTCAGTTAATAATTACATAATTATGCGCGAGAAGCAAGCATTTTTGTTTTAATTTTGAATTATGAATATCCAAGTTGCTTTAACTTCAGAAATGAATCGCCAAAAATTCGTCTTTTTGTGCATATTGGTCGTTTTCTTGCATATTGGGGGGACCTGTATATATTCCAGGATCTTGTCACGCAACGCGTGTGAAGCCAGCTTTCCGTGCATGCTCATCTTTTTTTTTTTTTTTTTTTCACCCCCACCGTAAGGTTTGCGGGCTCTGGCCTGCCGCCCGCTGACATGCAAGCGCTCTTTTAGCTAGTGCTCGATCTGCACTTGTCCAGCGGGCTGCCCGCACGTGATCATCATCATCATCATCATCATCATCATCATCATCATCATCATCATCATCATCATCATCATCATCATCATCAGCCTGACTATACCCACTGCAGGGCGAAGGCCTCTCCCATATTTCTCCAATTAACCCGGTTCTGTGCTATCTGCATTCACTTGACCCCTGCGAACTTCTTAACCTCATCCGCCCACCTAACTTTCTGCCGCCCCCTGCTACGCTTTCCTTCCCTTGGAAACCAGTTTGTTACTCTCAGCGACCATCGGTTATCCTCTCTTCGCATTACGTGTCCCGCCCATGCCCATTTCTTCTTCTTGATTTCCACTAGAATGATAGTAACTTGAGTTATTTCGTTGAGTTATTAGTTATTTTTGTTATTCTGCCCCAGAGCGGCATTACCAAGCAAAAAAAAAAATAATAAAAATAAAAATACAGGTGATACGTTTACTGATTGCTAAAAGTTCGCATGGCAGGCTTTGTATGGGACCGTCCGACCGCAGAAGCGAGGATTCAGAAAACAAATTCGACGTGTTTTCAGAAGAAGTTACACGACCGAAAAAAAAAGGGGGGGGGGGGGCTAGTATGCACACTTCTTCAATGAACAAGGGCAGACAATCGGCGCTTCTGTAGAGATTCTCCTTTGTGTGTGTGTGTGTGTGTGTGTGTGTGTGTGTGTGTGTGTGTGTGTGTGTGTGTGTGTGTGTATGTGTGTGTGTGTGTGTGTGTGTGTGTGTGTGTGTGTGTGTGTGTGTGTGTGTGTGTGTGTGTGTGTGTGTGTGTGTGTGTGTGTGTGTGTGTGTGTGTGTGTGTGTGTGTGTGTGTGTGTGTGTGTGTGTGTGTGTGTGTGTGTGTGTGTGTGTGTGTGTGTGTGTGTGTGTGTGTGTGTGTGTGTGTGTGTGTGTGTGCGTGCGTGCGTGCGTGCGTGCGTGCGTGCGTGCGTGCGTGTGTGTGTGTGTGTGTGTGTGTGTGTGTGTGTGTGTGTGCGTGCGTTCGGAAAACTTTTTCACGCGCATTTTGTGCCACATTCTAAAAATACAAATTCTGAATGAAGGAAACGAAACAATAATCGCTTTTTCCTTACATGCGCTGTGCATATTTTAATCGTATGAGCCGTCCAAGGAGAAGTGAAAGCACAATATCATACATGCATGCAAATGGCCTGCTAAAACGCAGAAAGCGCAAACATTGATAAAAGGGAGCCAGGCACTCTTCTTCCGTTCCTTCCGTTGCACCTGAACGCTGCCGGGACAGAATTGGGCTCGCAGAACTGCCCGCGTGATCCATTTCGTGCAGCGGCCTGCTACGCGATAAGGCGGCCCAAGGGGCAGCAGTCCAATGATCGCCAAGCGCAATCTCTGTGACGCGGCGCAGGGCCACCAGCGAACACGCCCCGTGCACGGGACACTTAGTGGCCGATTGAAATGATCGGGAGGCCCGCCTCAACCAGAAGAGGGGCGTTTTACGCAACCAGTGCCGAGCGCAATGCATAATCGCGGTTTGCAGCTCCGGTTGCAACCCTTTCCATGTCTGAGATGCCCGCGCTGGATCCTGTCTGGCAGTGTTCAACCAACTCGGTGGGTATGAGAGGAAAGGCGCTCGTAAAGGCCTGCGCGATAGCCTCGCAGAAACATCTTAGCTTCGCGTTCACTCGGACCTGCGGCCGTTATTGACGCCGGATCACCGACGCACGTGACGCGCACTTGTCCATTAAGTCGGCCTCGCCGCACTGCGCGCGTGCACGGCGGCGGACGAGCAGAGCGGGAGGATTTGCATAAAGCATCGCGCTTAATCTGACTAATGCGTTCTGCTCGCGGCATCGCGGCATTTATCGGCCACGTCCCAACGCAACAGTCGGAAGGCATCGGCGCGGACGGAAGCTGGTCGGCGTGCACCACGGCGAAGGGTCTATCTCGCCACCCCCTGCGCGTCGATTCCGTTTTTCCGCGTGTTCTTGGCGGCCTGACACCGCAGCTGTCGGCCGCCTCTCCCCCAGCTTCTCACTCGTGGCGGCAGCGATTCGGCGCCTTATCGGGAAAATCCGAAGAGGGAGAGATTGGTCGATGCGCTCTTGAGTGAGCAGCGCTTGCTCGCCTGCTCTGCGCGGTATCCTCGTTCTCTGCCACGGTCACGAAGGGGACTCAAGAATAGAGAATTCGATTCGCCGTAACAAGAGAAAGAAAGAAGAGACGAAACTCAAGAGGGACTGCTCCTCGCGAAAGAGAGAGAGAGAATCACACCGAAACGATTGCACGGAAAATACATCCCAAGGAAACGGTCGCAAACAGCCGTACGCCTCCAAAAGCTACCGACAGATGTGCTCTACACGCGGAAATGAAGAGGTCGCCCGTCTGGTCCACAAATCCTCTGCGGCCGCGCAGCTGTGATCAGTGCTATGATGTGCCAACTAGCGAGGCTTTTTCCTCTCCTTTCTGCGCCGACGGTTGCTGTTGAGTGTTCGCTCGCCACGGTGTGTCTCAAACATAAAATGTGCGCTTCTCCTGCAACAGGGGAGAGGCACAGGCCGGGATCTTGTCATAATTATGATAGACCCACTGTCACTCACCGGCCTTGCAGGCTTGCGGACTGGCTCTAGCCTATAAAGTTTACAATACATGCCCGCAAAGAACTTTCGACTTTGCTTTTCCTTCCTCATCGAAGCAGTCAAGCTCGGACCAAGAAGTAACCGGTTGTCTCAGAATTCCAGTGAGGATGGTTCATTAACGAAGCAACCACCGCTAAGAGCGCAGTCAGCGCTACAGATAGAATCCAAGCATAACTGTAGCGCTTTTGCTCTCAGATATCTGGCAAGAAATCCAGAAAGCTTCCTAGACGTAAGAGAGAGAGGGAAGGGAAAAAAAAAAAAACTAAACGGATCGCACTCGGGGGTATAACGCTTTCAGAACCTTCTTATCGGAGCAACTCATAACGGCTCTCGAAGAAATTTAGTCTTCCCCACTCCGAGTCTTCGTCGCCAGAGCGCTGTCTGCTAACATAATCATCAGTGTACGATCGCATACTGCATTGCGGCGTTCTTAGTACAAGCTCCATCCCGAGTTTCGTGTTAAAAATGCACCGCTATCCGCGCGCAGGTCCGCACGCAACAGGAAAAAAAAAAGAAAAAAAGAAAAAAAAAAAACAGAAAAAAAAGGAAGAAACGGGGTTACGTTCTTACGTGTCTACTTAGGCTAAAGGCCTAGATTTTGCGTTTATTTTTTTTTTAACACGCGACAGACAGTGAAGTTCCTCTGATATGAACTTTACGCGTATGCAAGGCTCTCGCACCGCACATCGCCGAGTCTCGGCGCTCCCCAGCCGAGTACGGGAAGCGGAGACTGGCGGCGTGAGACCGACACGCCAGGGCAACCAAAGACGCCCAAGAAGCATCACCGTTTTGTTCGGCGCACAAAATGCGAACCACCGCAGTGCAGAGCCAGTCAAACATCGCGAGAAAGACGAGGACAATTTCCGGCACTGGCCCGCTCCTCTGCGGCGCACGTATCTCCGAGCAGAGTTGAGTTGTATTGAAAAACAACGAAGGAAACCGACAGCGCAGGTCAGGGCAAGATGAAGGGGGGGGCGCATGAGCCAGAAACTTTGCCGGGTGCGGATGACAGGGCGCACGTGTTCATTTGCGGTTGCAACCGGATGCACCGAGCGCACGCAGGCAAGCTATAACTAGCAGCCAGGCATGCGGCGAGAAGCCGCCGTGTCAGAGTTATCGACAAACCGACAAACCTCGGGGAGAAGGACGCCACCCCGACGCGAAACAAAGGCGGCAAGCGCTCGATGCCTCAGATAAATAAGCCGCGCGCTGACGCACCCCGAACAACCTTGCCAAGTTTTAGCAGGGCGCTCCTCCTCTCTCGTGAGAAAGTTAAAAGCAGAGCGGCACCGAAAGCGCATACAATCAACAAGGCGGTGTACCGCACGAGATACACCGGGCACCACAGTGGGGCGCGACCAGGCAACGATCGCGGGCTGCGGCAGAAGCAGCAACGCACAAACCAAAGTGCGGCGACAGCTACTAATCGGAAGAGACACGTCCAACCTGCTCCTCCGTGGTGGGGGGACAAGACCACAGAAAGTCGAGGGTTAATTTATGAAGCCCTGATTCTGATTAATTAATCCGCTAATGAAACGTCAATCGCGCCGGCCTTGGCTGTTATTTCCTCTTCTGGCGACGGACAACGTGCAATCGGAGGCTCGCTTCCACGCCTGACTCGCGCGTAGAAGCAAACCCCGGCGCGGATGCCAAAGAGAGAGAGAGAGGGAAGCCCGATGAAGCGAAAGCGCGAAGGGTGCGCCATGTGAGCCCGCCGGCGATGAAAGCGAAACAAAACAAACTCCCCCCAGCGGCCACACACGAGAACGCGAGTTCGCCCCAGCGCAAGCGGAATTATTCTTTCGCCCGCAGCCTATAACCTTATTCGCTTCCGAGCAAATATGTCCCCGCTGCCCGCGATAAGAGGAGGAAACGAGACGACGCTAGCTCGACTTGTGCGTGCGCCCGCTTTGTTTTTTAGCCCGCAGAATAAGTAAATAAAAATAAAACAAGGGCGCGCGTTGAAACCGCAAAACAAGTCGACAAACTCGCGGCGCTCGTGGCATTGCGCTTGTCTTCTGCTGGCGGAAGAACAAGAAAAAAAGAGGAACCAAGAACACAAGGGCCACTTGCGACACCATTAGCTCTGTCCGCAGCAAGGCAGAAAAAGGACAAGCAAAAAAGAAAAGACCGATTGAGGCGTCCATGAAAATCGAGCTCGTGCCTCGACGGTGGTGCCGTGCGGCGGGTTCTTTGTCCCGGCTCGCGACTAGCCGTAGTAAAGCAGTAGTAGCAGTAGCTCGCCTCCCCAGTGCCATGAAAGTTGGCCACGAGCACGGAGTTGGGCATCGGGCCTACGCTGCTGAGGTTCACCTAACCCCCCTCCCTCACAATTCTTTCCTCCTTATGTTCTTCTCGCGCGCTCATTTGCGCCTACTGAAAGAGAGGGGGGGGGGGGGGGGGGGGGGGGGTAGATGTCCCATCTCTGCTGTGTCGAAAAATCATATGCGAGCCGCGCGCGGCGCCTTCCGCCAAGTTCCGCTGTCACATTTGTGCGCTCCCCCCCCCTCTCTCTCTCTCTCTCTCTCTCTCTTTCTCTCTCTCTCTCTCTCTCTCTCTCTCCAGACTTAACCTTTCCGAGCTCTCTCTTGCCGAGGCATCGCGGAGCTCAAACAAACATCTGCAAGTCAGCTCAGTCTTCGCGTTCTTTGTCGCTCTCCGCTTCGATGTTGTTGTTCGCCTCTGGCCAATTCACCCCTCGAGGGAAGTGCACCATACACGCACAAATACACATAGAAAGCAATCTGGTTTAGCGAAAAGTAATTAACTCCCTGCGCAGTCTCTCCGGTGCCCATTTCCTCCCCCTCCGACCTCCATCGCGTGGTGCATCCTCACTACTCGCAGCCCGCATGCAGTTATTAATTAATCCCACTTATTACGCGCTAACCGCGGCCGGTCTGCGTGATTGATCTTTGGAAGCGCGCACGGACTCCTTTTTCTCGCGATATGCCTGCTTGTTTTCGGTACTGAATGGGAACCTTCTAGTGGCAGGGTCCCGAGCTTATCGCCGTTCGCATTGTATTAATTCCCCGCCAGCGAAAAAAAAAAAAAAAGAGGAAAGAGAACTGCACAAAAGCCGCCGCAGCGCTCGTTGCAAGAAGTAGAGCAACCAACTCTCGCCGTGAAGCATTTATTTATGGGCTCCGCAGGTGCGACAAAGCGAGGTGCTTGCTTTTCGTCTCGCAACCGCTAGGCACGTTGTGACTAAGTTTGATGCCTCCGCCATTAGATACACACAGCAGGCTGCCCTTGCTCTACTATTGCCGCCTGGCGCGTGGTATGCTGGGCGCATAAGTAAGCAGATTAGCTCCAACGAAAGGGAGGAGAAAGACTGCTCCAGAGTAATTTTGTCTTGCTTTCGGCTCCGGGGCGTTGGCTGAGGCGAGATAAACGGCTTTTGATTCGGGCGCCACGAGACGCGCCGACATCTGACGACCGCATGGAGAGCGCCACGGAGCGGCGGCTGCCACATCCGGAGGCCGCAAAAACCGCGTGCCTGGAACAAAACGAGCAGCGATATTAGTAGCCAGGGACGGGGCAAAAAAAAAAAAAATATATAACGCGACAACAACCACCATTAGGAAGAATGTAAAAACGGCTTCGACCGCAGAACAAGGACAAATTAAGAAGCAAGAGAAGGCAGCAGGGCGCGATAAAGTTAATGGCTTTGTAAATAAGACGGGTGGATGCCTGCCACGCGAGCGAGTACGTCACGGGATAAGCAGAGCGGATGAAGATTGGGTATCAGCAGCCGGCGAGAGCTGGGAACATCACGTCTGGCGAATGAAAGAAAAATAGAAGCCGACAACTCGGGCCTGCCGATCAGACTAGTTGCATGGCATCAGCTGCTTCTTTGAATTCTTTGCAGTCATTTTTCTTGGGGCGAAGTCGAGTGCTTCCAACACATTCCTGATCATTTTTTTTTTTTAAGTCTAGGGTCAACACAGACAGCCTTCATTGATTGTTGATTACAAAGACAATGTTTGCACAGAACACACACACACACACACACACACACACACACACACACACACACACACACACACACACACACACACACACACACACACACACACACACACACACACACACACACACACACACACACACACACACACACACACACACACACACACACACACACACACACACACACACACACACACACACACACACACACACACACACACACACACACACACACACAGACACACAGACACACACTTGAGAGAAGCACGACAGTACTTCTTGCAGCTGAACAACAAAAACAACAATAAGAAATGCGTTCCACAAGTATACGATGTACGGCGCCTTTGAGCGGGAAAAGCACATTTCGGGCCACAGTACGAAATACGTTCATATCTGCAATAGGAAATGTACCACGATCTCTCAGAGCGACGGACCCGCACAGTGCTCCAGCACGCTGATCCATCGCAGCCGAAGGCCTCTAAGTAAGGACTTGAGAGTCGAGATCCATACCCGGGGTTAATGGTCGCACGACGGCGTGGCATGTATAGGCATGGTTGTGATGCGCAATACAGGATACTTCACTATCGCCAGGTGATACTTTACGCAGAACTAAAAACAGCCGACACTGCTTTAGTGATTATCTGAAGCCATGGATTGCACTACAAAGGAACCCACTCCTCGTGCTTTCTCAATCGGCATGAAAATTTGCGTTCCGAGGACACAACAGCGGGGACCTGCGCGCCTTTATTTTTGTGCTGGATGAGTTTGAAACACCTTTAGACGGAACTAAAAATAGCCCGGAATATACAAAAAGAAAGCGCCCAGTACATTCTACTATAAAGCAACCTGTTCTTTGCTGGAACCCGCTTGTATATGTTGGACCCCCATCCTGATAGCCTGAAACATTCCGCCTTTGACCAGCAATTTCGGCTTAGCAAAGCATGACACTATACACGCACAGGGCTACCAAGTTATGACGCTGCGTATTCCACTCATCATTCCTATGCCTAAGCTTGCGACAAAATATTCATCATACATATCTCTTCATCGTCAAAATTGAGCGTCATTTTGTCGTTCACGAGAACCAGAAAATTTCCGGTGTCAGAAAATGAACAGCTGCTGGGAAAGGGGCAAACATAGGTTGACACACGTGGCAGCATAAAGATGAGGATCAAAAATATGCGGGCCACATGAAGCAACTGAAAAACAATCCTCTGCTGAACCTGCTACATTAAACTTCATTCAATTTCTCTACGCAGTGGGGCACGTTTCCCTTTCATTTATCTCATCAGAGTCCCAATTAGAGGAGGCCCGCGTAGCCTACGAGGCTACCTCTACCTCTCCTCTTTCATACACCAAAGGTAGCGCCAGCCTCTGGTGCTATACGTAGTTATTTTGGTTGGCGCTTTGCTGCTATGCACATGCGTTCGCGGACGGACGGACAAAAATGTGCGGAAACAAGGAAACCGGACCCAGGAACATACCACTTGGCGATAGTGGACACGGGGAAAGCGGACTTGGGAAAACGAAAACATAACGGTGCAATGCATTGCACACACCTAGAAATTAAGCTCCGAATAGGTAAAGACCACTCGCCCTCAAAGAATATCGGCGCTAGAGGCGCGTAAACCACGCTGCACGGGTCAGAAGCCAACTCGCTGGCCTGCACACCTTTGACAAAATCTGTTATGTTGGGCGCGTTTGCTCATGGCGCTCCAGAAGCGTTTCACGCCCGCCAGAACTGATGGCACATTCCACCAAAGCTCAAGCAAGAGAAGAATCTATAGCCACAAAGTTTCGGCAGTATCGTTAGCGAAGAAGGAGAAAGAGAGCGCGTCGTCAAACGGAGGAGCCACGAGTGAACAAATCGCTGAAAACATAATTAGCATGGTAATGCCTCCGACGCGCACCGCAGAGATAACCTCAGCCCCCATGCAACGAAACTCTCTTCATTGGGTCCGCTACACTAGAGCGGTTCGAGGCATGGACAGCGCCAGGCGAGGTGCAGAAAGAAGACCTCCCTGAGGCGCGGGTCATCAAGGGGACCGAGCGGTCGGCCAGGAGGCAAGCCGAGCGCTAGATGAGGTCCGTTCGGCCACCGGATGCACTATCAGCGGACAGCAGCAGGCTCGGTTGGTATCCACGCCCAAGAGCCTCCATCTGCCGCTTGCCGGGCAGGCGAGCAGAAATCGCAATCATTGACGCCGTCCGGACAGCCGCGGCGCATTCCGAGATTGAAAAACGGCGTGCTACTGCCAGCGACACCCGAGAAGGAGCAGCTTCCTCGGACCAGCGTTTGAACAATAAAACAATAATGCTTCATCACCGCGGCCTGAATTGGGGCCCCCTCTATCGGCGGAAACAGAAACGCCGCCGCACACACGGCGACAGCGACGGGGTGCACCCGCAGAGACAAAAACGGGCAGCAAGTGGAAAACGGGCCGCCCAGTGACGAGCGCGGTGCGTGTGTCAACGCAGTCGGAGCAGCGCCTGGACCTTCCAGATAGCGCGCACTCGACAACTGGACACCGCGCGGTGGGAGCAAACAGAGGCTGGCGCGCCTCCTTGTGCCCCTCATCGCGACGCCCGCATCTCGCAAAGGGGCTCCAAGTTGTTTTTCCCTTCCGGGCCTTTGTCCTTTCTTCGCGCTCCGCCGCATCTCCGCAGCAACGCGCCGCTTGTCTTGAGCGACGTGTCGGCGAAATGGAAGCGACGCTGGCCCGAAACCGTCGAGCCGAGAAACGAACGCGGCGATACGCTATCATTTCACTGCTATTCCGTTTCTCGGTTTTATGCACCTATAAACACCGCACGTGAAGCCAATCAACTCGAGGTGAACAGCATTTCGCTTAGACAAAGCTGCTCCGATGTAGCAGCGCGTCTGCCAAACCTCTCCGCAGGACAAGAGTATCTGTCATTTGTTCTTCATGCACTTACATACGTGCTGTGCTCATAGGCAAGCATGTTTCGTGAAGCGTCGCGAGCAACGACCTTCAGTACGCAGCTGCTTCAGTTCGGGCTTTACCGATCGACTTCTGTGATGAATATGGTGCTGAACGCTCCAAAGCCTGACAGCGGCTATGATGACTACTGTAATAGAGGACTCGGGTAACTTCGACCACGCGGGGTTCTTTAACGTGCACTGACTCACATCGCACAGCACACGAGCGCCTTGCGTTCCGCCTCTATCGAATGCGGTAGCCGCGGCCGGGATCAAACTCGCATCCTGAGGACCAGCACTCGAGCGTCACAATGACAAAACCACTGCGGCGGGGCATTCACATTCAACACTACCGGCGCACACAATGTTTGAACTTTGAAGACTAGGGCTCCCACCATTTTAGAGCGCAGCTCTTTGGTGCCCGTTCCTGCGTTTCGCGTCATCGTCGCTGTTGTCCCTCGTAACCAGCTGGGGCAGCGCGCACTCCTGCCGCCACCGCTCACCGCTGCGTGTACCCCCCCACCTTTTCCTATGCGGCGGCGACGGTTTTCTCCGATTGCCGAAGCGCCGGCTCGGCATCAGCGGATCACTGATCATCAGCCGAAACGCAGAGCCACGTTGACTTGACTCGCTAGCGGCGTCAGCGGCATCAGTCGGTCGCTGCTATCTCTTCGCTGCGCAACGTTCCTATGGGCCCACGCGCTGCCTCCCGCGACCTCCCGATAACTTAATTTCTCTCTTCATTTCTTCGACCACGAAGCTTCCTTCATGATAGTAAAGAAGTCTTAGTGGAGTGTTTCTTGAAGGAATATGTGTGAAAAATAAAAAAGTCTGTAATTGTATATACATCTCTTGCTCAAAATCTTTGCCTTAATCTATCGAAAAGGTGAAACAGCTGATGAGCTGCGCTCAAATTTCGCATTAGGAAGTAACGTAATCGTTGACATTTTTGTTTTTCGGGAGCGTGTGCGTGGGTGTGGCGCAAAAGAGAGACGGAGGAGAGGGCCAAGCATCTGTCCACAACATGCTCTGAACCCCGTGGCATCCGTAAGAAGTGGAAATCGAATAGGAATGAATAGCCCACTCCTTGGGCTCTTGTTTCCCCTGTGAGGCGCGACAACGCGCTCACATACAGCGCACACAGAACTTGTCAAGATACTACCGCAAGCTTCGGTCTAGCTACAGCTCCAAGTGTTCCAAGACGCTGCACACAGCAAGCAGATTGTCGGTGAGAGCGCTCGGTAGTGCCGGCTGGCCGAACAACGTAGGGGAAAAAAAAAAACAGCAATAATGGCGAGTCAGCTGCACGTTTGGAAAGTGTGTTCGCAGAGAATAGGGAGCACGGAGTACTTCACGCAAGACAGCTAGAGCAGCGCGTACACTCGAAACACAGTTGGAGGAACAAAACGGCGCAGGGCACGACTCTAACAAACGCGTTCAGCTGCGAAGAAGGCTTGATTTGTGCGCATGGCGGCACGTCCTCTTTCCGCACCCGGCTTGCAGTTTTATCACCGCGCAACCAGAGGCGACAACTACGCGTTCTACCGATCGTTTTGGCGGTGTCACCAGAGTCGTGTCGCCCGTGCGCCGACGATATCTTGTAATCCCCAAAAGAAACAGTCCTTATCTCGCGCGCCGGCGGCCGCTGTGCCGCACCTCCGCGGCAGCCAGTCGGATCCCAGATACACCTTGAAGAAACGTGTCCGGACACCATGAAACATCTGTGTGCTGGGTCGGCTCCGCGCCCAGTAGAGCCGCGACCTTATTTGTAGCCGCGCGGACGTGCTTAGATGGCGGCACCGAACGCTGCTTGTCTTCCGCCGCCCTGTGTTGACGCATCGTCCGAGCGATAACTCACGCACGCAACCGTCGTGGTGCGAGAAATGTCCACACGGGAGGCACCACTGCCCCACCCACCGCGGCCTCTTCGCTCCCTGCGGCGCGAGAAAAAGAGCAAATAAAGAACGCGGCGCCATTGACAAGGATGAATTATGACCGATGTAATTGGAAATGGCCCTCGACTCCCGCGAAGTCACGTTCCGAGCAGCGTGGCGACGAGAGATTGGGCGAGGACAGCGTCCCCCTCTCTTCCGCCGCGCATCCCGAAGACGTGCCCCGTCACCAAGAAGCGACTCCGGCCGTCGCCACCGCCAGTGATAAGTCGCTCGGAAAGTGCCGCCCCCTCAACGCGCCGCTGCTACCGCGCAGACTTCGGGACGCGTCGTCCACATAATCTAAGACAACGACAAAACAACGGCGAAAGAAGTAAAATGAACGTTTCCTATCGCCGAGCGCTGGACGCCGGCGCGGTATTGTCGTCTTAGTGAAACAAATGTGGCTGGTGGTGTTTGCGAATGTGCGAACGTAAAGTGGGCACCCTTGTTCCTTATCGAGGCAAACAGCGCTTTCCGTTCCGGCCGTACGTCTTGCGAGAATAAAATTTTCGTTGAATAGACTCGCCATTCTCTTCATTTATTCGCGTCGTGTTTAGCGCAGTCGTAGCGAGCCCTCGCCGGAAATTGAAGATGCTTGCTTAACGAATCGCTCAGAGAGCGCCGAGAGACGTGCTACTGTAGTCATAACGCGCTTGAGAAAAAGATCGGAATTGGGCTCAAGAACTAGCTGCAATATTTTCGCGTGACTCGCCGTCCCCTATTCGCAGCTTGCACCGCTCCATACTTTTGAAAAATGCGCACGCAGTGCACGACACCAAACGGCGATCCCCATCGCAACAAAATGATAAAAGCAAATTAAAACCACATTGCATTTGCCTCAACAGAGTTCCGCTACCGAAATGTTGCTTCACCGCAAGCACACTCTATATGCGGGAAGGCCGACCTTCAGGAGAAGGCGATAGATTTCTGCGGGAGGAAGTGCATGCGATATCCTCGAAGCGACGTTGGTACTTTTGGGCCTCGAATGGCCATCGAAAGCAACGTAAATAATTGAGAAAAATAAAAAACTCCATAATTAAAACTAAATTTGCGAGCATCTCACTCCCAGTATCCATCAGATTTCGCCTAGCTTTAAGGCTCTCAACTCATGACAAAAATATAGCCGGCGACAAATATCAATACCATTGTGATTACCTTAATAAGAGCAGGCTAGTGGCTCACCGACAAAAGCTGCAAAAACGAATGGTTGTCTCCGTTCTAGAAAATGCAGTCAATGTACCACTCAGCGCTTGATTATATTGTAACGAAGTGTTCGTAGAAGTTGGAAGACTCCGCCGCATTGAAGATGGGAACCAGCCGGTGTAGATTGACGGCAAGAATTAACTTAATTTATTAAAGATGAGCACAAACATTAATTAAAGCGAATCACGTGATGCAAAATAAATAGCAAACATACATTATTAACAAATCAGTTAAGCCTACGCGGCCTCTTGAGCAGGGGTCCCAAGCACCAGCTCGGATGGTCGCCGTCCTCTTTCACTTGCCGCCAAAACCCCTCTGACAAACGTTTTCCTAGGATTCTCGAGGCACTGTTCGTTACCAGGCGGAAATGCGCTTATCGGAGCCAATGAGAACACTTTCTTTGGAACTGAGGAACCAATAGGACGCCGGTGCCCACGAGGTTGTTTCCTCGCGAGCACCGCGTGAATTTCAAGAAGACGCGGCGCATCTCCGCCTGGCACACAAATACACAAAACGTCAACCAAAAACATATGGGCAGCATGGACACAGACGGTACAGAACACAAGGCTCCGTCCGCGCTCTCAGCCGTCGCCCCCAAGTCCGCAGGGGTCTTATGTCAACCCGCTGGGACGCGAGCTTCCAACAGCTCGCCTCCTCCGCAGCCCATTAACCACTTTCCGAACGGCGCGAATCGCAAAGAATACCCTCCCAACAGAGGTCAAGGGAGGCCGCACCACGTCCCGGTGTGAGCAAGGTCATCCGTACAATGGCGCGCACCCCCAACAAGAAGGAGAAAGCACAGCCACGCCGTGCGGGCAAGAAAACAGATCGCTCCCCGGCTGTGCACGGGTCAAGAAAATAGGTGAGCGACATGGACGTAGCTCGCTATGCGACAATATCAAGCGTCCACATTTTTGCATAGCCTAGCATACCCCTCAGTAACTTGATTGTTTTTTATTCATCCAGGGAATGAGGCCTTCTCCATCGTGTTCCCATCACCCTTCAAATCACATTCTTGAATAAGCCAAAGCTATCATGCGACAGGCCTGCAGAAACCACCCGTTCAATTCCCTTCTGCCCCCTCCCCCTTCCTGTCTTTTAAGTCTGTTTGCACGCACGATACGACAGTGTTGCGGTGACAGAACTGAAACAATGAGTATACGAAAGTCATGTGTTCGGCAAAAATGTTCAGCCAAGCCGAGCACCAGAAATTTCAGTGTCCTGTTTCCACTATTTCCGGCAGTGCTACATACACTGTCAGTTCTCACCTTCTGTTCCCTGAATTCCACGCCAGTCAGGGCGAGAGACACACTCGGGATGGAATAAACAGAAAGAATAAGCCCCGCGCGCTACTTGGACTTCGCCAGCCTAGCTGCTGCCGCCGACGCCCATCTCCGAAACGCGCGCGGCAAAACGGCCCCGCGCCACAGGCGAGCAGCCGCGAAGCGCACTTGGTCCGCGAGCAGCAGCCGAATAAGCGACAAAGCATAGCTTTACGCGCTCGCCAACGCAGAAGCGAGTCGGGAAGAAATGAAAAAGAGCCCAGCGGCAGCAGCAGCACAACTGAAGCGCGCAGTCGGTGCGGCGAGCCGGCGCTCGCTTTATCTGCCTCGGTCCAAAACCACGCGCGGACTCTTAACGCCGCGGCCGCTTTATCGCGTCGCGCGCTATTTCGGTGAGCTACTTGTCGCGTGCTCGAGCCCCGGAGAGAGCGCACATTGTCGTGTATATATAGCTATCTCGTCGCGCGTGTTTATATAGAGCTTCGTTTATTTGCACTCTTCTTTCTGCAGCCCGACCGACCATCCAGCTCACGGCGGCGCAGAGATTGGGGCCGCGTGGTTCGTTGCAAATCCTCCGCGAGATTTGCCTCCGCGCCCGATGCGCGCCGCAATCTCGTCGCCGCCGCGCGACACTGAGAGAACAAAACGCAGGAGGAGAGAAACCGCCACTGCAAACAGCGCGCCTTGCTTTTGGGCCCGCAGCGATGCTCTCGCCGCATGCCATGGCAGCCGGAGATAATGCGCTAATCCGGCCTTTCCTCCCTTTTTTCATCGTCGCTGTTGTACTCTCTCGCCACGGCTTCGGCGCACGCCAGGACCCCGCGGTGTCAGGCATCGCGCTCGATCGCGTCTCGCCTGTATGCATGCGGACATGGACTCGCGCTCTGCAATGGCCTAGCCGGCGGTGGTGCAGCTTGTACGTACGTAAAGGGTGCCACTTTCTTTCGATGATGTTGGCGGCGCCTTTTTTTTTTTTTTTCCAAACATTTGCCACAAGGCATAAGTTGAGAAAGGGGGAATGGGATGCAGGAGATAAAAAGTTAAAAGAAGGAGTGAAGTCCAGTTGCGCTTAGGTATTCGCAGAGGTTGGCGGTATAGCGATTGGCCATTGTCCACTTCTCATAATCACAATCGCGATTCCACCGCAGGCCCACCTTCATGAGTAGCCGTTGTCTAATGTGAGTCGTTGATGGACACGTCCACAACAAGTGACGCACATCGCAGACGTCAGGTGCAGTGTCACAGTGAGGGCACCTGTCAGTCACTGGCAGAACTTTATCCCGCCATCGATGTCGAACAGATGGTGTCAGAGCCGCCCCTGCCCGTATCCGGCGCACTGTTACCTCCTCCTGCCGAGTAAGACTACGGGGGAGAAGGTGCGAACACGGAGGAATGAGAGCGCGTGTTCGCTGGCGCAGAACTTGAGAATCGGAAACGTGGGACAGGAACGGATCTGGGGGAGGATGGGGAAAGTGGTGGATCGCCTGATGTGTTTATGTGCGTCATAGCATCCGCTTGAATGTTATGTGGATCGCGAGCATGGCCGCGAATCCAGTGTATGCGCACAGGACATGGGTACTTTGAACAGAGCAAATGAATGGACTGTGTTATTTCGAATGTGCGTCGAACGGCCTTAAGCTGTTTAAGGGCAGCGAGAGACTGTGTAAAGATGAACTGCATTGAATGTAGGAACTGGCGGAAGGGAATATATGGTATTATAAATGGCTTGAAGTTCCAGTGCCAGAGGGGTGCACGTATCCGCGGTATATGTCACGTGAGTGTTGAGATGCGGATGAGAGAGACTATAGACAGAAGTAGCTCCTCGCTCTGCACTATGTGATGCATCGGTATATAATATGCACCCTTCAGGCAGATGTGCGGATGATACCGACGGGGAAGCAGTGGGGCGATTGTCCGTGAGCTGGCAGTACGACCATGGAGGTAGTGTCTTTAAACGATGTAGTTGTAAAGACTGTTTGCGAGCTCTGTTTGCCATCCGCTGATCAATGAGTTCACTGAGCGTATTTAGCTGGGCGTACTCCTGAAGTACTGGTATGGGTGTTAAGCGGGGAAGACATGTTATTGCACGCATAGCCTCACGATTGATGGCCTCAAGGGAGTCCCACTGTCTGCGGGTGAGACGTCGTCGTTTCGTCTAGGCGTCGTCTAAACGTCGAAACAGCACATTTTCTTTACGGAAAACGGCACTTTTCAGGGCGCGGGATTAATAGATCCCAGTACATGTGCTGGCCATCGAAGTCTTAAATAGGGGGAATATTCAGGCGTTTTCGGCCCACTGAAGAGGTCGGCGCGATACATGTAACCCAAAAGGAATCTCCAGACTGAGCAAGGGTAGTCACCACCCATGGTAAAGGACGCTAAAACTGAGGCGTCCAAGTAGCCATATGCGAGTCTCGCCTGCATCTAAAAATGCTTAAAGGCGCCCGATTAATGATTCCGATAATAAAATGAGAGAAGACACGAGCACAGCAGATACACACTGAATCAATCGGCAGACAAGAAGGCAAGAGTTTTTTTCGCTTGCTGGGCAGAAAAAGTAGCTCCCAAATAGTAGCCACGACCCTGCACGACTGCTTAAACAATTCTATCAATGAAGTTTACTACTACTGCTACGTGTTCCGTACATGCTACCCCAGCTCCTGCTTCAACAGAGTCATCATCAAACAGCCCCTTTGCATACTGCCCATTCATTTCATTACAGTGGCCAAGCGAAATGGGTGCACCCGTAGGTAGTAAATAGGCAAGCGTGAATCCCGCTTGAAGGTATAGCCACGCCACAAGTCCTGCTCCCTGCCTCACATCTTCCTGCCCGCTAACTTCTATCACTCATTCTATGTATGACACCTGTTTTCCAGTTATAGGTGTCGTGAAAATACGATTCAATGCGTTTTCTTGCTTTTTACGCATAGCAACGACCTCGCCATTCCAGCTTCATTCATTCAAGGACAGTTAAGCAAAGAGCAACTCCGAAGATAAAAAAACTTATACAAAAACGCAGGCGATTCAGACGCATCGCTCGCCGCTTTTGCCCTGCTCTAGTCTTTCAAATCGGAGGGAGAAGAAAAAAAAATGCAGACACGCTTCTCGAAAAAGTTTCTTTTAAAAATGACGCCGAGGGTTCTCTCCTAAGCGCACAATGTCGAAAGCAGCACCTTCGCTTCTTTCTGAAGAGCGACAAAGAGGGGAAGTGAAAATTAAGGTTGAAAAATCCTCCTGAAGCGCAAAGGAACAGCTATAGCTCGGAAGGTCTCACCTAATGAAACAATGACAAAGGAAAAAGCTCTCCACGAAACCCCGAAGAAGAAAAATGCATGCGCGGGAGCAGGGCAAGCTAGTAACCGGCACAAGCGTGGGTGAGTCTGACTGCAGCCAGGGAGAAAAGGAAACCAGGAACAGACAGCCAAGCCCGAGAAAATAAAAAAAAAAAAACTGAAGTAGAGAAGGGAGCGGGAGAAGTTCGTGCGTGCACAAGAATAAACCCGCTAAGCCCCGATAGGGCGCACGATAGATTAGAACGTGCGGATGAATTGAAACTGACGCAACAAAAGGCAGTAGATAGGGGCGGCGAACGGTGCCAGATAAGGCGCCAATGAGCGGGGGGACTGGCAGCAGCAGCGTGCGGCGGAGGAAGCAAAAAGAAGCGCGAGGAGGGGCGAAGGAGCGTGGCACCGGCGAGACGCGGCGAGCGCGTGCGCGAGTGGCACTGGACCGCCGAGATAAGCGGCCGCCGGGCAGCGGCAAGGGTCGTCCCGCACGGCGGCTATCTGCCGTTCAGCCGGCTTCCCTCATCTCCAGCCCCTGCCGCCCAAGCCGGAGAGATATCGGCGCGTACGCAACACCGGAGTTTGCCTGCGCTATCGCTCCGGCCTTCCTTTCTTCCCGGCAGCTTCTCGCGGCCGCCTCCGGCGCGCGACGGACGACGCGGCGTCGCATGATGGCTCCACCTCTAGGCACTGCTCTCCCTGGGTAAACTCGCTTGTGTTGTCCAGTTGGACTACACTGGCATTCCGTCTCTCAAGCGCTCCTTGATGCGGCCGCCGGCGACAGCACGGAGAGATAATTGCAGATCGATTACTATCGGCTTAACCTTCTTGACTGGCCAAAATACGGTACATTATCGGCAACAGCTCCTTCATTATTCCGCGAGTGGTGCTTTCTCAGAGCACGGCGGCATCATCATCATCATCATCACCAGCCTGATTATACCCACTGCAGGGCGAAGGCCTCTCCCATATTTCTCCACTTAACCCGGTTCTGTGCTAGCTGCATCCACTTGACCCCTGCGAACTTCTTAATCTCATCCGCCCACCTAACTTTCTGCCGCCCCCTGCTACGCTTTCCTTCCCTTGGAATCCAGTTTGTTACCCTCAGCGACCATCGGTTATCCTCTCTTCACACTACATGTCCTGCCCAAGTCCATTTCTTCTTAATTTCTACTAGAATGTCGGTAACTTGAGTTATTTCTCTGACCCACTCTGCACGCTTTCTATCTCTTAATGTTACCCCTACCATTTTTCGTTCCATAGCCCTCTGGGTTGTCCTCAACTTAAGTAGAACTCTCTTGGTTAGCCTCCACGTTTCAGCCCCATAGGTGAGTACAGGCAAGATGCAACTGTTGTATACTTTCCTCTTGAGCGATACTGGTAAGCTGCTAGTCATAATCTGCGAGTGCTTGCCAAATGCGGCCCATCCCAATCGTATTCTTCTTGTTATTTCCTTTTCGTGGTCCGGATCTGCGGTTACTACCTGTCCTAAGTAGACATATTCGCCTACTACTTCCAGTATTTCGCTACCTAATGTAAACTGCTGTTCCTTCCCGAGGCTGTTGAACATTACCTTAGTCTTCTGCATATTGATTTTCAAGCCTACCTTTCTACTTTTCCTGTCTAGGTCATCAATCATTATTTGCAGTTCCTCCCCCGAGTTGCTTAGCAAGGCAATGTCATCAGCAAATTGCAGATTACTGAGGTATTCTCCGTCTACCCTTATCCCTAACTGCTCCCATTCCAAGTCTCTGAGTACTTCCTCTAAACAAGCTGTGAATAGTACTGGGGAGATTGTATCTCCTTGCCTAACACCTCTCTTTATGGGAATTTTGTTACTTTCTTTATGCAGAACTATGGTTGCTGTGCAGCCACTATATATATCTTCCAGCACTTTCACGTACGGCTCGTCTACCCCCTGATTTCGCAATGCCTGCATCACCGCCGAGGTTTCAACTGAGTCAAATGCTTTTTTTGTAATCAATGAATCACGTAATCACGGCGGCATAATCTTACGAAATTCAGAATTTCTGCAGCTCACATGTATCACCTAGCTTAGACTCTTACTTTGCTGCAACACGCTTTTGTTTTCGGGTCTACGGAAGCTACTCTATGCAACCGCGTTGATGAGCTATGAATCTCACCCTTTAGGTGTGAGTTGCGCACCGTTTCAAATTTACTCCACTGAACACGCTGCAACAATACGCTGAGCACAATACATACATCCAGCCCAGCATCCCGCCTTCCTTCAATGGGCGGCTCACTCTCCAGACGTCACACCACCCGCTCTTCTCCGAGACGCCAGCGCATGCAAGAGCACACGTACACCATGTGCATGGTGTGCATTTTTCTCAGTGTATGCAAAGTAGCCGTACAAAATAACTAACTAGAACTGGCCGCATTTCTTAGCATGTTTACGTATTTACGTCTCCGTTACGTAGTGTTAAACCACAGCACAGAGTGGAATTGCTCAATGAGCGCCACCGTACTTCGCATTTATCCGGCGTAGAAGCCAGGTGTCACTGCAGTGATGCACCCATGAGTTCGAAGTCTGTACGCGAGTGAGTTGGTTACACGCCAACATGGCCGGTTGGAGTCCGTCACAGCCCGGCGCCACAGCCAGTCGTTTAACGGTTCTGCCCGGCAGAAATAGTTCGGCGACCAATCAGAGACATCTGGCGCACTTTTACTATCCTATTTACAAGCATGCGCATAAAACCGGGTTGTCTGCTCTCTATCTCGTTTTTTTTTTTTTTTTTTTTTTTTTTTTTTTTTTTTTTTTTTTTTTCCGAACAACCCTCGGCGCATTCGCACCTCGAAAGCCCAAGGGAGGCGAGCAAGCAAGAAGACGAAAGCTCGCCCAGAGCTGCCGGCATGAAGGTGCGCGCGCGAGTCAAAGAGCAAAGATGGGGAAGGCAGGCGCCCAAGGGGACGCTGTTATCGTATATGCGCGGCGCCTGCGAGCGTTGTTAAGAGATTGCCCCGGCGATCCTCAAAACGGGAAAAGCCGTGTTTAGGGAGAGGGAGCCGGCTCATTTCTCTTCCTCCCCTCTCTTCCCGCCGACCCTCGCCAGATTTAAAGCGCCCGTGCCACTGCGCTATTTTTCACTTCTTGCGCGGCGACGTCTTGATATTTTCCAGGCCTTCTTTTCTCCTACGCGGCCCTATCGCACGGGCCCGGTCCCGTTGTTCTTAATCTGAGGAGAGGGGGAGGCCTCACTTTCCCGAGGCCCCCGCACGCAACGGAGCGGAGGGCCAGGGGATGAGATGGCGCAGATAGGAAGAGGGGGCGAGCAGAAAGAGCGCCCAGGGTCGCGCCGCCGGTGGATGTTATTACTGCAACCGTGCGGCTATCGTCATTTTTGGGTCGCCGTATGGGCTCCCGAGATAACGGGCGTCCCAGGCGTCGTCGGCTGCATATCCGAAAACCACCCGGGCCCTTTCCTCCCGGGGCCTCGGCGAGGAGGGGCCCTCTCGAGAGGCGCGACGTCGGCATGCGCCCAGAAAGTACCAAGCGCCAGCCCCGCGAAAACGACCAGTGAATGGTGCACGGGTTACGCCGGTGGGTGCGCGGATTGCTGTTCTGGACAGCGGGAGAGAGGAATGAGACGAAAGCCCTTCGGGAGACACTGCTGGGCAACAGACGTCCGATTTCCCGAAGATGACAGCGACAAAACCGCCACCTATACGACGTTTTAAGGCGAAAGCCTTTAATGGCTCATGCTCGTGGCCACGATTGTGTCCATCCGTAAAGCTTAGTTCGATGACGTCATCAATGGTGTCACACCTTAACTAGTGGAAGAGTGTCATTAGAATCAGCCTGCTATGACATTTGAATTCACGTTACGCCTATGCCACGGACAGGAGCTTTCGGGTGGCTCCTTTCATATGGGAGGGTGATAGCAGAATCACCCTGCCAGAACCCTTTGCATTCATGTTAATCCTATAGGACAATCAGCCACTGGCTTGGTTAAAGTGGGACTTTATATGTGGGCTGGTACCGTATATGCTCTCGCGTCATACCCTTAAAGGCTGAGCTTAAGTGTCCCCAGTAATGTAGTGCCCTACAACGATATAGGGCGTAATAGATAATTAATGTAGTAGGCAAAAGAAGCTTTCCCTTACATCCAGGTTTAACCATAGTTAAACCACAGCTAATGTTTTTCTTGGGTGCTTCAGCCGTTAGGCAGCTCATGTACAGCCACATGCGCGGGGCGAACAGTTCACGCATAAAGAGTGAATAAGTTGAAAAACCCTTTTACGTGGTAGTACCCGTAAACTTAGTAAACGCGCACGGGCAGCTTGGGAAAGGAATACGCACCGCGTCGAAACGCGGTACCACGCAACAATGGCTTAACTCCCTCGACGCCATGGTTTTCTACAAGTCTCTGTGCGAGTGCAGAGCGCCGTTGCTTCTCCGTAGTTGCTCCGCATTTTTAATTCGCCCTTCGTCTCGCCGAACGCTCTTTTCTGTAATCCCTTATGTTCGGAACCGTCTTACTTTCTCCACATCACTGCGAATATACAAACGGCCCTACCGTCCCTTCGTTATTACCAGAAACAAATAATAATCGCATTTATACTGCCCCGCACAAGCGTAGCGAAAATTACCGCGATAATAATAAAAAAAAAGATGACGAGGCTAAAAACAAACATCGCTGCCTACGCGCAACGCGGGCAAAGAGGACACAGCTCATCTTGATTCACCGGCCTCTTTTCTTTCCCCGCCGCTTCCTCTTTCGACCTTCACAGGTCTCATAATTACGACTCTATACGCAACCCAAACTGCCAACGCAGAATCGCGATTAGGGAGAGACGCATAGCGGAAGCGATAAGCCAACGTGGGAGACCAGCCAGCGAGAAGCGAAAAAAGGCGCACAAAGAAGCACCGCGGCAAAAGCGGCGATGCCGCAAAAAGCGCTCGCCCTCCGCCAGCGATAAGAGGAGAAACAGCAGTCTGTTTTGAGACAAAGGGGGCACGGGGGGGGGGGGCAATGAAAAGAAGCGCGCCGGCGCGAGATAGCCGCGCTTCGGGCGGCGGGGAGGACGCTTATCGCGCCGCTTTGATCAAAACAACAGCAGCGATCGTGTCCTGAGCCAAGAAGCACGCAGCAAAAAGAAAAACAACTTACGTGCACGTACGCGCACACACAGGCGCACACATAGAGCGGTCACTATAAGTACGCGCCGAAAATGAATGGGGGCAAAATAGACGACGCGAGCATGCGCTGCCGTGATAAGGAGAAGAGAAAACGTAGGTAGCAGTGATAGCGCGCGCGATGAACAATAAACGCTTTCGTTTTCCATATCTCCCCGCGTCGAAGCAGAGAAGCGGCGAATTGTGCAAAGAACGTTGGGCGAGGCAAAAATGGACCTATAATGGCGGCGTGTGTATCCATACATTAAAGAAAGCAAGAGGGGCAGGCCGAGAGCTTTGCATGCGTGGCGCACCGCCAGGCCATTCTTCGTGTGCGGAATGAGAAGGTCTCACTGGCCACGTCTTCAACGACGATGCCTGCGCTTCGGAGAAGGAGCGCCAGCTATAAA
This sequence comes from Amblyomma maculatum, assembly GCF_055883805.1. NCBI lineage: Eukaryota > Metazoa > Arthropoda > Arachnida > Ixodida > Ixodidae > Amblyomma > Amblyomma maculatum. The sequence continues at coordinate 16,359,833 of NC_139344.1, read as the reverse complement.
GGGCATATGGAGAGAAAACTGGACAGCCTTGAGGTTGAACGCAAATCGCGAGCGGAATATGGCTTCCGTTCGATAATGCACAGGGCTTCCCAGGATTCAAGAATCGAGACGCCGGGTGCGTGCTGGCGCTGTTTTGAGAAGGGACGAGACCGGAGCTTCCAACAGCAGGTTGTCGCGACGTGTGTGATTTTGCAGTGTCGCCGGACCTCGCAAACACATCTGGGCTGATTGACAGCGCGAACCTCGCGGCGCGCGAAAACACCAGACCCCAAACGAAGGAAAGCAGAACATCGACAGAAATAAAATGAGTTAAGTCAGAGAGGCGCCAAGCTTCCAAGCCCCGTTGGCGCGTATACATAAGGATGCAAACAGGCCTCCGATTTTCGCGCATCTACGGGTATTCTTTTTTTTTTCTCTCTCTCTCTGTTTCTTTCTCTACATCTCTTCGTTTTTATACATTTCTCTCCCCCGCCTCCAACAGATCCGTGCAACTATTTTCGACGGAGAAAGACGAGACCTTGCGTGCGCATGCGAATTATTCAGTCACGCAACGCCTTCCGCGTCCTTATAGTGTGCACCGTGTGTGGCCGGAGTGAGCTAGCATATATACGTATTAAGCCAGATCAAGATCCCGTAGACTGTAGTTTGCAAGCTTGCCCCATGGCTAGCGCTGATAAGCGATGCCCCTAGGCGCTGCCAACCGTTGGGAAGTCTGAGCCGCATAAGTTAGCCGCATCACCGCATACGTATTAAGCGGGTCGAAATTTATGCCCGGCCCCATATATCGGGCCCACAAGCATCGCTACAAATCAGCCGTTTTGAGCTCAATAACATTAAACTGGTCGAAACGTACGACAACTGAGAAGAGGAGTATGGAGCAAGAAAGAGATAAAAAGAAAAGACCACGCTCTGCAGCAGCTCACAAACAGTAGGAAGATAAGAAGCTGGTGTCCTAGGCTGAATTGCATGACCAGCAACTTACACCAACACAATCTGCGTGCCTAACGCGTGTAGTCTTTCCAGCTGACTCGGGACAAACGTTGCGCGCGCCAACGTCAGGAATGCGCTAAACCAGAACGCGAGGACCTAATTCCCATACTGCGTGCGGAGCTAGTCAGGAAAGCCGAGGCCTCGTCCTCTTATTACGTCTATTCAGCTATACTAATTTACAAGGTGGAAATCATCATGCAAGTAACTAGCTAACTGTGACATGCGGTGATCAGCGTATTTAATGCGATAGAAAAATGTTTAGATATTGATCCAGTCGCATCCGACCGCCCTAGACAGTGACAACTCCGACATATACTACTGGGAACTTTCGAGTATTCTTGAGAAGGGGGGGGGGGGGATACTGGGCGAGGGTTATGCCGGCCCAAGTCGTAGGTGACCTATTTAGCAAAGTCTTGAGTGCCATAACACCCCCCCCCCCCTCTCCTGAATCAAGTCGCTTTGTTTGCAGCACCTTTTTTCACCGTCTGCTGTTAATCAGTAAAGACTAACTAGCTACATTTTTTTTCATTGCCTCTAGGAACAAAATGTCGCACGTCGTCTTGAAAGACCGACAACTGAGACGACAGCAGCGAGGTACCGTTTACACGAGGTACATTTTGTTGCGGAAGTAACACTATGCTAGTCGGTGAGCCAAGCTGCGCATGCGCGAGTGACGTCACACAGAGCACAGCTGGAGAGCCGCGTCGGAGCCGCCGCGCCAGCTGCGTATGCGCCAGGAGGAAGTGACGTCACACGGTGCACAGCTTGCGCGTCGGGGCCACCGCCGACTTTTCCGCGGCGCGGTGACTCAGAGGTGCCGCCGCCTCTACGTTCGCCGCGCCGCGCATGCACAGTGACGTCATTGCTCTTCCGATACGCCGAAGCCACTGCGCATGCGCGGGGTGTATATATATATGTGGCACCGCGCCGGTACCGGCGCAGTCAGCCATGGAGAAGTTGAGCCGTTCAGAGGCTGACCGCCTTGCGAGCAAATCTTCGTAATTGGTTGCTTCCGCAATTATACTCGAGATGGCCACTGGTCAAACCACAGCCATTTTTTTTCTATCGGCCTTAAAAGATAACACGCACACACGATAAAAAGCTTTCTTTCGCGTGAGAGTGGTAGTCGGGCTTTCGTGCGTGCATGCATGTGTACATAGCTGCAAGGCGTCTTAGTTCCACACCACCTTTCTCAAGTTGTTACCATAGGACGCGTCTTTCGGTTAAAAGGGCGAGTACTTGGGCAGGATGACAAAAAACTTAATAGGGTTTGCCAACCCAAGCGCACGTCGCGAACGAGACGCAGTGAAGAGCCGTCACTTCTATAAACAGCAAGCACGCGAGCTCGGTGGTGTGCCCCAGTCGGCAAGCGAGCGCCAGGTGTGTGGACAAAACATGGACAGCGACGCTGCCGCCGGGTCTCTCCGTTTACTCTCGCTGCAGGTGAGCTTATCTGCGCGCCCTATCTTTACTCCGTGCCTGCCCGAGTTTGCCTAGAAACGTGATCCGAATTCACCGTCCACGCCTCGCGGAGTGTCCAGCAGGGCGAGTAAATCACGCGAACAGCGGAGATAAGCGCAGGACAAGAATGCGCGTCAGAGCGCGATCCTCCCGCGAGAAACAGCGTGTCCAGAAGACTCGTAAAAGAGGAGGCCTCCGGTCGGCCCACTTCGTAGCTTCCGAGCCCAGTTCTAATATACGCCGCTTGGCGCTTGGGTACACACACGGCCGCTTGAATACATGACTGCGCCCAAGAGCTCATAAACAGGAACTTTGTGAGGCAGCGGGTTCTAGAAGGCCCAAAACGGTTGAAAAAGTGCCCTTCTCTGGCCGCGGCTAGCGATTGAGTAATACATTACAACGCAGCTCAAAACATACCACACACAGCGGGCGAGGGATACCGAATGACAATAATCTAAGAAAGTGGGAAACGAAATTTACTCTCACGCAGGAACCTATATAGCTATATGTGGTCGAGGGTGTAGGTAAAAAGGTCCCCGAAGAAACGTCCCCTGAAGAAGCGGCAACTAGAAAAAAAACGTCCCCAAGGCCAAAGCCGGTCCTAAAAAAAGATTTCTTCCGGATCTTACATCAACAAAAAACATATGCCATTCTTTCTTGGCTTTGAGTTAAATGCAATCATCATTTGGAGCCTGCGTCCTCTGCGGGCCCGAAATGTTTACAAGAACTGTGTAAAAGCATGGTGAAAGAGTCATCTGGCTCTTATACGTTGCGAGGTTCCGAGCTCCGCAGCTCGTTAAGCAATCATATATGGCAGGTCTAATAAGTTTGGTAACACTGCCCACTTAGAAAGGTACAAGCGGATGAGCGTATGGTAGTCTCGGGAAACCGCCCAAAGCAGAAGTCACTAGAATTACTTTCCAGACCTTCTGGTGACGAGGTTCAACCGTTCTTCTGATGCTGGTGTAAAATTGTGATAAAGGTGATGATGGTATAAGCAGAACGAGGCTTAACCGGTCGTGCATCATGGACATGTTAAAGCATCGCTCCAGGCTTCTCCGGTAAAGCCGGTGGTCAGCTCCTCTTTTCCCCGCAAACAAAGTGAAGACAAGGCGCTGTCACTGGTATTACCACTGCCATAATTTTTTTTTTTGTCATGAATGCCCGTATCAGTTCGATGTTCGCGATCAATTCTAAGCTGCTATAATAAAGTTAACATGAATCATTCATCATTGCAGCTCGCCACGGGGAAACGTACTCTACGTCCTATGGCGAAAGACTTCAGCCCCGTTCGGGGACATTTTTTCAGGGGACGTTTCTTCCGGGGACATTTGCTCCGGGGCGTTTTTATCGGATCCCATGTGGCCGTACATCTGAGGCCACCCGAACAGAAGAAGAGCACACGAACCAGCAGCCGAGAAAGATTTTCGTTGGTGCACGGTACGGCCTCGGCAAACTGCATCACCGGGTGGTCCAGTGTTTCGCACGGTCAAGGGTGCGTCGGAGCCCGTGAATCTCGGAGCGATCAACTCAAATCGTGCTGCGGAGGAACCAGCAAGAGAAGTCCGGTGCATGCGGTGAAGCCGCTCGGATCCCGTCGATGCAAGGAGACGAAGGGACATGACGTTCCCAGGCGATAAGACAATGCGGCCTCCGCGCGGACAATCCCCGGGATCTTATCGCGCGCACGCGTTTACGACCGGCTTACGCGTGGTTTGGGCCGCCGGTAGCGCCTGACCAAAAACCGGCTCCTCAGAGGACAATGGCGGGGCCCTCATTAGGCGGCTCGAGGAGCCGCACGCGAGCCGATCGCGCATCTGCTCATCCTCCCTTCGCGACAACGACGGCGCCCCGAAAATGCGATTATGCTAATTCGAGAATTACCAGCTTAGCGCTGATTGCGAGCCTCCACCGTGCCACCGCGACTCACGCTCCTCCGTCTCCCGCGGGACGCAGGAAGCATTCGCGAGTCTACGCCGCAGTCGCGGCCGGCAAGGTGATGTCGCTTGTAAATAACCAGTTCGAAAACTATACAGGTAACATAGACGTACACCAGCCATCTTTGTTGGCGCCGTCGCTTCTTCCAGTCGTTCATTCGTTTTTTTTTTTTTTTTTTTTTTTTTTTTTTTTTTTTTTTTTATATACATATAGCATGGCCCGAAATACCGGCACTTCGGACGCAGACGTAACCCGCCGGAGGAGTCCCGCTTGTGGCAATGCGGTCGCCAATCGTTGGTGCAAAGGTGAAAGAACAGCCCGATACTTATTTCTGACGCTGAGAGATTAGCTTCAATAGTTGCTTCGAGGGCATTTTTTACGACGGGGGCGTTCCTGGCGTCTGTCGCGGTTGCACGTGTCACCGAGAAAATAAAGAAAATTGCCGAGACTGGCGCTTAGCGGGAGCCGGCCTTTTTCGCTCAAACTATATAGCCGTGGTCGAAACCCAGCACATCGCAGTTAGTGAGGACCGACGTTTCGTAAAATTACGATGGCTCCTACAAAGTACCTGCAAATAAAAAAATAAGAACCTTTACCAGCCAATTTTAAAGCCCTGCTCCGACCAAAAACATCGTTTTATGACACACTCCTTCAATCTCGTCAGACGACTGCAGAGCTGCCGCAACATAGACCCGAAGATAATACCAATGTAACATCCGTTACGTTAACGTAACAAAGCAAATTTTTCTCCGGGTTTGTTCGCCGAAACGCATCATCCGACCGTTTTAAATTCACTCGCATTCGTGTTTTCCGCGCCTTAAACTTACAGAGCATTACGCAGTTAAACAGCGGGACTTCTATAGCACCTAGCCGTATACACACACTTGATACCCAAAACACCAGCACTGAATTCGAGCACCACGGTTAACCGCGCTCGCAGCCACAAACGCAGGAAGGCGACTTTACCATGCACTTTTTGCGACCGTTAACAAACAGCAAGATTACTTTCTTCACGCGCCGAAAACATTCCTCCCGCAATTCCCCCCCCCCCCCCCCCCCCCCCCCCCTCCCGAGGCCTGACCGCTGCACCATTCTGATGCGCCTCCCTTTCAGCGCCTTCTTCGCAAGGCGGTCTTCCCAGCCCGTTACCCGCAGCATAAGGCGATTAACCATTAAATCATTAAACGATTACGCCATAAACCATAATGAGTGCCCCGGAATGCTGCCGAGCAAGCGATGCTACAGATTTACGCGCATCACACGGCTGCGGAGCCCACCTAAGATGCGAGCCTCCGATACTCCCTCCCGTTCGCAGCGACGGGCTGCTTGTTTGCACTTCGGGGCTATACACCCGCTTTGGCGTGTCTTTTCTCAGTTCTGTTTTTCGAAGGATTCTGCGCACCTTCAGCGGCACGCTAACGCCGCCTATTAGAACTGGTCGGCGGGGGAGGGAAAAACGCGTCAAGGGCTCAGCAGCGCGAGGCTCAATATACATATAATTGGTCGGAAGGCAGTTATTTATAGCCCCGGTGCCGCCCTGTAATTTTCTCGAACTCTAAAGCCCATTTCCCATTTGGACTCGTTTTTGTTTTGTTGTTGTTGTTTCCTGCCTTCAGTTCCCCACCGCACTGCTTCTTTCTTTCTGTCCTTCTTTTTCTGCGAGTGCTCCGTTTCGGACCACGTGTGATAGAAATGATATGGGCCAAGTGCGGTTCTGAACAGTGCCGGCGTCGTTTAGAGGCCTCCATATATTTAATTACGGCCATTTCTAATGAAGGTCATACACGTGTGCCGGGCGCAGAAGCGCCCTCCTGCTGCGCGGTGGCAAAACTTTCCTCCCGTCGCATCGCGGCGGCCACCCTAGGAAAAACGTCCGCCTGTGGTGACCCTTCTCCCTCTTCCAAATTGGCCGGCACGCATAAATCGTAAGTCAGATGCGCGCGCGACCGGCCCGAAACCGCTGGAATTCGGGAGGAGCCGCGCTGGCGCCGCCGCATAACACTGAGCGTGTTTTCTGCGTCCTACGGGGAAACAAGACGACCTCTCGGCCCGTTTTCCACACTTTCTTCATGCACGCAGACATTGCTGTCAGCTAGGAGGTTTCGTTTTGCTAGTAAATATATTTAGCCCCATTTCAGAGACCGCGAACCAAGCATACGTTGGTTTGGTTTAGGGGGCTTAACGTCTCAAAGCGACATGGGCTATGAGGGATGCCGCAGCTCTGGGTAATTTCTGTCACCTGGAATTATTTAACGTGCGCTGATGTCACAAAACACATGCATGAGACCGCCTTGCGTTTCGCATCCATGGAGACGCGGCCAGCAGAGAACCCGGGTTCCCGAGATCAGTAGTAGTCGAGCGCCCTAATCATCTAGCCACCTCGGCGGGGTCAAGCGCATGTTGAACTGCATGACTGCTGCAGACGGAAATTCTATGCCGGCATTGGACATCCAACGAAAACGAGGGCATGCCCTGAACGCAAATTTGCGCCCGACTATAGGCTTATGTCCCCCGTATACCTCAGCGCGTGCATCAGTGTGCCCAAGTGACGTAAAGGAGGTGTCACGTTTAAACCTGGCAGAAGCAGAACTTCTGTAGTTCGGCATATGTCACGGATGCCTTATGCCGTCCAATAATGACAGCGAGTTCTACTGCAGAGCAATAAAGTTTAGTGAGAAGAAAATGAGGGAGGTCCGGCCGGATGTAACGTGACCCTGGCCTGCTACTCAAATATACGCATCCTTTAAAGGCGCTGGTGTCTGTGCGAAAAGCTTCAGCGCAGGGTACCTCCATCTAGCGTATCTGGGTAAAATTACGCTGCCTGGTTGTTTCTAGTACAACCTTAGCGTCACGGCAGTCCTGACGCTTTCCACAAGAGCTTCTGAAGGTCCACAACTGCAAGTAATGTGCAAAGCAGCGCACCTCTGTTGGTGGTTCAACTATCGTCACAAGTGGGTTGCCCTGCTTGGAAAGGGCAGCGCACAACACCGCAAGCAACAGTATCCGCTGTCCATTAGAATAGCCAGCTCGTATTAGCATATTGGCGGTAATTTGCAGTCTTTTGGATACGGTCGACGATTTCGCGAGCCTTTTGAGGTGCCCGATCATGCGTGACGCTTCTCATATCCTCGGCTTCGGCGCTTCTGTTGCGCAGTCCTTCAAAGTCGCCTTTCGTAGCCATGCTTGCTTGCATCCTTGGTAAATAAATTTCATTTATTAAACGACCATCGCTCTATGTGCCCTCGATGATGACAGCATTAAGGTTGAACAACCTTCGCAAGCATTCTTTTTCACTTGGCTTCAGTGCTGGCCTACAATAAAGTGTTTCTTCCTCCTTCCCCTCTTCCTCCTCGAGAGGTGACACAGACATTCAGTGCCACCGGGTCCACGCGGAATGATTATAGTATTGCTGGCTCCGCAATGTTAGAAAAAGAAGAAAGAAAAGAGGACGAACCCGGAATAAGTGGACCTCAGGTGGGCATGACAATTTGAAGAAACACCTAAGAAGAAGTGCTGACCCGCTGCGTTCGGCGTTTGCCGGAATTCTTTCGGAAAGCGGCGCATTCAACGGAACGGCAATCGCACGCGCATGTCAGCCGGCGGGCCCGCAATCGGCCGACTGATGAGATACCTGCGCTGCTTGCGCCGCCTTCGGCTAGCTTCTGGAAGCAAGAGGAGGCGGCGAGTAATTGCTCCCACAAAGGGGCCAGCAGCGGGGGAGAAAGCCTCGTGACTTGTTCGCGGCTTGTTTTCTTGCGCGGGTCCGTTTCCTCGCCACGACGCGCGACGGCGTTCGGCTAATTGGTTGCGAGGGGCACACCAAGAGGAGAGCGGCCGCTATTCCGGCTCTTCGCGTGGGGCCCGTGAGGCCGCAGCGCAAAGCGTGTCGCCCTGCGCGCCGAGAGCAGCGCCTGAAACGAGCCGCACTAACTAATTGATTTCGCGAGAAGCACGCGCGCAGCTAACGCGCTCCACTATAACAGCGCCCTGCACGCGCCGCGTCAGACCTAATGGGCGGTAATGCGGGAGGACAGCTGCTGGTCTAGGAGGCGCGTCGAGTTAATCTTTACAGCCGCATAACTGTTATGAATAGTTCTGCCGACGGGTTATTTGCGGCACGCGTAGCCACGCTTTTCGACGTCGCGCGCACTCACCGGTGTCGCTGGTTTGTTGCGGTGCACAACGTAGTGGAGATGTGGACTTTTCGGAATATGTGTAACAGCGCGAGCGACAGAAGATTGTTGAACGTGAGCAGCGACGGCTAAAAGAAATGCATGAGCGCAAATAGAAGGGAAGCGCAAACGTACAGAGCATGTCATCGCTTCGTAAGAAGGCCATCACAATGTGAAATTTTTCGTACACACACGCAACCAGCGTCCTTCCACTTTTACGGTCGCATCACGCATGCACCTAGCTACTTTTAGCTGAGCGCTGTTTCTAGCGGTGAGGTGCCATGCACAACAATAGGCGTCGCGATGAGCATTCGTACGTCCCTAGTCGCTCAAGTACCACGTTTTACGGTAAAGCACACGGCTGCAACATGCGTACGCTACCACTATCAGAGAGCGCAATATGGACCATGCGGATAGATACGGCAACGTCGATGATTTTAAAACATTTTCTTGGCTCATGAGTGACGTGGACAGCAACTGTGGACAGAGCCTGTCAACAGAGACAAAAATATTACCGCAACTCTGTCCCGCACCAGAACGAACAGATCAGCTTCCCTGACCCAGGCACAAGAGCAACCGCAGCCGATCACGCCTCGTGTAAAACTGCAACGCTATCTCGCGCTGTGCAGTGAACGTCGTTGAAAATTCCATCATAAGTCATACACATACGCCACCTGGTAGAGTGCGACCGAGGTTCGATAGCGTATTGTCGGGCGACTCCACCAGGTGACGCGACAGCCTTCGCCTTTGTGGGATGTGTGGGTGGGGTCCTTCCTCCCTTATCTCTCAATAAAGCTTTTCAGTCAGTCGCATTACTGCACCTAAGCCGACTTAAGTGCATTCCTAGAATTTTTCGTCGACAATGTTTGGTGTTTGAAGAACGACGGGGCAGCTACGTTCACTCCTATGACAGTCGTTTTCCACTGTGCACATGCGTGTTGCTCCGGAGTAATCCGAATCGCCGCAGGACCTCCGTGTCCTTATCCCGGCATTTTTTTTTCCTCTCTCTTCTCGCACCCTCCCACTTCCAATCAAACTCCGCCCCTGTATGCACGGTCCGGGAACTGAACGCGCGACCTCGAATTCGCACCGACCACTGGTGCCGAGCAACCATCGCGCGACGAGACTTTCGTTAATTCTGTCCAGCAAGGCCGACCATTCATTCTGCTGGACGCTTTCACCGACCAGCGGGAAGGTCTGCAGAATAAACAGACCAGAGCCGAAATGGCGAGGAGAGCATTGTGGCGGAGAGACACCGCGCTCTAGGCCATAACGACCTCAAGGAGTGAAACAAGGCATCGCACAGCGTTCGCAGCGCGCGAGCGGGTGCACGTGGCAAGCGCGGCGCGCGCCTCCAGCATCGGTGCGATAGCGCGAATTCACTTTCACCTCGAATCATTACTTTCGAGAGCGCACAGTCGCTCAAAGTGCGTAAAACGAGCAGCAGAGGTCGTGCCCGTGAGGCCAGCGCGGGGAGGGTCTCCGAGATTAATGCGAAAAGAATGCGATGGCGGAGCGATAGAGAGCGTTGTCACCCGCGCACTTGTTTTCGCTCCGGAGCCGCGCCCGCACGGTGGACGCGCGCCGGCTCGGGCGCTGGAACCGACCTGCACCCCGCGTTATTCGGTCTCCCTTTTCCCCTTTGTGCATGACCGCCCTCCCCTGTCTCCTCATTTCCTTTCCCCCTTTTAATATCGTCCACGCAAAGTCTATCGCTTATTTCGCCTTTCACTTTCCTCGCCGTTCTATTCTGTCGCGCATTTCTGCCGATGCTCACGATCCGGGGCGGAAAGAAGAGGTAATGAAATCGCCTCTCCTCACGTCATTCGCCTGCTACGAAAGACCAAATTACTCTTCGTGTTTCACTGAAAGTAGCAACACGGAAGGGAAAAATGCCGGGCCAACGAGGAAACAAGACGGCTATTGATAGGAGATGAAGAGGAAAGAAAGTCCATTTCTCTCGAGTGGTTCGTTATTACTGCATGGAGTCGCCTGCAGAAGCTGGTGACCTGAATTGCGGAAGGAGTTTTACAGCAAAGTACGCCACACGACGCTCGGCGAGACGGCACAGAGTGGTATGCATAAACGGACGTGGACGATGCACATGCCCTTCGTCGAAATCATAAACAACATGTCGCGCATGTGGAGGACCCTAGAACTGAGCCCATTCCGGGCTTCAATGCACCTCCGCCTAACTATCGGATCCTCACAATTCCAACTCTGTGGGCAGGCCTCTTTACCTTTTACGGTTCCTCATCTTGCCGGCAACAGATTATTTAGCCAGCAGCGCCCTAGGTAAAGCTAGTTCTCGCTTGGCTCCTGGCCAACATATGTTGCTTGGAGACTTCAAACGTAGTTTAGGTTTCCGGGGGTAAAGTGCAGACTCGTCCCTAGCTCTAAGCTTGAACACGGTTGCCGTCTTCGAAGCGCTACTGCGTCCGACCCGGTCGCGCAGTGTCATGCGAAGCAATACCTCCAGGTCCCTCTGTGCTTCGAGACGCGGTCGTGTCGGCGTTTTGAAGACCGCACTCCCGCGTTCAAGCTAAACGTGGACGCACATATCCTATGCAGAGACCACGTCCGCGTCGTATAACCACGGTCAGCGTGCTTTTGGCGCCGTTTTCACCCTCACGACGCGACGTCTATTCCTAACCGTGTACAGAGGAGAAATATGGGCAGAGGACGCACACAGGGTTGGCGGGACGACAGCGCGAGCGCCTACTTCCCGAGAGGAAAGGGTGAGTACGGTGCAGGCAGGCGCCACGACGACAGAGCTAGCGACGAAAGGGGTACGCGAGAAAGAAAGCGTGCCGGTCTTGAGAAGCCATTGGGGAAACGGGCTCGCGTCTGGATTGACTCCTCATAATCGACGGTCTTAATCTCACGCGCACTCTCGCTCTCCAAACTGGGCGACGGAGGGGCCGCAGGCTCGCTCTTACAGCCCCATTGGCGGCCCCCTTGCTTGTTTACTCGTTCGCGTGGCCCCCGGGAGCCGTTTCCCGGCGCTGCGCTAAGGGCGGGCGGGCTTCGTTGGCCGCCCTGAGACCGATAGGCGCGCGCGCCAGCCCCTCCTTGTTCCGATCTCTCTTTTTTTTTTTTTTTTTCCAGCCCGCGTTCATTTAAAAGGAAGCCATTCTTCTTTCAGAGGTGTCAAAACACGAACTCTACCCAGGCCTATGCGTCGGTGCGGCCCCTTTCTGTGCTCATTTTATTATGCCCAAGGAGGGAAAACAAAGCAGAAAGGAAAGCTGTTATCGATAAGGGTCGCCGAGAAACAATGCATAAGAAGAAGGCCAGATATAAGGGTCCTCCACTCTCCAGTCTACGCACGAAGTTTTTGGCGGCCTCGGCGGCGATCACGCCGAAAGGAACCCTCGCGTGCACAGAAGTTGCGCTATCGCCCCATAAATAACGGCAAACGTGACCGAGAAACAAAGAAAGAATAGGCCAACGTGAAATACGATGCTTTCAGGGAAAAAAGGGAGAGATGGAGTGAAGACAACAGCGTACTAAGCACCCACGCAATGCATGCGCAGATGTACAGATTCCGAGAGCCGTTTACGCCTTTCAAAAAACATCCATATTAGTGATGCCGAGCCTTGCTCCACCATCGAACACGGATGCACAAGAAGATGACAATGAACGTAGCCTGGTCCAAAACGAGCGGGATAACGGCGCCTCGCCACCTTACCAATGCTCGAACTGTAGGTCCTCTTCAAATGTACACACAATCGTGCCCACTTGCCTTACAAGGAGCTCTATTTGCGCCGTGGAACAGAAGAAATGCGGTGGCAGTATTCAAATCCTCGTGGAAGCTACACGCTCAACTTTTACTGAAGCTCAGCAGAAACGTCTTCCCTGCACATGGGAAGGGGCAGTCGCTTCTATAAAACGATTATTTTACAGTTATTTTATTACTTTACAGTGTGGAAATGAATCATTGACGCAGTCGTTGTCGAGTCTCCACAAATATATCCGGCAGGACCCGATGAGCCAGGCGGGAACGGGACAGCGAACCGCCGGCATTCAGTTCAGTAGCCACGAAAACGTATCTGAGCGTGCTTGGCAGGCGTGCTGAGGCTGTCGCCTTGTTCTGCAGCCGGACTACGATGGCATGCTACAAGACTGAGACGGGTGTACAAAGAAAAAAAAAATCGGTATAGCGTTTACGTTTACGCTCGAGCGTCGCCACCGAAGCAGCAGCAGCCCTACATTGCGCACCGTACGGAGGAGGCAGGCCTACACGGTGAGTAGTGGGCGCATGAAATACGGGTGAGATAAGAGAAACAGAAGCCACCTCGGACGTGTTCCAGGCGCGCATCCTCGACCCTCGCCAGTCTCGCCCGTGATGCGCGCCTAAGTGGCCGGCTGCAGGGAAGACGCAGTGGCTGGCGCCCGGGGAAAGCTTTTCTATAGGAGTGCGCAGCGCCGCGGTGAAGCGAACAGCAAACGAGGACAATATTGCACCGCACACCTAAGGTAGCACAAATAGCGATCCCACCAATCAAGATGACGACGCTTCCACATAACTGCAGAGCGCGAAAAAAAGAAAAGAAAAAGAAAGACGAACACAAAGGAAGGAAAAACACACATGACACGGACAATTGCTGCACTCAGTGTTGTGAGTGCAACGATTGTCCGTAACCAATTCAGCGGAAAGTAACCAATTTTCCCAAAAGCACGTTTTACGGAAGATTGTGGAAGAGAAAAGAAAAGTTGAGAAATGCACGATGAACGTGAACACGTTGAAGCGAGCTGCAGATTCCTTCTTACAGACAACTAGCTATCAACGGGGGATTCTAAGTTTTCAACGTTTCCGGTGCAAGCTTTAAGGGTAAGAAGAAACGGAAAGACTCCAATCTTATTCGGGTCAAGCAGCCGACACGCCTCGTTTTATTTTATTTATTTATTTTTTTTCTCGCGGTGACCGCTTCAGTGCATGGACACCACGGCGACTCATTCCTCAAGGATGGGCCATTAGAATGGGAAGCCCAGAGCAGTTCTTTGTAGTAATGACACGGAGAAGTCGTGGAACATCTTACCCGACGATTTGTCTTGTACGGCGGAACGAGCGACAGCGACAAAACGTTCATAATTTTCTCCTCGAACAGGAATGCGAAGAAACAAAGAAGTTCCGGCCCGACGCAGCAAACACCGCTCACGAAATGTCAACCCGTCTCTGTAGTTGAACTGATGGTGACGAATACAGTGAGAGCGTCGTGACTGTAGCTTTCAGCGAACTAGAACGAAAAGCGAGAAGGAAAAAAAAAAAAAATGAGAAAGCAAACACACGGCCGACAGCCACTCGTTCAAATCAGGCGCCCGAAAACGCTCCCCCTGCAATGCGCTCCAGTAAATATGGTATCCACACGAGTGTGCATTTAGACAAGCGCGAAATAAAATGCGAGAAAATGTGGCTAAAGCGCGGGAATAAAAGTGACGCCACTCCAGGACGAAAATTATCAGAAGCATTCAGCGAAGCGCATTAATAGCAGCGTGAAAGCAATCTTCACAATGGCCGCCCTCACTCTTCTTCAACTCTTTCCTCGGCTGTTCTCAGTCGGACTTGTAGTTGTGTGCAGCGATGTTTTCTATTCCTGCCTTTCTCTCGCTTTCGCTCCGGTTCTACCAAGCCGTGCCACAGGGAGCGCCGGAAGAACGAGGCGCGTTGAAGAACAGCCGCGAGAGATGGAGAGGGGGTCAGCAGGCTGCGAAAAGGTCCGCAGAGCGTAATGCGAAATGGGAGTCGGGTGGGTCGAAATGGGCACACCCGCTCCCGCGTCGAGGCCAGCCTGCTCCCTATAACGGCGTAAGGCTTAAAAAAAAAAAAAAAAGACAAACGGATAAGAACTCACAAAGAGCAAGAAATATATTGAGAGAGGTTATTTTCTTAAAAGGCTCCCTAGTCGTTGAAATGAGCTTTTCAATCGCTTCTTCCAAGAAGCGGACTTTGAGCGCTGGGTGCCTTTCGTATTAACCGATATTAAAGTCCCCTAGAAGACTGGCCACAGCGGAACGAAAAGGGCTGCGAGAACGATTAGGCAAACATCATGTGTTTGTACGCCACCCGTCAACGTTTCAGTCTCGAGCTTACCAAATAACCATAGTGATGGCTGTCTATAGCGCCCACGAGAACGGTGAATTCCAATTCCTCATCAGATCCAATTAAAAATCTATGGTGGTACTTGGACACACTGGTAACGTCAAACGCTTGAAGGAAGCAGGCTGCAGCATACACACATAACAAATGAATGTCCCGTGGTGATTAACGAGCACCAAGCTAGGCCTCACGCAACGCCTTGTGATAAGGCGAAGACCCCATACTTATGACTGTGCGGTTCTTACACATTACTTTGCTTTTCAAAAACGTACACGCTCACCAGGCTTCCGAAGCAGAAGGTGTCGCGCACCGAGGCGTTCAGCCGTGGATCCCGCTCTCAGCAGCGACGGGTTGCCCGTCGCGATGTTCCCCACCGGTGGAAGTCGTGAAGCGTGCGCGATGTGTGCGCGGATTCGGGCCTGCATCTTTGCACTGTCTGCGTCGACGCACTGAATGCGCCCGTTGCCGAGCGCGTGCGGTAGTGGCCGCCGGCCTTTGGAATGCGCGGGAAACGGGATAGGCCTCGCACCTAGCTGGCGCGTGACTATCGCGTTCCATTCCTCGCGGTGATCACGCGCTCTCGTAAACACGAAACTGTGGCACGTCAAACACGCTGCAAAGAGACTGCGTTGGCACGGAATGCAAAAAAAAAAAAAAAATACCTCTGCATTGCAGGTTGCCAAGGCTGCCGCTAATTAAGATAGTTATTCGAAAGTTCGCGTTTCAAGGCTTCCAAAGCGAAGAAGATGTGCATGGCCGCATCCAACGAAGGTTCACACTCTAGGATAATTCGCTTTTCAAAGCTGATCACCCATGTTCGACACAAGTACTCCTTCAAAGTGCACTTACAGTGTAGGAGGTACAAAATGTTTCAGCCGACGTTTTTATTATAGGTCGCAATAAGCCCAGCAGGGATGAGTCAGAGAGGACAGCGAGTAGGCTGTTTGTCCTTCTCGATATGTGTCGTTACTGCGCTGTTATTGTGTACAAACTATCGCAACGACTGCTGCGAAAGATGATAGGTTAGCACCACGATGATTTAAGTGCCGCAGGTTCTGTAGCACCACCCGACAAAACGTATAGTTGTCCCCGGGCCCGACAACTTGAGGCTGGCACAGAGTACGTCCTCGTGAACATCTCAGACAAGTTATACAGTCCAACGCGGCGCTTAATGCTCACACTGAAGCGGAAGTCTGCTTCGTTTCTCGCACGCGTTTTGAGGTCTTTGCATAGCAGGTTCCCAGGCGACACCAGTGGAAGCGCGGTAACAAGCAGGGAAAAAAAAAAATCCAGTTGAGGGAAACGGAAAGGGGATAATATAGCCGGGCGGTAACACGTAATTTATAAATCCGAGTGATGTGGCTAGCAAGCAGACATCGCAGTAATTGAATTACAGTAATGAAATTACTGTAATTTAATTACCTTTCCTGGTAATGTGTATTGTAATGAATTACTTTTTCAATTTGGTAATTTAGTAACGTAATACATTACTTTTTGGCAGTAATTTCGCATGAGACCTTCTGTGCAGCAGGGTCGCTTAGTGCGGTTGTCCCATGACAACCATTCTCCAAGCAGCAGGATACAAGGCGTCAAGGGAATGCCAAAGGAACAGATGGTGCAAGAAGCCCGGAGTTGAAAACTAGTTCAAAGCGCGGCGCAGTGGCACTCCCTCTTGCGTCGGCTAGGGCACAGTGGTGCCTGGTTACACTCGTCACCACGCGGGGCGAGGGAGGGTTTGAGTGGGGGGAGACAGGCGGAAGGGTCCATGGCGGGAGCGACTGTGGCGTGAGCATTACTGAGCGCAAGGTGCCGACGTCGATTCCTGGGACTGCGGAAGCAATAAATAACCTAGCTTCCTCGGGCCCTTGAAATGGCAGAGACAGCTCCAGGCCAGCAAGACGCTGGGTTCGCAGCTCATTTCACTACTGTTCGACCATGCGTCTGCTTTTGTTGCTTTTTAGTGCGCAGCTCTTTGACGCCCGTTCCTGGGTTTCGCGTCGTCGTCGCCGTCGGCGTTGTCCCTCGTAACCAGCTCCACTTTCACTCCCACCTTCCTTTCTTTCCTTAGGCGCGATTCAGGTGTCCACAGAAACAAGTGTGACAGATACTGCGCCTTTCCATTCCTGTGAACCAAAGGCACGCTTCAGAGTTTCCATCTTCCTTCCTTCCCTTACGGCGCGATTCAGGTGTCCTCGGAAACAAGTGTGATGGATGCTGTGCCTTTCCATTCCTGTGAACCAGTCGAAAGGCACGCTTCAGAGCTCAAGTGGAAGACGTGACCACACATGGTACACACTGCAAATATAATTCATGAATAATGCGAGCGTCCACACCGAACTGCAGGGTAACATATGTGCAGTAACCGAACATTCACACACTCGCAGAGAAAAGCATCATATTTTGATGTAGTTTGCGTATATACAGCTAGTTTGATAGTCCGGATCTCTAGCCGATCTCGTCCCTTGGCTTTCGAGAAAGGCCTGGCCCGGATCTAGCCCACCCTCATTTTCCTTTAAAATATACTGCTAGAAATTCCATGAGACGCTTGCTAACTTTCGCTACAGTGTTTTCAAGTCAGTTTAAGATATTTACGAAGGTTCTTTCTTCTCGTCTGCAGCTTGTGGCATTAGTCTCTTCGCCATGCAACGTTCCTATGGACCCACGCGTTGCCTCCCGCAACCTCTCAAAAACTTAACTGGTCTCTTTATTTCTCCGACCACAAAGCTTCCTTCATGACAGTCAAGAACTGTTAGCGCTGTAGGTAATCGTCGGCAAATTTTTTGCGGTTGTCTTATTTTTGTAAAGGCAAGTACTGTAGGCAAGAAAGAAGGAATAGCTCTCTGGGACGGAAAGAATGTGCGTGATTCGTGTCTGAATAACAAGTTATTGCTTTTTTTTAACTTAGTGTTTGCATGAATAAAAACTAGAAAATAATTTAAAAGTAATTTAATTACTCCGTAGAAGTAATTGTAATGTAATTTCATTGCTTTTGGGAGCAGTGATGAGTAATGTAATTTAATTACATTTTTGTGATTTTCAGCAAAGTAAATAGTAATATGATTCAATTTCTTTCCAAAAGGAATTTTGCCATGTATGCTAGCAAGGCACCCTACCGATTCCAAATAAGACGTTATTTCGTAACTACAGAAAGGTGCTTTGGGGTCCCTTCCGTTTAGGCGAGCAGGCTTCTCCGCGCTGCACAATGCGCGCCCTGCGACGCTCTTCCTCGCGCACGGAAGGAAGCAACGCCAGGCATAGACATCATCGCTGGTGGTGGTGGAAACGTTTATTGGTTAATTGGAGTTTGGGAGCCACAGAGTGGCCCCGCTACATGGTCGGCGTCCCTAGTCCGGGACACCGCATGACGAGGCCCCGTCTCGCGCCCGTTTCACCAGAGCCCGTTGAGACTCCAGTGTGGAGCAGTTGAGGAGGGCAGTCTCCCATGCCTCTCGGGAAGGGGTAGGGGAAGGGGGGAGGTGAGGATTTTTTGGGAGCGAGCTTTTCCACATGGCTTTAGTGCCACACCCGCAGCTCTTCGCATAATGCGTTGTTTACGCAATACATTGAAGCGCTCGCTCACCGTGTCGATTCCGACTGGAGCTAGCAACTGTACATTTTAGAGCGCATCCCTTTGGCGCCCGTTCCTGCATTTCGCGTCGTCGTCCGCGTCGCCGTTGTCCCTCGTAACCAGCTCCGCCGGGGCAGCCCCTCCCCCCCCCCCCTCCTCTTTCTCTGTGGCGACGACCGCGCGTGTTCTCCGATTGCTGTGCGCGCTAATGCCGCCACCGTTCGCCGCTGCGTGTACCCCTCCCCCTCTTCCTGCGTGGCTGCGACAGTGTTCTCCGGTTGCCGTTACCTTGCCACTATTCCAGTCATCCTCCCTCCTTTTACCCCCCCCCCCCCCTTTATTCGGCGCAAGGGCGGTGATCCCTCATCCCTGAGGAGACAGTTGAACGCACCGATCCCCCTTTCATCATTTCCAACAAGAACCACTTCTCTCTCCGGTTGCCGAAGCGCCGGCTCGCTGTCAGCGGATCACAGTGGATGCATCCCAAGCCGAAACGCAGAGCCACGTTGTCCTGACTCGCTAGCGGCGTCAGCGGCATCAGTTAGTCGCTGCTATCTCTCAGCCGCGCAACGTTCCTAAGGGCC
Organism: Amblyomma maculatum; assembly: GCF_055883805.1. NCBI lineage: Eukaryota > Metazoa > Arthropoda > Arachnida > Ixodida > Ixodidae > Amblyomma > Amblyomma maculatum. Next base: position 16,341,020 of record NC_139344.1, on the reverse strand, counting down.
CACGCGCTGCCTACCGAAACCTCCCGATAACTTGATTGCTGTCTTCATTTCTCCTACCCCAAAGCTTCCTTCATGACAGTCAAGAATTGTTAGTGGAGTGTTTCTTGAAGGAATATGCGTGAAAAATTAAAGAAGTTGTCTGTACTTGTACATACATGTCTTGTTCGAAATCTTTGCCTTAATCTATCGAAAAGGTGAAAGAGCTGATGAGCTGCGCTCAAATTTCGCATTAGGAAGTAAAGCGAATTTTTTTCTTATTTCCACTTAAACCGGTTTACTGGCCATCACTAATTATATAGCTCGCACTTCCAGCATACGACGAGGCGCACTTCATTAAATACAGGTTTTACGATGCATGCAGTTGTAATTGCGGCCTTCGCTGACGGCAAAAGCCTCTCTGATATGTCTGTTATGTAATACCAGCCAATAAAGTTAAGGCCACCTCTTGTGCAGTTATTATCAATGCAAGAAAGAAACGCAGCACGCTGCAGAAGTGGTCAGACTAGCTTGTCTCTCCTGTATATGCAAAGCGAGCTAGAGTTTCTTCATTGCATTGATGAACGTACGGTTCAGACCTCAATACGTGCGCTTCTGAAGTTTACAGCGATCTCCTATAAAGACAACAGATTTCAGAGCAAATTTCCGGCTCCATGATATGAGGCGCTTCCAACACACTGCAGCGAACTTCCACAAATACATGTCTCTCACACATTTAGCCCCTATACGTATATGCAAGCACCAACAGAAAGTCTAAGCTTTAGTACTGTACTTTGCGAAAGTTCCACGTGCTTTTTTTTTTTATACGCTGCAAGCCGCACGCATCGCGTCCCTTTTGCTGGCGTGTGTAGCTCAACGCTGCTACAGCACGATACGAAGGACGATGACAACGACGAAGCAAGAGCCTGAGCTCGGGGCACGCCGTATTCTCAGCGCTCTGCAAACCATACATGGCAAAATTTCTTTGAAAGTGAACTCAATTACATTGATAATTACTTTGCTGAAAAACGCAGAAATGTAATTAAATAACTTTACTAATTACTGCTCCCAAAAGTAATGAAATTACATTATAATTACTTCCACTGAGTAATTCAATTGCATTTAAATTACTGTCAAGTTTTTATCCATACAAAAACTAAATAAAGCAATTCACCAATCAACTTGTGTCCAGGCGCGAAACGCACACATTTGTTTTGTCTTCCCGCCAAATTCCGTACCAGGGAGCTATCCCCTCCTTCTTTCCTACAGCACTTGCCGTTACAAAAATAAGACAACCGCAACAAAAAAAAAAAAAAAAAAAAAAAACAAGCCTGGTGGAACGTCGTGAAATGGGCGGCGAACCCAGCGTCTTGCTGCCCCGGAGCTGTATCCGCCATTTGAAGGTCCCGAAGAAGCTAGGTTACATTTATTGCTTCCGTGGTCCCAAGAATCGACCTCGGTATCTAGAGCTCAGTATAATGCTCACGCCATGGCCCTTCCGCCTGTCTCCCCCACCCTGTGGCGACGAGTGTAACCAGGGGCCGTATCCAGCGGAGGTTCCTTTCGGGAACCGTTCTCTTTCATGATGACGTCAATTTGACGTCAGCAAGGCAGCGGGCGCCACCTCACGGCGAAGACGGAAAAGACAGCGGCCAATCAGCGATGGCCCCAGATCGTAGGCGTGTCCATCACGAGCATGTGGCTTTTTCTGGTACCAAATATTTGTACCGAAGTGGTGTTAAGCACGAAATAAATCTAATAATTACATAGTAATGCAAACTAGTGAATAATAGACTGAAATATTCTTAGAAGCATCCTGTTAACAACTGCAAAGCAATTATCTTGGCTCATGAGTACCTTTCTTCGCCGCTAGATGGTGCTGCGCGCGCGGCGGCGTCGTCTGCTTTCTCGCTCGCTGTGAAGTTTTTGTAAGTTCTGCCTTTCGCACAGAGTGGCAAATATCCTAATAACGATGTCTACAACGCCCGTAGTATGCAGTCCGAATCACGCTAGCTCTTTGACGGAAGAGTTGCTGCCGCCGTTGCGAGTACGAACGAGCTGCTTGATACCGGCACCGCGCCGGCGCGTCCGCGCCTGCCTATGTAGCGGGGCAGCGTCCGCAGCCTTATCGGCCGCTCAAGCGTCGTGAGTATGCGCGACCTTTCCGTGAATAGCTGTCAATGTAGGACGCAGCCGATGACACATGGAATCCGACTGCACTCGACCCAGTCAGCCACCGTCTGCTCCCCTTCCGCTAATGTAGAAGGAGGGAAAACTCAGCCCGCACTTACGGATGCGAATTATTTGTCTCTACGACTGCCGGATTCAAATGGTCGCACTGCTGTTGGCCGAGAGCTCCCGACCGTAAAGTAGCGATCGAAGCGCGTAGAGCACCTTTGCTTCTGACGGCAGCCCGGCATACCCCTTCGTCCCCACTTCGCTTCGCGATCGGCACGCAGCCTTAGCCAGTGTTGCCGCAAAACCTCCTGAGACATGTAGAAGGCGTTGTCTCGTTTTTTTTTTGTTTTGTTTTTGTTTACTGCGTCAGTTTACTAAACCCGCAAAACGCTGCCCAAAAACACACACACACACACAAAATAAAAAGGATACCACGGCCGTACTCAAGCAGCTGCGCGGCGCGCGCCGTCGCTCGACTACGGCCATGAGGCGCCACAGCGAGCGCAGAGCGGTTCCATCTCGAAGCAGACCAACTCGTCGCGGTTCCTGCGCCGGCCGGCAAAAAGGTTCCTTTCGGAGCGGTGGCCCCGCCCCGTGCCGCTCCGTGACGTAGGCGAAAAACGTGGAGCCGCCTCCGGAAGTTTTGGGGGTCACGCCGGACGTGACGCAGCAACCAATTAGGAGCGGCGAAAGGAACCAGTTCCCGAACGGAACCGTCGCGGGATCTGGCCCCAGGTACCACTGTGCCTGCGCGCTCTCAACTAGTTTACAACTCCGGTCGTCTTGCACCATCTGCCCCTTTCCCTTGAAGCCTTATATCCCGCTGCTTGGAGAAGTGACCCTGTTACACAGGAGGTTTCAGACGCACAGTTCTGCACAATTCGGTCCCCTTTTGCCGTTACGCTGGATTCGGTTTGCCGCACGTAGTTCCTGATTCCGCGGCACTCTACCATGTTGTCTATTGAAAAAGTAGTGGTGCCCTTTAGTAAAAGTAATTTTTAAAGAAATTAATTGTGCAGCAAAATTACTGCCAAAAAATTCATTACATTACTAAATTACCAGACAGAAAAAGCAATTCATTATATTACAAATTACCAGAAAGTAATTAAATGTCAGTAATTTCATTACTGTAATTCAATTACTGCCATGTCTGCTGCAAACCATGCAGCCACAATTGACTGCCGTATAATTGCGTACACACCTGCACAAGGGCAGCATCGGGGCATATCTGCAACCGCCCTAAAAGTGTTCGCCTCTCAGCCCGCTGATAAAGTAACTATGAAGCTCTTTTTGCACCACCACCAACGCAGGAAGTCTGGCCTCCCTACAGATCAGCGGCAGCAGCCCGTTTGTGCAAGAGTTCAACTAACTGTCGAGCAGTGCGTGAGCGCGAGAAGTGAGAGGCCTCGCCAAACAGTCTCGCTGGCAACGCACCGATAAAGATGCATGTATATTCCAGACCATGAGGTGCGGCAAACGTTCACCAGTTTTATTCATCCCATGATATAGAACAACTCAAACGCGCAAAAGTAAAATGAAACTGAGTGCATCTGAAAATATTGTTTTCAGATGCGTTGTGTTAGCGGGTGAGCTAACACGAAGGCAAGTCGCAAGACGACACTAATGCGAAACCTATAGCTTTGTAAAATCTGCGTAAGATTATTCTCATTTCCGCCTGTGCACTGAAGGCACTGGCCGATCCCCCTAAGAGCTCAGTCATTCCCAGATTCACGGTAAGAGAATAAAAGGCCAGTAGTAGGAAGCTCTCTGTAAGAAGGAATGCGAATTCGCATTCAGTAAAAGGAAACAATAATTGAATTAAAAATGGTCTCTGATAAGAGGAAAAGTTTAGGCTTAGTGTATTTCGAATTTTAAGGACTCCTTGTTGATTTGATATGAACATAAAAACTAGAAAATCCAGAAGACTAAAGCAGCAACGTGCATCTTCCAGCCAAAAGAATAATAAATACGCCTTTCTTTTACTTATACTCCCACGCCCTCGCCAAAGCGCACACTGACAGGGAGAAGGCCTCGCCCAACCATGCGCAGCAACATCCATCTCAGAAACAGGGAACAAGCAACGACCGCTTATTCCAATATGTGGGCAGCCCTTTAGTTTTATATTCGCCATGGGCAGCAGAAATTATTGAAGTCTCGCCTTAAACGAGGCTCAAATATGAACAGAAGGACGAGGGAAAACACCTGCAATCCCTCGGCCTTGAGAGGAGTAAAACGCCGCATGAAACAGGACGATAGTTTCTATCACCCGTCAATGCAATCCGCGAAGGGAGCTCTGCACAAGAGTGATGACTCCCAAATGCGTCCTCTGCCGGCGTCAATGACATTCGTCCCTCTCTACGGCGCGCAAGCTTCATTGCCTGGTAATGCAGTTAGTCACAAACGCCGCCTGAAGGACTCGAGAGCCAACAGACTGCTTCGCCAATTTCGGTTTCCTGCTTTAGTTAGAGCTATCCTACGTGTCACGAGCCCCTATCACGCGGACGGATCAGCTTGCACACATCATGCCTTTCAGGAAAGGAAATGGCCCCTCTTTCATGTTTACTACAGCGCCATATTTTTGTCCCCCCGTTTGAAGAGCTTAGAACTCTGGGCATTCTCTACTCTTCCACTTATAACTCTACCCGCTTCATCAAGACCCTGACAAGAATAGATATGAATACATATATATGACCGCATCGATGGACAGTTAGGCCGGCACAATGCAGGCATTTTTTTTTTGTTTGTTTTTCTTTCAACGTCTACTGCAGCCTGATCCCTTGCATCTTTGAACACAGGATCGAGCCTAATGTACTGGCGTTATCGCCAGTATTGATCCTTTTGGCGCATCAAGCGATAAAGGCGAAACGAAACGGGGAAAAAACAATCGTTGCATTGCGCTTGCATCGAGCGCGCCCGCGGATTCTCATCACGCAAGCTTGAACGAGCTTGCTAGCAAGAAAAAAAGAAAGAAAACTCGAGTTTTGAAACACCGTGGTGCGCAGAATCAACTTCTGTCCCGCCAGCCCGCCTTTTACCATTGGAGAAAAAGAAAACGTCGCTTTTAGGGCACGAATTTGTTGTCGCGAATTTATATCCAAAAATGGTCTCAGTGCAGAGTCCCCTCGCGGCAGCGCAGAAAGCGTGCTTTCTCGAGCGCATGATTTTTTTTTTTTTTTCTCGTGATATATCAAAACACTATAGCAATCCCCAACAGCTAGAGCTAGAAAACGTCATTTTACGGACCTCCGGCGAGGCGCAGAGAAAGAAAAAAGCAGGCCGCAATAAAAGCGACGCCTGACCAAAACGGAAGCGGACGACACGACAAGCGCAAACCTCGAGGTGGCGTCGCGATCGATGGCGCGCGCCGATAGCGCTGTACCCTGTGGCTGCCGGGAATCGCTCCAGTCCTTGCCTGCGCTTGTCTCTCCCTTTTTATTTTGTGCTCCTCCTAGGCAAAACGGAAAAACAAAAAGAAAAACCAGGGAGACAGCATAAAAGTCGCGAATGCAAAAGGCTCCCTCGAGGGCACACGCACGCACACACGGTCAGCCTGGGTTTTATCGCTTCAGTTGCGGATCTGTACGCGCGCATTTATTCCGTCGCTATCTCTGCACGTCTCCCATCAAAGAGAAAGACGAGGCACGACCAAAAACAGCAAATGCAGAGAGTAAGCACCAGGGGGGAGAGGGAAGCAGTCATCGCTGACCTGGCTCTCTCCTCCTCGCGGCAGCCGCGCAGGCAGATATGCGGTGCAGCAGTACCTACAGACTCCGGAAAGCGACGCCCTCTTCAGCCCTTTTATCCGAACATCGCTTATCGTAATGCGCGTTTCGCTTTTTATGCCACAGGCCGCGAGGACTCGCGTGGCCGACCATACATGACCTGATAGATGGCTATATTTTGTTCGCCGATATTTCTGTGCCGATCTTGCTTAATCTTCCGGTGTTCTTGCTCCGGAGGCTTTTATCGCTTCTTCGTCAGACTGAACAGAAAGGGAGGGGGGGGGGGGGGATGAAGCGCTCGCACCGGGAGCAGAGGAAAACATACAAACAAAAAAAAAATGGAGCGCGGAGAAGAGCGAAATCAATAGCGTGTGTCCGGTGCAGACAAGAGCGCGCACCCTTATCACTGAGACGGCGCCAAGATCTATGCGTGTGCGCCATCTCACTGCGACAGAAGGAAATGACACACATACACAAATGAATGTGGAGGGAAGATGGCACCGGTAACAACGTGCGCGGCGAGCTGTATTTTTGCAGAGCGAGGCGCAGCTTTGTTCGGCCGCCGGTGTCTTCTTTTTCTCTCTCTCCCTCTTCCTTCGTTGAAACGTCCCAGACGTCGTCACTATCGCGCCGGGACTCTTTTTCCAGGTACGTACTTGGAAAGTTTCGGTACTGGCTGCACGACCGCCGCTGTGTAGCCGGCGGACTGGGGCTTCAAGAAAACAGAGAGAGTGGAAATGTAGAAAAAAAGAAAGCGGACGGTGAGGCCGCCCGCTTTTCGTGTGAAAGTGCGATGACGTCGTCATGAGCCGCTGCACGCGCCAAAGATAACACTGATTGCATCGGTTAAGATTGAAAACGTTTACTGCGTTAACGAAACGGCGTGTTACACGCATCAGGTTGTCTCGAACCTGGGTCGCCCGCTCCCCTTGCGTGTCGCGCATCGTCGCCATCGCTTTCACACGGGCCTGCCGCCTCTTCAAGTCGGCTCGGCTGGCTGTCCCACTTCTCAACTCCACCGTATATAGGAAGCAAGTATTTCGTGCTGAGCACGCTTCCAAGTACTTTCCCCGAGATTTTTTTTTTTTTCTCTCTATATTGCCTGGTCTTGACATATCGCATTTCCCGAGAACAAAATAAACAATAATCACTCAAATGCTATTTACATACGCCAATTAAATATGATACACTAAAATGCAAGCATACAATACAAAGGCTCTAGCCTTGAGAGCCACTCGGGAGGTTCTGGTGCAGCTTTCTGGATTGCCAAAAATCTATCCAGCTTTCCCGAAAATAAATTCTGGCAGGCCGTGCATCTTTATCGCAATTGTTTTCTAACGGTGCTAAGCGGCAGCCTTTATAGAAGCCCCATGTTCGGCCCAAGTGCTACAACGGACCATGTGATACAGTATAGAATATGCCCCGTTTGGCGACGGTTAAACCGAAAACAATCGTAAATGCATCCAAAGCAAGTCTACAAGGTACATAATTACAGGGTATTCAGCGCAACACAGACACGCACAACAAAGATGACACCACGGGCGCTTAGTCCAACTGTTTAATCAAGGGAAAGTAACTGACTTATGCAGCCTTCTCGGCTAATGCGCACGCGTACAAAGTAACAAAGAGAAGGCATCTATCTTACCAAAGCAGGCGTGACAGAAATGTCTGCTCAGCGTCATAACGGAAAACCGACGTGTCATTGATACAATTCGAACCTGCTTGTTTTATACAGAAGAATGCTTCTAAAGTTTCACGAGCCGTTTGATGCCTGGCTCATACGTGAGCTACTTCAAATTGATTAAACAGTTGGAGTAAGCGCCCGTACGTGGTGTCCTCTTTCTTGTGTGTGTGTTGCACTCAATACCCTGTAATTATGTCTGGAAACGAACAACCTCAGTAGCTAACTCTCTTAAGTATAAGCTACCCCCCTAACATTTGGGAGATGAACGTCGCACGTCTGCACGCGCTGGTCGTGCTGTACTAGAGGCCTGCCCCCGTAGATGCCGCTGATGCCGAGCAGGGGAAATAAAGACGCGGTATTGAATTTGGGCGTCTTTTAGATGCTTCCGAGGCCACCTTAACTCGCGGATGGTCAGTAGTCTACCCCGCAATGAAATTCAAGACCATGCAAGGCGGCCGGGATGCAGTTTTCACGGGCCACCACTCTGCACGCGCCGCCGTGCAACAGCTATTCCCAGGAACAATCCGGTTCGCGCGCAGCGTAATTCCTCTCGCACTGCCTCCAACTCCTCCTTTCCAATTTACCAACACTCATTTCCAACGATTACCAACGCGACCACCATTAAAAACCATTAGTTACGCACGACTTCCAGCGCTTGCGCAGTTTCCGAGGTTATAGCGTGTGATAAGCGAAATCTTGCTCGCGACCAAAGTAACTGCGGCATTACAAAACCTAGAATTACTACATTAAACAATAAACGCTCGGCCACAGAGTTTACGCTAACTGATTTCTCTGAGAAAATCGTTGATGAAACTGATATTGCTCACATGACTCATACAGCAGCTAGTTAAAGTAACCAATAACCCGAAATCCTTTACACAAATGACCCGCCGCGGTGGTGCAGTGGTAAGACGCCCGACTACTGTTCGAGCCCGACTGCAGGTGGCTGCGTTTCGATGGAGGCGAAACGAAGAGGCGTCCGTGTGCTGTCCGATGGCAGTGCACGTTGAAGAACCCCAGGTGGTCGAAATTTCCGGAGTCCTCCACTTGACGTCAATTCCATTGCTCTGCGTCACAGCGCCGCTGCTGCTGTATATAGCAGGCGGCATTCGTGCAGTGTCAATCGGCAGGGAAACCTCTCCAGCGACGGACTGCCGCGGTCTCTGAACGACGCTTCGTGAGCACCTCGCATTGTCGGCGACGACAAGAGGAAAGAAAACCCTCGGAAGCTCATTTAAGTTCGCCCTCACTAACGGATCGGCTCAGTGTCGCTCGGCGGTAGCATACTTCAGGCCATAATAAAGTAAATGGAGTAACGGCAGCGCAGGGCTACCTGAGTCCTATAGCTCCATGCAGATAATGCTGCACGCCGCACGCCATTTGCCGTCAAGGGTGAGCCGGCTGACAGCCAGCCTCTTCCAAAAAATTTCCTTTTTCCCTTCAAAAATGCATCGTTTCTGTCTCGCGCCCTTACCGCCAGGATATCGCCGATCCATGTAATAAGAGGCTCTTCGTACCGCTTCTGACACACAGGCTCTTGCGGGAAGTGATTCGGTAACGGGTAGACCTTCACACTAAACATGCTTCGCGACTTGTTTAAAGGCCCCATTGACCCTGACACGCTCAAAATTCAGACCACTCACCAGCATTTACAAAACTGGCGCCATTAATGACCTTTTGAAGCAATCGACACGTTTTTTTTTTACTGCACAGTTTTTTTTTGTTTTTTTTTTTTTTGTTTTTTTGCAGAGTCTCCATTCAGATCATTCGAAGCTCAATACGGCTGCAGCACGCAAGTATTAAAAAAAAGTGCAAAGATCATAAGTAGTACACAGGTCCACGCTTAAGCACACGGCGGCCAAAAGCAAGGAACAGTGGTGGAATGCAAAAGTTCACCTTTTCAGACAATTCCTCCGATACGTGCAGGTAAGAAATTCCAAGTGAGTACAAAAAGGACCTAACCCAAGGATTTAAAGTAATAAATAACAACAACAACAACAAAAAACGCAGCCAGCGAATGCAAGAAAATCGTGCCATACCCAGCTAGGGCGGTGGGGGCACAAAAACCGATTCCAAGATCTGCGCGCCAGCGATGACCGAAAGAAAGAAGCCCTTGGCTGGCAACAACGGGGGTCGTGAGGGTCGCGATTTTTGCATACGTTCGGGCCTAAATTGCGCCCATTGAGCCTCTCCTATATCGGCCGGAAGAGTCGAGCACAACGCCCTTGCTGAAACGATGACACCGCGGCATGACGAAGGCAGAAGCGGAGCATGATGCTCTAGAGATAAGGCCGCCACTTCATTTCCCGAGGCTCGACTTCCAGCTGCTCATCATCGACTTCACGGGCTTTCTTCGTATTTTCGTTTTGTTTCTACTTCTACAGCCTCGTCGATTGGGAGCGCGCTTTGTTCGAATCCATTGGACACCCTGCAGCCGCGCACCCCGGCGTTTCTTCAAATGGAAGCAAAAAAGCGCTCCAATATACACGAGCATCGCTCAATTACGGCCGATCGCGCACGAAAAAGGAGAGCGAGTATCGCTTTCGGCGAGGATGACTTCCTAACGAAGTCCCTTTTCTCTATGGTCTGATGCCAGATGCCACTTAATTCTCATAACAAGGAGCGAGCTACAAGGGGGGCGAGATAGCAACAAAAGGCCTGGTGCAGACAGCGCGGCGAAGAGGAAGGACAGGAGGAGGCTGCCACCGGACGAGCATAATCGCTCCGCTGCTCGTACGAGGAAAGCAGCGCCGTTTATGTATATTCCTCCGTGGAGCAGCCCGGGACGGGTGATGATCCGTCGTGTGGAAATGGACGGGCCGAGAGCAGAGTATAAAATAAAAGAGGAGTTAGGGATGGAAGGAGGGAGAGAAGCTCGCGCTGTCGAGTGTACAGAGTGAGCACTCCTTTTCCCGACACTCGGCCGGCTCCTGTTACCAGACGGCGGCGTCATAATGGAGCCGCCCGTTAAGCACACCGGCCTGAGGAAACGAAGATTCGAGTTAATATGGGAGCACATTCGGATCTAGATGGACGCGAAAATAAAAACCGAAACGGAGAAAAGAGACGGCGGGGAAACAGTTCGCCCGGAGAGAGGTATATAAGTAGCGCGGGCGCCGGGCAAATGTTAGACGTTTTTCTCTCCGCCCTTTAATGCAGAAAATGGCGCTATAGCCAAAGATCGCGAGGGCTCCTTGATTGGAAGTTGAAACCCGGAGTGCTCGGAAATTATCTCCCAGCGCGCGCCGGCGCGCGGAGAAGGGCGTTCTTCTTGATTGCACCCCCGACACCAGTTCTCTTCGTCCATTTGGGCAACTCTTCAGATACCGACCGCTCATTCCCCAGGAGTGAATTAAAGTGAGATCGCACGAACAATGCTCCTCGAGTCTCATATGCCCGCGTAATCTGCGCCGGGTCGCGAGACGAACGTCTGGAATGAGGTTCGCATTCGGCTGTTTTCCAGCGGCGAAACCCGCTCCTGATGACGATTCGGGGGCCTCATTCTTCCTCTCGATTCAAAATGCGAGAAGCAGCGGGCACTTGAGCGCGTTAAGCCTATCACGGCTCGCGCGCTTCTATATGATGGCAGGCGGAGCAAGAGGCAGGGATCGGGGGCTGTAACAATCGCGGCCTGCTTTGTTGGCAAATGAACGTGACCGGAAAGCGCCGTCGCTGACACAGCCTATAGCGAAGGGACGTTGACGCTTTTCGTTCACACTCGAGGACAACCGGCCCAAGTAAGATCACGCGTTCTTTTTCCGAGATGAAGAGAGCAGATGTAGAGGCAGCGCACTGATGCGGCACACCTATACCCTGCAGCTCCCGCTCGCACAAAACTTCGCACATTGCTTTGGGCCGCCCGCACACGCTATACATTTAACGAGAGGCCTCACACGCTTGCCAAGGCTTCGAAGTCGCGTGGCGGAGTGTGTCCAGCAGCGTTCTGATAGCGGCGTTCATCAACCTACGCAGTGGCGATGAATCAGAGCGATCATGACTGATCACTCGCGGGGGCAGATCGCGGCTGCTTTGTGGGTGGCACGGAGAATAATATACGGAGACCAACTTCATCTCGCCAGATCCCTGCATTTTAACGCGACAACGTTAAAGGCCCCGTTCCCCATAAAATCCGGCGTCGGCGCTGCGAGCTAAAAACCATGGACATGCCGCTGGCACTGACTGGTGGTGTGACGTCACGAGACCGCATGACGTGGCCGAATTGGCAGACGCTGCCAAATCAGGTTTCGCCTTTGAGATGGGACGGTGAGATATAAATGCAGCCTTCTTTCCCTAGTTATACACGCTGCGCCAATAGGGCACGCAGGCGGGTTCGTGCGGCTTATAGTTAAAACGAAGATGTATATCTACGCCGGGTGGTCTTTACATAATAACTAATCATTGTGTGTTTGGGTTGATAGGGAAGCAATAAAAGACGACCGATTAAGCGAGTACCAAAGTGAATTGACGCGAACGCGGATACGCAATGGCAGCCAATAACGGTCTTGCGTCGTACCCCTAACAGGCGGAGTACCCTCCCCCGCATTTGTTTACCTATTTGTTCCACGTAACGAACACAAGACACAACTCTAAACAGATATATTCTCCGCAACAACACTCTCAGCGACAGCGTCACCTGTGAATAACATCCATGCGATAGTTCGGTTCAGTCACCGTGTGAACTAGGGTTTCAACCGCGACGACGCGATTGGGTCACACATGATGCGATCATTCGCACGCACCTGACACCATCGTCGACGCTACGCTTTCGCATTCATGCCTGCGGTGCAGGCTGACAACCGCGGTGTTCTCAAACACGCTCGCTTGAGCGTCCAAGGAAGCATGCGCGGCGCGCACGGGTCACTCATCAACGTGTATCGCGTGCGTGCTCGCCTAAGCCGGGCTTCCAGTACGAAGAGCGAGATAGGGTGCCGCCCGCTTCTCGTGAGAACGCCGCCAGTGGAACTGCTCCCTGCCGCTCTCGTTTGGGCATCATCAGGGGAGCAGCACATCGGGCGTAAAAATAGCCCGTGCGAGCTTGACGCCGCCCGGTTCGCACATCGCCGGAGGTGCGAAGCATGGCCCGCCAGCCGCAGTTCCGGGTGCCGCCGATCCGCACTTCGATTAAGCCGGCTCACAAGAACGTGAGGCCGCAGCCACGGCTGGGTGCTCCCAGGCTCCGTGAGCCTCCCGTCTCGCGAGCACCGCGCAGGGCCACGGTTTCCCACAGGTGGCGTTTGCGCCCTCCACCGGCGTAACGGGCAGGTAACTCGTGGTGGCCGCCGGCTCGCGCGGCTCTATCGCGGCTGTGATGGTAGCCACCATTTCACGGCCGACAACGTACGCACACGATGATGCGTGGCGGAGCGTTCTCAATGCATGCGCGATGCACCGGGCGACAAATTGCGTTCAGCCCATTCATTTGGAGCGTTTGTAGTTCGATTTAGGTCACGATAGCGCGTTCCTATAAGGGGTATACCCATAGCTCCGAGAGCGTCGAGCCAAACCGCAGCCCCGCACGTTTCAAGGCGCTTCTGCCTCGCAACTCGATGACGGCCAAAACGATCAAGACGATCATGGTTCTAAGATGAGCCGCCAAACCGCGCCTGCCAATACTTCTGCGGGCTATTCCTCAAAAACGCGTTGTGACAAAATGAGGAACAGACGCCATTTCAGACAATCATTGGCCAACGTAACGCCACGTAAGCAATGCTTTGCCTACACTCCGACCGCCCATAAAGATTAGCCGATTTTTCGCATGGAAGACGGGCAGCAACGCACGCCCCTGCATTGAGCAAGGGCCGATCATGAATACTTAACTGCTTTTCGTGTTGCACGGCATGGTTTGTCCTGACAAATGGACTCATTGTTCCTGCGAGCGCGCATAATTCAATTAGTGCCAACCAAACAGAGCAAAAGCAAGACGGGCGCTGAACTGTGCGAGCGCACATCATCGCAAAGATGCTACGAACCTGAACCCAAAGGGCACGCGCACTGCACGCAGTTCGTCGCGAATAGTTGCATAATAAAGCCGCACGGGGCCGTGATACAGAGGAGCCTCAGATCTGGCGACGCGCATCGCACGCAGTGCAATCTTCTGCGTCACGTGCACGTGAACAGCGCATCCTGTGCACCTTGCAGGCCGGTGCAAAGTGCAAATAAGGACTGTGACTATACCTGCTTCACGTTTGAGTGACCAGCTGGGCATTTCGTTCGAGTTTGCACTCCTTTAACCGTTGCTTTGCTTCGTCCGTCTCATCCCAACGCGCGTGGATTGGTCGCTCCCATGGCCGAGAAAATATCCAGTAAAAACTTTTCCGCGGGTAGACAAACATATTAGCATCCAACATACGACTGCTCCTCGGTAATCGTCGTGGGCACCGTCACCTCAAAGATGTTCACTGACAGGAGGCCCCTCCTATATCCCATCGGTCTTAGATTATCCATGCACTGCACCGGTGGTGACCGCCATATTATATACCAGGGGTCTCAGTTAAATGTGACCAGCCTTTTTAAACAAGATGAAGCTTCCCACCCGTGTGAAACCAACCCAGCGCAGTTGGAAGTGCCTTGACCTAGTCTGGAGTATTTTTCATTCTCTAAACTTAATTAGCAAGGACTAATGACCTGATTTTAATAATGCGCTTGGAAAGAAATCGCTCAGTCTTGAATATTTGAAAAACAGTTAGCCTCAATATTTTCCACCAGGGCACCATTTAGCAGCTTCATTTACAGACTTTCTAAGAAAGCTCTCACGTGCGCCACCAGCCTGCCATGACATCTGAATTCACGTTACCCCTATGCCACGGGCAGGAGCTGCCAACTATAGGGTCGCTCCTTTCATATGGGAGGGTGATATCAGAATCAGCCTGCCAGAACCGTTTGAATTCTCGTTACCTCTACGACACGCAGGCACGTCCATACGGCTTGGTTGAAGCGTGACCTTATATGTCGGCTGGTATAGCTTACGCTCTTGCGTCATAGCCTTGAAGAATGAGCTTAAGTGTCCCCAATAATGTAGCATCTTGCACTAATAGGCCGTGATATAGGAATAATGTAGCAGGCAAAAGAAGCTTCCGCCATTGCTTTCACAATTCAACTATGGGGTTAACCACAGCTAAACAATAACCAATTTGTTTCTTTTTTATATTATTGCGCGACTGCCGCCAAAAAAGTACTTTACGTAAACGATAGCTGGGTGCAAGCGTTTCAGTCAGCTGTTTTTCAAGGCAGTCTACAGTTTCTGTAGACATTTTCTTCCCGAAGCCAGTGATCAAAATGTTAGGTTATCAGTAATTACTAATTAACAATAGAGAGCGACACAAAAACTGCAGGCTACGCTGCACGGCTCTCAACAGCCTTCAGTTGGTTGCACTGAGGTTAGGATACACTGGCTTTTTTTTTTTTTTTTAAACGTCTGGTTACATTTAGTCAGGACAGCGCAGTATATACCAACTCACATTTTCCAGCGTCACCTGCCTACCTGCTCTCGGAATGTACTGCTTGTTACCCCAAGGTATATGTCCTCTGAAGTGCATATGCCCTGCTCATGTGCATTTTCGTCACATACCATTAATCCGGCCGTGCTCGTTCTCTAATCCACTCGCCTCACCTGCAGTCTCTCAGCGCTGCCACCTGATATATGTGATTTCCTTTACATAGCTAGCTGCGCTGCTCTAGATTACATTTCACCCCTTTTCGATAGCCCCAAAATGTTTGCAGGACGAAACTATTATTTGTTTTCCTCCTCAGGAATACCAATAGTCTACTATCGGAAACCTGACAGCACCTTTAGAAAGGTACAGGAATAAAGGTGGCAAAAAATTATACCCTAACAAGCTCAGTGGGAGTCCGGTTTCAAGGGTTATGATGCGACAGCGTTCATGGTTCACGCGCCAGAGGTTTCCCTTCATCCGCGTGCGTGCACTATCGTATTCAGTAATCCCGTAATTTGTGCCTCTGTTCTCTTACGCATACTAGTACTGGCAAACAGTCGTCAGCTACAACACAACGTGAGCGTATACCTACAAACGGGTACCTACAAAGCCCCCCTTTAACCAAAGCCGAACTAGCCTGCGTGGCTTATGGTTAGTGCGTTTCATCTCGGATCCAAGGCCTTCGGAGGTTTCCATTCCCATCTCAAAGGAGCGACCCGAGTGTGCGGTTGCTGCCACGTCATGTGCTCTAGTGATGTCACACAACCCGCCTACCAATCACAGCCCGATCTGCCGAGCTACCACCTGACAGAAGCACGATCGCGATTTCTCGCTCATAACGCCAACGCCGCATTCTCGGGCCGCGGAGGAGGTGAATTCCCACTGAACCAGACACCACCAGTTCGGCATAATTTATAGCGTGCCGTCGCTTACGATGTACCAGTTTGACTTTACAGTCCTTCCTACTCAATAATTTTTGATCTGTGGGACGAAAATGTCTTTCTGCGGCGCATTTGCCACGCGGAGCTCCCTTCACATTTTTCTAACGACTAAAAATAGTTTGCTACACAGCGGGAAATGAAAACCCCCGGTGCCTGGAGGAAGAGACAAAGGTACTGCTCGCGAAAAGAAAAAAAATAATAATAATCACGGATTTGGTCAGGGAAGGGACGCCGACGGTGGCTCGTATCGGCGGGCGCACATTGCAGGCAAAGAGCATCGCGGCGCGGCCGAGCGCTCAGCGAGACACGGACGACCTGTCCGCGTAGGGCGATTTGCATAACGGCGCGCCAACTCGAAGAGAACAGCACACTGCGACGAGTTCGCGACCCGTAGAGTCGGGAGCATCCGTGCATTTAATTTGACCGAAGAACAGAAGGAGCGAGAGACCCTATCTGGCGCCAGCGTAGCGAGGTCAAGCGACCAGCAGGCGGCGCGGATTATCCTCGCTGAGCTAAATCCGATTAAGTATACGGACCCGCAGCGAAAAAGCGATGCTTGTGGAATCGCACCCCGAAACTATACACTCGCAATGCGGTTCTCCTTGCGGGTGTTCCGTCAAGATTGGGAGAGGAGACTTTGCCGGCTGCAGGCCAACTTCGAGACTACTTTGAAGTTCCACGTCGCCTGAAATGATAGGCTCAGTGCGCGTAACTTCGCTGCTAAAATGTGCCAACGTTATTATCATTATTATTGGTTTGGTTTGTGGGGTTTAACGTCCCAAAGCAACTCAGGCTATGAGAGACGCCGTAGTGGAGGACTCCGGAAATTTCGACCACCTGGGGTTCTTTAACGTGCACTGACATCGCACAGCACACGGGCGCCTTGCTTTTCGCCTCCATCGAAAGGCGGCCGCCGAGGCCGGGATTCGATCCCGCGTCCTTGGGAACAGTAGTCGAGCGCCGTAACCACTGCGCCACCCCGGCGGGGTTTATTATTATTATTATTATTATTATTATTATTATTAGTTGTAGTAGTAGTAGGAGGAGGAGGAGGAGGAGGAAGAGGAGCATAACGTCAGCGCACGTTTGTGCCCTCCATCCCCTTTTCTCTTACGCCGGAATATATAGTTTAGAGAAAACCGGCAGGCAGCAATCGTATTCGTTAGCAAGCAGCCCCCCCCCCCCCCCCCCCCCCAGACAAAGAAAAAAAATGAAATAAAGAAAAAAGGATTAGGGAGGACGTTCGGACGCATTCACTTCTACGCGGGCAGCGGTTGAGGAGTTCGATGCCGCGTTCCAATGCTTATACGCTTACAGCAGTGGCCGTTGTCATCATTGCGACAAAGGTGACAAAAGCATACTGATGAACGTCGTTTTTTTTTTTTTTTTTAATCTATATAGTCGGACCTAACACAAGCTGCAAACACACTTACGGTGGCGTAGACACAAATTCGCTTCAAGCTCAGAAACCAAATGCTCCTGCCAGCTGTGCGAAATGTCCACCGGGACAAAGCGACTCCAGTATTGAAATTTTCTATCAACAGCATCCAGGATCACTCTGTAAAAGTAATTGCGCTGTATAAGCACAAACGCAAGGCGGACTCCAAAACAGGCGATGTATATTGATTGGGGCTTTCAAAATGTTCCCGCTGGCAGAGTCAAGACATCTAGCGGAGACCGCAGAAAGTCGGAAGTCCAGTTGAAATAAACTGAGGCCGAAGGCTGTAGGAAATTAATACGAAGATTGTATGGCATTAGAACAGAATCAAGCGCTTGCGCCGTTGCCACTTACAGTGACCGAGACTCGCCACGCATTTGAAGCATTGTATACTATTGCTACTCATGGTATACTGGGCAGTCCCTGCGACACCAGTCTTCGTCTCGTTTTTCGGCCTTTTTTGCGGCTAGCTATCGGCCACAGTGGCAAGAGAAGTTGCGCCTTGCTCCCGTACGGCGCAAATGGCGGCGCATCGACCGTTGTTTCTGAAATCATGCTGCTTAAAGACATGCCCCCATTAAACATGAATGCTAAACACATAGCTGGACTATAATTGGTTCGACAGGTACGCTAAAAACAGCCCACACAAACGAGTGTTACGCTCTGGCCGTTCTTCCATCACCCATGCATATACTTCGAGCCACGAGGCTGTAGCCAGCACATGAATGTTCACCCAACCCCACAGAAACACCAAGGTTTCCCGCAATCCGGCATGGCGCGTACTGTATGGCCTTTAATCTTCAGCTTAAAATGGGTGAAATGAGCTCCAGCCCGAAATCTAGAGAAGAAAAAAAGAAAGATACTTGGGGGTGCATGGGGCGGGTACGACTGCGCGGAGAACACGCCAAGTCCCTTCTTCCACTGAACATCAAATTACAGCAAAAAAATAAAGAAAAACGACCGCATGGAACTCAAGAGAGTACAGGGCAAGCGGCAAAGTAGCGACAAGGCAGCCAACTTCCTCAAAGAGTCTGTCTGCCTTATCTGGCCGTGAATTACGACGACAAGAGACAGGCCGCAATGTTGGCCGGCCAACAAATCATCAGCGACGTGTCACGGGCGTCAGCTCTGTTCGGGTGTTCGCGACGCCTACCGCCCGCTTTCCTGTCGTTGCCTGCAAATCACCTGGTCTCCGCCCGCACTTTCCCCGCCGCCGATAAGGCGCTTCGGCGATACATCCGAGAATATGCGAAATGCAAGTCGCTGTTAATGCGCCCGAAAAGAAAAAGAGTGGCCGCCAGAACGACCGCATTTACAACGTCGTGAATCAACGAAGGCTTATTCCCTCCTCACAACAAAAACAAGGGATTTCAGACGTAGCGACAAACAATGAATTTCAGAGAGAGAGAGAGAGAGAGATGGCGGGGAACGTGTTACATGCTACGCGGAACAAATAAAGAAGCTGCAGTAAAATGCCAGAGCATGGTTAAACTTGCGATATGACTCGTGTCGTCATTTCACAACTCCTGCGTCCGAGTCCGTTACCGCAGCCGCGAATCGCTTCACGAAACGCTCTCTCACAATGCAGATAGAGATGAAAGCGTGTTTCTGGCTGTCAGACAACATCAGTTCACTCATCCGTCCGACCACGTTCAACTTTCTAAGTTGGCGAGATGAGCGATACATTCTCAAAATGTCACGCCGACGGTGAACCAAGCGAACAATGCAGGCATGAGGCGAATTGAAGGGCTACAGCCTAAGCTGGCAGATAGCACAGGTAACGAAAATAAAAACAAAATTAAGTAGAAGGTGCGCGGGCAGCCACCGGCGAAAAGAGGAGGAAGTATGTAACGCGAAGAAAAAAAAAAAAAAAAAAGAACAATGCAATGAGGGAAAACGCTCCACTTGGACCGCAGCGAGATAGTCCCCAGCTTCTCCACAGATGGCGCCACACGCCTCCGCGATAACGAAAGTAAAGGGGGCAGAGGAACTGCTGAGCTTCCCAGGATGATAGGCGCCGGCGGCGCGAGGGGAGGGGGGCGATGATTAATGTTGATTCCGAGAAATGTCCGGCCCTTATCGGTCACACGGGCCTACTACAGCTTTCCCGGCCAAGGCGGCAGCAGCGTGTTCGCAGCATGTTTGCACCGCTGTTTCTGTTGGGCGCTGGTAGCGGCCCTCACCTGCAACCGCCGAGGCGCGCGGAAGCGACAAGCTTATCGCCGCCGCGTCCAACAAAAATGGCGGCCGCTGCGGTGGCAGGAAGCCGGCGCTGCTATCTGCACGACGCGCTGCTGTTCATGCGCGCCTCTTCATCGTCCAGTCCCGGCTGAAGCAGAAAGAAAGAAAATGCGCCAAATACTATTTATTCACGCCTCGCGCACCAGCAGCGGACCCATAAGTTATATGTGGCGTCTCTAGGCCGAAAGCGGCCGAGATTAGGCGCCTTGTCCGAGTCCAGATACAGCAGCAGCGCTGAACGCGGTCGGCCTGGAAACCGATCAGAAACGTATCACTCACGCCTGTCGCACCGCTCGGTCGCTGTCGCCGCGACAGCAAACTTTTTCCCTTCGCGTTCCGAGCAGGCACAAAAGAGAGGCTCTGCTACTGCTGCTTCCCGCGCTCGTGTACGACAGGCTGTGGCCACGTGCAAAGCAGCTGCACTACGTTACGTGAAAAGCGAGCGAGCGCCGCTCAGTCAAGAGACATCCCCCGGTTGCCGCAGCACGTCCTTCTTCAGCTAAGACTGCGGTCTATTCCGTTAAGTACAGGACCGGGCTGGCGTTATATTCCACCCTATAATCTATTATTACTATCCGCCGCGCCGAGCTAGTCGATTCGGGCGATAACGGGCGCGTGGTGTCGTCTCAGCCAATGACGAAGGGCGAACAGGATTAGAATGGGGCCCCTATTATAACCCCGGCCATGCTTAACGGTTCGAAAGAAGTGGGGAGGTAGGTTGCAAGAATCGATTTCGACCCTGAAAAATGTCGCCTCCATTTGATGCAACAGTAGCGCGTACAGTTCCTCTCTGCCTTGATGCAAATTCACTTCCAATGGCCGGAGTACAGAGAAAATGCATGGCGCCACCACGAGCGCTACGTCTACAATCTTCGCGTAGCTGGGCATAAACAAAAAAAGTGTAGGTGGCACAATACAACAGACAGACAATATCCTCTGCGCCAACGTGCAGCTCTGGAAGGCAACTATTCTTGGTGGGCAGAATTGTTGCCCATCGCTCCAGTGATGCACCACAACTCTGTGCGAAGCCTGGCAGGCATTTCGCGAGACCTCGGTCACACGGTAAAGACCGGACACTCGAGCCGTTTCGCGGCCGAACAAGTAAGGGTCTGACCACCCGCCAGGAGGCGTAGCGATGTGTGCTTCCACTTCACCTCAAAGATAGACAGCTCATCATGCGTCCAGCGGATTGCATCCAAGTGTCCCGTTCGATGCAGACGTCGGTGTTGCGCCGGTCATGTGCTGCCCATCTGAACGTGCTTTATAACGCGTCGCCTCGTTTTTTCGGAAAGTTGTTCTCTTTTGCTCGTGGAATTAATTTTAGTATTTCTTGAGCTAAGAACATGTTAGCAGATTGTTTGTTATGCTGTGTGAACGTATTTTGCGCATGAAAAATGAAATATGAGCCATGAAGATTTACCATGCATTCATCCGTTTTTTTTTTTTTTTTCTCGCGCTCTTCTACGGAAGGGCATGTGCATTACTTCCAAGCATAATTTTCGAAAAGTTATTTGCAACACATTCCCTTAAAACACCATTTGTTATCTGCGACTCACCCGTATTGTAACATAATCGTTTTATTTGGCGGTGCTCGAACGGTGTAATGCACATTTGAAGTCTTTTTGTGAAGGCTGTTTGCCCCGCTGTATATGGAAGGTGCATGCGGCTTGGCCGGTTCGCAAGCGCCTGTTTTACTTTACCCCGCGTTGCTTGTAATTTCAAAATCATTCTCGTGTAGTCGGCTCTGGGTAATACTGACGCGAACTATTATAATCTTTATTATCTGCTGTGAAGAGCCGCAGACGTATGGCCTTATATCACTTTGTTTGTAGAGCGTAGAATGATCTAAGCAATGCCGCGAGTATTTTTTGTTCTATTTGTGTATGCTCATGCCACCGAGCGAGGCTTTATAGTTTTCCCCGTCGCGCTCGATGCCCAAGAAATATATCGAACGATTGCAGCCACTCGCATCTGTTTTTACACTGTTTCAGATTGTTCAAGGCTTCCAGATCCAGGCTCTGCCGTCATTTATTTCTTGCTGCTGTTTGTATTATGAAGCAGTTCATAATGTGATCCAGTATTTTTTTTAACCAATGGAATGTGTAAACGTGTAAACAAGAAAAATAAACTGCATGGAACCACTGCTTAAGCTTATTCTGCGCAAGTGAGAAAAGCGCCTTAATAAGGGCAAAGGTTACAATGAGAACAGCTCTTCTATCATTATTACAATCTGCATGAACTAATTCAGCCTTGCTTAGGTTCTCCGAGGAGCTTGGTGGCATTTCGAGTAAAAAGGTTGCGATCCGCGATTTCATTACATCTGTATTTATGGCATGCATAGAAATGTTTAAAGCCTTTGCGCTCCACTTTAGACGATGAAGTTGAATATTTTAATGTAAATCAGTTTCGAAAACATTGCTATCGAAACTGAGACAGACCGAGAACACGATCCTAAAATAGCCGCTCGGGGCGCTGGCGGCAATGGCGTAGCTCGGCCGCAGGGCCCCACGGGAGTGTCCGCTCTTTACGTAAGTATGTTTCTCTATGCGGAAGCGACGCTGTCGCCCTAAGCAACCACCACCGACGCGAACTATAGCTTCGTTCAGCGTGATGGATAAAGGCGCCGAAGAGCACAAAGGGCTGCAGCACTCACTCCTTATCGCAGCCAAAGATCATCGCCAGGCGACCTTCGCCTATCAAATGCTGCCGCATTATCCACGTCTCCCCACTTATTACCTCTCGTTCTGCCCGCGCCGCCAGCCATTCTTGGCTCGTGACCATCGTGCGCTTTTCATTTCCGTATCTGTTTTTGTCATCGAAGGCTGTTTTCGTTTTTTTTTTTTTAATTATTTCTCCCATAACTGGCCAGGGTGCGGCGGCGAAGACGGACCTTACAGCTCTGCTCTTGCGTACTTCCACCGTAAGAGGTACCAGACCTGTACAGATGTCCACGGAAGCCGTGCTTGAGGCGATACGTCGTTTGCAGCGCTCTGCGGGCCCATCTATACAACAGTCCGCGCATGACCGCTAAGCAAGTGATGAAATTCGATTCGAAGCCTTGCCCACTCACTCTTTCCTGGCTGTAATAGCGACTAGTACTCGCATACTGATCCATAACTACAGCACAAACGACAGGACAGAGATGAAGGAAGGACACCACACAGCGCTGTGTGGTGTCCTTCATTCATCTCTGTCCTGTCGTTTGCGCTGTAGTTATGGATCATCAAAAACACCAACTCGCCCAACAAATGCTTTTGTCGTACTCACATACTGACGTGTGGTCACAAAATTATACTTGCCGCTAGCCTTTTCCGAGGGTTGAACATGAGCCACTGGCGACCGCGACATGTGTAACCTGCAATCGAAGTCACAACCCTCTATAACGAAGCCCGATATAACGAAATGATGGACTCATCAAAGCTGCTGCTGCTGCTATGCGCTTCCCTTTGAAAGCTGCCCATGCACGGCAAGAGAGTGCAAACTTTGTGAAGAAGCGGCCGTAGTCGTTCCGTTCCATCGCGGCGGGCCTTTGCTCGGTGCACGGAAAAGAAAGAACAATCCTAACGTCCTTCCGCCAGGCGGGCAGCAGCGGTCGGGCACTTATGCCGTTCGACGACCGAGCTGGCCAAGCTCGTCCACTAGAAAATAATTACTCGATTTTAGCCACGTGGGTTCGAGGTGGGGCGCCGCGGGGCCCAGGCGCCATGGTCCATTAGGCGGCCGTGTGCTCTCTCCGCCCTTCTCTCAACGGGTACAGAGCAGGCGCCATTAGTCCTTAATTCTTTTTTGTTTCTTCGTGCCGATCAGTTAGGCGTGCTCGCCCGACGGAGAATTAGCGGAAATGAGAACATTGGAACCCTAATATGCCCATTTTCAGGAAATTTGAGCAGGAGCAAGCCAACTCGTTTGTAGGTAGATCAGAGCTTTTTGTTGTGGCCGCTGTTATGTTTTAACTGCCCCTTCAGCGAACGGCCTCCGTTTTTTGCGAAAGCGCGGTAGGTTGACATTGCGAATGAATAATCAGAAAGAGTGTCTTCGACAAAAAACCACGTGTAGGCTTCCAGCGAATGAAGCAACTGAGTACAGTCGCCAGCAACAAAAGGCTCCATGAAGCGGTTTCTTCGAGACCCAACAAGTGCTCACAAGCTTCCGTCAGGTACAAACACTGCACCGCCCACTTGCTTCATTCCGAGTGATCTCAGCCGCCAGTAACAAAATAAAGGCTCCAGGAAGCGGTTTCAAAATTCGCGCCTTCGAAACCCAACAGGTGCTCACACGCTTCCATGGCTTACAAACTGGGCGCCGCTCACTTGCTTCATTGCGCGTATAGGGCACTTAAGAATAACCATACCTTGTGACCTATGTGCTTTGTTACGCAGGATCGTTGCGCTTCGTCTGTTATAGTAAGGCTTCTTGAAATGAATACAGAGCCAGAATAATGTCATGACTCCATTCAAATGCCATTTTGGTCCCATTCTTTTCACCCTCATCGTCAACATATTGCTTCACAGGCCAGCTATCGCTGGGCTATGCCCATCGGCGTGCCATATCATAGGAACGGAACCTAAAGCAGGAAAATAAGCAGGAAATTGCATCGAATATGCCCCCCCCCCCTCCCCCTTTAGTTATTCGAACGAATCAAATAGTGCATGTTCAGAATTGGATTCGAGCGAAACGCATAGGTTTTCAACTGCATGCATACTTTTCGAATAATTGCCATGAGGTTTGGTTTGAGCCGTATTTTTATTGGACGACTGTTCAGAGGGCCCTGTCGTGATCAGTATGCGCGGAACAAGGGATTCAGCGCCGCGACACGTTAGTTTGTGTGACGACGTTCATCATGCTCACGCGTGGCCTACTGGACGACAACGCAGGGCTCAATATTGATTTCCGATCTCGGAGGCCGCTGCCCTTACAGCTGTCGCCCGTCTTGTGATGCGGCTGCAGTTCATTATTATTCGCCAATAGCAAAATACATTTTTTATACGCTTGGTCCGTTACTCCGAAAGGCAGACAGAGTTGTGTCTTTCAACTGCTATACCATGCAGCACCGCCACTAGCTGTCGCTTTCTATGTTTGGCACGATTTCTCCTTCTGTAGACGAGTATACGTACACGAGTGGGAAAATATTAGCGCCGCCATTTGGTTTGTATTGGATTCGGTAGTGAAGCTACACTGTTCGTATTCGATTCGGTTTGGAAGGAATACTGTTCGGACGCCCACAAAGAGTAAACACCGAAATAGACATACGAGTTCGCAGGAAGTGATGATGGAAAACTGAATGCCGCCGCACGGGCATCCGCGGTAAAACACCGATGTGACACAAGATGATTTTCGACTACACAAACCGGGTCATAAACCCATTTACCAAGTATATACTTTCACCCCTAGAAAACAGAGCACCAGTCCAGGGGAAAGCTTGAACTCAAAGGAAACGACAGGCAGCATATCGACATCTGCACACCGGTCCCACAGTATCAGACACATTTGGCTGTAGGCCGCATTACGCGGAGTCGGAGCGCGTCCTAGCACTCAAAGGGCGCCATTCGCTAGCACGCCTGACAGCGTTTCTCTCGACAGTACATATGTATGCGCGATGCGCTACACACAGGGGAGGCAATCTTTAGGACCGGGAAGGAAGAGAGAAAATAAGAGCACATGAAAAAGGAGCTAGCTCGTAGTTACCACAAAGTACGACGGCAGATCACTAATGGACACCGGCTTCGAAAAAGTCCGCCATTTTCGCCGCACGTGCTTCCCCTCCTTTCTAGACTCCTCTTGTAATCCAAGAGCGCCTATCCCTTCCCTACGCACGTGCGCCCATGAAAAAATTAGGACACAGCCTAGAGCAACCCGTTCGGCAACGGGCGCTGTTTTTGTCCACGGAGGATGCGCAACCGATTACCACCGGCGACCGCCCCTCAGCGTCGAGCCCCCTCTCCTAGCTGTTCGCCGCCTCGCAGGGATAGCCGCAAGCGTCCTGCAACAAACAGGCCGACGGTGATTTTTTTTTTTTTTTCTCGCGACCGGCTTTTCCAGCTGGATCTGCGTATTTACCCCCTAGCCTTCGTGAGACTAGGCGGTCCTTTCACCAAAGCTACCGAGAGAGTCTTCTCCGTACGAGCGCGGGCGAATGAGCGCTCCGATCGTCGCGCAGGGATCCAGGTCGTTATCTGCGCCGCTTATCGGAGGCAGCTGATCACGGGAGCAGCGGCGGGTACTGCCCGGCGACTGGTCCCCCGCCCCATAGGGTGGAGAATGGCCTACTGAAAGTAGCTCAGGCACACGCGCCACCGTTATCCGCGCGCGCTGGCTGGCGGAATATCGGCCAACGTCACACGGCCCGCGCGGCGCCGTGCAATCAGTGCACTGCAAGACAGGAAGCGGCGTGGCGCCGCGCACTGCAAGTAGCAGATGGCACGTAAAGATACGGGGCGCACACTCCTTCCCCGGTCTGCGCTTTGCTGCAAAGCGCAGCCGCCGCGAAAACCGAAACGCCCAACTGGAGCAGGCAGTTGGAGACCCGATCACCGTACCGGAAGTCGTACTCTGCGAACGGTCTCCGCCAATTCCTACCGCGAGACTGAAAAGACAGGTCGCAAGCATCCAAATCCTTATTCCGGCACGAGACAGAGACCCCACTTAGTGGGGATGCGAGAAGCACATACGGAGCGCCATATGCGTATGCATGCATCGGCCGGACCATGACACTTTTGAACAGTTGCTCGAGACAAGTATAAGGAAGGAGCAAGGGTTTCAGGCAAACCCGCAATACATGTTGCCGCAGGGACTTCCGCCTGGATCTTCCTCACTCAAAGCCTGAAATGCCACAGCAACGCTTTCAACTAGGTGTGTCGCCCTTGACCAACAATCTGCCCTGTAAGCGCACCGCCGACACTCGGTACAATCAGCTCGCTGGCCAAGAAGAGCACGGGGACCCTCAAGTATAGCCCCGAAAGAAAAAAAAAAAGAGGTACACCGGATTTATAAAAAAGAAGGCGCGGCGCAGATGAGCGCGCTGAGCAGTTTCGCCCGCAGGGGATGCGAAGCACTAGGGTTTCCCCCTCCGAAGGAGAGTCCGGCAACATGGAGGCTGATTACTAGCACCCGATTGGCGATTAATGGCAGCAATTTGCCTGTTCCCTCCGACCCCATCAGAGAGTATTACCGCCGAACCTGCGCTGGCCACGTAGCTAAACAGCCGTCATGCAGCCAGTGCGATTCATTAACATTCCCCCACCCAGCCACGTGTTTGACTCCTAGGGCATGCCGAAGGCGTGTCGAACCACCTTAGCAGTGCACTTTGCGCGCCGTGCAGTAAGGTGGCGAAAATGAGGGCAGCTTCGCAGTGGTTGATAATGGCTGCGTGTAAGACGACCCGCCATAAGCCAAAGCACACACTTACGAGAGCTCTAGGGAAGGGGCCGTTGTTAAGAGTTTGGACACCGTTCCGCAGCCATAACAAATGTATTGGCCGGGAAAATTAGGCCGAATCAATTTTAAAGGGGAAATATATCGCCCTATTTCCTCTTCCCAACCAAAAAAAACCCACCCTTGCCATGTTCGAAGAATTAGTTCCTAAGAAAATTAACGGCCACAGAGGGTGAACTCGCAGTCTGCGAAATCGAAACTGAGCTCTGCACTACCACGCCCGCAGTGGCATTTCCTTTCGTTAATTGCCAGTAAAAACAAACAAGAGTAGACACTTAAATGAGCATGCGAAAGGCGCAGTCATACTATACGCCACGTGTTCCATGTAAGCAAGCCCCTGATCTTTAAAAATACACTTTTTTAAGATATGAAGACTGCGCTTCTGCAGCCCGCTTCTGCCAGTGTTGGTGGACTTGGGAAAAAAAAAACGGGGGGATAATTTTGACTCCAAAACACACTCGTTCAATATTTGGGCACGAGTTACGGACACCTTTATCGAGTCCGGTTGTTGCTGAGGGCGCGCGGTCGGTCACCTTCCCTATACCGTGCTGTCATTTTTAGAAGTCCCGGAGCCAGCGGGCTTGTTGCTTGGAGCCAACAGCGGTCCCAGTTGTACGATTCAAAACTCTCAGCGACATGCGCCACTCAGGTACATAAAGTATCCTCCGCACCTCCGATCGTCAGTAGGCTGCGCAGAAACGTTAATTTCAAGAGCCCAACCATGTCGCACGACACTCTGACATACACCGCTGCATTTTGTCCGATAGTGACCTATAGGGACAGTTTACAATATACCCATACGTAAGGAAACAGTTTTTGAGTCTCTACCGATACGAGTAACTAATTAATAATAAATTTATGTCCTCAATCGGGGCACGCGTTTTGTTTCTTTTCTTTTTTTTTTCTTTCTTTTTTTGCAGATGACGGCGCCAGTAGTTTGTCCTGTTTAAAGGTGTAGTAGATTTGTAATAAGGGAGTGGTAAATAAAGTAAAGCGGTGTAGACATGGGGCCAGTTGACCTGTCATAATTAAGGAACAGCGCACAAGGAACACGCACGGACAGGATGAAGGGGCAATCGCTTATATATTTATTTTTTGTCTGTATTTATGGTGATCTGTTCCTTAACCAGTTAATAAGGGAGTAGTTTCTACTAATTACTGGCGCCCACCCAAGCGCAGCCATACGCGGCTGCAAAGGAAAAGCGGCCGATAAGCCCGGCACTTGCGACGTTTCTGTGAAACAGCGAAGTCGAAATGGCGACCACCTATTTTGTAATTATTTTGCTATTCTTTATATATTTGTCAATTACAATTCGTCTCAGCTATACATAAGTGCATATAGTTTTCTATTTATATGCTGATGGCATCGTCCTCGTCACGAGACATTTGTTATAACGCAACGATAACTGTGCTGAAAAGTGTACATTAGGAAAAAAAAAAAGAATTGGTTTAGAACTAATTATCTATAAGTACAGTCGTTCAAAAACAACACTAGTTTGATTCACAAATCCTCTGAAGAAAACAGCGATTGGCTACCCACTTTTTGCACATAGCAGCCAGTGTTCACAGTCAAGCCCAGCTTTATGAGACACCTTTTCATTATGAGGCACCCGGGCAAGCTTCCAATCCATAGCAAGACATCACTCCTGAAGTTTGTCATGAGTTCCCGAAGATTATTTAAGACTGACACAGAAGTGCAGTGGGATGCATCTGAAGAAGGTATGCAACTTGTGAAACTCTCACAATTTTTTTTCCAAATTTTCTGGGTATGTCTTGCTACGTAGCAGCTGTAGCAAAAGTTTTAATCAGTATAGCGTGCCGTACCCTTCCAACGGCGCGGTGGATTGTAAAATTTTGCTTGTAGATACATTCGAGCATGATTTATTCAAAAAGGTCTCTGGAAACGCATTTTGCGCTTTTCTGTAGCCCCGCAACGGTTGTGCAGTGGTAAGACGCCCGACCACTGTGCCGGAGTACCGGGTTCGATCCCGACAGCGTCGGCTGCATTTCGATGGAGGCGAAACGAAGAGGCATCCGTGTGCTGTGCGATGCCAGCGCACGTTAGAGGTCCCCAGGTGGTCGAAATTACTCCGCAGCCCTCCACTATGGCTCCTTTTTCTCTCTATCCACTTTCACTCCTGTACCTTCCTCCCTTCCCTTACGGCGCGGTTCAGGTGTCCACAGAAACAAGCGTGACAGATACTGCGCCTTTGCTTTCCTGTGAACCAATTATTATTATTATTATTTCCTGTAATTAGCTTCAACTGTATTGTTTAGTTATTTTTACGCACGGTTGCTTCATTACTGCACACACACACAAAAAAAAAAAAGCCTTCTTTCATAGTAATAATAAAAAAAGACTGGGCATGCGCTTCCCTAATAGTTATGCTGCACTTTGTGTTGTAAAAAATTTGCTTTTTGTAACATGTCTTTGGCAGATTCGTGTGGATCTGTTCCCGAAAAAGTACCTAAAGATGTATAGAGCGCAACTCACCGATGGTATCAACGCGAAATATATGTTTAATACGCCTAGGCATTCTCTCTAACTGCTTTTCACTCCCACCGTGTAGCTGCGACACTGTGTATAGCTCCGACTTTTATTATCGTATCGGTGCGTTGAATACTTTCGCTGTTTTCTACTCGTAAGTGGCAGGTGACAATTTCTGTACCTAAAAACGGGAATTTATTACGTTCTCACTGTTATTGTTTTCTGATGTACATATGCATGACCACTTTGTGTTCACGTAGTATTTCATTACCATCACCACCACATAACCGCCTTCTTACAGTCTGCTGTTGCACAGACACTTCATCAACCTGTCCCTCCTTCACTTCACCGTCCTGCAAACTGCGTACATTCCATCCCCTGATCACTCGCTGCTCCTGACCAGCCATGGACGCAGGCAAGGGAGAAAATTAAGCGCCCCAAACAAACATGACCTTTCGTAACGCGTAAACAAAAAACCAAAAAGCGCAATATGTTAAAATGAAAACCCGTTTCACAATGAGAACTTCAGACATGTCACTATAAATTCCTCTGATGCAACGTATACGCTTCGGGTGGCATACTGATCCGCTCTATTATCGTTGAAGAGACGGAGTCATTTCGGTAAATATAGCGTCAAGTCGTCTCATTTCAATGGAATGTTATGCTAGCATGGCTGTACACATGGGCCGAGAGTCAAGAATGCCACAGGTAGTATATTTATTGAGTAGTCTGCGGGTTTTGAGGATGGTTTTTCAATAAGCCACCAAGGGCTACTTTTTGCACGCGGTGGCGTACACAAGTCCTTGTAAAACTTCCCAACTTCATCTGTGTTTTTCGTCATATGATTGCTCCGCACTATAGAGGTCTTGTTCTGCTGAGAAATTATTAATTAATGCGCGAAAACAAAGCAGCTATATACTTCCGGAAGGTATGTCCATGTGCCCCACACAGACTACCTGCCGTGACCTGACATGATCAAGATGCGAGGACAGGGGCAAGTTGTGACTGTAACGCTGATACTTGTATAGGCCATTAGCATTTTGGTCAAATATTTAGGGGAATCCCCCAAGGTGGAGTAGATTTCTAATAAGGGAGCAATTACTCATTGACATCCACCCAAGCGCAGCCATTAGCATTTTATATATACAGTCAAGTGGAGGTGTTAACAGTACTCAGCACACGATATTTTGCTAGTCGCATGGCTTTATTCGTGTTTATTCGCTCAGTTGGCGCTAAGTTTTACCTTTGGACAAGCTTGCTCTCAAAGAAGTTACCCCTAAATATTAAAATATATAAGCTGCGATGGGCCGACTCAAGAAATTTCTATCAAATCAAGAATGTTGATCGCACATTAACGATACGTCCACTGTTGAATGTGAGTATAACACATGCCCAGTCGCGGTGACCCAGTGGTTACGGCGCTCGAGTGCTGGCCCCAAAGACGCGAAATCGAATCCCGGCCGCTTTTCGACGGAGGCGAAAAGCTAGGCGTCCGTGTGTTGTGCGATGTCAGTGTACGTTAAAGAAACACAGGAGTTCAAAATTTCGGGATCCCTCCATAACGGCGTCTCTTATAGCGTGACTCGCTTGGGGAAGTTAAACCTTATGAACTAAACGAAGGCAATCCAAGCCATTATTATATCAAATGGGTTTATTAATGACGTTTCTCAGTGTTGTTCGTAACACACTTGAAACACTAACGAAAAGCTTCCAACGTTCTGGCCACTGATAACGGCCCCTCTCACCTACGCACTGAACATAGCGATACAAAAATGAGCATTAGCAATGTGGGTACCACGCAGAGTTGAAACGCAGGGCCAAAACAAACCGCTGTGCAGATGCCTCGCCGCTACAAGAGATACGATACAGACACCAGGCCGAAGGAAGTACCCCCCCCCCCCCCCCCCCCCCCCCCCCCGGATTTCGAGCCAGCCACGGTGCTTGATGAGTGCTGTTCTAATAAGAGAAAGCCGCTGGTGGGCGGGGGCGCAAGTGGAGCGCACGCAAACCGTAGCCTGATAACGGCGCCACCAAGTAAACCCCAAGAGCGGAAATCGGAAGCTGCGCGAGCGGGAGCAAGCGCGCCATCTTTCGCCAGAAGTGAGTGTTATCTCCAAGCCGCGGTCCGTTGTCTTTTACGTCTGTCGTCGCCCGCTTCGGGGACGCGATAACACCTTCCCCGGCCAGATCGAGCCAAATAGGCAGCAAAAAACACCAGCCGCTCGTGAAAGGCAAGTGAAACAGCGACTACAAAAGAGGCGACACAGAGCCACAAAATG
Organism: Amblyomma maculatum; assembly: GCF_055883805.1. NCBI lineage: Eukaryota > Metazoa > Arthropoda > Arachnida > Ixodida > Ixodidae > Amblyomma > Amblyomma maculatum. The sequence goes on along the minus strand of NC_139344.1, from coordinate 16,309,209 downwards.
GCTGCCACAGCTGCCTCAACCTAGAGGGCGCCGCGAACAGTTGGTGGTAGCGATAGCGCAGCGTACGCCGCATTTGGCGCCCCTTCTTGTTTGGCCGTTATCTGCGGAGGCTCCCTCCTTCCCTCGCGCAAAGCCAGTGGCAGATCCTCCCCGCTACTCGCGCGACGCTCGAATCGACGCCAAAAACCAGAGCAGAAGCATTGAAAAAGGAAGGCGGGCACGGAAAGACGCGGCCGTTCGAATAGGCTATCTGGACGTCGGCCGGTTGCAGATCTGAAGAGGCCCCGGCGCAGAAATCGTTGGGAAAATATTCGCAGCGGGGGAAAGAAATCAAAAGGCAGAGCGTCCTTATCGCTGGCTTCCGGCCCTTCCGTCGCTGCTCGACGCTACACCGGGGAGAGGAAATGACGTCACCGGAAATGGCTTCGCTTTTCGCGAACACCAACTTCTGCGTGTCCGCCATGGCCCTCGCCGCGTCCTACCCTTTCCGATTTGTGCCAGAAGCTGGCGAGCTTATCAGCTTGTCTGCTGCTTTTCCCACCGCCGCCGCCATTGTAGTCGGCGGCGCTTCTCTTTACTTGCGTAGAAACGCTGGCTGCCGACGCCGCTGACCGAAGCAACAGCGGCACGCGCTGCGCGAAGGGCACGCGCGCCCTTGCCAACACTGGCTGCCATGGAGCCTTTGTGCATATTTGGTCTGCCTTTTGTCAGCCAGCAGCCGGAGATATGCTAGATACGGTTATGATTATGTTGCAGCAGGGCGGAGGAATTCCGTTCACGGTGCCCGGAGTGAGCCAACTGCGATGCAAATACGTACCTCCGCGCCAGCAAGAAACAGCAGCGTATGACAGGTCTGATGGTAAGGTAGGAATACTAGCGAAATGTCACCGTTAAGTCTCGACTTTAGACAAATGTTTGCCATTTTGCTCCAAAACAATCCCGTGACACAATTTTGTTGCGTCTAGTCGAGTCACGACGAAGCGAGCTGAAAAAAAAGAAAGAAAGAAAGGGGCTAGACGTCTTGTGATACTGCTAATAAGATTCCGAAAATGCTAGTCAGTGCCGTGAGGTAAGAAAGGTTGCAAGAACCGAATAATTAGATAATTAGTTCGGAAGACAAAAGGAATACAGCCATATATCCCTGAAAGAATACCAAACCATAATTTGTGATGAGGTTCCTGTAACCTAGACAAACAAGAATATCGAAAATAAATTAAGGCAATTACGGCAGGTTTTGGAGGCGAACCCGCGCCCATTGCGAGAGGAACACGCACGCCCCGAAGGCTCGCTGGGCTAGGCGTGTCAGAAACCGAGTGATTGCGCTGCGATATTGACTTACTGCTGTGTCCTCAAGACGCACACTGACGCTAACTGCAATTATGAGTAGGGTAATTAAGAGTTAGTAATGACGCGCAAAGCGGCGTTGCCATCGAAAGCAAATACCGTGGTGAAGAAAACGAAAGGAATATACAAATCAAAGCAAGTAATTGCCTGTGTTAATCGCGTGATAATGAGGCGGTGTAGCGAAGGACAAGCAGGAAAGGCGACGACGAGACCAATAACAACATCGCGTTGCACACTATTAAGGCGGAGCTTAAGCGTCTCCCACTATATATATATATATATATACCGGGTGTCCCAGCTAACTTGAACCAAGGGTTACAAAATAATATATTTGAGGTAGGTCAGTGAAACCAATTGCATACAACTGCCAGCCTGTTCGCGCACTACAGGCAATTCTTTGTTTTGCATTTACTTAATTAGCTAATTATGTTAATTTCTCTAATTTATTAAATATCGACTTAGACCAAACATGTGAATTGGAAAGTTGTAGAGCCCCTTCAGAAAGCCACATTCCATTAATTGCGATAAAGAAAGTCTCACGTGTATCTTTTTTTCCGGGCTCAGACGAAAGCCCGCGAAATACAAATGATACCACGTGACTAGCGCATTTGTGCGCCGCGATTGTGGTGCTCTCAGTCGTGGTTTGAGCGAACGACATAAGCTGCGGCCGTGACCTGATGGTCCCATTGCAGCGGCAGGCAGAAATGTTGGCGATGGTTCGAGCGAGCTCGCCCGTCGCCACCGCGATTTTGGCCATGCCTGCGCACCGCAGCAGCCTACATCACGACAGGCGGATGGCGATAAAGAACCGGCAAATGAAGGTGCAGCGCTAATTTAGTCGAATCACATGATGTCATCTCGCCCCTTTACCCAAGCCTGTATGCGCAGATTCAGTGGCTGGCACCTTATCGCTCATTCGTTTGTCGTGACGTTCGCTGATGCACGGCCGCTCTGATGGGAGAGAAGGAGGCCTTGTTAGAATGTCGGTGGTGTCGGCTCGCCGCTCTCGCTGCTACTGCACCGTCACGTGGGCCGGCTGTCTGACGCGGGCGAAGAAGCCATCGCAGGAATATCGGCCTGCCGCTTTAACGGTGCCAAGAAGACACGGCCGCAGCTGATTTCGTTCGCTCAAACCACGACTGAGAGCACCACAATCGCGGCGCACAAATGCACTAGTCACGTGGTATTATTTGTATTTCGCGGGCTTTCTTCTGAGCCCGGAAAAAAAGATACACGTGAGACTTTCTTTATCGCAATTAATGAAATGGAGGTTTCTGAAGGTGCTCTACAACTTTCCAATTCACATTTTTGGTATAAAGTCGATATTTAATAAATTAGAGAAATTAACATAATTAGCTAATCAAGTAATTGCAAAACAAAAAGTTGCCTGTAGTGCGCAAGGAGGCTGACAGTTGAATGCAATTGGTTTCACTGACCTACCTCAAATATATTATTTTGTACCCCTTGGTTCAAGTTAGCTGGGACACCCGGTATATATATATATATATATATATATATATATATATATATATATATATATATATATATATATATATATATATATAATCTTTTTGTGTGTGTGTGCGCCAAGGTGCGAATGAAAAGAATATACATGACATGGAAGAATGCTATCAGTTCGGAGGAGGTTCGGCCTTCACGCGCCGTATATACCCGATGCAACACTCCATCCGCACAAGTCTTGCCGGCGCCCAGCTTCCTGTGCGCTTATATAGCAGTTTTGACTGTACGCCAAAAACAAAAAAATAATAATAATAATTAAAACAAAATATTGCGATTACTCACATTGAATTAACGGTTTGAGGGATTAAGTTTTCCATCGCTTCAACGAGTGTTATGGCATCGTGTCTCCGGCTTCAAAACGACGACTCCAACCTGAAATGTGGGATATTAGCTAAAACCGCACTCGGCGATGTCGAAATCTGGACACACCTGTACACACTGAAAAGGAAACCAGTGAAAATGTCGAATGACAATAAAGGAATGCGCGCAATGACGACTGGATCGTACACAAAGCGTTATCTTTTCTTTTTCTTTTCTTTTTAAAGCAAGGCTATAAGATGACATGGGAAGCTGCATTCACCGACCTTCGCTGTTCGCATTTCTTCCTTCTCGCGCTCTTCGCATTTTTGAGTGGATTACTTCTATTCCCAGGATCGCCTCTCTCTCTCTCTGTGTTGGAAATAGAGTTTCGCGTGCTGGTGATTTGTGGTTGGTTGGTTGGTTGGTTGGTTCGTTCGTGGGGTTTAACGTCCCAAAGCGACTCAGGCTATGAGAGACGCCGTAGTGGAGGACTCAGGAAATTTCGACCACCTGGGGTTCTTTTAACGTGCACTGACATCGCACAGCACACGGGCGCCTTGCTTTTAGCCTCCATCGAAAAGCGGCCGCCGAGGCCGGGATTCGATCCCGCGTCCTTGGGAACAGTAGTCGAGCGCCGTAACCATTGCGCCACCCCGGCGGGTGCTGGTGATTTATAAAGTACGAACTTTTTTTTTTCTTTGAGCACTGTTGTGCACCATAGCACGTCACCTAAACATCACAAGTAGACAACAAATCATGTCTCTGAGGACGCTACCGGTTCGACGGCATAAGCTTCTTTCTGGGCGCGTATATACCGCCTCGTCTGGACGTCGCGCGAAGACGCGCGAGTTGGGAGAAGGGGCGCGTGCTTGCGCCAACGGTCACGACGCCCGAACACCTGTTCTCCTCCACGATTACGTGCTCCATGAATCGATGATAAGTGCTGTTCACTACGCAATTAATCCAACGTAGCTACTCTATAACAAAGCCCGACAGGAACGAAAATCCCAGCGCAAAAGGCGGTAGGCGGCGGCCTGGCTCATAACGCTGGCACGATGGAGCGGCAGTGAAAGCACAGGCGTATAGTAGCCCTGTGAAAAGCACCGCAGATATGCACAGAGATAAGGCGCTGTGAAAAAATTTCCAACGCGCCGTATATACACAGTGTGGGACCGCTTCCTGGGGCGACTGCTTGTTTTCTTTCCTTGGCCGGCTGTGCACGCACCGTTCGGCCCTTTCGCTGGCTGCCCCCAAATCGGACCATCTCGACCGCTCCATTAACAGCTTTGCTGGCGAACGCAGACGCTCCGGCCTTGGCGTCGCTTTTTTTTTTTTTTTTTTTCTGTTCGTAGCGCGATTAGCACCGGCACCCGTGACCTTGGAGCCGATCAAGGCTTTCCAGGGAGATAATCCGCGCCTGCACCTGTGTTGCACGTGTTTTATTTTTTTCGTCGTCCAAGCTTCTAGCTCGTTACTTCGGGCACCGAATGCGGTAACGGCAGCAACTCGCCAAGAGAAGGCATGCCAGGAGGAGGAGAAGCTCCTCGATAGCCTTTTTAAGCGCCGCCCTGACAACCCTGCTCATCGGCACATCTCTCCTTTGCCCTCTGTTGTAGACACAGCGAGGACTAGGAGGAGATGGAATCGATATAGGTCAGAGTGTTGTGCCAACTCTTCAGGGAGGAGATTTAAGAGTCAAGAATGCGGCAGGAAAACCGAAGGGACCGAGGAAGAGAACGCGACGGCACTTGCTCTAATCCGGTTGCAAAGCAGAACAAACGGAAATGGCTACTCGCCGTGGCTGCCGAGCAAGGAGGAGGAGGCCTCAGTTTTGCTGGCGATCAACGCGAGTATACCGGGTTTTCCGGCAACTACCGCTTCATGGATGAAATGATATGGTGCACGAACGCTGTGCGCAGTTCGAAAACTATATAAAGTCCCCTTGCAAAATTTCTGCTCTAATTCTCTACATTTTCAAATTACAGAATTGCGGGCCAAGGGCATTTTTTTTTTTCGAGACACCTAAATTTCCAAACTACTTTCATTAATACCTAAATAAAATCAAAGCAAAGCGTCAACTGGCTGTCGCCTGAGGGGGACGGTCGATCACTAAGTTTGTCTTGAATATTTTCAAGATATACAGGTATTCGCCGCGCTCGAGCATGCACAGTAATCGAATATCGAAAGACGAGCGCGAGTATGAGGGCAGAATGCCAAATGGCGCACGAAGTCAGGGGCACGCACGAGGAAAATAAAACCAGCGTTGCACAGAAACGGGGAGATAACGCAGCCATCCCTGCATCCTTTGACGACGTCACTAAGACTACAACACGCGACTTGAATACTGTCTTGTTTTTGTTTCTTGACCCCGGGGGAAAAACTGTCATCCTCCACACAGAAATACGTCTGCTGCTGAAAAGCGCGCTATCGCATCGTGCAATGCATATCGTCGTAAACTCCTCACAATGCGATACGCATCAGTGCTGTTATATCCGCAGTGCCCCACGAAATGATTGAAATAAGGAGTACACAAAAATATCCAGAATATAGAATCCTGCAACCACGTATACATCGAAACAGCGCTGAGAGGCGGCGGCGTCCAAAGCTGTCCAAATCGGTGCACGGCGGGTTAAGCGCCATCTTTCAATAAGCAGTGATCGAACTTCACGTAGACACCGATTTGTGCTTGCACACCGAGGGCAGAACGGAACGCAGAGCCCGATCAAGCGCACTTACAGCCGACTCCGAAGGATATTTGATAACAGAGCTGTGTTTCCTGTTCATTTGGAAGCATACGAAGACGGGTGGGAACACGAATGGAAAGTCAACCCTCCCGCGGGGTGCACCTTGTTGCGCACTGGGGCGAGCGGAGGCCACAAACCGGACACCTGCTGAGCGCAGGGCCGCTGAGAGGCCTTGCGATTTACGGGTCTGCCCTCCTCTACTTTTCTGCCTATTTTTTGCAGCCGGGGTGGCCATACATTAAGCCGCTAAGGTAAAACGCGGGGCGTGGAAAAGTAACAGCAACGGAGCAAACACTTGCCTTCGAAGTGATCGCAGCTCGTACGGCGAACATAAAACTAAATGGAAAAACAAGCAAACGAGGATCCCGCTGTCTAATCGCCAGTTAGCGGAAATTTTTTGGTTATAAACGCCTGGCCGACAGATGGAGACCGCAGCAAGAAAACCGGTGACCAGAGGAGGCGTGTGCTATATGCGCTGCTTCACTGAAAAGTAATGAACCTTCAATTGTTCCTATATGCTATTGTATGTATGTATGTATGTATGTATGTATGTATGTATGTATGTATGTATGTATGTATGTATGTATGTATGTATGTATGTATGTATGTATGTATGTACGTGTATATGTATGTATGTATGTATGTACGTGTATATGTATGTATGTACGTGTATATGTATGTATGTATGTATGCATATGCATGCATGTATGTGTGTATGTATGTATGTGTGTGTATGTATGTATGTATGTTGGTTGGTTTGTGGGGTTTAACGTCCCAAAGCAACTCAGGCTATGAGAGACGCCGTAGTGGAGGACTCCGGAAATTTCGACCACCTGGGGTTCTTTAACGTGCACTGACATCGCACAGCACACGGGCGCCTTGCTTTTCGCCTCCATCGAAAAGTTGCCGCCGAGGCCGGGATTCGATCCCGCGTCCTTGGGAACAGTAGTCGAGCGCCGTAACCACTGCGCCACCCCGGCGGGGTGTATGTATGTATGTATGTATGTATGTATGTATGTATGTATGTATGTATGTATGTATGTATGTATGTATGTATGTATGTATGTATGTATGTATGTATGTATGTATGTATGTATGTATGTATGTATGTATGTATGTATGTATGTATGTATGTATGTATGTATGTATGTATGTATGTATGTATGTATGTATGTATGTATGTATGTATGTATGTATGTATGTATGTATGTATGTATGTATGTATGTATGTATGTATGTATGTATGTATGTATGTATGTATGTATGTATGTATGACTTTATTAGGGAGCCGGCAAACGACGGTTTAAAGCGTCGTGACGCTGGCCAAGCGTCGACCCGGGGTTATGCCCTACCTCATTTGGCCCGTTTGTGGTGGGTGTGAGGCTTGCGCTTTTCGAGCGCACCCCGGGCCTGCTGGACGGCCTATAGTTGAATGTCCCTGTCTGTATTTTGCACAGCATTTCGAAGTTCCGGCGGATATGTCCTGGATGCAGCTTCGGTCGGGAACCTGGCACATGTCCCAGATGATGTGTCATTGGTCCGCCTGACCCACTTGACATACACTGCACATATCACTCGTGTAGATGTCTGGGTGGAGGACGTGTAGCACTGCCGGGGCTAGGAGTGATCCGGCTATTATAATTATGCGCAACCGCATCGCGGAAATCGGCGGTGGCGACTTGCGGCATTTGACCGTGCACCTGTATCTGCCCAAAGGCGCCACCTAACAAGCGGCGATGCTACAGTGCGCTTTATATCTCGTCACCTATACGCTCACAATCCATCTTACGGCGGCTTATGTCCTGTCATTGAAGTTTCTAGACAGATGCGCCCAGTCGGGCAGAATGAGGTGAATTGACAAAGAAGCGTCGTGTTTATCACTTTTCAGGTGAGCAATAAATGCAGCCCGCCCATGCGGCGAGCCAGGTATAGCGACGCGCGACTGAAACGCCTAAAATACGTTTGAATTGCCGACCTTGATCAGTCCAATTTAAGTTACCACTAACAATTCTAATCTGTTCGCGAACGTTCGAAGCGCGGCATACGAAACACGAATATCATTTATTCCGCCGATCAAGCTTTCCTTCAACAAATGACCGCACTCGTTCTTCGAGATGCGTCTCGCGCGTTCCTCGAAAGAAGAAGGCAGCTCGGGCATCCCACGCACGCGCTCAAAATGCTTTGTTCCGTTTCTTGGGCGCACCCGATAAGTTTCCGCAAAGGCCTCTTCGGCCCGGAGCTTTCGCTTATCAGTTATAAGAGTGCACACACAGGCGCACAAAACGAGCCAGCTAACAAAGTATAGTGAGCGAGACGTGCAGAGGCGCTCCCCGGCTGCATCCGTCCGAGCGCTTATCAAAGCTGAGCCAACTATCTGCACAGGACGACGCAGTGTACCGGGATGCTCATATACTGGATATCAGCATCCTATACTGGATGCTGATATTCTGAAACGCGGCTTCGCTGCCCTACAAAAAACAAAAAAAAAATGATGAGAGGCTGAAAATTCGTATAATCTCATTTGACCCGCCTAATTCACCGCAAGCCGATTCCGTCCGGCAGGCTCTTGCTCTTCCTCTTCGTGCTGTTTCAGCGTGTGTGGAAATAGGCGACACAGAACCACTTTTCTATTCAGGTACAATGTAATCATCATCATCATCATCAGCCTGATTATACCCACTGCAGGGCGAAGGCCTCTCCCATATTTCTCCGCTTAACCCGGTTCTGTGCTAGCTGCATCCACTTGACCCCTGCGAACTTCTTAATCTCATCCGCCCACCTAACTTTCTGCCGCCCCCTGCTACGCTTTCCTTCCCTTGGAATCCAGTTTGTTACCCTCAGCGACCATCGGTTATCCTCTCTTCGCACTACATGTCCTGCCCATGTCCATTTCTTCTTCTTAATTTCCACCAGAATGTCGGTAACTTGAGTTATTTCTCTGACCCACTCTGCACGCTTTCTATCTCTTAATGTTACCCCTACCATTTTTCGTTCCATAGCCCTCTGGGTTGTCCTCAACTTAAGTAGAACTCTCTTGGTTAGCCTCCATGTTTCAGCCCCATAGGTGAGTACAGGCAAGATGCAACTGTTGTATACTTTCCTCTTGAGCGATACCGGTAAGCTGCTAGTCATAATCTGCGAGTGCTTGCCAAATGCGCTCCATCCCAATCTTATTCTTCTTGCTATTTCCTTTTCATGGTCCGGATCTGCGGTTACTACCTGTCCTAAGTAGACATATTCGCCTACTACTTCCAGTATTTCGCTACCTAATGTAAACTGCTGTTCCTTCCCGAGGCTGTTGAACATTACCTTAGTCTTCTGCATATTGATTTTCAAGCCTATCTTTCTACTTTTCCTGTCTAGGTCATCAATCACTATTTGCAGTTCATACCCCGAGGTGCTTAGCAAGGCAATGTCATCAGCAAATCGCAGATTACTGAGGTATTCTCCGTCTACCCTTATCCCTAACTGCTCCCATTCCAAGTCTCTGAATACCTCCTCTAAGCAAGCTGTGAATAGTACTGGGGAGATTGTGTCTCCTTGCCTAACACCTTTCTTTAACAATGTATTACGAAGAGTCGGACACGACTGAACGACTGAACTGAAGAATGTATTACGCCAACAACAAACGTTAATCCTGCATTTTGCGATTGAAGTTACGAATTCCCAGATATTTCAGATACGAAGCATATATCCAGACGCATGTTACGGATGCATACAAAGGTGAAGGAAAGATTGCAAATTATTGCAATGAACGTTTGAGTTCACATGCCGTCTGTGTCGTCGTTTCTCGCCCTGTCCATATTCCGTAACTTTACGGAGCAGCGCCCCCGGAACAAAGAAGGAATATAGGTGCAAGCGTAACGAAAATAAAAAAAAAGGTAAAAAAAAGACTATAATGGGAGGTTGCAGACGAAGCATGGATAGAAGCTTTTGTCAGGACACAGCCAGTTAAATACGTACTTAATTAACCCCTCAAACAACCCACTGGTATGGAGTAAAGAAGAAGAAGAAGAAAAAAAAAAACATGGGACGTCCTGTGCGGACGTTTGTTATGAAATGAGGCACAGTATATAGAAGATACAACTCGGGAAAACAGCAGTCGGCAACAAAGCCCATGAACTGACGAATCCTATGATGGTTACCCTGCAAAACAACCTCGCAATAACACTTCAATGTTCCGCAGAGTTAGCCAAGCTAAAGGCACCAATCTTCTTGCGCTTACAATTTCACCATAGGATTTTTTATTATTGTTATTTTTTTAGGCGACAAAGCAAGCCTAAGCACAGGGCTATACTTCCTGACCGCGGAAAAATATAGAGTGCGGTGGCCACGCATGCGTTTTAATCTTCACCGCAGTCCCCGAAACTCGTCTGTTGTTTAACAGGGAAAGCTGCCACAGGATTGGTGTGGACATATGGCCCTGCATTCTACCCTGAAAGCAACACGGTCAACCATAATAAATGATTGATTATTTCGATGAAATGGCTTGGATTCAGTTTGTAATTTAATTAAGCAATAACCACCTGCTGCTGTTGGCAGTTGACAGTGAAGAGAAGGAAACCTCCATTTTCACTCTGGGAGAAGTGGGAGAGAGGGAACAACACAGGGGAACGAAGGCCGATCTGACACGGCCGGAGCAATGCGCTACCTGAGTGCGGTTTCCATGGGAGTAACGTACTCCACGATGAGAATGGGAAAGGAGGCCAGGACCAAAGAAGCATGGATTCCGACTCCTTAGGCGGCCGCCATCGTCTTGCGTTTCGAGAGTGTGTTTGTGAGAAATGAGTGGTGCTAAATGGCTAAACCAAAGCTCTAATGACGTTCGCTGAATAAAATGCGGTAAGGCGGACACCACAGCTATACAACTTTTTTTTTTTTTTTTTTTTTTTTTTTTTTAAAGCAACCTCGTCAAGAGGTGAAAGTAAAACGAAGGAACGTCGAGCAACTCGCGACGACGGCTGAGAGACACGATCTCCCTTTTGAATCTGCCTACTAGGCTTTCGAAATATGCTCGCCGCCCATCTACTAAGGAGGCGGACTGGGCATTTTTGTTCACAGTTTGACGAACGCAGCGCACACTAAGAAAACAAATTTATATACAGAGATAAACAGCAAGATTAAGGGCTGATAGACTAACACAGGCAGCACAGCGAATGGTCGTTCTCAGCCTGCGAAAAGGCGCGTAATGACTGATCTCGAAGATACCACGCGCCCGATAGGCAAGCTTAAGTCAGAGCTTTTATGACGCCTATTCTATGCGTCCTTCATCATGTCCTCTTGCGTTGCATTCATCAAAACCCTTGCATGTTGTCTAGCCTTCAGCTTCTTTTTTATATACCGTGTATGGCAGGCACAGCGCTTGAGGTGTGTTTGGGGGCATTTGTCAATAACACCAGCCGCCGTGCATGGCAAAATAGATTCCCCTGCTTCGTTAGTTTAAAAAAAAAAAAAAGGAAGCAAACAAGAGAGACTGGTGCTTCGTCTACGCCGCGCGGCAAGGTATTTTCTGTACATTATTTTATACGCTGCTAATTTAATCGGCCAGCAAATGGATGTTGACACGCAAATCTGGCTGCTCGGCCTGCACTTCATACAGCTGCCCACTCACTCGTCCCTCGTAGATAAGAGTCGATCGAATAAAGCGCTTCGAAAATTGCTTGGCGGAATCTCCTAAGGCTGATTCAGTGTTTTTTTTTTTTTTTTCCTGCATAAAAACATGACCTATCGAGAAGGAGAAAAACTAAGGCAAACTCGCAAATTTTAGGAGGAGCGCGAAGAGTTATGGGAAATAATCTGCTCCCGCATATCAACGTGCCTGCTACACACAGCGAACATCTTCTAGGCGACGTTCCAATCATTTGCTGGTACAAAAGCAAATTATTCACAAAGTGAGGTTTTGGGGGAGCACCCGGCCATCACGGTAGGGGAGACCGCGATCGCTTTCCCATTATTAATAACGGACAATCAGTCACGCGCCGGGGAAGCCACGGCGGCCGAAATGCGATCAGAAGCGCGGTCGCCGTTTAAGGCCACAGAGCAGCAGGATCTCGTTTTTAATAAACGACTCGGGTCCGTGCGCTGCCAAACGAACCGCAAGACGGCCCGGCCGGGTAGTGGCGCGTTATCGTTTACATAAGCAGGGCTCTGCATAGTACCCCTCCTCCCACGAAAAGCCTCGTGTCCGCACCCCGCGCACATATCCCGTCAAGATGGGCCCAGAGCCCTGTTTATCTCGCATCACCAGAAGGCCGTAAAGAGCGGCCTAGGGCCCTAAAAACGGGTCAGCGATGACCGATCTGCGCTATCCCTGATCAAGCATGATTATCGGGAGCGTGCAGGCCGCTTCGTTCCGTCGGACCCGCGGCTGCGCTGTGCACCCATCACACCCGACTCCCCCTTTTTTTTTTTTTCGACCTCCGGCAACGAGGGGATCGGAGCCGCCCGTCCGCGGTGCGACCCACCAACGGCACCCGGACTGTCGCCGGCGCAGCGCCGGGGAAGGCGGCCGACGGCGTCGCAGCCGCGTCCCTCGGTCGCTCTCCCTTACCTGAAGGACACTCTCTGCGGCATGCAGTCGCGAAGAACGCGGTAAGACGAGGAGCGACGGTCCAAGGACTTACCTGCAAAGAGGAAAAAGAGAAGAACAAACACATGACGATTCGCAGGCTGTTTTGAAACTCGCTCATCGAAAATCGCAGGACACGCCACGACATCACCAACCAAACTCCCCTCCTTCCCCTAGTGGCTGCTTTTGCCGAAAGAAAGCACGTGCGCGCGCACACACACACACACACACACACACACACACACACACACACACACACACACACACACACACACACACACACGCACACACACACACACACACACACACACACACACACACAGACGCGCACGCACAAAGAATGTCCCAGTTAATGAAGCTTAATGAAGGCCTAGCTCAGCGAAACCAACTGAGGACTGCTGTGAATTGCGTGACCTAGACTGCAGTATTTTCTCTTTAATTCACAAGGTTAACTTGTTAACCACAGGCTTGAGAAACAATGTGTCGAAAGGGGAAGTTGTAGACCATTTTCGAAAAAAAGTTGGCTGCAATGTTTGCACCGAGGAATCACCAATGCAACTTCATGGGCCTTAAAGAAAGCCACCACGTGACCAGCTGATGACTCATATCTGGCGCAAATTCAACACGCAATGCCCATTCGGGGAAAGCGGTCCAGAAAAAGAGCGGATTTTGTTCTCTGGGGAGCATCTTGGCAAGAATAGATACACGTGGAACGTTATGACAACCGATACTATTCGTTTCCGAAGTTCGTTTTGTTTTTGCAAGCGATTTCGGGAATTGTATAAGGAATGAGAAGTATGGTTCTCTGAACCATGGTAATTATACGGTAAACGCATGGGCTAACTAACTAGGTGCGGGGATCATGGCCGCTGAATTAAAATACGTATTGACGGGCCTGCTAATGGCGATTGAAAGAGGGGCAACAAAAATTCGCAAGAAGAAAAGGCGATCGGTAAGCGCTGCTACTTGTAGAGTCATATATTAGGAGCAAAAGAAAAACTGCGGCCGGCGCTGTAATGTATGATTGTGTTCCTCCGTCGAAGACGATCGCAGTGTTCGGACTAGCGTCGTGTACCTAATGGTCGAACCTGAGCACCTGACAGGGTTCTGCGCTTTCGGGCGACTGGGCTCAAAAGTTCCGTGTAGGGAGTGCACGGGGCTGCGTATTTGAGCTTGTGAACGCAATCGATTCATGTCCGGAACCGGTTATTCAAATCCCAGACAACTCCAGACACCTTGCACACCACAAAATGGATACTACGATGACCTCCAAATTCGTCGAAACGAAAAGCTCGAAAAAAATACCCCCCCCCCCCCCCGGCCTTCTCTACACACACACACACACACACACACACACACACACACACACACACACACACACACACACACACACACACACACACACACACACACACACACACACACACACACACACACACACACACACACACACACACACACACACACACACACACACACACACACACACACACACACACACACACACACACACACACACACACACACACACACACACACACACACACACACACACACACACACACACACACACACCTAATTCACCCCAAAATTACCTCTGGAAACGCAGAGCCGTGCCTGTAAGCGACCAAGTTCTGGCAGTGTTAAGGAATGAGTGATCTACAGCGGACAGACAGCGTCATATTTCGCCTGCAGTGTTTTGCGCAGGCAGAGTCCGCCCTGATTCAGTCTTACCGCACAGTAGCCAGGACAATCCCGGAGGGTTACCTAAACGATGCACCGTCACCACGCACAGAATAAGAAAGCAAAGTAGGCCAAACACTGCTAGAAGTATCGGATTGACAACCTACACAGAAGAAAGACTAACTGTGCCAGGTGGTATAGGGGTCGACACTTGGATGCCTTAGAAGCGCGACAACAACACGAATCGAAAGTATGGCTCAAACAGTGCATGACACGCATCAATTTCGTGGGGATGGCGCGCCACTGAATGAACAGCGTGCCTATATCGACTTTCCTCTCATTTTTTCTTCCTTCTGTGTTTCATTCGTTGCTGCTGTCCTTGTTAGAAATACGCTTCTTTACCGGTCGCGTTGTTCACCACGTGGATACAGGTTTCAAGCGAAGGCGCCACGATCACGGTGTACGCCTTTCCCGCGCTTACGTGCCTGAATCCAAATGTGTCCTCTTGAGCGCCAGCGCGTACGCCCACTCACTCCAGCTTTTAATTATCCTTACTACTCACGTAAGAGACTGGAGGAAACCATATCACGCGCCTTTACTGCTGCTCGTGGTTGGAACTAGTTGAGAGCTCCGTCCCCATGCTGGAGGCCATCCGCCACCCACGCTCGGTAAGGACCTTTGTCCACGTCTGCGCCCAAAGGTGCACGAACGCGAGCGATAACCGGCTTCATTAGGAGCCGCCAGCCGTCCCACGTACTACCCTTCCACTGCCCCGAGATTACTTCGGCCAGGTTGTAAGGACGGTCGCGCAGTGCCTTTCGCGCTGGATTCGGGAGGGCGTTGTTCGCGCGCTCTGTTTCACTCCGCGGTCGCCTCAGATTTGAAAAATTTGCCATTTTTCTTTTTCAAATTTCACCACGTGTTCATTTTCCTCACCGTGTTGCGTGCAACTCATTCCCTTCTCTCGTCTTGTGCGTTTTGAAACCGCCCATTCGGGTTAAAAAATCATCTTTGCTCGGAGACAGAACTCTTCAGTAAGCTCGACATTTCAGGGCGTATCCTGAAGGTATACATGGGAGGTTGGGCGAAGTCTCTCGCTGCCGATTTTTACGTCTCATCTTGCACCTAGCTTGAAGGCTACTGATGAAAAACGAAAGCCACGCGTGTTTGAAAAAAATTCAGTGAAGAAGCCCTTGCGTCGCCGAAGGACCGCGAGATTCATTTGATCCGTCATGACCAATTTGCATGCACCGGTTGGCACCGGGCATGCAAAAAAAAAAAAAAAAAAGCTTCTAGAGGAGAAACCGTACTTCCATCACGAGGTTCGACACCAAGCGGCGACCTTTGGATATGAGTCGTATATGACCCAAACCGATGATGTATCGCAGAACCATGCTTCGCGCCTTATGATCCTTTTGGTAACGGTATACCGCCTCCCTAAACCGACGAATAATACTTCTGACAATGCCGGATTAACTTAAACGGCGAAGCGGACATATACAAGCCGGTCATACGAATCGGCATGCTGTCGTCTCAAGTCGGTCGTGCGGAAGGACCTCTGACATTGCCAACTCAACTCGAAGTTTTATCTTCCGCCGCAGCAATTCGATCTTCACCACGGGTGTATATTTACTTAAATCTGTCCTCGTTAGACCACTTGTTAAAACTTAAACCCGGCTTGATGAAAAGTTTCGTTCGTAAAAGAAAAAAAAAATGCAGGTGTAAGCAATAACTAATACCCCCTTTCCCCTCCCTTTTCTCCTGAATACTCTCACCTGTCACGCTCAGACGTCATCCGTGTTGGCGTGTAAACCTGCACCAAGCAGGTATAAACTTTACAAGAATTTCTTTTGCGCGCCGATGGATATAGCGAGAAATGCTGAAGTCTCTTCCCAAACGACTTCGAATCGAGTCTCTCCGTAAAGGACCGATAATCGAGAGTCAGCACTCATGCTCAATTTAATCTCACGAAGAATCAGCCGACGCTGCTTATCGTACCAAATTCGCTCACAAGAGACTTCCCGCTTTGCGAAAGAAAGAGGCCTGTAGTGTCGACACAAATATTATCAATAGAATAGAAGCAAAAAAGAAAATAGAAGAAAGCCGGGTCCAAGGGGGGCGGCGGACTGCTCCACGTCCACTGGTATAACAACGGGCTTTCCACCCTAACGTTCGCCCGCGTGAGAAGAAAACGCGTCCTTGACGCTATGGAAATGCTCCGGACCGCAAATTCAGAGCCTGCGGATTGCATAACAAAGTCCTCATTCATTTCAATTATATCTGAGCCATCGATTTGATTCTCGGAAGATATCGGCCGCGTTCAGCGCCAGGGCGAAAAGGGTTGCCAACGAGCATGAGAAAAGGGCAATTTGTTATAAGGCTTTCTCTTCCTTTCCGCGAGCGGGTGGCAAGTTTCCAAGACACGATGAAGGGTAATCTCGACACGGCTACACTGCTGTGTCGCAATATTCTATTTTTCGAGTCATTATACGATGATCACTGCGTCGCCGATCTCAGCCGCGCCAGGCCGCCGCGCGGGCGGGACTGGCGTTCGTGGATTTCGGTGGGATCACTGGCGCCAGCCTAAGCTGCAGTTATTGTGCGCGACGCCACAGAATGCGTGCGTGGTGGCAGCAGTCTCTCGCGAAGCCCGTAGGATATCCACATAGGTCCCTCTCTCTCTCGAGCTCCCCAATGTCCAACAGGCGAGCTGAGGCTACGTAAAATGCAAAAAAAAAAGAAAAAAGAAAAAAAAAAAAGGAAGTAAAATACGCGACTACAACACTCTTTCACATCGCAGCAGCCGACGGGGGCTGAAACATTTTTTTTTTTTTTTAATCGCCGGAGGAGTGCATATCGCTAAGATCGCGACGCCCGAGGTGAAGTATTTGGTTAACGCACAATGTCAGTAATAGACAGAAGCGAGCTTGTCGGAGTGATGGCTGACATCCGATTATGCATGCACATTAAACTATCTGCGCGTATAGTGTGCGTTACGGCATCTCTACAAATCGAAGTCCGTCAACATTCCTCGCAAAAAGACTGAAGACGCGGCGCCGAAATCATTACAGCGCCGGCTTTACGCGATCACGTCACCGGCTCGGCCCTATCCCGGCTCCATCGTCTCGCCGGCCTTTTGAATAAAACAACTACACCCTAAACAGTATTCAGCAGCGCGTAACATTTCCGTTTTCTCTTCGTGAACGTGTTTAGAAGAACGGATATTTTTGTTACCTAAGCGAAATTACCAGCACTGATTAACACCGGCTAATGCAACAGGTTTTGGCGCAGAGACAACTCTGTCTCGTTTGCATCTTTATCTAGCCGCACATCGACATGAGTGTTACGTCAAGCCCTAATTGACCCTATAATCCTGCCTCCATACTTTTCTATCACCACACAAATTAAACAGGCATGCTAAATGGTACATAAGCGGAGAGAGGGAAATGCCCAGCAGCGCGTGCGGCTACGCAGAGTATATACAAACTAAGGCCAATCACGCGCTCCATGAAGCTGCTATAGACGAGATACGGGCAATTCGACGCGGCCATCGCACCGCGGCAGCACCTCAGGGCGGCCTCGGGGCCATTACTTTTTGCAACACTGATCACAGGACGCGGAGAAGCTGCTTCACTGTGATCACGCGGTACGCGTGTAAACGATCACTGAGCGATGACTTGCGAAGAACTTGGGGCCACGAAGGCGGGAGGCATCGATCTTCGCCAAGCACGGCGTGTGCACGGTGGGCAGATGCTCGCGCCTCGAATTATCCCAACTGCCGAAAGCCCTTTCCAGACGGAGAACGAACAAGCGCCATCGGGCCACTCACGTTTGACAAGCGTAGCTCTAATCTATAGGAAATAAAAATTACTGTCGAGGTCGGTCTGGGAAGGGCACATCCACCAGAGAAGCCGTAGTAAAGAAGCATCGAACGAAGTCTAACGAGGGCTAAAGGCCCCGTTCGGCTGAAAATACGGCTTTGTCGGTGTTGCAGGCGAAAAATCACAGCCATACTTCTGACAGGTGGTAGTTTCCAGGTGGCATGGCCAAGCACTGACTTTTTGATAGGATGCGTGGTGTATCGAGAAACCACATGATATCGGGAAGTTAATAGGAGCTGTCAGCTTGGATTGTTCATTTCAGGGGGAAGGGTGGGATAGGATTCAAGCTTCCAAAGCTCCTGGGCGCCGGGTCAGGCACGCTGCTCCTATATAGGCCACACTAAAAGCGGGGCTTCGCATATATCGGGTGGTCGCCTACGACGGCTAGCCGGATAATGGGGTAACTTAGGGATACATGCCAATAAGAGGAAATCAGAGGCACGTACTAGTTTGGGGATCAGTAATTAGGCGAGCAGAGACTATGCATATACACCCGAACGAGGAACCGCGAGGGAAACCGCAAATGGGAGCCTTTCTAATGCATAATTTTTGTTTTCGACGGGGTCCTATAGCTGAAGGCAGACGTGCGTGGCGCTTTCACAACATGCTTGGGAATGGAGAATCATCGTTTCAGGAAAATATGCGACTGTGTATAGTCAACTAAGAACAACTTCATAGGTAACTATACATAGTTGCGGTAAATTGCAAACTTGAACGCAAGAAAGGGCAATCATGGTACACGCGGCATCAAAACGCCGCGTGTAAAAGAAAAAAAGTAAAGACGGAAAGAAGGAAGAAGAAAAAAAGAAATAAACCTGGATTCTATGAAGCGAGGGCGAAACGCATATTGGTGAACCAAACGAGCAGTGATCTATTTACCCTATAGCCACAGAGGTATTTTCTTCATCATCAGGTCTTATAATCTAAAGCCAGCTTTTTGTGACTAAAACAGGTAGCACCCCCCCCCCCCCCCCCTCCTTCCCCATACACACACTAGGCAGTACGGTAAATTTTTCAGCATTCCAGTACGGTCTGACCCCTATATACACCCTGTATATAAAACGGCTCTGTAATGAGTGCAGCTCATTCGCGCTTCATATACTGTTCCCTCGAATAACATTGCAGGTAGGAAGAAATTCAAGAACGGGCTCCCTACTCTCCACATGTAGCCTACTGGAACTTCGATCTCATTTTGGAATACAACTAGCAAAGGGCACGGCATGGGCTGTCTATCAGTCTATAATGTGGGCCGCTTTGCACTCTTCGAAAAGTTGAACCAAAGTTTTGTTTTCCTTCGCAGCATGCGGGGACATAGAATGGCCAGCAAACACAACAGCCAGAGTTCACGGAAATAAACCGCACGTTTCTCGAGACAACTGATCGCGCGATCGAAAAGCCGCTCCGTACTCGATTAAAGGCCAATAAACTAGCGTCTCAGAGCACGAAGCTGCGAAAGAGATAACCTCCGTATAGGCTCACCTGAGGTCTCCCTTCCGAACGGTGTCGGAAATGACGCAGGCTATATCAACATCGCTCCCTGGCTTATAGAAGGTGCGGGGCCGGTGTATACCGTTGGAGGCACGGGAACGGGGTCACCGAGGCTTGCGTCGGCAATCACTTGTCGGCATATCGTAGACGCCGGCTCTCTCACCACGACGTGCAAAACACATAGACGGATAGCGTCGAGAGCGCCTCACGAACGGGGCGGAGGGAGCAGGAAAACGAATCTGGTTTAAGGTGCCCGCCGCCATCTGTCGATCCGCGCCGTGCCACATGCCTCGGCTATCTTGCTGGCCGGCAATTAATGCGCCGCACGCCCCGCGTATACCAGCCATCTTCATTACGAGCCTTTCTGTTTCCTTGTTTCTTTCTTCCCTCGGCCGACGGCGGCGCCAAACAACGCTCAAAGTGAAGATGCTCGGGTTTCAGCTTATACGCGCCAATTGATGTCGCCTCGGTCGCTATATCGTCGTGTCGAGACGCAGAAAGAATATTTTTTTACCTCGAGTATGCGCGCACGAAACCATGCCGCCCTGGTGAATACCAATAAGGCGATTAAAAGAAATGAAACTGTACGCTCAGTTTCTTATATGTCCTTGTGTAATTGTGAGTAATTTTGTGGGCAGGCGAAAATATTGTTGCGAAGAAGAACATCGGCAGTGGCTCGGGGCCCTCGCGCTAAGCCAGCCATTAAATCACCGTTCATCCTGTCGCCATGTTATGCCGTCTTCTTGCTTGCCGCCACGTAACGATATCACGCTTGAAAGGATGCGACAGACGCTGGTCACCACCGTATGTGATTTATAGCTGTCTGGCATTGTGCACTGCGGCTTTACCGCGTTCGCATGATAGGAAAACCACAGGAAAGAAAAAATAAGCACCTCCTTTTTTTTTTTTTTTACGCGATTTCACAGTGCTAAATATTGTATTTATTTCTGGTAGTAACGGCGTTCAAACAAATCTGCTAATAATACGTTCGTGTCACCCACCCGCATGAAATTGTTACTTTGTAGCCGTAGTTAGTATAAACGCAAACCCCAGCCAATTAATAAGCTCTGAAACAAGCAATTCGTCACGCTGCTTCCCAAAATAGTGCCGCGAAACCTTCAAAACAGTATTTGTTGTTTTTTAACAGCCGCCGGCACACAGGCTTATCACTCTGATTCTGGACCGCGTGTCAGTTCCGTAATCTTTGTTTGTTAATGCTCGATGTCGCGAGTCACACTTTTATCAGTTTCGTTGTAGCGCAAGATGCACCGAGATCTGTCTCGAAGGTTCCGGCCACTCGGGTGTCTTTGCACAATGTTCCAGCCCGTGCTGGTAGCTGTGTGCGACGTTATTTAGATTGTTCTGTGCAGCCTTAAAATTGAACGTTGACGAGTGTGACGAGCATTCTTTGTCCGACGAGCACGTTTGTTGCTATCGCCGCCGCCGAGTTGCTTAGTTCTTTTGCGGGCGCAAGTCAGCCCAATAAAGAGTTTCTTCAGTGCAATCATCGACCCTTCATTTGTGTCGTCGACCTTGTCACCCCTACGTGACAATATGAACCCTATGCGAGTTTGTGAGGTCGGTCACCTCGACGTCAGAACAATATGACTACGACGTGCACCCTTGTGCATACCACAGGGTTTGCCGCAAGACCCCCCCCCCCCCCCCTCCCCCTGCCGCCGGAGTTAATGTGGGCCACTGGTGATGCAAAGTGAGCCATTCTCCAGAAGTAAACTTAATGCCTGAATATTTTCGGATATGACTGCGTAGGCAACACGAGCTTGGCGAGCCACTGCAGGCGAGGGCTTCCTATACCAAATGAAGCATTTAATACCAAGTGCGCCATTGTTTTGCTGGAGCACATCAGGCCCGAACTCGCGACGGCCACTCTAACATTTGAGCGTTGCATGCCAGGCATATACGCAGGCCGTATACATAGCGATGATGCATCGCTGATTGATACAAGGAATGATGACAACTAAGCGGCCGGATGGGAACCATCCTGGTTACAGTTAAGGCCAAGTCGCGTCGATAGCGTAAAATACCTGAACACACGCACACACACACACACACACACACACACACACACACACACACACACACACACACACACACACACACACACACACACACACACACACACACACACACACACACACACACACACACACACACACACACACACACGCACGCACGCACACACACACACAAAAAAGTGTCGCGAATAGGTTCCACGTAGAAGAAGAGTTAATTGCGGAAGGAATAGTAACAACCTCTTGTCGGCAATCTTGAAGCGACAAGCCCCAGAAAACCAAGTCTGCGCGAACACACAAAAGACTTGATTTACTCGAAGTAAACAAACCGTATCAGCATCTGAAGCGAGGAGCCGACTTGCTCGTAACTGTTTATTTTACAGACAAGGCTCCAGCTTCAAAAAAAAGAAAAAGAAAAGCGCTCAACGGCTTGCTAGCGATATGCATATGTATGAAGTCAGGAAATGATCCAGTATCTTCAAAACACTGCCGGGTGAAAAAGACATTCACTCGACAAAGGGAAGCGAACAAGGCTTAACACAGTGATTTCGCATGGAGTGGTAAAGGAAGGGGCGGAACCGGCACTGACAGAATAGATGAAACTCGCATAGTACCGTGTGCCTAACTTCGTTAGGGGAAGCGGCGAAAGAAAATAAACTGCTTCTGTCTGAGGCAGCTTCCTTAAACATAACTCAGGAAGACCGATCGGTAGCAGAAGCAGTTAGCTAAACTACTTGGTAGCCAGGCAGCCCCCCCTCCCCTCCTCGCTTTTTCTTGCGGCGTAAACACGGTTTGCCACACAGTAAGCGGCAGATAGATGGCCACCGGGAGTTTCAAAGAAACAATTAGACGAGCACCAGAATCCCCCAGATCCGAAAGTACCCCTCCGCGGTGGCTCAGGGGTTATGGCGGTCTACTGCTGAACCCAAGGACGCGGGATCGAATCCCGGTCGCGGCGGCCGCTTTTCGATGGAGGCGCAAAGCAAGGCGCGCCCGTGTGCTGTGCGATGCCAGTGCGCGTTAAAGAACACCAGACGGTCAAAATTCCCGGAGCCCTCCACTACGGCGTCCCTATAAACCAATCAACCAAATCCGATAGTACATTACGAGGACAATCCTCAAGTGCGAAATAAAAGTTGGATGTCGGCGCACGTTAAAAGACAAGTGGTCTAAATTAATCCGCAGCCTGCGGCGTCCCTCACAGCCCGACTCGCTTCGGGGCGTCAGAAAGCGTGCAACTGGTCGTATGTACATATGTCGTTGGTTCGAATTTATGTAGCGAGCTAACCCCAAACTTGTGTAGCCCATGTATGCTACGTGCAACGAGAGATCCGGAACGCTGCATGTATGGCAAGGCTTCGTCCCGATTTCGGTACGACTTTCGAGAAAACTGATGGCACATGGACGGGGCCAGTGGCGAGTATATGTAGATGAACGACCTGTGCATGGTTGTATGAAGTGGCCGTGCTCTCGGACGGGTCTGGACTGTAGTGTCACACACTGCCGCTTCATGAAGCCATCCATTTTTCTTGCTGTGCAGCTGTTGAATACGTATTTGTCTAGCCATATATCTTGGACACGAACGCAGCCGGCTATTCTTGCAATTGCATTTATAAGGCCAGCGCATTAAAACAACAACCCACCAAGGAGTTATCGCAGTGGTTGTTAGCTCCCAGAAGTTACATAGCAGAAAATACAAGGAAACAGTTCCTCAGCTTTTAGGCTCGTTATATCAGAGGCATAGCTATGGGCACACTGGGTGACTGATTGATTAATTTTTTTTTTCAATCTGTGTAAATACGTATTTCTTAAATTACAAAACACCCGTCATTTACTGTTGAAACTACATCTTCTGTAACAATTAGATGCCTGTTAAATCCCGCGCGTCTAATCATGCAGACAACAAGGCGCGCTTTTATGTGACATTTAGTTCGGAAACTTTTTCCGAGTCAAAACAATATACATTACGCCTTAGCACAAGTCAGTGCCGGTTTCGTAAAGTTAAGGAAATATAGACACTAAATTTTAGTTGCATATTTTCTTCTTGCGAATACCGCGTAAAATATTACTATATATGAATACACGTTAACACCTCTACGCGCCCCAGTGGATAACGGCTGCTTTTTCGAGCTCATGGGACTTTGCATCGCGGTAAGGAGCTAGCCTCTCACATGGCATAAATTAATGCGGAACCATCCACAATGCTGTGTGCTTCGCAGCTGCCCCTCTGCTACGTGAAAAAGAAACCAGTGTCGCTATGTATGCACACACTTCTGAAAATGTGACAATGTTCGAGAGAGATGTAAGCATGGTAGAGAGAGATGGAAGCTTCAGCTTTTCGCTCAAAACGTGAAATGAGAGTACCATCCAGTGGCTCCAGTGTGAAAGCGAACGAGTTATCCGCACACTGAACCGTTGATTACTGCACAAGCACTCGTGAAAACCATGAAAACTCTCCCCTGTATATCGAACGGTTTCTCATCAAACAGATGAGAAATCGTCTCTTTAAACCCCCAAGACATTTTCAACTTGAGCGCAAAAGTAACAAAACGAAGTCGTTTTGTGGGCAAGCTCCCTGTTCGCTTTCATACAGGGGTTCCTGTCGTCGTAAGGGTGCCGCCATATTGGTGCAGAAAGCTTCGACATCGCCATTGCCGCCACCTGCGGTGACTAGAGCATGGCTAACAAAGGGCATGAGCTCGCGTGCTTGGCCCCTGGCATGCGGCAGCAACCACGCCCCGCCAGACGCCGGGTAGAAAGACACCGCGTACCGGAATTCCTGCACCCGTTACGCCAACTGATACGGTCA
Organism: Amblyomma maculatum; assembly: GCF_055883805.1. Classification (NCBI taxonomy): domain Eukaryota; kingdom Metazoa; phylum Arthropoda; class Arachnida; order Ixodida; family Ixodidae; genus Amblyomma; species Amblyomma maculatum. Next base: position 16,284,838 of record NC_139344.1, on the reverse strand, counting down.
AAGTTAGCTAATGCCCATAAAACCCCACGCATCATACTACCCCCCGCAAGCACTGGCCGCCAACGGCCGTGCCGTGCTTGCTGCAACTCTTGCTGCGAGGCATGAAAAACTGACGCACAGCGCGCACACGCAAGCCAAGCGAGGTTGTCTACTCTCCCAGCATGCGAGCCGGATACAACGAAGTACACCTGCGCCGTTTGATTGCAGCAGACAAAGTGCTCGTTGAGCAAGAGAATTCTTTCAAGTTCGCTTGAGAGGCTGACCACGGGAGTTCAGCCGCGATGAAGTCTAAGAAATAGAGGCCACCGAGCCAACAACAGAAAAAAAAAAAAAAAAAAAAGACAAGAAAAGCATAAATGGCAACTCAACTATTATTCAAATGAGCCTCCAAGAGCTCTCCCCCAGCGCGCAGTATAACAAAATACACGAGAAGGCTTTAAGCGTCGACAACAGTGCCTACAGAAAGGACGCAGTCCCAGACTCAGAATTAGTGAGACCATCCGCAGCTAGCCACCCGCGTTTTTTTTTTTTTTTTTAAATCTTAGCCAGTCGAGAGACGTCGGGGCCGAAGCCGGTTTCGGAATCGGCATCAGAAACTAGCTAACTAATCCAACGAGCCGATGCGGCACGTTGTTCGGTCCGCAGGTTCAATACTGAAAGCCCAACGACGGCAATCCGAAGCGAACAGAAGCGTCAGCGCGTGACTGGGAGACCGTGACAAGGGAGGAAAATGGGGCATATGCAAATTAAACTGCCACGACGTACCTGCAGAGCCCCACTGTGCGTCCTTGCGGCGTTGTACGCTCTTGTCCGTGAAGAAAACGGAACCAGTCCAAACAAGGGGGCCTCGGCAGAGACCTCGATGACAGCGGTCGGCTGGGGGGCGGCTGCGCAGGCTCAATAGCATCGCCGACCGTCGCGAAGAAGGCACAGGGCGCTAGCCAGAAAGCTCAGCATCGGCGTGGACACGAATCTTCGAGACAGAGGCGCGCGTGAGAGAAACGGCAGACGCGCCTTTCTGCGAAGGGCAATCGCTCGCGTACAGGGTGGGCGCTGCCACGGTCGGCGGTGCCTCGCTGCGCTGCGTTTTTACTTTGGCTTTTGCTTCTTACTATAACGAACCGAGTTCTTGCTTCAACTCTTACTTTCCGTCTGGCGGCGTCCCTTGGCGAGACGATGCGCGAGGGTGCGGCGTCCAGGAGGACAAGCCGTCCACGCCGCGTGGAAGAGGGAAAGAAATGGTGCAACGGGAGTGGCAAGAGAAGGCCGACATTCGCGAGGCTTTCTGTCGGTCACTTGTTTCTGACGGATCGCGTCACAGCCCGTCACATGGCCCTGCTCCCGACCTCCACACGTGTCGATATCGGCGGCCTGAAGCGAACGAAAAGACGTGCCGCACTGCAGCGCGGTCACTCAAGGCCGTCGTCCACAGGGTAGCCGGGCGCGCGGCCAGCGCAATTGGGTTCGGCCGTATACACACATCGTATACACACACATCGACGACCACGGCAGCTTACTTTCGCGCGAACGGGGCTTCAAGGACCGAGAGCCGGTCGAACGAAGCCAACACTCGAGCACTGTGTATGCACGGGGCGCGGTGCTTTATTTTTCGCTTGGTAACATTTACTTGGCTTCTTCTTTTTTTTTTTTTTCCTTACCGCAGTCATCGGCACCACCATGCTGGCAACAAAACGTTACCGCCCAGGCGGTGACGTAATCCCCTGGGATATCGGCGGAACGGCATCTCCGATGAGGTTGCGGAAGAAAGCCTTGTGACGAGAATATGAATTAGGCCACCGTGGCAAAGAACAAGCTTGGGCACCAACGGGACGCTCGTAGCGTGGGGCGCGGGAGATTGACAGGTATCAGTGATCGTGCCTTCCGATCTGAGTTCCTGACACGATGGTGTCGAATCGCACCGTTGCACAATTACAGGCGCTCGGGCTCGTCAGCAACCCAACGGCATTTTTTGCACGTGCGATCTTGGGGCCAACTGGAACACTGGCTGGGTCGTTATGTGCGGCAGGTCTTTTTACTCGTAGTCAATTCCTTTCGAAGAGCCTTCGCCTGCACACTGCTCTGGATGCTGAATATCGCAGCATGCTTACACGGGAGAAAATGCGATACCAAGTGTAAGAGCTAAGGGTAACCAGGCTTTTAAAGACGTAGTGAAACCAAGTGAGGGTTTCTGAGGGTAGCGTCGCCTAGACTACAGTATTTTTCTCGTTCTCTAAAGTTGCTTATTTCGTAACGACTAATTTAATTTGCCACCTTTTTAATTATTGGCTTTCGGAACGAAATGCGTACCGAGAAGTTTTAGACCGCATTGGAAAACAGCTGGCTAAGATGCTTGCCGCAAGGCACCATTTAGGAAAGCTATAATCATGGGCTCTAAAATAGCTATAGCGTGACCGCCTGGTGGCGCATGTCTTTAGCAATAGCCCCACCAGAGCAATCGCCCCAGAGAAAAGCCGATTTTGTTCTTTGCGATACTCTTCGTGATCGTTTCAAGCTACACCGCTGTCGAGCGGAAACTTTCATACTGTGCGAGTCATCTTTTGAGGACGCTTAAAAAAAGGGGGAAAAAATAGTTCACAGAAATTGTATCTTGATGCGAAAATCATGAGGCACTTGTTATTCAAGACGATCTACAACTGCTGAATCGACTCCTTATTCCCGAGGCAACTAAATGAAAAGTTAGCTCACCAGTATTAAAATATATATATATATATTCGACTTAGTAGAACAAAAAGATTACTGCAGACTATAGGCAACACGATTGTCAAGAGTCATCGGTTGGTTATAGGGCTAGGGCACTTCCGTGCTCATTTTTATTAACTTCTCTACTTTAAGTCCGGAAAACCATTATATCGGCAGGCAGCTGCCCTGGTACAGGCATATTCAATACTTATTCGCGTCATTTATACGCGACTTGCATTCTAGAAACGCATAAGCTAGTGTACTTTTTATAATGATCACAATAAAGTGGTTTCATCAAATTCATCGAATGCAGATTACATAAATTATAGGGTTTAACGTTGTGAAACGACGCAGGTGCTATGAGGGACGCGGTTGTGGATGGTTCCGGATTGATATAGACCACATGAGCTTCTTTAACGCGCACTGACACCGCACAACCCACGGGCACATTTCTGGCCACGCCCCCATCGAGACGCAGCCGCTACAGCAAATATGAAAGAAAAAAAAAATAAAAAGCAGGGAGCCGTCAGAAGAAAACGATCGAAAAAAAAAAAAGCGCACAGAAGACTCTCTGTCCCTAATTTTTCGTGAGCTTTTTATTTTTTATTTTTTTTTCAGCAATGAACCTTTACCAACTCTTCCAACTGAAACTACTACGGAGAAAATGACAAGTGTTCATTGGTCACCAAGGCTACAGTCAGCAGGAATAGAAGCTATAAAGTATACCGATAGGTGAAAGGAGCAAAAAGGCCGGGGGAAAAATGACAGCGGTAAGCTGGAAGAATGGCACCGGTAGAAGCTATTTACAGCATGTGCATGAGTGCCGAATACAGAAAGCGTTCAGTTACATAATTAGTGAAAGGTAAATCAAATCCGCTATCAAAAAATTGGCGTCCGGTTCTTTTTTTTTTTTTTTTTTTTGCATAGGTATCGTGCACGTGCGAATATTTCTAGTATATACAATCGCCGAGGCGTAGAAGCACGATTATTTTTGGTTAATTTGTTAGAAGCTAGACAGGAGGCCTGTTTTTATTACGCCTCTTCATTTCTGCTTTACACTGGTCAAAACCTTGCGGCAAAAGTGAGGTGCTCTGTGGAGGTTGGGAAGGAGGACAAGTTTCTTCCTCTTCCTCTATACTGCGTCTCACAGGATATTTGCAGCACTGCGAAAGGCAGGAGGATCCTGGCCAGGATCCCGCACACTGCAATAGGTAATTGTGCTTCTAAGTGCCTCTCGCCCCTGCGCACTGCAATAGATAATTGTGCTCCTACTGTCACCGCCACCAATTCGGGAGCCGGGAGCGCGCGTAGGACCACAATTGCCTATTGTAGTGCGCATGATCCTGATTGGACCAGATCGCCCTAGCCTCTCTCAGTGCTGCAAACAGCTTGTGAGACGAAGTATAAGCTAGGTGGATTCGAGGTCGGTTCTAGAATAGATACTTTTCCTCCCAAGACAAGGCTACTAAGACGAGTTGATGATCATTGCACGTATGCGCCGATAACAACAAGACTAGACCCTCCCTCCGAACTTCCGAGGTAACTGATGCACAGGGAGTATTTTAAGACTAACAAGTCCAGTTCTTTCTTCGCTTCCCAGATCTGTCTTATCGATCTTGACCGCTGCCCGTGCAGAGCTGCCAGTCACTATGTGGCCTCACTTGACTTCACGAGCACGTACCAATATTTGTAGCGGTCTCGTGGGCACCGAATCGTGGCAAAAACACCGCAGATGGAAAACTCGACTGGGAGAGAACCGCTACTCCTCTCACAAGTCGCCCAGGTAAGCAAAATGTTGATATGCACGTTTGTGGGTGAACGCCCTAGCTACGAAAATAAGAGGCGAGGCCACATGGATCTGTGAACATACGCTTGGCCGGAATAATTTGCTGCTCTATTTTAAGACACAGCAGAAAGTGGTTCAACTATGCGCTGAAGAAAAGCCTCGAAACTCGAGGCGGTTTCGCTCGGCTGAGTCCCACTAAATGCAGTCATGCGGATGCCGCAATTCGGTGATGCACACAAATGGTGATATCGAAGGAAAGGCGAGGGTCCACAATGCTGCTAAACAGGGCAGAGCTATCAACGAATCTGTGATGTAAAGGTGTAGCCTTTGATAAAAATACGGAGGCCACTTGGCGACTCGTCCGATCACTTCTTCGGGCCGAAGCCGGCCTCGGAAACAACCGGGGCATATCAAAAGGTGACCTTTTATTACAAAAGCAATACTATACTCTAGGCTTCGAGCTTTCAGCGTAGCGCGGCCGGTAGCCACGTCTTAATCACGTGACGCTGTGACGTCACACCCCACGTGACACACGGGCTGGCAGGAGCTGCCAAGTTGGGTCTCTCGTTTCACATGGGACGGTTATGTCAGAATGAGCCTGCTATAGGACCCTGGCTGGCATTCACGTTACCCCTATAGGCCACTAAGGCACGTTCATACGGCTTGGTTAAAGCGGGACTTGATATGTAGGCTGAGGAAGAAGAAAAAGAGAAGAAGAACGCTCGGTCACCCGCAGCTAATGCTTTCGCTCAATATTTGGTTCAGCAGCATTGAACCTTTGTAATTTTTGTGATGAAGGCTGAGCATTCCGTGAACACTTGCCGGTAGTCACAGACTCGCTGTTGCTTAGCATCGAGTAATTTACCGAAGAGGCCCATAAATGGGTTAATTGTACGTCACAGCGCCTGTTGTGAAAAGCAGAAACAAAGCAAAAACAAACAAGTACAAAAACCGACAATGTTTTGTTCTGCAGTAATTCCGGAACGGCAGATGAAATTAAATCACACTTGGAACTTCGGCGCGCGTCCCCCCCCCCCCCCCCCCCCCCCTTCTTTCTCTCTGCACACAAACACCGGGGCATGGGAACATCGAAGCGGAAACATTTAAACTTCAATATTTTCGCTTTCTTAGACAGCAAGCAGAGGGAAACTGGCGAACTACTTGGCCTATCTATGCACTTCGAATACGCGTTCCACTGAGAACTAATGTCTCTGCATCTTTCCCGCTATCGCACATGCCAGCAGCGGACACAGGCGCGCGTCGCGCGAGGCCTTGGAGTGCATCGGAGGCCCTTATCTCAAGCTTACCTACATCAGTACACTCGAAAAACACGGAGGCATTTAGCACCACCTGAAGACGGTTTCTTCTACGCCACTACTTATCACTTGGAGATGCGTCGAGCATGACTTCAGTGCTTCGCAAAAATAAATGGCGCGACGGAATGACGCAATCGTTTGAAAAAAATTCGCCGCTGGAGAAAGAAGAACGCCGGCGCATTCTGCGAGGGATGGGCGACATCAAATGAGCCACCAATGTCTCTCCGATCGCGATATTTTTGTATTCGTGCCCTGCGTGCCGGCAAGGGCCAACGTTGGATGGGACAGCATGCAAAGCTTGAATGCCTTTTTTTTTTTTTTTTTTTCGTACCGCTGCAGCCTTTTCCTCCTCTGTGAGCCGCGATGTGACCAGCGATGCATATGATTTCTCTGATGCCGAGGCTGCGGTGCTGATTAGCGCGTGCTTTTCGATAGAGGCGAGGTGTATGGCAAGAAGAGGAGAAAGCGAATCCGCCTGCACGCATAAGGAATTCGATGCACGTTGAAAAGGCACTCCAGGTTACAGGGCTCGTTAGGCTCTGTCTAATCGCTTGTTCTGGGAAAACTGAGGCATTGCCGGACCTTGGTTACTAGTTTTACCCTACACATCGCTGCAGCCAGCCATACTGATTACAGAACGAGGACATATTCGTCAAAAGATAAAACAGAAAAGCCCAGTCCACGTTACGACGGCACCTATAGTACCCACTTGAGAATACTAAGTTAAAAAAATAGACACACTGCATATTGTGAACAAATATGAGAGATGTTGAACGTAAATGTGCAACGATGGCATATATTTTTAAAGAAAATTAGGGGACGCTCAAGCTATGTCTTAAGGGCGTGACCCGACAACGTTAATAGCTAACGTTTGGCGACCGCCCTTGGACTCCGGCCGCCCTTGGCATGGACTCCTCCGAGTCCCTACTCGCCTAACCACTAAAACCCTTTTCTTATTAACTCACACGTACTCTTTAGCGTGATACCACATCATGTGAAAGACCACCGGCATGAATCCTCGCTTTAACCAAGCCGTGGTCTTGGAGCAGCCTGTCTATCTCGGGATCCAATTAAGGGTCCGGAAAGGCTGAGTTCCGATCTCACCCGCCCATATATCAATACCGAAGGGAAGGCCGAGTTGGCAGCGCCTACGAATTCCGCCATGTCACTTGGCCACGTGACGTCACACGACCCGACGACCAGCCACCGCACGGTCATATCACCGGCCAACTATACCGCCTGCCGGAGGCATGCCCCTTACTTTTCGCTCACGACGCTTACAATGCCGACGCCAGGTTTTCCGGAGATCGGGGCCTTTAAAGCTATGGCCTTTAAAGGCACGTCTTCTAAACTGACATTGGAACAATATATACGTTCTTTCCTTTGGTGTCGTCTATTACGGATTTGCGCCCTATGTCCTCGCGTGGTACACCGGTGCACATACGCAGGAAGAAGCAGCATTTCCGAAATGAACCAGCTCGAAATCTGTCCGTTATTTTCCGACGTAATTTATAGGTATTTGCGACATAATTACGACGTGAACAATGTAAAAGTTTGGTCGCAGTCATTAGCCTTCCCGAAAGAGTGCACCAAAGGGAATGCCTTCCCGGCAAGCTTGGAGCCTTCATGGCGGATGCAGTGCAGCGTCACCAGCTTTCTTTCAAAGTAATATACGAAACTTTGCGTCCTCCAATAGTGCGCCACATTGACACAGCGCGGTCTTTGAGACAGCCTAGTCACTCTAGAAGGTTTCCGCACACAGTCTTACAGTGACTATGCCTATGCGGCTTTCGGTGTCAGCGAGCACACCTATAAACGTTTGCAAAGTAAAAGTATCAGCATATGCGAAGTACAGACCGTGTTTGTTCTCCAATCCAGAGTCTACTCCTAACATTACATACCCAGCGCACTACACTGCATATTTCCCAGAGCTCTACTCGCATTTTAAGCTCGAAATAAGGATCATTACTGCACTTATCCCCCGCACAGGTTTGTTTTCTCTGTTGACGTTCAGTTTAGCAATGCTCGGCTCCCTCAGCTCAACACAGCAGAGGCACCGCGTGCACGCACTCACGTGCTGCACGGGGCTTGCATGGAAGAGGTCGCAGCTACCGCAGAGAAGAAAATAGCACAAGGAGCAAGAGCAATCGCGCCAGTGACGTGCACTGAAGGCTCTCCTCTTCGCACGCGGCACAAGCGCGATTTCATGGACAATTCAGCGAAGCAAACGCAGCACGTCACTAGGGTCTAGACACAGCGAGCGGTCGTGACAAAACGCTGATGTAACGCGCGTTACAACAGTCCGCGAACGCAACTTTGCCAAACGTTTCGCCACGGACAGTTACTGCGTACTAATCAGCCACAGCCGTGCGCGGACCGTGCTAATGAGTCGTTAACAATCTTCCAGACGGGATCAAAGCATGACACTGAAGCACCTAGAAAACGCTACTGAAATTACAGCGCCATGGCTTTCGTCAATTATAGGTGATGATTATACCGGTTACGAATCTTTTAAGCTCTCTGCGGATGCAGAAGTGATTCGCAACAAGCGCTTGTACCTTTTTGACCACGTCTCCTAGTCAGCACGAATCCAGGTTGTTCTTATACGGTTTTCTTCGTTCGAAGTTCTAATCGTTTCTGAAATCTTGTTCCTTTGCGTAGCGGAGGGGACTGGCAAGCTGCCGAGGAGGAGCGGGAGGGGGCGCTGGTAGATGGCACGCAGACATCACACGAGAAGATAGAAGGAAAAAAAAAAACTACAAGCTGTGCGAGCTCGAGGCATCAGGGTCCCATGCAAGTAGGCTGTGGCTTTCAAGGTAGCACCATTCACCCACCTGCAGTTAGCAGAGAAGCTGCAGTACACACACACACGGGGAGGGGTGGGGGCGCACAATGAATGAGCAAGCTAAAAGCCACACAAGCAAACACAAGAATATCCTGCTCAAGGGAAATTAGGTTCTGAGACGCAGGAGCTTCCGAGGTTCAGACGATGGATTCGACGATGTTCGACCACCTCTTAACACTCGTGTGTTTTGCCATTCGTGCTTTCCCAGCATTCAAGCTCTCCTCCGGGCTGGTCACACGTATGGAGACTTGCCCCGGGTCGTCTGAAAACTATAAGACTTGGACATTCAGGTTTTATGTTTAAAAAATTCGGGAGACTTTTTTCCGGTGCTTATTTCTGAAAGACGTTTCTGTTTGTTTGTTTGTTTGCTTTATTTTTTTCGAGAATATCGGATGGATTAGGGAAGCTTTTCGGTGACATAATAACCATGTACAGTTGAAACTCAGTCAATTTTGGCCTTTTTTTTTTCCGCCCGAAAATACGATTTCCTAGCAATTAACGCATAAACGAGCATTAATTACTGATAATACACTTAAAGTTGTGCCTACCAAAGGACCAGATATTGGTAATTAGTGACTGAAGTGAAACCGTGGTGCAGTTATGCAAAAACCCGAGCAGAAACTGATTTTTAAAATTTAGATCGTCAGTTAGAGCAATATGGCGGGGCATCACGAGGCCTGTGTGTCGACAGCAGCGATGGAATTCCCGCTTAATCGTCGCAGTAGCAGGAACATGGCAATTTTCGTAACCCTGCTTGGCGGAGAAACCTGCTTAATCAAGTAACTACCCCGGGCTGGTAATGACAGCGAACAGCACTATATAAAGAGATGGTGTTTGGTTACGATGTTGAACACTCCAGTCAGCGGGGGCGTATATTCCAAAGGCAGCCGAGCAATACCTCAAAACGCGCACAACTGTGCTACCTAATTATAAGTCATCCAAGGTACACCACCTCACATTTCCAATGGCTGCCGCACTTTCATAATTTCCCATTTTCTCCTACTATCGTCCGGCCAGCTAGATGTCGCGGCCATACCAAGGATGTTGACCTCTGTCGTTTAGAACTGAATTTCGAAATTCCACTTTTTATGCATTTTAAAAGTCCAACTATAACTATCGTCTCGCCGTGGTGGCGCAGTGGTTAAGGCGCTCGACTAAACTAGCTGTACCCAAGGACGCGGGATTAAATCCCGGCTGCGGCGGCCGCTTTTCGATGGAGGCGAAAAGCAAGGCGCGCGTGTGCTGTGCGATGTCACTGAACGTTAAAGAACCACAGTTGGTCGAAATTTCCGAAGTCCTCCACTACGGCGTCTCTCGTACCCTGAGTAGCTTTGGGATGTTTAAGCAACACTTGCTGTTGGGCTAGTTGGTTCAAATCCATATTTGGGAACACAGCGCGGAACAGGACACAACACAAGAGAACGAAGGTAGACAGGACGAAGGTAGACAGGACAGGAAGGTAGACAGCTCCGTCCTGTCTACCTTCGTTCTCTTGTGTTGTGTCCTGTTCCGCGCTGTGTTCCCAAATATAAATTTGGGATGTTAAACCTCATAAACCAAACCAAACCAGTTATAGCTGTAGTCATAGTCCAAGTTTTTTAACCCGTACATTTTTGTTCAAGTCTTGAAACGCACGACAACCGGTCTATGCAGGTGGACTGCTTAGCATATGCCGTACGTTGCGTTGCGTCCGTGGGAAAGGATGGTGCATTAACAATGACCAGACAAATAGCCTTTTTATGCACTGGCTTTAAGATACAATGCTATATTGGGATGCACTGAAGGCCTTCAACACCGCAAGCGAGCCTATAGTTCCTACATTTTCGAATTACTGAGCGTGCAAAACAGGCTATATTTTATATTTTTCGAATCTAAGCCCCCCTCCCTCCTATCGTTTTTAGCATTGTGGTCGTGAAAGAGAGTTGGTGCTTAGAATCGAGTAAAGGCAGTATGTCCAGAATGTGCGGTTCAGAATCTCTACGCCACGTTCACTGCGTTTAATTCGAGTTCAGAAACATTTGTAGTACACAAAAACTGCGTCTTCAACGAACCCGTTCGCACTTCCTTTGTTTTCAACGCGCGCTGATTACGTCAAAACAGGAGGGATTTCGATGTTTCGACTGCCATTGGAGCTGCATGTTTGGGAGGAACAGGGCAGCTCGCACTTGAAGAAAACGATACGATATTTATATATTAGACGAGAATGACCTGATATCTATTCATTACTACGTCACGCGAGGAGCGGCGATGTCTTCGCCACGTATTTTCTATATTGCTGCGCTTTACAAACAAGTGGTATACCTCTGACGCCGAGCCCGAAAGGTACGGTGCTCTATCCCATGCACCTCATTTTGCTGCGCACAGCCAAAAGCGGGTTTCACTGATGTCTCTAGCGTTGTCGTGCCGCAGTTATCGCCACTGCCTCCTTCGTAGAGGGCAGCTGGAAGGAGGCAGAAATCAATGATAACGTTGCTGCAATATATTTGCCCTGTAAAACGTTCAACGACAGCTGGATTAAGAAAAAAAGCTTCACTTGGTGGTTACCTCAAAGTTACTTTCAGTTACAGTAGACTGAGCAACTATACCCAAATGAGCTGCTAAAGGTCTACGCTACGGCTTTTACAGTTGCCCTCCTCGCTTCCATACTTGCACGTGTCGCTGGGCTATATGCGCCGCTGCGTATCGGTTGCCTCCGATCCTGCCTTGCTAGTGATTCTGCTGCTGCCGAGTTTTCGCGTCTGTGAATTGTTGTCTCAGTGTCGGCGGCAAGTACATTGGGACCATTTTGTTACACTCTCATGCGGCCTCGGCTCTACGGTGCGCTTCCACGCGCGATTGGGCGCGCCTACTGAACCAGTAATCTTAGTGATTTCCAAGCGGCCACCCAAGCAAATTCTTTCCTCTAGCGCGTTACTGCCGTTTTATTGAACGATCGATGCGCTGGACAGCGGCAGAAAGACGGAAAGGCTCGCGATTGCTTCCCCTTCGCCTCTTGCCCCCTTCCCTGTTCCTGCAACTCCCCGCACTCCTTCGAAGCGGAAACTCCCAAGTTCCCGACTCCTCGAGGCCAAATTGACACCCACGGCTGTAAAACAAACAAACAAACAAACAAACAAACAAACAAACAAACAAACAAACAAACAAACAAACAAACAAACAAACAAACAAACAAACAAACAAAACTCCGTTTCGGCCTTCATGCGAAGTTAACCAACGTGTGCCACCCATACTAATTACCTAAGCTTTAAGGCGTTGCCTTGGTCTCTGGTTCCTCTTCCATAGTGAAAGCGTGAACCTTTAAACAGCCGGATACTGTATCTCAATGAGCGAACGCTGCTGGCGCGGCTCGAAATGGTATCCAATGCAGTACGCAACGCCGACAACCAGTGCCCTTGCATCCTCCACTGCCAGCCATGCTTGCACGGGACACTGCACTATAGAAGCTCTCTCAAAGGGACTGTGACTAGAGATCGCACATTGGAACGTATCGCGTCTCTGTGACATGGGCCATGTAGGGCACATCAGGCTCGACTTTGTCATCCGATGCTCTTATGATGCTGGTTCTGCAATTCAAGGGATCAGAATAACTCTTTCCCTGCGAACCCGGGGGGTATATGCGGCAAGTGCGGGGGTTTTCGACGAGTTTTTCAGCGCACATATTCAGCCTTCTTTGCTAACCTTATTATACAAGCTTGAAATTCACTCTTATCCTTCCTTGCAAGTTAGGCAATCGCACAGAAAAACGTGCAAAAGTATATGTCACAGATACGAGTACCTCATGGACTATTTTTGTACAGGTCACCTCGGCAGTGCGGACTCACGAGAGTTGCTGCAAACTGCGCACGCGTAAAGTGGGTGAAATATCTGACATTCGAGCCCTGGAAGGCATTTCTGCGTTAAGAAGCGCGAAAGCAAACGCAGCGAAGGACTTGTCGCGGTTCGTGTTATGCACTCGCTGCGACAGTGCTGGCTCGGCTCTTAGGGTGACCAGAACTAACGTCGATTTTTGTCCTCGCGGCTGACACAGCAACCTCCGCCTACCACCGTTCGCCACACGAGTTACAAATGCCCGAAATTCGTTCCGCTATAGTCTCGAACAGACAGTAGCGGCGCGTACTATGCAAGTTAAGCTTCGGTAGCACCCTCAATCTTCACTGCATGCCCTGAGATCTAGCATCCATAACCATTAGCTCCCTGCTGCGCGAAGTGGACACCCCGTGGGCATGCAAATAGGCTGGGCTAGACGAGCACAAACAGCCGAGAAGGACGCGACTCCCGCAGAGCACGCCGCGAGTATACAGGCACAGGGTCTTTATTTTCCCATTCCTTTCGACGTCCTCTTCTTTTTCTGTTGTTCTCCTCCACCTGCCGCTTTCAATCTTAGTCTGGCCCAGACAGGAGAGAGATTGCAGGCATACCATATAATCTGTGTCGCGGTTAAGAGAGACGCGCGAAAGAAAATACAGCGCTTGCTCAAGAAACCCAACCGCGAGTAGTTCTGTGGCGTCAGCGACGGGGTATTTCACAATGGGCGCGTGGCCTGTGCATGCGACGCGCTTTGCATATAAGGCGCCAGCTGTTAAAAAGGATTAACCATCACACACACACACACTCACTGGCGAATGATAGCGCGCAAAGAGTTGCGAAACGACGGAGGCCCGCGCCAGGCGGCGGAGCACGCGAGAATCCAGACAGTCTCCGGTGTCGCTGACCAGGGGAGATCCGACTTGGAGGTCTCGGTCGAGGCTCGTCAGCGGCGCTTACGTGACGCAACGGACAATGCGATGCTCAGAGTAATAGAAAAGAGGGGCATCGCGACAGCGCACGTGCAGCTTTGCATGATGAGCTTCGCGAGAGTTTGGCCATCTCGCTTTATCTGCTCGAGCATAATTTCCCTTCTTTGCCTGTCAGGCGGCAGAAATTGCGGGACGATCAATTTATGCGGACACTTCAAACGAGTCACGCGCAGAATGTACGAGAGGCGCAAAAAGAAAAAAATACGGCCAGGTCCACCTCGATGCTTTAACGTTATTGCTTCGACGATGTACGGCGTAGCCGGGTTACGGTCTCGGGTGGCGCTAATATATCGCCATCTCTCTTTTTGCTCTTCCCTCCCATTACCGTCGGCCTCGCTCTTATTCTGTTCAGCGGACAGGGCAAGAAGAGTATAAGCCAGTGCAAGCCGCCAGCAAGCACTGTGCCCAGCTGTGGCAGTAACCAACTGAGCAGACCTGAGGTAAGGGAAAATAGTTGTTTAATCGACGTAAGTGCGGTCAAAAGTAAACGGAGCCGTCGTTGCCTTCAAACATTTTTCAAGCTTTGCCTAATTGAAACTGGCAGCTGTGGTTTGTGCAGGCAAGTAAGTATAGGCGACGTTAGGGCGCTTTCTCAGAGACAAAGTTTCATTACTTCAGATAGGAAAAACGTGACTGCAATTAGAACAAAATAGCGTGCTCCATTTACTAATGTCCTCACCTATACCTTACCGGCCACCGAGGCATGTATAGTATGTATATGTATAGCCACCGTGGCTGAGGACAATGCGGACATTAGAGTTAATGATTACACGAATAATTACCTGAAATTACCTGGTCAACTTACTTCTGATTGTGTGGGACAACATTAGGCTGCCAAATTGAAGGCCGCAAACATCAAAAGTGTAGCCCTGTTTTTTTAAATGTTCCTAATCGGCAGTGTATACTACGAAATATCTAATGTCAAAAATGCGCATTCGAAAGCTCGATGAGTTTGCTTTCCCTCATTGTATAAATATATAATGAGATCTTTAGGAGCGGTATAATGCCGTAAAATCCATTTTATCTTCTTCTTCAACATTATCAACTGCACAAACGGCGTCTGTATTTGATGAAAAGTTAAATGCAATAGACACCATCTTACGAACGTGCAATGCCGAAAAACCAACTCCACGGACTTCCGAATGCCTATTTTTTAAAGTAGCATCGATCGAACTACACTACCCATTGAGAACATTTAAAAAGGGGAGCTCCCTTTTGATACTGACGGCCTTCAATTCACAATATAACTGTCATTTGAAATCAGAAGAATAAATAATCTGATTAGTTATTTTACTCAGTTAATCATCTAATCATATAGCTCTATCACCTGCATGATGTTCCCCTTGCTGCTGCTAAACCACCTGCACAGGCCGCACATATGAAGTTCTCGTAATTTTTCAAATACAACTTAGTTGACGGTTAAAAACAAATCACTGTACAACAAGTTGAGGCATTTCACAACGTATACACAACCGTGCAAAAAAAAAAATCATTTTCTTTCCTCATCTCCTAACAGATCACAAAGTATCGGCATTAAGCATACCGGAGACGTACCAGCGTAGATGTATATCGGGCTTACGGGACACCTCCTGCGCAAGGGCAGTGGCAAGGGTGAGGCCAAGCGGGCCCAGTGCCCATACAAAGCCGCTGTCAGGTCATCAGGCTGTGTGTGTGTGTGTGTGTGTGTGTGTGTGTGTGTGTGTGTGTGTGTGTGTGTGTGTGTGTGTGTGTGTGTGTGTGTGTGTGTGTGTGTGTGTGTGTGTGTGTGTGTGTGTGTGTGTGTGTGTGTGTGTGTGTGTGTGTGTGTGTGTGTGTGTGTGTGTGTGTGTGTGTGTGTGTGTGTGTGTGTGTGTGTGTGTGTGTGTGTGTGTGTGTGTGTGTGTGTGTGTGTGTGTGTGTGTGTGTGTGTGTGTGTGTGTGTGTGTGTGTGTGTGTGTGTGTGTGTGTGTGTGTGTGTGTGTGTGTGTGTGTGTGTGTGTGTGTGTGTGTGTGTGTGTGTGTGTGTGTGTGTGTGTGTGTGTGTGTGTGTGTGTGTGTGTGTGTGTGTGTGTGTGTGTGTGTGTGTGTGTGTGTGTGTGTGTGTGTGTGTACAGCAGAACGTACACACAGAACCTACGTCTCAGGTACGGCAAAAAAAAAATATCTCTATACAAGCATGCGAACGTCTGCAAAAGCAAATACGTTCGTTTGGAGCCACAGCAGTCCTATAACTCTGCGCGAGCCTGTTATGGTCCCCTTTCTCTACACACATTTACCGCCACCCTCGACTGGGTATTTCCAGCATTGCGCGTGCAGGTTGCACGAGTGGTTTGTTTCCTTCACTTTCGCTTCGCACACGAGCTTCCATTTTCCCAATCATTAATTACGCAGCCCGATCGCTTACACAATGAACTAGGCTGCTTAGATTACGTTTGAACAAGGATACTACGCGCCTATATGATCTGGAGGCATAGTTAACATGTGCATTTTTTTTAGGCCTGGAAAGAAAAAAAAACAAGAATAAAAAAGCCCCCCCCCCCCTCCCATATAGGGTTTCTAACAAATAAATTTCTTCTTTCTTTCCTTTTTTTTTTTTTTTTCGCTGTTTGGCAGCGAATGCAAAGTCCAGGGAGTTTGTCGTCGAATATGGCCCAGTAACGACGAGGAAAAGTCACAACAAAATATTAAAGGAGAGAGGGCAGCCGAAGAAGTAGACAAAGTCAAGGTCTGCTTTCGAGCATACGATAAAAAAAAAAAAGGGAAAGCTCTACACACACACAAAAAAAAAAGAGAAAAACTTGTTCACCGTCTTCTGCAGATAGGTTATAATAGTTACATATTAATGCAATAGTTTCTGCCTAGCAGGCATGGATATCGGACGCTCTGCACGAAGAGCCATCGATGAAGGAAGCTTGTGTTCCTGGGCTCAAAAAAATAAAAAAAAAATAAAAAATAAATAAAACCTAGTACCGCGGAGGGCTGTTCTGGCGAGTTCAAAGTCTGCACCCAGTCTGCGAATTAATCTTCAGCCCACCTGTTCTGTTACTCCCCGCACAAAAACTCCGAAGTGCTCGTGCTGTGAGCGACCGCATTTAACCATTCGCGCAAATGGAGACAGAACACCGAGAACAGGGAAAAAAGTGCGTGTTCTGGCAAATTCGAAGACAAAATATAATAGAAAAGGAAACAAAAAAGAAATGTGGACAGGGAGGGTTGACGCACTCTGGCGAAGGCCTGGTCGCGAGGGTCCAAGCCGCTAAACCGCGCATCTAAGCGCTGCTGAACGAGCGCTAAGACAAGGCAGATGATGCCAAGGGAGAAAGAAGGGGGGGGGGGAGAGAAGAGGACCGCGGAAACCCCGGCGTGCGCCAACCCAAGAGGCGGGGAGGGCTCGCTTTCGCCGTGACCCGCACAACTCGGGGCCCAGCGCATGCATGGACCATGGAGAGAGATGGGGAGGCAGGGAGAAAGGGAGCCTGCGCGTGCGGCCACGCCGTGACGGCCGGCGATAATCACGTTGGCGCAGCATTGCGCCGCCGCGTATGCAACGCCGCTATCGCCGCGCGATGCGTGCGCCCACGGCCGCGCATCCAAAGCTGATCGAGCGCCCGATAACAGGCCGCCTTATTATTCTGTACGGGTCGACCTTGGTCGCGCTGACGTCAATGAAACGGGCGGATGGAGGAAGATCAAGGGTAATCTTTTGCCGTTTCGTCGTCCACGCGCCTTTTCTTTGTTTTTTCACCACCTTTTCCTGCCCTCGTACCGGCGCCATTTCTTCATATTCCCTCGGCAACCACGCGCTGAGACGATTCGAAGCGTTATGACGTCAGGGAAGAGAAGTGAAGTGGATCCGCTAGTACGGTGCCATCGGAAAAATGCGCTGCCGATCGGTGCGCCACGTCGCGACGAGCGTGGGCGACCGCCAGTATCAATAACGATTGTGGAACACAATCACGGCGTCCTCTTTTTCTGTACTTGATGTCACCAAGGTACACGTGAAATTACCACTCGCCCACTACTCTCAGTAGCAAAAAAAAAAAAAAAAAAAAAAAAAAAAAAAAAAAAAAAAAAGAAGAAAGAAAGAAACTGCAGAATCTGCATGGTATATCGGATTTGCGGTGAGACACGGACTATACAGGGACGCCGTGTATAGTAAGGGACGTCGGAATAATTTCGACCATTTGGGTTCTTCCGATATCGCGCCGTACACGGGCGCATTGCGTTTCGCCTCCACCGAAACGTGGCAACCATGGTCGGGACCCGATTCAGCGTCCGGCTTCTCAGCCTTCTAGCGTCCTAACCGCTCAACAAACGTGGCGTCGTAAACGGGATAATTTAGTCCAAAATACGACAGATTCGTTCCGTTTTGTATTAACTGTTGTAGCATGTTTCTGTTGTAGAGTAGTATTTTTCTTTACAACGTTTCTGTGCTTTTATCGCAACGACAAGAAACTCCACAATACTACAAAAAATTGTGACGTTCACAACCAAAAATATTACAAAAAAAAAATGTGTTGTGAAGGCAAATAATTTGGAGCCATGTTTTTCAGAGGCTCATCGAAATGTAACGATCCCGAGGACAATGCGCTGCTGTTTTGGTATTGCGGTTTGGGCAATGCGGCACTCACTGCACATCGGCTTACAATGGGGCGATGGGCGAGAAAATAAGTTGCGAAATGTTTCACTTGTCTGGGCGTCCGGTTTCAGCCGGAGAAACACTTGGCGGTGCATGTTGTTCGTGTAAAAGTCCCGCGGCGGAGATAATCGGTTTTGAAGCAGCACATTGCGAACAAAATTTGGCCGAACATATATGTGCTCCGCCTTAAGGGTGTGCAGCGAGATGGCTAATGGTTCCTTAGCGTGGTTTTTGGGCTTGTTGGTACATGATTCCAATACACTATAGCGCAGCAAAAGACGAGGACACAAGAGCGAGAGACGAACACCACGAGCGCTAACTTCCAACAAATTTTATTCTCCTGAAGCATCATATATAAACGCCAGAAAAACATGAATCACATGAGCAAACAGTATCAATTCCTTAGAAGGTGTTGTATATAAAATTCCCTTGTCATGCGGGAAACACTATATCGGCCAGACGGGGAGATGTCTGAACGAGCGCCTAATGGAACACGCTCGCAACGTCAGAAACGGCCGGCAAGGCGGATCGCTAGTTGACCACATTCTCGAATGCAACTCAAAAACCTGTAAGCCTTTCTTTGATAAAAGTGTTGTAATAGGAAAAAGCAGAGAAAGAGTAACGCGCGAAATCATTGAAGCCGAAAAGATAAATAGTTCAGGATGCGCGTGTGTAAGCACACCTTCCATTCTCCTCTCAGATAAAGAGCTTTTCTTTCTAAGGAATTGATACGGTTGGCACATGTGATTCCTGTTTTTCTGGCGTTTATATATGATGCTTCAGGAGAATAAAATTTGTTGGAAGTTAGCGCTCGTGGTGTTCGTCTCTCGCTCTTGTGTCCTCGTCTTTTGCTGCGCTATAGTGTATTGGACTAATGGTTCCTGTTTGCCAGCTCCCCTTGAGGATCCTCGTTCGTGTCAATTCACTTGGATATTTTCTGCTTCTATTATCCTACACATGCTCAATAGCATATACACGTAAGATAACATATCACGCGAAAGACGACCCGTCAGAGATAGGAATCGCTGCTGGATTTCACGGGGCCTTTAACGCAATCTCGTTCTAATCGGCAATGTCGGGTGCGACCTGATCAACATTCGTTCAAAAATAGTGCGGAAAAAAAAAAATGCGCCTTAGGAAATCCATATTGTGAACGCAATGCCTAAAACCAGCGAAACCCCGCCAAGAATGTACAGAGAAAAAAAAAAGCTAGATAAAAATTCTTGAGGCACTTGAACGCTTTTGGGGCTGATATCTACTTCCATTCATTATTACAGCGCAAGGACGGCACAGAACAAGAAGAGGACACAACAGCGCTGTTTTTTTTTTTTTTTTTTTCAGTGCTGCAGTCAATGGACCGAGATAATTGGTGCCACTGCGCTTTTGAATGTTCTGGCTCAGCATGGAACTGCAGCACTGTTGTGTCCTCGTCTTGTTCTGTGCCGTCCTTGCGCTGT
This sequence comes from Amblyomma maculatum, assembly GCF_055883805.1. Classification (NCBI taxonomy): domain Eukaryota; kingdom Metazoa; phylum Arthropoda; class Arachnida; order Ixodida; family Ixodidae; genus Amblyomma; species Amblyomma maculatum. The sequence continues at coordinate 16,265,320 of NC_139344.1, read as the reverse complement.
AATAATGAATGTATGTAACCAACTCGCCCAAAATGTTGTATTGATATCTGTTGGATATGATATCTACTATAGTGTTTATTTGACAGAACCCCGTCCGATCACACGGTGCTTCTTCCGTGGCGGATTCGAGGTGGGTAGCATCACTGGGCGGCGGTGGCGAGCGCACGTTGCGGCGCTTGGTCTTCATCGCTGGCGGCAGATGGCATGCGCACGCGCCCTCCTGTTCCTCCTGTAGGGAGCCTACATGTTGTGCCGCGGCACCCAGCTCAACATGTAGGCTCCCTAGCCCTCCTGAAGACCGGGGTGAAAGCGTCGTCGTTGCGCCCCTACGTTGCCATGGAGACGGCAGGAACGCTAGTCAAGGATAATTAAGAAATGTTTCTCACGTTCTCGGCGTGGCGTAGTCGGTTAACACGCTCGGCTAGTGATCGGAGAGGTAAGAGCTCGATTCCCGGTGGAGGACGGTCTTTCTTAATTTTCCAAGGTTAAGCTGAACCCGGCCGATATCCCGCGGAATCTCGCGGACGCGTCTCGCGAACGCGCAGATCCTGCTAACACCGATGAGACTATAAAGGCTTTTGCGGCAACAGCATTCCACAGGCGCTGACCAAGCGAGGCGTGCGAGCGGCGCTTCGAAGCGACCGAAGGCAACCATGGGTAGCGGTTTTTCCTCGCGTGTTGCAAACCCGGACGCGCGCTTCTCTGGGTCGGCTGCCGTGTACAATTATAGTCCCTCCAAAATGAAACGTGAGCGTGTAGCCTCCTAGCACGCTAACCAACGCTCCTGTTTCCTTTCTCTCTGGCCGCCCACTTGCGGACCAAAAAGCGTGCCTTGACCGGCCCGCTGCAAATCCGAAAAATAGTAACGGCAATATAACAAAACGCCGCGCTGCACGTCAACAGCGCGTGCCCCGTGAGCGTCAGCCACATTACAGCAGCAACATTAATATTCAGCACCGTACAGCCGGATCTTGAAGTATCGTTCGAATGTTCATGCGCGATGAGGCAAACCGTCAGCCCCGCCGCCGCTAGCCCCTTCCGTCGTGGTCGACACGGATCACCGCTCGCGAGTGGCGGCGATGCCCACACAGGTACGCAATTAGAGCCACCGCACGTTCGGCGATGCGGAACCCATCGCATGCCGCCATTGTTCCGTAAATTACCTCAATTCGTGCGTCTATGCTTCCCCCGGCTTTAATTTTATAGGGGCGCCTATTGAGGCACACCCTTGAGGCACGCGTGTCTATGCACCGGCGGGAGCGCGCATGCATGTGATGGTGGGCTTATGCGAACCGGCAAACGTGCGGCGGCCCTTCATATATATCAGCCGAACATAATACAAGCATGCTGGTGTTGGTGTGAAATTTTGCATCCATCTAAATTCATGGCGTGCACTGGCATCGCACAGCACACGGGCGCCTTGCTTTTTACCATCGAAAAGCCTTCGCCGCCGCGGCCGGGATTCGATCCCGCATCCTTGGGCACTATGCAATCGAGTGAGATAGAGGGGGGCGTGGCTTTCGGCGCACTTAACGCGGTCTAGCGACGGATAATGTGTACGGTAATGTGTGTCCAAACTCCGACATGCATCGGTAGCAGCTGTACAAACCATGTGTCTTCTCAGTCATCGGGCTGCTGCCGTGGCGCCTGCACTGCAGCTACTGCCGTCATATCACATCCAGCATGCAAACTATAGGCGCGAGGGTCGGCAGCATACGCGAACGCGTGCTCGAGGCACCGCGGTGTGCCTTTATTACCGTTCGCGATGTGTTTTTAAACCTTGACGAATAAGAAGAACGCCGCCTCGACTTTTATGAATTCCGGCGTCGCATAAATAACACAATGAATAGAATTCAGGTGCACGCGTTTTTTTTTTTTTTTTCTTTCTCTGGTGATGAAATCAAAAGACCGAGTTTCTCAATAGGTGCACACAGGCCAAGCGCATCCCTAAACAGGATTTGCACACTGCTGTCGCTATAGCTTGTGCTAGGGACCTGCCACGTCCCGGGAGGAGAAGACGAAGAGGAAGTCACGTGACTGCGGCACAAATTGAATTGCCCCGATAAAGACGTCGAGAGACTGGTTGATGAGGGACAGTTCATCCACCCTGCGATATGGCCAAGCCACCCCACGTGACGCGTGGAGGGCGCAGAAGGATTGGCGAGTGACGGGGCAACGGAAGAGACAGCGCTCCTGGCTTTCGTGCTGAGACGGGAAGTTGAGGCAAAATGGAGCCGGTCGAAGTTGAAAGAAGAAACGGGAAACTAGAAAGGGCGGTTAGCCCTGCTCCTCTGAACCGGGGTAAGACGTACACTGGTTTACCGTACCCCTCCCACGTAGGCGCAGTGGCCGCGATTGCACTCACCTCTGTCAATGCGTGAGCGCAGGAGGGGTTCGCCAAAGTAATCTGAGCAGTGGTCAGGGCCCGAACGTTCTATCTGAAATGCTTCTGGCTGCCGGCCTCATTGAAGTGCAGCTCCGCGTACAGTGAAGCCTCCTTCGATTAGCGTATAGTTTCCAGTGTACGGGAAGGTTGTCGCGGGAACGCTGATGTGCCAACTTATTGCCGCCAATTCCGATGTGAGCCTACGCTACCACAGCGAAAGATGGTAGCAAGCGTTAATGGAGGGCTTTTTGCATTGCCCTGCGCACTCGCATTGGTTTGGCAAGGTGTGGCCACATTGCGTGCACAGCCGACGTCCAGTAAGCCGGTATACGTCCACGCTATAGTATGTTACCCGAATGCTAAATGCCTCCCTTAGATGCTTTAAGCATAGCGAATGCAGACGTATTAGCATAGACGTACACCGGTTAATCGAACGCCTCTCGCGAAATCGCCGCGGCCTAGGTGGGGCCAGGCAGCGCCACTGAGCGGCGGATCTGGTAAACCGGTATACATCTACACTATAGTACCTTTCCTCTAGCTAAAACCTTCTAATGATAGGTCGAAGTGGAGGTCGTCGGACCAGTCGGATCTATTTGCACGGAGTACGCGTATGCGGCAGACTGTGGTGGTGTACCACTATAAGATATCAGAGCTCGATAACATTTAGAGCGGGAGGAAAGCATGACTGCGGTTGTTACAGTGCGCAACTAAACCTACTACGGTCAGCCGCTCACACTTCACACTCGTGACTCGCAGAGGTTAATTGTGCGACTGCTTCGGTCTAAAAGCGACAGTCACATGCAGCCGCACTGCTCGATTTTTCAGCCTTGCGACTGCATGATCGCAAACCGATGAGCAATCAGCGATGCAGCTGGAGTGAACAGAAGTTAGCTTTACATTCGGCTTCTCGCTGCTAATGAACAGTCAAGATGGACAAGTTCAGTTCCGGATGAGAGCAAGTTTGGGAAGGCAAACTGCGGGTCACAACATCGGTCGAGCTGAGCGACTTCCTGGTCGCATGCCATAGCCGGTCGTTTTACATTTCACTGCGGTCTACACGACGTAGTCAAGAGAGCCTGTGGCATTGAGAGCATCGAATACCCTCGTTCTCGTCAAAGCTGCTTTTATCGCGATGTGTTACGCTGCTGCGATGGCCATGAAAACCTATACGTTGTACCACTTCAGCTGTTAAAGAATAAGGCTGGCCAAGTTGTTGCGCGGTTAGATTTGCTTTTAACGTTGTTGTTGTTGTTTGTTTAAGACGCAGACACGTGTGAATGAACACAGGATACCGTTTTCTGCGGGTGTCCTGTATTGCTCCGTATGGCGTCTTATTAAAGGCAGAAAATTAATTTAGCAACACACTTTACCTGAAAGGACCACGCATGAGCTCGTCAACAAAGCCACTGGCCGAATGTCTGCAGTGGTGCAAAACGCTTTCACTACGATCGTTTGTCGCTTCATGCCACGTGGTGAAATGAAAAGAAAGAAAGAAACAGTGTATTAGTATATTCTTTTCTTGCAGAAACTACTGCTGAAGATAATTTGCCAAACATATATGAGTCAATACATCCGGCAAGCGAGCTTCACATATTTTCGTACACCACTTACAAGCAAGTGTCTCAATAGCCGCATTAAACGAGCCGACAAAGCCAGAGAAGTTTCTGGAAAAACAAAAAACACTCCCGCAGTATGTAACAGCTGAAAGGTTATCTCAGCTCGTCAAGAGAAAATAATCTGATTGATGGGGATTACATTCCACCACCGCTTATGTCCAAATACGCCAATAGGAAAGCCCTTCAAACTTCAGAGCGCACGGTCTATATATATTAACACTAGCTTTTAATGACTCGGTTTATAGGGTTTAACGTCTCAAAGCGACGACGCCCGTTAAGGTAACGCAAGGAGCCCTCCAGAAACCGTCGCCGAGAACAGGAGGCTTTGCCGGCATATCCGAGGGATCCAAACCGCACACTCCGCTCGCGCAAGGGCTTTAGCGCAATGCGCTACGAAGCGGCTCCTTTTCCATCCCAGTCACGCCGAGAGGGCGCACAGAAAACGAAAGCCGGGCTGAACGGAGGAGAGAGGAGCCCACTCGCTCGCCCTCCGCTCCAGTGAAAACGTGTGCTGAGCAGTGTAAACGAGTTTGTATGTATACATATCAGCGTCGTATCAAAATCCGGTTTCGGCGAACGCGCCGTCAAAGCGAAGTGTCGCGATGCGGCAAGATCGGAAAGGGCCGCGTCAGAAAAAAACAACAAAGGACCGCCGCGATGCGCGGGGAGAGCGTCAACGACGGGACGCTAATGAGCCGGTCGGAGCTGGCTGCTGCAGGACGTCAAGCGCGCTGGCTGCTGCGTTACTCACGGGGACAACGACTGGGAAAGCGCCCAATTTTCTTGGAAGCAAACTCCTATAAAGACAGACGAGCAGGTATTAAAAGATGATGGGAAGGAAGGTATACTATGTTCGTATATATAAATGTTACAGGTAGCCCATTTTGGCGCTGCTGATTACACCGAGCCTATTTTCTCTCGGCCGTTGCACGATTCCTACGCGCGAAAACCACGTGCTGGATATGGGCCCGCCGTTGAGGAGAAGTGCCGATTAATTCCGACCACCTAGCTAGGTACCCCGACGTGCGCTGGGATCTCAACACTCTTTTTTTTTTTTTTTTTTTTTTTTTCGGCTCCATCGTAACGCGGCCGCCAGAGCCTGGATTCGATTACTGCCGCGGTGAGAGCGCTAATGGCCGCTGGTCCAGGGATCGCTCTTACTCACACTTGCGAGCATAGCGAAAACGTCTTCTCCGAAACCACTGGCGCCCTATGCTGTCGGGTCGCGCTGCACGCGGCTATTCGATGGCTATAGGTGGGAGTGCACCCACTGGGCAACAACAAGATGCAAGGCTGTGATTGCGGGGTTGAAGGGGCTGATGGCGCAAGTCGGAGTTCGAGACTATGGTTAGGAGAGCGCTGAGGCACTCCTAGGGTTGTCCAAGTAAGTGCCTCACTTACACTAGTCGCCACGGAACACGAGGGCGAATAACAAGCATGAATGTTCATGGTGCGAACATGTTCGAGCACTGACTGCCAACAAGAGCGATTCCTGTGACCATGCACCGATGAAACAAGTAATCTGTTCCGGGGGTTTCAAGAGGGAGGGAGGGGGGTTAGAACTTCAGGCGGCAAGGCGTTGGGGTTTTGGGTCCAAGGTCTTTTTTGCTCCCTTCTATCTTGAGAGCAGAAGAGAAAGCGACGAATGCTGAGCATCATCCTGTTTTGTCTGCTAGTGTTGGCTCATCTTTGTAATCGCCGCTGCTGTACAAATGAAAACGGAAGGTGAAAATAGTTGGCTGGGACAGAATTTAGTGAAGAAAAAATAATGTGGGCGTTTCTTTTACTCCGCTTACTTTCGTTTCTTTTTTATATAAGCATGAAATGCAGATAGTAATTAATGAGCCCTCGCCTTACTTTTAGGAAATAGTTTTATTGCAATGACATGCCATTTTCCGACCAGTAGATACCGTAATTTAATTAGATTTCAGCGATTTATTCATAAAAGTAATATGTACTGTTAATTTTTTTTTCTCAAAAGCTACATCTTGCTGTTCGGGGCGCTACAAAAACGCTATTCATGCCGAAACGTGCGGAGAAACAGACAGGACGAACACAGCGCGATATCCCATAACAACCCTGTGTTGCGCTACAATGCCCTCAGTGTGCCCTGTGCTACTACACTTACGCAGTTGCTTCACTCGCTAGACTGCCTTTCCAAAATGATTTTTTTTTTTTTTCCCTGGGAAAAAAAAAAAAAATCCTCTATTTCTGAGCGTCGTCTGTCGCGCACGCTTAAACTGTCGCCTTCCGAGGCACGTAACCAGCGTCGCTATTCGACGGGAACGCGCGCGCAGTAAACAACGCGCCATTCGCGTCCAAACTCTGACAGAGTGGGTCACGAGCTGTCAGCTAGCCGGGGCCAAAGCCGTTCCCCGGCGGCGCGCATTCTGCTCGGAAAGGGCGCAAGGTGAGCAGCGGTTCAACAACGCGGCGTGTCGAGACAATGGTCGCAGCACACCCCGCGCGATATCAGCGACGGAGATCGCGCCATCGCCCAGACGGCATCCGCGAAGGCTGGCGCTTCCCGACGGCGGACCTTGGGCTGTCCGCGGCCACAATGGAGCAGCAGCCGCCCACCGTTGGGCCGGCCAAGGTGAAACCACGCGCACTGGGCGCCGCCGGCCGGAAGACAAAGCGCGCGCGGCAACGTTTACGGAGCCGCGCAGCGAGCATTCACCACTGCCGTGCAGTGAACGAAATTCCTTCGAACGCGGGCATTTATTTCGCCCCTTAGAGAGCGCAGCAGGTTCGGGCGTCTGCACGCTGTTACTGCAGCCAGATGTTGTCCTAGCAGTACTACAACTATAGAACTCGCGCTAGTCAGCGTATTTGAGGGAGTTCCCCAAGAAGTGCAGATCTGAAATGAAGGACGCAGTTAAAATCATTACCATATCGACTCGAGAGCGCCCAAATGACAAAGTATAGTCACAAATCTTTCTCAGCCTTCGCCGCACTTGTAATGTAATCAGCCCACCATCCACCCTGCCGCACGCTGCCGTTATGCGCCCATGAAGGAGGTCACGGAGGAGGTTTAGGAAAGGTACCAGTTTCCTCTGTAGGCCTATACTATAGCGTGTCACCAGGTATACGTGCGTCTATTTTTATCCTGCAGAACAGCGGAAACGGTCATCCCGGCCGCAGGCTTCACCTCATTCATAAGCGGCAGCGCGGCCTGAGAGCTCCTCATAACTGCTTTTAATTATCTGCGACTAAGAGATGTTTGTTTTTCCTGGGCGCAAAACATGCAAACCATACAAAAACGACTTTCCAGAAGCGTATACTTCACCTGCAGTACCCCGACGATGCGCTACCTCGTGCGCGGCTGCACAGGCTACAGTGTAGACTTGCCGTCAGCAAAGCAAGCACAACAAGAATGCTATCTAACCTATGAAGATAGAATTCATCCGCGTGGGTGGCTTATAAAGAAACGTGAGGCGGCCGTAGCCGGACATTATTAATTTCACCAAACGTGCTAGGCCGTCCGCGCCTCAAATGCGCGTGGCCGCTTCGTCTTACTGCGGATCAGAGCCCTCTGCAGTAGACGCCTTGCATGTTTGCTAGCCTCAATGCGGCTTATGACGGTGGGGCACTAGCGTAAGCATCGCTCCGAAGACCATTTATGAACTGCGAATCTGGCCCGAAATCGTAGAGATGGCATCGAACGTTGTGCGACGGATAGAACACATCATTTCCCAGGCCACAAAAAGGCCTTTCGCCGCTCCTAGCGATGTAAGCGGCTGCAAATAAAAAAAATAAATAAAAAGAAATGTATTTCAAGGATAAGATTTTAAAATATGAAACTTCCCAGACATAATACTTTTTTTTTTTTTTTTTCGTGTAATGTGACTCGTTCTTGACCACGAGTTCTGGTTTCGCTGTCGTATCTTGGCAGTGTACACTCTCGTTGAACGAAATCAGTCAATCCGTGATTTTAAAATGGCGTTCGGTGTTTCTCACGTTTCGAAATGTTTTTTTAAGCTCTGTTGTCCTACTGTCGACCACCAGCATTTCACCGCAAAGCGTTAACATCCCGCGGTCACAACTTTAGGAACATTTTTTTAACACGTGAGGCAAAACGCTCCAATCACGCATTGTGCATTCGCCAGTGTCCTCCCACCCGTGGATGAAATTGGTCTTGGTTTGGTAAGGGGGGGAGCACGTGCTTTCATCGTCAGTTGCACAGGGAAGCTTGAACGCGTCATCGAAGGACTCGGTGAATGATTTAATATGCACGAGCGCGTATTCATATTTCACCACGACCTGAACGAGCCGAATGCGATGTCGACCTCGGGGACAGAACTACGCGACAGGCTGCGACTCTGACAGCGTGAGCGGTCGATGATTCTGAAAAAAAAAAAAAAAAAAAAAGGCATGAGCTACGAAGTTATTCTTCCTCAATAATGGGGATGGTGACAAAAGCAATGAAAAAAGAAACACCGCTTGTGGCATGTGTTTTCAATAAAAGTCGACTTGAGCGTTGCGGGAGACCGCGATGGAGGGATCTGCGCAATTTGGAATGCCCCGTGCACCTTAATCTAGCTAAAGGACAAAGCACACTGACCTTTCTCCAATCAAATTTTGCCGAAATGGAACCGCCAGGAGAAAGTATCGCGTAGCAGCGATTGATTTCCAGCTTATAAGAAAAATTACGCATACACGACCGGACCACTATAAACAAAGGAAGGCCTCGCTACTGGACTATATAGGCAGTGAGCAAATCTTTACGCATCACAGTACACATATAAAACCAACCAGGTTTACTTGTGGTTGAACGCAGAGGTCAATAGCTTTTTCTCAAACAGGGAATATTGTGACAGTAAGCCCAACGATTCGCGAAAGAGCCCGTATACAATGCCCGAACGCGAACAATGGTCATTCGAAACCACGCAAGCTCAAGACCCTGTCAGTCAAGAGTGATCACTACGGCTCTTAATCACCGCTGTAAACGATTACGTCGGTAAATCGCTCGAGCATTTCACCGGACACCTCCTAATCAGCCTATACCGACTGCCCATTCCATGCTGCAAACGCTGCGATGCAGCCACGCAGTCTAACACGCAAACTCTAATAATCCTAAATTTAAAGCACACCCCGCATTGCACTTTTAACCACTTCCAGGCAGCTTCGACGAGACAAAACCCGACTCTCTAGTAGTTCAAAGAAGTTTTCACTGCACGTTATTCGATCCTCGCCAGGGTGGGAAGAAAGAGCCGACAGATCTCTTCGTTTTCCACTATCCCTGACAGCGCGCAGAGAGACTGTGGTTCTCTGGATTACTTGCAATGTCAGTCAGGACTACATATTACTCTAGGACATCACGTATGGCTAGAAAGCACTCTCTCGTTCTCTAAAGGCGAACCCACCTCATATTTGCTTTCATCTTTTATTTCCTGTCTTTTATTTATCTGTGGTAAATCGGTGCTCAAATTTCCATTTCTCCATCTCTTTCCTCTGTCTTGTCAAGTGGCGTGCGATTTCACTTGGCTCTTATAACTGTAACTGTAACTGCCACAATAACTATAACTGCCACTAAAAAGCGCCCGACATACTGGATGGCTTGCGAATGGTACATGCTTTTTGGTGACCAGGGACAGCGAAACTTTGTTCAGTTAGGGGAGAAGGAAAGTCATCGAGTTTACATTGTGACTGACGTATTCAATGTTTTACCCAAATACTCGTTTTTCTTGTTTTAATCTTCCTTTATTCAGCACTCTTCAATTGTGCTTTTATGTAAACCAGTGAAAATACAGATCGACATCGGCAGCTTTATATCGACATACACGCAAGGAATGATGGACTGCGTTAAAAACTTTTTCCGCAGAGTCTGTTCAATTCTCTGCTGGTCACGCTCATGAACAAAGCAGTCAATCGGTGATACTTAACTCACACGAAACGCTTCAAACCAGGCCAACTAGACTATCCACACTGTGCCTTAGAATAATTAAATCCAACTCAAGCGTTTGTCAAAATGTAAATAAGATGGTTTGGCTGGTTTATGGGGTTTAACGTCCCAAAGAGACTCAGGCTATCAGAGACGCCGTAGTGGAGGACTCCGGAAATTTCGACCACCCGGGGTTCTTTAACGTGCACTGTCATCGCACAGCACACGAGCGCCTTGCTTTTTGCCTCCGCCGAAAAGCGGCCACCACGGCCACGATTCTTGGGCACAATAGTCGAGCGCCCTAACCATTGCACCACCACGGCGGGGGAGAAAGCAAATCAGAATACTAACAGTTGGTGACTAGGAGACCGAATTCCGTTAGCCAGCCCCGGCTATGTTTACAAGAAACAAGCCACCTTCCAAGACTGGTTTTTTACTCCGCCAACGCGTATTTTTTTCCCTCGCTGATGGATACCGGAGCAACAGACACGCGAGGCGAATGCTGTATTTTTACGCCGTCACTGCGTCTTCTGGATGGATATATGACTGTCGGCATATCATTGAAATACGAAAAGCTCGAAGAACGCTTTTTTTTTTCTTTTTTTCATGCTGTCACTCGGATCTCTAACCTGATGCGACGACAGAGCAAATAATGTCCAGAAGTATAAAAAAAAAATGCACGGCAGGATAACTACTATACCAGTTCCATCCGCCTCGTTGTCGGCCAGCAAAATTGAAATTGCGTGAAAATTTGCGGAAGCAGCTACGTCAGAAATTGTATGGCCATATATTCTATTTCTGCTCCACGTAGGCGCGGGGAATACTCGCAGCCGCCATTTGCCTCGGGGCCCTGCCGAGGACGGAACTGCGGAGCGCGGGAGCCTCGCCTGGGCCGCGCGACGCCCGCGGGCGGGGGGCGGAGCAAACAATTTGTTCGCGTGATGGAAGTGGTGGGCGGTGAAAGGCGCGAGGACAACGACGACAATGGAAAGGTTTCGCACGACTCTCCGGTCGTAGAACATTCATAGCCGCCAGCGCGAGGGGAGTGCCTTGGCTCCGCTTGAAGCATATCAGAAGCACTTGCTTCCAGCTGTTTTCTGCACACCCTGACTTCGAACTTCGCAGTAGAGCGATGCGATCAGTCTCGACAAAGAACCTGCGCCAAGGCAAGGTGCGAAATTCTGAACAGTGGATAAGCTGTGAACACGGAGTTCGTCGGAACGCAGTGGCTTCTGAGGAATACAGGAACTTAAGCACGCGCCCTGTAAAATAGCTGCTGTGGGTCGCGGTGTAACAGCTGCAATGAGACTGGCGCGAGGACTGCGATAATACGAAGCATACCATCCGTCTCAAAGCTCCAAGCGAGTTATTATACTTACTGCCTGACAAAGAGGCATTCAGAGACTGCCAGACCGAATTCTTACTTGCTGTTTAGTTTCTCTCTTTAATACCACGTGAAAGAAACCAGCGGTGGTGCGGCGTTTCGAAGGAGATGGACCGCGGCGAAGAACGTGGCATCTGATTCTGACGAGAGAGTGTGATGGGACAGCATACAAGCGAAGCACCGCAAATTCCACATTACACCAAGAGTTCTGACATTCCTTTCTCTATCGGAATGCGCCCACCTCTACGGGGTTCGAACCCGTGGCCTCGTCATCGTTAGTGGTATACAGATATCAGGAACCATACTGACAGCTACGCTGCCGCCTGGGCGAAAGCGCGTGCATATGTAGTGAGCGCGACGTCGGCCGACTGCTCTGCAGGAAAGCGGGGAAGTACGAGGAAAAACAACGATGCACCCCCTGCAATGAGTGCACTATTGCACTCTGTGCGACAAGTGGCGCCCTCGAAGGAGCGACAGCGCAAACCGCTGGCTCATCACTCGGAGGCTGCCGCCAGTCAGTGCGCCGCTCGACCAGCCGACATAGCCGCTGGACACTGGTCGGAACGCCCAGCGACCCAGCCCGGATGATTCAGTGACGCGCATTCCTGGCGCTCACATGCGCAGGCGGCGGTCACGGCACTTGGCTCTGATGCCTCGAAGCGGAGTGGACTCTAGAAAGGCAGCCCGAAGTGTCAGTCCAGTGCGAAAAACTGCCACCGGACAATCAAGCGTCGAACGCTGCCGAAGTGGCCTCAAGGAAGGGAAATTCATTAAGAGAGCCAGAGGGTCCGCCATATACTCAACCACAAGGTGCACGCGCAGAGACCGTCGGAACAGCACATTCATTAAGGCCATGTCGCAAGCGCCGTCAGACTGAATTGCTGTTTTCGAGCATGACGCGCCCCCCTTCCCTCATGCTCTGGAGTTGCTGCATAGTGCGCGGCACTTACTAATGGATTATGCGAGGACCATCAAGGTCGATGGTCCTGGCGAATGATAGGCGCGCCGCACGCATGGCTGCGCCAATTACTGCTGCCCTGCACATGACAACGGTACCAATACTTTTCTGCACGGCATTCGGCCCGACGACCCTGTCCGCGTTTCTGCCCTACGCTCTGTGCGGGGACGAGCGAGGTACCCGTGCAAGCAGAGCGCCAACTTCGGCGGGAGATAAGCTTGGGGTAACTTATCCTGGCTTCCTTCGATCGGCGATGCTAATGCCAAAAGTTCGTGACCGAACTGCAGTCAGTCGCCAGTAGAGAGCCGACACACACACACACACACACACACACACACACACACACACACACACACACACACACACACACACACACACACACACACACACACACACACACACACACACACACACACACACACACACACACACACACACACACACACACACACACACACACACACACACACACACACACACACACACACGATGTGTGCTGCTAAAGAGAGCACTGTCGCGAATTGATACAGTGAATACATGTTTCATGATGGCCATAATCAATCATGCGAATAATTAGAGTGACTGTCGGCTCAACGGTCGGCTGCCGCGGCTAGCATGCCACAGGCGACCGTGACCTGCTACTGGCTTCTACCCAAGATTCATAAGGAATCAGAATCCTAAACCATACACAGCGTGTTAAAAATCCAACACCGTATTTATATGAGGGAGGAACTTACCCCAAGTCATGAAACTCTAATGGGACTGAGTACCACCATTTCCCCTGTTTTCGATCCAACAAAGTGCCAGTCAAGTTGAGGCGTATTTTTCACCAATGTGAGATATGGTGTATGAAAAAAAAAAAAAAAAATGTTGCATAGCGAAATGCACGCGCATGGTCTTCCACCCCTACGCGTATACATACATCTCATGCCACTACTCCGTTTTTAATCGACGTTAGAGACACCCAGACACTATGGAGTTAGGTTTATATAACATTTTCATGCATGATGTTGCTACATGGAATACCTTAGTAAAAATGCAGCTGCGAGCATTTACGACGAACACCACGGCAACATGCATACGCCGGACGTTCTATAGATCCGTTTCCGAACGAAGAACGTGGTTTTCAAACTCCCCACAGCAAGAAGGCTCAGCGAGCAGTTCCGCGCGGCGATTCGGAAAGGGCAGGATGATATGTCGAACGCCACAAACACGAAAACAAGAAAAGAGTGATTTCGCTTACAAATAAGCACGGATGGATCGTCAGTACATTCCAGTATACTGCGAAAATGAATTCGGCGTCCCGAAGGTCGAAAATGCCACCGGAGCCGCTGCTGCCCTTGCAGCGCGGAAATTCGCTAATGGAATGAAAATCCCCGATCGCCCGCGTGCGTCCTCACGCCGCGGCTGAACGTACAGCCACCGATCAAATGCCGACTTGTTGACTTTGAATTTCGTTAAGACTTCATATATCGCCATAATCTGTCGCACCATCTGTGGTGCTTGGCCTTCTGATTTTAAACTTCATCTAAAGCCAGTTATTCAGTTCATGAATAGGGTATTACGCATCACGACGTTTCCTTTTTTTTTTTTTTTTTTTTTTTTTAAGATATGCCAGCTAAGCCACCCTGTTAAACACTTCATATGTGCTCTCATCCATGCTGTGCTTAAAAATAAAGCCATCTGTTACTGCAGGCAACATTGTTTGTATTGGTTAGATACTAAGGGCAATTATTATTATTATTATTATATTTTGTTACGATACCAGCCAGCAGCTCTAGGAGCTTGCAATCTTTCTGTTTCCCTGTGACCTGTGGACGTGACCAACGGCTATAACCGTTCCATGACATAAAAACGTAAATATCTTACATTACAAGCAGCTCCACAAACAGTGATTACTCAGGTCAAACGTTCTTTCTTGCAATGTACAATGCATAGTATCTATGTCTCTTTACTTCTGTTCTTCAATGCGTTTTGTCTTCTTGAGTAATGGCGTTAAATAAGCCCAGTAAACACAAACCTGCCGAAACAGAGGATTCAAAAGGACACGTACCGTTTCAGTTCTCTTACCCTACTCATTCGTCCCTGCATAGCCGTATAAAATCGATTCATCTACATAACGGTCGTCAACGCAAGGGATATATGTAAAACAAACCTCGATTTTATAAAGGTCTCTTCTTCTCCTTCCGGGAGACAGCGAGCAGCGCCGCATGCCAGAGCAGGGGTCACGGAAAATAACAGCCCACTCGCAGTGCCGAGTGTTTCAGTGAAATAAAACAACCGCTATAGTAAATCGAGCTTTTAGGCAAGTTGGTTAATTTGCTTCCACATAACTGAAACGCGGGAAAAGGACGAGCACCAAGGAAGGGAAACACGCGTACACGACACGGACAATCGCTTCCTTGGTGCTCGTCTTTTATTCGCGCTGCAGTTATGTGGAAGTAAGACAATCGCGGGCGGACCTCAAACATGCTACTGGGGACTGTGTTTTATTGCATGATTCCAATTCATTTTATTTCATCCCACCCTGTCCTTTCTCCCTGTCGTTCCCATCTTCATTTTCCCCTCCCTGTCTCTGGCTATCTTGTCTATTTCCGCCGCCCCAGTTCAGATGCTCAAGTCACTGAGATAGCAGATACAGGAACTGGCAAGCCTTTTTACTTCCCTTTATTATTATTTAAAATAAAAGAACCTACTACTACTACTACAAGAGCGGTATTTCTTCGCAGTTTCGACGCAATTAAGCCTGATCGGATCCGGCACGTGGAGGCGTATTTAGTAACGCGGCAGCGTTAAGGGCCCATTTCATGCTGAAAAACTGGCGTCGGCGCTGTGAGCGAAAAATCTCGGGCTGGAAGGTGAAAGTTGGAAAGTTGGCAGGTGACATAGCCGTGCACTGACTGGAGGGCAGGACGACCTCCAGGGCCCTTGGATCCCCAGTAAGATCCTTAGCCACACAGGCACTTGCGTAGGAGTTGGTTGAAGAGAGGATTTATACCTGTGCAGGGTGGTCTTTCACGTAATCTGCTTTCTTACGGCTGTATGATGTAGAATATAACAGGGGCACACATCAGCAGGTTACTGCTTAAGTGAGCGGCAAAGTGAATGGACGCGAACGAAGATCCGCAAAGGTGAGCCCGGCCAACTAACGATATAAGAATACGCATGAAGTCGAAGGAAACATTACACTTTCGCTTTCGGTTACCAACCCGGTTGCTGCAGGAAATGCGACCAAGCATTTACCTCCACCTCACGGGCGCCACCTCGAGAATCGCTTGTCGGCACTTCTCGACGATGGGCTTCGCGTACTGCGGCGGCGTGAAGTACAGACTGCGTTTTATCGCACGCAGAGGAGACGCGTACTTGTGTGACGCGCAGTACATAAAGGGCCAGCCCTCAAATCACATGACTCGCGAAACTGGCGACAACGTCGATGTTCGGGACACCAGCGCGATTTGATAAAAAGGTAGGAAAAACGATGCATAATTCTTCGGGAGCTGTGCGCTGCGCGGGAGCTTAATTGTTCTCAAGTGCGGGGTCGAAATATTTCATTCGAACCGTATACTCGGTGCAACACACCCCAGCGGACGGGGCTATACTTGCCTTCATTATTTTTTTTTCCTTACTAGCGTCAACCATTACGGCCTCTCTAGTAGCTGCAGTTCGCTGAGCTGTTTCTGCAGGTGACAGCTTTTGGAAATACATTCACCGCTGCCCTTGTCGCAGCGGCTCGGCTCCTTCAGAGCGCGGCGTCGAGAACAGGAATATAGAATACGAAGGCGAACCAGAAGGTTTCGTGCTTTTTCAGGTCATCTCCCGTGTGCATGCATGCTTTCTGCCGCTAGAGCAGCGCAAGCGTCAACAGGTGTCTTCCTAGTCGTGGTGGACGAAGCCAGCGCGCTCCGCGAGTGATTCTATACGCTCCTAGCGTCTTGAATCCCGAGCGACACCGTTTATCGGACTGTTCGAGAAAAAAAGAAAGCGCAGCGAGAGATCTGAGCGCGCTGGTCCAATGTACTACGCCAGTAATAAACCCATTTCAAGATTGCGTCTAATCTCGATTGTGGGAGTGGCAGTGTTTTTGTCCAAGCGCGGCCTCGGGGCTCCCAACTCGTTTCGCTGCACCGCGATTTCGGGTTTGCGGGCAATTTTCGAAGGCGCAGACATATCTCCATCTACCCCGTGCTGGCGCAGTCGCTGCATGACGTCGCCGCGTGGAAAACCGGTCTCGCCGCAACTCTGCAGTCGCCGCCATATAAACCCTGCTCCTGGCTTTTCATCCTCATCTGTCAGCTCACCATGCTTAGGTGCGGTTGGCGCGATATCGTCTCATTTGCTTGCCTAGCTCTTCCTTTCCCAGCAGTGCCTGCCACCACTTCCTACCCTTCAACTATATCGCTTCCCTGCGCAAGGCCGTCACGGTGACCCGCGTTCTGCGCAACTCCTAATTCTCTCTCTCTCCTCATCCACCTCAACGTCGAAAATGTACTGTGGCGTGTGCTGTAGACCAGTGTGCAACGCAATATGCGCACCGTAGTAAAAAGTTTGCATATCATCACTTTAGCGCTTCTGCAACGCTCCAGACTACGACTAGGTTCAATTAGGGGAGACCACACCAAAAATATACCTCCACGAGTAAGTAATTAATATAAACTCTGGTAGTTTCTTCACAAATCCATGTACGGTTGTGAAATAAAATTTAAGTGGCTGCTTTTAAAACTTCCTTATGGGCATCCTGTACAAATTCCTTGAAATAATAATAATAATAATAATCCCATTCAGCCAGGAAAAAGCCTCCCTAGGCGTGTATAAATTATCTATTTCGTTTCGACCGCATAATGCCAAATCCCTCACAGGGAGCGAGCTAGAGGACGAGTGATTTATGTCCATGTAGGAGGGGGGAGGGGGGGGGGGGGTAATTTATAAAGACCCGTTATCCATTCCGCGTCCATTTGGTCTTCTGTCGGTGACCACTGTTGCAGGGTTACGTTCCGAGCAGCAGAATTCAAGCGTACGTGGGAAGCGACCGTACTATCACTGGCTGCATGGCACGGTGGGATCTGCTATCTCGTTATTTCTTTTAGTGACCCCTCCATGTTTTCGGCGATGCGCCGTCATGCTGTAGCCAGGCCAGAATAAAATGTATAACATGTACCTTTATGAAATACAGGCTCTGGGCATCTATTTGGCGTACGAGTGTGCAATGCATTGCGAATTCCCAATAAAGCCAGGAGTGTCGACAACAAGACGATGCGAAAAAGCAATCTGAAGTTGCAGCCATTATATGCTAAGATTACGGCCGCACATATGAGTTTTGAAATTCTTAAAGCAAAGAAACAGGCGAATCTTCACGCATGCGTCAGCTGCGTATCACGGGTCGCACGCGCAGGTATAGTATACGGCGCACGTACCCCTCGGCTCTTCCGTGCATGATGCGGGGTGAGGTTGTGCATGAGGTCATTCTATTTTCCTTACAGCAGCTGTAATCTGTCAACTTTTTTCACGCAGTTGCACATCAAGGCGCGTGTATCACACACACACACACACACACACACACACACACACACACACACACACACACACACACACACACACACACACACACACACACACACACACACACACACACACACACACACACACACACACACACACACACACACACACACACACACACACACACACAAAAGAAGAGAAAGATAGAAGAAAGCCGTATACGCAGAGCTAATCGTAACTGCGGTAACTGCGAGAGTCATATTCCTCATCCGCTACTCCCCCTTCCCTGCAACCAGCAAGTGAAGACCGGCGCGATGGAAAAGGCGTGCTCTTACCTCTGGCCAACCACTGCGCCATTACAAGCAACCAGCCTTACCTGCAATATGTTACCCCGAATAAGCTTGCCCTCTTTTGCGTTTGTGCTTGTCCTTTGGAAACACCATCGCGCTGTTTCTAAATATGCCATGTAATATTTTTCGTTTTGACCGAAGTTTGTCGTTTAAGAAAAAAAAATTATTTGCCTATTCAATGGCATTAAAGAGTATACTCAAGCGGAAACAAGCAAATACGGTGTTCGGAGTGATGGTTCGAGAAATCCTCTTCAGGGGCTGGGGGTATTGGGGCAAATGCAAACACTGCATTGCTATAAGCGAGGCTTTGCATTAGGCATTTTTATCAAAATAAACGTCCCTCAATAGGCTCAATAAAATCAATTGGTAATAACGGGGTCTGCCGGTATCACTGCATAAACTGACGAATCGCGACAGCAAACGAAATCAGGCTCCTAGTGACTGGCTATATCAAACAAGCTAATGACCTCAAAAATATTTAGTTTATAATTTCGTCTACTGGTGGTTAGCTTTCCGTTTAGCAGGAGTTGTTTATTCCAACAGCTTCCGCTCATTCTTTACTATAGTACGCCCGATTCTCTGGCCTGCATGGACACAGCACATTCACCTTTGCGCACACTTCCATGCTTCAATGGACAAACATTCTCATCGCGAGCTGCATAGAAAGCGCAAGTTTGCGGTTACGCTGTGAATGCGGGCTGACAACGATATACGTGCACCGGAGGAAAAGGCCTTCAGAAACACCTTATAGAAGGCTTCTCGAGCCATCACGATGACGAATTTTGAAAGAAGCATATAAATTGGATTGAAGTACACGGAATTCGGCGCTTAATTGAGCGCTCGCTACGAGCGAGTAAGCCCGTGGGCAGGTGAAAAGCGGTTGGTGTCCAAATTACTAGCCCGTGAAGCACCTTTTAGTGCCTTGTGGCTCAGAGTGCAAGAGAAACTGGAGGTGAAAAATATGTCCCATAGCGTATATGCGCTTTTCGCATTGCATGTACATAGTAGTTCACCTGAGACTGTGACTGACCTGAGCGATAGCTTTTGTGTGCGTGCGTGCGTGTGTGTGTGTGTGTGTGTGTGTGTGTGTGTGTGTGTGTGTGTGTGTGTGTGTGTGTGTGTGTGTGTGTGTGTGTGTGTGTGTGTGTGTGTGTGTGTGTGTGTGTGTGTGTGTGTGTGTGTGTGTGTGTGTGTGTGTGTGTGTGTGTGTGTGTGTGTGTGTGTGTGTGTGTGTGTGTGTGTGTTTGAAAGCAGCTGTGCAAGATGTCATGCTCAGTCACTGCTCAGTCATAGGCTCCATCACTCTCTCTCTCTCTCTCTCTCTCTCTCTCTCTATGTTGGCGAACAAGAAAGGCCCGTCTGGGAGACTCGCACGTGGGAGACACCACACCGGACTGAGTTTGAATCACACGCGCGAGGTCATGTGGTTTGACCTCAGAAAACAGTTAAGTCAATCACAGCGACGGCACAAACAAGATATGACAAGGTTCTTTCTTGGTCGGCTTTGGTGAGCGTACGAGTGCTGTTACTGCGAGGCTAATTATTTAGTGAGAGGCCTTGTGGCGCACCATAAGTAATATACCCATGTCAGATTTTCGAAGTTCGAAAATACCATTCCCGTCGCCCCTCAAGCTCAAGAAATTTCGGGGCCGCGCTTGGGCGAATGCGAACACCGTGTGGATAGGAACAGCGTTCGCCATCTGTGATGAGCGGGCTGATCATACAACAGTTCGGCTGTCACGTGCTCCTTTGCAGCACCCGTCTGGGAGCGGTGAGAGGGCAGAGCATGCACGTCAAAGGTGAAGGTGGTAGGCGAGAGCGGGCTAATGAACATGCGCCCTAGCATCTGGTCCGCTAGCCGTCGCTGAGTTGGCAGAGCGACTGCTCCTGACAAGCAGCGGTCCCGGGTTCGAATCCCTAGCCAGGAAGAATCTTTTTGTCAGACACGAAGTTTCCATGGCAGCTGCGTAATTTTCCTGTGTAGCCGTGCGGCTGCTCTTGGACGGATGCTAATGAGTAATTACTCTCTCTCATTACACTAAAATGTGCTCGCCTGCACAGTCAACCTATTTCCATGCAATTCCACGAATTTCCACAGCATCCGCACAGTTTTCATGTCTTTCGCATAAGAAAAAACAATGCACCGAAATGCGGGCCACACGTGCGTAAGTTTGAGCAATTAACGTAAAATCTCTCAGGAGAGGTAAAGCGAAAACGTACGCTCTTTCACGACATGAAGCGTTGGAAACAAGCTTCACACAACGCCGTTAAGCATACAGATATCGTGTGTCTGAAAAACTCGCTTATATATTTACGTCCATATTCAGTTCATGCCACGATAAAGCGAGCATCTTTGGCACACCGCCTGTTTTGATGCCGCTTTATACACCGGAACGTCCGCACGGCGAAAGTGCAGCGTACTCCATCATGGTGTGCTAAGGAAACGATCTCTTCGCATGCATCCACCGAAAAACGAGGCGACGCGAGGCGCGGACAGCGGGGGCCTACGAAGTGGTCGTCGGCTGGGAGCGTGCATTCCTCAGCACACGGCGCCCCACAGATGCAGCCGGTGGACGCATCATCTTGCGCAAGCGAAGCGGCAGCAGTACGAAAAACGCGAGCCCAGCAGGAAGTCCCGGCGCCCTTAATTGGCGACGTTGCGCAACTACCACATTACGCGCTGCCATGCTCGCAGAGGGATGGCCATGCGCCGTCCCCCGGTGCAGGATAGCTTGCGTCGGGCGCCTCAGCAAGAACCAGCCGCCGTCCGGCGCTTCCATTCCTCTTCTAGCTATTTTTCCCCCAGACGCCCCCCATGGCCCGGTCTGTAGCGCACGGGACGTCATCGGACAGGCGTTAAGGACGCGCCTGGCGCTGAGCCGGGCGTCATCCCACGCCGGACACCCCAGCCACCGTGCGCGCGGTTGTGTTCGCGCAGCGCGAGACAAAGAGAGCGCGGATGGGCCCCCGCGTTGCCCAACGGTGCTGAGCATGCTTAAAGAAGAGAAGGGGCCGCTATCAGCCACGCCTGATCACTTCACGTTAAAGACACGCTAGCGACGTCCTCGACGGCGGACCGGTTCCACTGCAGACGCGACGACGGAAGCGGCGTCGGGTGGACAAGGAATTAAAATGCGATGCTAGCCAGCCGTATACCATGTCCCGCCGATAAGCGGCACCTCAACCGGCCATTGCAAAACGCCCTCACAGCGCCATAAAACAAGCGCCTTTATCGGGTGCACCGAAGAGGACACGGACGAGCAGCCTTTCTACTCGCCGGCGGTTTCTGGGCGCCCATTGAGGCCCGGCCTCCACCCACGGGGCGCTATATACAACGCGTGAAGCCCGCGCCGCCCAGGCTGCTGCGGCTACGTGGGTCACGACTGCCGGAACAACACGGCTGCCCGATCGTGTGACGCCGACTTTTGTGGCTTGTGACACAAGATAAACAACATCTTCCTCCACAGCCTTCCCCCGATACTATCGAAAATTGCCAGCGATAGCTTTTGTGTGTGTGTGTGTGTGTGTGTGTGTGTGTGTGTGTGTGTGTGTGTGTGTGTGTGTGTGTGTGTGTGTGTGTGTGTGTGTGTGTGTGTGTGTGTGTGTGTGTGTGTGTGTGTGTGTGTGTGTGTGTGTGTGTGTGTGTGTGTGTGTGTGTGTGTGTGTGTGTGTGTGTGTGTGTGTGTGTGTGTGTGTGTGTGTGTGTGTGTGTGTGTGTGTGTGTGTGTGTGTGTGTGTGTGTGTGTGTGTGTGTGTGTGTGTGTGTGTGTGTGTGTGTGTGTGTGTGTGTGTGTGTGTGTGTGTGTGTGTGTGTGTGTGTGTGTGTGTGTGTGTGTGTGTGTGTGTGTGTGTGTGTGTGTGTGTGTGTGTGTGTGTGTGTGTGTGTGTGTGTGTGTGTGTGTGTGTGTGTGTGTGTGTGTGTGTGTGTGTGTGTGTGTGTGTGTGTGTGTGTGTGTGTGTGTGTGTGTGTGTGTGGAGAGAGAGAGAGAGAGAGATGGGGAGGGGGGTGAGATAGAGACAGCCGACCGAGGTATAGACAACACAAAACACGGGAGTAATCACATGTCGCCCCGATAACCACCGTTACCCTGGTACGCCAGGCAAGTCGATGGTAAGTGACCGCCCACCACAAGACTTCGGCAAACAAACCCCTTCGTCATGCCGCAAATACGCAGCAGCGCCAGGTGCCATGGCAGCGAAACAATCGCTTCGCTTCTTCGAAAAGTCATTGCTGCAGTTATACTTCTGGTGCAGAATGCTACATGCTCAACCTCATTCGTGAGTAAATTGACAGCCACGCTTCCCGCTGCCACCTCCCGGGCTGTATATTCCTGCATGTTGTTGTTTTTTTATTTGAAAACGAACTTTCAACTTCAACCTTCATAAACTGTGGAGCAGTGAGACAACCTCATGCAGGACTACGTTTTGCGTAAGCATGGTAGCGACTTCTTTCGCCTCCAGCCACTACGCGTATACTGCCTGACATTTCAATGATAAATCGTCCTGTTTCGGAGTAACGTAGAGGTGAGTACCGGCTTCAACTTAAGTTGAAGACAGCGCACGCAGCTACGGAACGGAAAATTGTAGGTGTAACGGTAAGAGACAGGAAACATGCAGAGTGGGTCAGGGAACAATCGTGAGTTAACGGCATAATAGAGGAAATCGAGGAGAAGAAATGAGCATGGGCAGGGCATGTAGTGCGAAGAGAGGATAACCGATGGTCGCTTAGGGTAACAAACTGGATTCCAAGGCCGCTTCTACTGTTTTGAAAGCAGCAGCTCAACTCCGAAGTGCACGGATGTCGACAAGCGCACCCACTTTATAGTAATACTTACAAGCGATTTCGACTCAGAAGCTTCTGCTGTCGCTTCTGCCGTTACTAATACTGCTGTTACAGCGTATTACTTAATTCTACGCAGGGTACTTCCGTAGACTTCAGTAAAGCGTAGACTACGAGAATAGAGAGTACTGCTATATAGTTACAACCACCTCTATACCAAGCACTCGGAAAATGACGCCCAACGCTACAGCGAGTTCACGCGGCTGATATTGTGTTGTCGATAGCACTATCTATAGTGCTATATTACCGATAATGATATCGATGTACTACAGAGAGCGCTATCGATATAACTATCAATAATTTGTCTCATGGAAAGCGCAATAGTAGCTTAACTAGCGACAGTACTTTTGATAACATTGCGTCACTATACAGCTTCACTAATGTGCCACGGGCCATCCACCAACAGAAGGGCTGCCGACTAATCACTATACAGCGCTTGATATGGCAACGGTCTAGTTCAACGTGACAATGAATTGGAGTGTCGCAACCACCTATGAAGGAGATACCGTGTTGCATCCGTATAACTCCCGCTTTACCTACATCCAACACCAGAAGCACAGGTAGCAACACTTGAGCTCACGAAAGAAATAATGAAAGATGCACGTTCTCCGTGCACTAAGAGAGGAGTTGCATAATTAAGAATGCTCACGAGAGCTTTGCCAACATTGGATAAAAAATAAAGGCATTAAGTGCGTTTTATTATCAGTGGCCTGGTATGCCAAGTGCTACAATCATCTGCCAATATATGATACTCGCCAAAAATGCATGAAGCCGGATCTTCGGATGAAAAACCTTTCAACCTGAATGTTACTGGCCACGGATATGCGATGGCATTAAGGTTCGCTCTGAGAGGGTCTCCCATAAATTCACTTGTAATGCTTACCGACATCGTCATTCGCTACTTCTGGCTAATAAAACCGTTCCATAACTACCACAATGGCGTCTCTCAAAAAGGGAAAAGAAAAACAGACAACCGAGGCACCGCTTAGAACACGGTTTGTCTCGCGACTTCCACCAAAGGCGGGAGCAACGCAAACCCGTCCGCCAATTAGTCAGGATTCGATAAACAACTCCCTACTCCCCAAAGTCGGTGCCGCGCTACCGAAGCCTGCCTTTAACAGGTGTGTAACCACGCCTGTTTGCATAGATAAGTGAAATACTGGTTTAGGAGGAGTGGGCTGAAAGGTTTTATGGGCACCTCCAGGAGAGCCCGCTTCTTATCTGTTCGCGTCCGATGGAGGCTTTCTTTGCTGCCGCGGATCCCACACGGCCGTCTCTGCGTGGTGGCGCGCCCGCTTCTCCAATCCACGCTATACGAGCGTTTACCTTCTGCTCGGTGGCGTGGCTAAGTAGTAGCGCCCACACCATTTTAGCCCCACCAATGTGCTGCGCATAAAATCAACTGTTATATACCCGCCGCAAGAGCCGCGTCTATTTGCTCTTCCATCTCCCATTCCTCGGGTAGTTACTATCCCGAGGCCCCACGTAACTAAACGTCCACTTAAAGAAGGTTTTACGTTTTAATATTAGCGCTTGCGATAACCCGTCATAAATGCCGTAAATACTGCAGCCGCGATTTGCATGACGCCACTGCGCGCAGACGCGCTTCCTTGCACCATACGAAGCAGCAGGAAACGCGTTCCCGTTGCGGAAAAAAAGAAAAAGGAGAAAGCAAAGAAAGCGGACTTACGTCAGCAAAATTGCGAACGTAAAAAAAAAAAAAAAAAAAAAAAAAAAAAAAAAGGTTGTGGTGTAACTCTGGTTAACCGTAGTTGAATTGCGATAGCAACGGCGGAAGCTTCTTTTGCCTGCTACATTATTCCCCTGTCAGGCCCTATCAGTGTAAGGTGCTACATTATTGGGGACACTTAAGCTCATCCTTTAAGAGAATGACTCGAGAGCGTAAGTTACTAGTCTTCTTCTGTTCCTCCTCCTCCTCGGCTGTTCAAGGTCAAGCGTGGCCTTCGCCGAGACCACACGACAGCTCGAAACCTGGCGCAGTATTGCTGTCGAAAAAAAAAAAAAAATCTAGTGATGTGTGTTCGATGTCTGTACACAGCCTACTCCGGCGCCAGCGGCTCTCTCGGAAATCGCACACTAGTGGATCACTGTGATGAATTGATCTCGAAGTTAGGCTAGCCGGGTTCGGGACCGGCGTACGGATCAAACCCGGCCAAAAGAGGGTGTGCTGGCTCACTTATGAGTAACGATATGATTGTAGCGCCGCGTGAAGCGCCGCTCTGATATGTGTTAAGTTCAAAGAAAAGCCACTGTGCACGAGTTCACGGACGGTATGCGAGACTGGCTGGGCGCGCTGATGGGTCACTACCTTTCTCCGTACCTGCCAAGGAACTCGGGGCCTAAGCAAGAGCCAGGTTTTAGCTACCGCTGCCCACGCCATTTCAATGATCCTATAGGACACGGCGAAAAGCCCATGGAAACTGTTTTCCGTAACAGATACGAGCTGCCCAAAACAGTGTGACAAGAGGGACCATCGCAGTCAAAATGGAGTTGCACATGTGCCTCAGGCGCGCCTGTACAACGACAGGAGCAGTGTGCCGTACAAGACGGCGTGGACGGCAGCAAAGCAAGCAAGCAAAATTCCTTTTTTTTTTCTTTTTTTTTTCCCCCGAGAAACAGCATCCTGCCAAATTTTCGCCTACGACCGCCGCTCCCACGCGGGCAAATACGGGAAGTAGGCTGATGTTCCTTAACAGTCCTCCGCAAGAGGAGGTCACTAGAAAGTCTTCGCAGCGATGGTTGCGAGTCCTGCTAACGAGGCACTAAGCCGGGTACTCGAGAAACGACTGAAGCGCCCCAAACGAGAGTGTCTCGCCCCGGGCCCTCCACGGCCCTTGTGCGCGCAGCGGCCAGGAATCGCGCGAAACCACGGGAGGCAAGTTGGCTGGATTCTACTGCGAACTTGACGAGAGCGGGTCGCGGTTGCAGTTTGAGAACATGCGTAATTTTTCTCCTCTCTTCCGAACCGCGAAGCGGACAGCTCAAGCAGCCACGACCGCGCCGAAAATGCGAAGCGTGCCACCCGGGGGCTCGTAAATGCATGAGGGCTAATATATATATAATAGTTAGACGCCGCCACAAGAACGTATAGTTTCCACGCGAATTGACGCAATTATATTTCGCCAAGAGCGTTGCGCGTACAGTGTGAAATGTATACACTCTCTCAGAAGCCGGGGGCACCATTCCACCGCTGCGCGTTTCTAAACCACCCAGCAGTCGTGACCTTATTTCGAGGAGCTGTAAATGAAGCCCCTTCCTCTCCGATGCCAGCAATTGTGCATGAAAGATTAAAAAACAAAAACAATCGCCAGTTGCAATCGTATATGCACATGCTAAAATATTGCCCGGACGAAATTGAAGAAGCACGGCGACGAAAGCTGTTAAGTGCATTAATTGTGAGATTAAGGAACGTTATAAATATTGGTTTGCGTTGTGCGGTATGCCTGTGCCCACCCAACGGTGTTTTTTTTTTTTTTTTCATCTCTCCATAATAACTAATACTGTACTGTGCATGTGAAGTCAGCCCATCCTTGTATCGCGCGGCGATCATTTAACCGGCAATGAAAAAAAAAAAAAGAAAAAGAAAGAAAAGAACCGTATACGCCCTACAGCAGTAACAACTTTCGAAACGGCGAAAGGGTGTTTTTTTTTATTTGTTTTTTTTTTTTTTCGCAAAATAAAAATGGTTTAATGGCGACAGATTGACAAACTACTATCTCTGATGAACGCAATTACACTTACCGGTCTGCTTCGATATTCCGTTCTTCCTGCTATAATAACAATCGCTCACTTTGGAACAGCTCCATGGAGGAAGGAAAGAAGAGGCCCTGACGTGCACCTTTTCGAAGCCGGCGCGGCCGCGCCGCGACCGGACGCTGCAACGCCTCTCCTCCTCCCTTACCCTCCTCCGCATTTTCTTTCTCCGCAACGCTCACGTACCTCGGGCCCTTAGCATCGCTGTTGCTAGTGGCCCGAGTTTTCATAGCAACAGCGATGCCTTTGCTAATGGCCCGACTTGGCTAACCCAAAATTTTGACGTCACTTCCGCCAAACTTTCTCCAATGCATTGGGAATGGCAAGGGCCTCTCCTTAGTTGTTTGCTTCCTCCGTGAACAGCTCCTTGTAGCGTAAAGTCGTCAATTTATGCGTTAATAATGGAAGCTAAATTTCACCGCCTGTATCTTCCATCCAGATACGCACTCCCAATGGACACTAATTAAATGGAGGTGTGTCTTTCGGATCAGATCACTGGACACTCACTGAATGAAAACGGGTCAATTTTATCACCACCGTCATTCGAATTGAGCTCACCGCAGAGCAGGGCAGCTGCAATGCACACTCCAGCGGTTCTGTCATTCGCAAACCAATCTCGCACGGCGCATGCGAGTTAGGATTTCCAAACCTTCACAGCTTATCTGCTCCTCCCACGTCTCCATCTCGTCTGTATCAGTCTTGTTACTCTGAAAGACTAGTGGAAAGAAAACTGGCAAGTACCAGTGTCTCTTCAGCTGCTCTAATCCATTCATTCATTCATAATCTATTCACTCATCTCAGCCTGCTGGCACTGCTGCGCGCATGGACCTGAGCGAGGTCAAGGCGATGGTGAGTCAACGAAACATTTGTACAAAATTATAGGTATACAAGGGCTCAATGAAAAACATAGTAACGGGCACGTTTAAGGCGCACGTCGATGAGCCACGGGGGAACGTCGCTTTTCGCCCGCTATCTCATTCTGTCTTCCGTCTCCGCTCGGCTGGGTTTTTATAGCCCTGGGATCCACTGCAGCAGTCAGCAGTTCGAATCGCTAGCGACTTGTCCGAGAGCACATTACGTGACAGGGTTTCAGGCGATCCCAGGCGCACGGCGCTGGTTTCGACGTGATGTCAGCGGAATGCGTGCTGCGGCACAAAATCATGCGCGGCTTCGTGTTCACCTCCCACACGCAGCGATAGATCTACACAACCGACTACTAAATAAGCACTCATCACGGCTTCTCTATTTAGTTCTAACACTATACGCAAAAGCAGCTATAGCTATCTATGCCTTGCATGCCAAGAATACTCACCTCTTTTTCTTCATTGTTAAGACTAAGTTTCGGAAATTGAATTCGGAGCACTTTGATCACTTTTTTTCTTTCGGTTTCAGCCGAAAAGTTTCAGGGTATACCCAAACACCTTCGCTGCGCCCGTCGGCCTAGGAAATCTCGACGATGTACGAAACAGATCGAATCGATGTGCTTGAAGTACACCGCTCCCTGGCTGGTATCGAGGGTCCTTGACGTGGCCAGAGCCGACGCTGGGGTCACGGTGCCTGGCTAAGGCGCGCTGCCGCGCCGGGAGCGGTGGGTGATCGGCCTCCGAAAGAAAGAGGACGGCCTGGGAGTGGCTGCTGTCCAGATCACCGCGAGCAGGGAGACGGGCTCATGACCGATGCCGCGGCCCTGGCCAAGGTTGCACGCAAGCGAGAGCGGGCAAGATGTGGGGCGGGCACGTGGAACGAGGTCCGCGATCAGCCCGTCCCCTGCATGCAAGCCTGCACGACTGTCCAAGGTGAGAATAGTAGGTATCGGCAGGAAGCGGCCAGTGCCTGAAATAGCGGGCCCCTCAATCCTTCTTTGGGGCGACGCGCGCGGGGCAGACCGATTGCAGGGCGCCTGTTCGAGTACCTCGAATGCGAAGGCGCCGAAATTACCTGGAGGCCCGCAAGGCGCGCCGGACGCGAGAATAAAGACGCCATCCATCACAGTGCACACCTGTACCGAACACCGCAAACCGACAAGAAAAACGAGCGAAATTAGTAGGCCGGAGGGAGAAGGCGTCAACCAATAATGGTTACGCTGGTTCTAACAAATCACTTAATTACTGCTGCGAGAGTGCTAAGAGCTCAATTTCGAGCGGCGTTCTGTGTACACGCAGTGCTGCATATATACGATCCGAATTCATTACGACGCCTCAAATTACTCCCAAAATAGAGGTGATACAGTCTAGCCGGTGGTGTTGGTCTAGCGGCCTTCACCCGTCTCGGTCGTGCCGACACCGAGTCAGGTTAGACGAGGTTGAAACTGAAGCATGCGCACGCTGCCCCGAACTTCAGGCGCTGCGTTGCCAGAGGGGCGTCAGGCGTCCTCCGATCATCTTGTTTTTGCACCGAGAAAAATGCGATGACTGCACCAGTCAGCGGGTGAGCTACTGGACGCAGGTCCCCTTTCAGGCAGGCGAGCTTAAAGCAAGGTAAGATATCAGGCCAGTTTAACTGTTTAATTTCACGGTACAATGCCCCACCCACCGCTTCGACGGTGCACGATAATGCCGAGCATACGCAGTCCAACATCTATCCCCCAGAGCTCATTTCATAACATTTTTACGAGCATGAGGTGAGCGCTACAACTGCCCAAATGACGCACGGCTCTATAGGAATGCCGGCGCACGTTTTCCAACATCTGTTACACAGCAAATGAGGTTTAGCGAGCGACAACTGCGCCCTACGGTAGCAAGGTAGTAGAGAAGACTGTGTTTCGTAAGCAATACCTTGAGGTACGATCTAAAGGAAGACGTAAACTTCCATCTCAACGCCTGTAGAACGCAGGCGGGTCTTGTTCGAAAATGCTTAACGGAGGCTCGCGAGCCTCTTCTCGTCTCGTTCCGGTTACCTCGCGCGCCGTTTTACTTGGGTATATTTCAAGATCACTTCGGACGCCGCGATTAGCCCGCTGAATCGCCCGTGCACTCACACTGCTCTACAAAAACGTACGTGGAAAAGCCGAGTAAGCGAACAGGAAAGCGCGGGCACGGCCGTGCGGAGAGCTTTAGCGAAGCCCGGTGACGCAACGCCGCAGGGCTCCACGGCCGCGCATGGCGTGTATTTGGTGCCGCCCGGAGCAGCACACGCACAGGCGAAGGCCCCCCGCTCTTCGTATTCTTCACCCGCGCCGCAGCAATCGTTCTGACGCCATTTATCGTGGCACGGCCGAGACTGAGTGGTGTTAGAGTGGTCATTACCACCACGCCGAGCTGTGTCTTTACGAATCGGTTCAGTGAAACGTGTCCGCCGAATGCTCTGGACGATCCATCGGTGTCTCCGAGTTGCGTTGCGGACCCAACGGCGAGCAGAAAAGAAAAGAAGGGGGTTGGAGGGGTGGGGGAAGAGCCCGCGGATGCTCGCGTGCCCCAAGACAATGCACGTGCAAGGCACATCTGATGGGCGTCCGAAAGTTGATTCCTCCTCGCGTCCGCCACGTACCGCTCGGATCTGAGAACGCGGCAGACCGCGCCGCAACCGCAGCTCGCGGAGCGAGGGCAGATTAATGGCTGCGCCGTGCCGCCCGACCCTTCAAAGAAGCCGCCACGCTAGCGCCTCAACGTAGTAGCGTAATCGGCCGGCGCTGCAAACTATTACGATATCGCACGGTGCGGCATAACGCGCCGCCAGCCCCTGGCGTACGGATGCGCCCGCCGGCCGCACGAACAGTCGCTGCCGTGGCTCGAGCGCGCTTAAAATACAGGCATTCCGCACGATCGGTACGGCCTCGGTCCGCGACGTCCACACACCGCTCATCTCGAAATCGGTCGTGGAATGATAATGAATAAGAAACGGTTACATTCCGCATCACCAACCCCGAGCGAAAGAGGTACCAGTCCATTAATTTGTTTCAGCATAGGCTATTCTGATCAAATGCGTGCCGCACGTAATTCTAGGTTTAGAGAGAGGTTCGAAGGGTGCGGCCGTGAATAGCGATGCGGGTGTGAATCATCCACTTAGGCCGCATTGCTGCGAAGAACGCACCAGCAGTCAATGGGACCCCATTTGAGAGAGCGAACCTTAAATCAAGGGGCCCGCGAGTTTAGGGGACCACGCGGTTGAGCTTCGAGCAATAAACCATATTCAGTTACGGGAGGTCCACACGTGAGGTACTGCAGTTACGTCGACTTGTGTGCAGAAAAAAAAAAAGCACTGTTCGCGAACACGCACCGAGAAGATTGAAAGCAGCAATGATGTGGCCGAAATGAGGAGCGCTCAGTGCTTATTTCAGCCTGGTTATTGTCATAAATTTACCGTTATTATTTGGCTTTTCGATATAAACGCAAGGAGGGCTCCTGTGCACATTATAAGATGTAATAAAGTGTAATCAAGAGCTCCATGAGCATTCTCTCAGCGCAAGGGAAATTCTATAAACTGTTCGTGTACCGACCGAGAATAGTTAGGTCAGCGGTTTGGCTCGCTTCGATATCATTACTAATCTGTCGGGACTGTTTAATCAAAATATATCTTCTGTTGATTGTTTCTGAATGCAGAAGAAGTGACCGGTATACCATTCAGTGGAAAGAAGTGGGACTAACCGAAAAGAGGACTTCTCCAAATGGCTCTCCGACAACAATAAGAGCAGGAGCCTTCTCCGGTTCCTTACAGACAATAATTTACACGAGTTTTTATAATATGCCTTATGGCAAGCTTGCGTAATAAAAAAAAAAATTACCTTTGAATACATAATTTCCTCTTTCTCAACAGGTTGTCAGTGCATGCAACCGTGACCTCAAGGAACCAACTAGACACACACATACAAAATAAAATATTACTTAGAGTATTCCGCATGAAAAGCGCCGAAGCACACGCACGTTTAGAAAACCGGTCCTGTGCACATTAAATGTGGATATATGATGGGACGACGTGCAGCATCAAGGGACGCCCCCGCTTCTCGCAACCGTTTCGTAAGAAAATGGTTTATCGTAACCGAAACCACCACACCACCGTGTTCGCAACCGGCATGTTTCCAAGCAGTCCGGGCTCATTTCGCGCACCTATACGTTATTTTTCCCCGCAACACGCAACAGAGAGGGGAGCCAGGCTGGTGGACAGGGTATACGCCTACCATGACCGCAACGTCGGCGACGGTCTCCTCTCCGGTGGTCCTCCTCAGCTGTGTGAGTAATGATGGTCGAACACGCCGCAGGTCCCATCTCCTTTCCCCGCGCGCTTTTTGCCTTACGACATGGCTTCCCACACATGCTAGTTTCCCTATAAAAGTGCTAGGTGCGCGAATGCCAGTCACCGCAGTGTCAACAGAACAGCTTCTGATGGACAGCTGTACAGCAGGTGAATTTTTCGCTGCCATAAACATGGTCTGTGGCGTACGCTGTAACAGACAACTCGATGTGTTTGGAACGCCTCGGACAGCTCCCGGAGCACGTGATCGAAGACAGCAAGTTCTCACCAAGGCGCCGCGCAGGTGCCCCGATGTGCGCACTCACCCCCCGTACTATACACCGAGTGCATCCGTTGCGGGCAAATAGCGCTGCACAGAACTTCACCCGAAAATGAGCCACTGCAGTACGTCGTCGGAAACGCGTATTAAAATATTAAAAACTTGCGATCAGTCACGCCACGTCTTTACTAGAAACAAGGAGTCGCTTTATAAAGCAATCTCTCCGACCTCAGACAAGATTTATCACTTATACTTCTTCGGAGAATATGGAAACTCCGCGTCAGTACGGCGTTGACGGATGAGCGACGCCCGCGAGAATATCTGCGTTCGCCTTGTGGAAGCTCGCCTATACCGCGCCCAAATGAACACCTTTCGGCACGGTAAAGCTGCGGATCATTAAGGCATTACTACGTCCAGTTGCTTCGCAAAAAAAAAAAAAAAAAAAAATCCATCAACGATGGCCTGCGCTGCCTGGCGCTGGGGCGCCCGCCGGGCGGTCTTTTCAGCTGAAAGCTAGCGAAGCACACACTAACATACTAAGCCTAACTACATCAATACCAAACTAGTTATGAACGATAATAGTTACCACTACCACTGTAAGAGCGTGCAGTCAACTATATGTAAACGTTTGATCGCGCACTGGCTGAGGAACGTGAATGATGATTAGAGCAACTTCGACCCCACACGTCCGCAACGCTTCCGCAGTTGGCTTTCCCCTTTCATGGAGGCAAAGAAAAGGCGCTTCCTGCGCGGCTGAAGGGTGTGCATGGAACCCCTCATCATCACCGGCACCCTCCCCAGAAGGACAACTCTTCAGTATGCATATTCATGTGCCGAACATTGCAGCAGCCGATGTGGCGCGGGTGAATAAGAAATGTGCACAACCTTGATGATCGCGTACACACGGGGAGCCTAAGTGCATCCCAGTGGGTGCGTGCTCGCGCACAGCACCGGGGCGTGTCCCCAACAAAAGCTTCAAGCGGCGCCGGCGCAAAACCCTCGCGCAGCAGCTCTCGCTGTTCCCGCTGCGTAGTCTGGAACGTCGGGCGAAAACAACGCGCGTATCGCTTCTCGAGGTATTATCATAACTACAACGATATTCGGCAGACCGTGCATGCTTGCCGGATTATTACTGCATTTTTATTTCCCTCTTCAGACTGCAGTCTCCTTTCTGGAACCATCGCTCGTGACGTCACTCGAAGGGTGCGCCATTCGCTCGCGTCTTGGCTTCCGGACTGTAAGCACGGTCATCGTGGCAGGCGGAACAATCCCTCTCGCTATTGTTGCAAAGGCCTGTCGGTCAAAATGACCGGCAACTGCAACCTTGAAGCCCTTTATAATGTGGTGATCACAAGGATCCGCCGCCACATCATTCCGCACGGCAAGATTGTTCTTTAGATTTAGAGAGAAGCAGACAACGCTCGCCAGTAGGCTCTTTGACCCTGCAGGGGAAAAATGCGTCCCAAAAAGGTTTGCTCCGTCCGCCACGGCGCATGTAACGGCGCTGCAGTCTGAGTGGAAAGTTTTGCATCGCAGGATGATCGGCGCCGCATTTGGCCCAAGCTGATCAGGGACGAAAGCTTTCCCAAGCTGAGGCACGTCGCGAGAGAGGTGAAGTGTTGCACGCAAGCCGGCCAGCGCTGTTTATTATTCGGTCGTTAATTACATTCTGATCAACTAGCAGCACTCGGCCAGCTGCCAAGAAGTGGCTACGAGCCGACACTGTGCCCCCAGCCCACGCGCCACCTTCCAATTATGCACTCGCCAGAGGTCGAACACGGCTCCAATCTGTGTATGCACTTCGGAGGT
Organism: Amblyomma maculatum; assembly: GCF_055883805.1. NCBI lineage: Eukaryota > Metazoa > Arthropoda > Arachnida > Ixodida > Ixodidae > Amblyomma > Amblyomma maculatum. The sequence continues at coordinate 16,231,377 of NC_139344.1, read as the reverse complement.
GGAAAACGCTCGTCGCGGACGCATGCTCGCGTCACGGGCTTCGCCAGCGAATGGGAACTCGGGACGAGAAGAAAGATAAGCATCGCCGCACAGCCGGCCTCCAATGACGTGCTCGGGCCTCGGGCACGTAACAATTACCGCCGAGGAGCCGGCCAGCGACCATATCTCGGCCAAAGATAGAAGTGGGAGGCCATTTCCTCGAAGACGCCGACTTTAGAACTAATCAGACCGGCGAGGCCGCACGCATTTTCTTTCCCGCTACGAAGGACGCCAGGCCAGCCCCGCATACTCGCGGCGGATCAAATTTTAACCACGCGTTAAGAGTGGTTGCGTGGCTCCCGTACCGGTGGGTACCGGCATTGGCGCGCTTTTTCTGCGCCAACGTCACGCAGAAATAATTAAAGTGGGCCAGAGAGGCGCGAGCACGGACATTCCTGAATTAGTAGTGCAGGAAAGGCACGCGGTGGCCACAATAAACCTAGCGCCCGAAATATGTCTCTCGCGTCTGCTCTGATTCGTTCCAGCGCGAGGCTGCCACGAAAACCATCACGAGCATTCGGTGCCAGCCATGGAGGGACGCAGAGTAAAGTCACTAGACACAGAGTAGGGGTGCGCGCTACATTAGAGGAAGGTGATCGAGAAATCATCGCCAGGATCTTCAGATGCAGACTACACCCCCCCCCCCCCCACCCCCCCACACACACTTCCCCGAAGTACACTGTAACCGAAGCAGGACAAGTTCTCCCGGACTGCGTCCCATAGTATATATTCCTCCCTCTTAAATGGAGGCTACCAGCGTAGTCCAGTAAAACAGACCGAACGCTCAAAGATATCTCGTATACGACTCCACGGCTGCGATTTCACGATGGATTGGGGCGCGGAACTACGCCGTTTGCTCCGTAGCACGTGTGGTTCACTGGCGCAAACGTCGCTGTCAAAGTTTTAGTGTAAAAATATACACCGGGTGTCTCAGCGAAACAATTTCAGTTTGAAATGAAAAAAAAAAAAAAAAAACGTTGCAGGAACAAACTCTAAGGCGCGGTGGAAGCACCTTGCTGTAAAACTTCTAAATATACAGCTAATTAACTAAACAAACTAATTAAAAGTTTAAAGCGCGGTTGTTTCGATGAAATAGTGCTTGAGGAAGGCGACCTTTAGCTAGGGTTGGGAACACTAGCGCGACACGAGACTGGCCACGGATTCACCTCGTGTGAGGGTAGGTTAACCACGTTTTAACCACGGCGTCATGGAAATAGGCTTCAGCTGAAGGTGTCGACTGAAGGGAAGACGTCTCTTCACTTTTGAGTTTTACCCGACTATAAATGTGTCGTTCACGTGTTGTACGTGTCTACAATGCAGAAATTCCCCCCAAAATATGCGTCCACCGCTCAGCATTAGGGTGCCTCGATGCGCGCATCGAGGCACCCTACTCAGCATTGACGCCAGACATGTCCCTTCTTAACTCTCGCTTAAAAACGAAGGACTATAGCTGAGACCAGGTCGCTAATACGAGGAAAAAAAGAAAAGGAAGCGCGATTTAATCGTGAAATTTCAAAACAAGCGATGGCACCATCATATTGAAGTCACTGAAGCAACGGGAGTGAAAATCGCCAAAACGGTCGCAGTTGCGCCGGCCGATCACGTGATATTAACGACGCGCGAAAATCTGCTGCCACCGACGTTTGCTGTTATGCAGAAAGTCAAACTAAAAAATGGAGCAGGGACACGACGGGGACGAGACAAGACACACACGAAAGAACAGAAGCCGTAGCGCCTTTCGTCTTCTCCGGCAGTGCTTTATCCTACCAAGAGTGACGTCCACGTGATGTTCCCTTCCTTCGCAGCCTTGTTTGCTGCGTTAGAAGTGTGTCCAGATGGAAGACATCCTCTTGCATGCTTGCGCAAGCAGCAGCAGGTTCCGGTGCAGGACCACTACGGGGGACGGCCCTCTCTCTACACGGCTACGGCCGAAGCAGCGCATGCGCGAAACCGCTGCGCCCCAGAAATGAGCCGCTGGGCAACGGCGGCCGTCAGAGCACACGCACTTACATGCACGGGCGCACGCGAGCGGCTTGCGGAAATGAGCCCGGCGAGGATAAATTCGGGAGCGCCGCAGCGGCCTCGCGTCGTCGGCACGGGCGGTGCGCTGCGAAGACGGTACCGCGAGAGAGGCAGCGTGAGAATCGGGCCGCGCGCGCGAGCCGCAGGTCCGGCAGTGCGCCGCCAACCGTGGCGGATTCTTGGCGTTAACGTCGATAAAAGCCGCGGACCCGCTTATCGCGTAGCCGCGAATCACAGCCGCGTGGCTCCTCGCGCGAACACAACCACCCCTTCTTCTACCACGCCGCGGAGCGCTCAACTCGGCAGCAGCACAGGTGCTGTCTGGATCTCTCTCACTCTCTCTTTTTGCTGTTGCTCTGTATTTTGTTTCTCTTTAAGAGCATACGCGTGCGGCGCGGCAGACAAACTACGCTTTCCGTACTTCCTCCCCCTTGAGAAAACACCTTCTCCTAATGCAGTTGTTTTTCTTTTCCATCCTGGCTTCTTCTGCCACTGCAACCCTAGTTTGGCAACCGCCAAGAAATCGCGGAATCAAAGCCCGGCCGCTGAGATCGAACACCGATCGATGCAGACGAAATTCAATGGAGGCCCATCTGCTGTCCGATGTCAGTGCACGTCAAAATACCTCGGGTCGCCGACATTAATCATTACGCTGACTCTTCTGCCTTGCAGCCCCGCCTCCATCCTTTCCCTCGTTATGGAAGCTACGCGACAACGGAATGGGCTACTTTGACTTCACCCATGGCCAATTGATATTATTTGTTTTCGTCTGCCAACGTGTCGCCTCCCATTTAGGAACGGAAATAGTGTTTACTCTAAAATGTATATGAATGCAAATTTAGAACAGGCCACATGCTAAAAGCTAAGAAAGAAGCTTGAAAAAAAAAAAAAATGATTATAGCTTTTACGAAAAAAAATAATAATAAAATGTGTATACAAGCAGCGATATGGCGGATCACACACGAGCTCGCAACCAGACAGCACAAAAATACAGTAACAAAAAGGTAATAAAATTAAGCCTCTCATATTGAGTTTCGTCGCGTACAGTTACACAACCACCATAACTGGATGCAAACAACTATAATATGGGAAATAAAGAAATACGCAACTGACTGTCAAGGTATCAGATAATGTATTTTATTGGTCGAATATTCTAGGGAATTCCCCGAAGGTGAAATAGATTTGTAATAAGGGAGTAATAATAACTTTGTAATAAGGTTGACATCCACCAAGCGCGGTCAACGGCTACAAAGGAAAGCTATACAGCTTTCTCAGAAACTTCGTAGTTAAAGAAAAATTCGCCCTGATCCGGGGATCGAACAAATCTACTCCACCTTGGGGGATTCGCCTAAAATGTTCGACCAACACAATTCCCACTTCGAGTTATTGATCAATTCGTGCGCGTCCTACCATATGATATGCTGACCGTCCTGGTTAGCTCAGTCGGTAGAGCGACTGCCCCGGAAAGGCGGTGGCCCCGGGTTGATTCCCGCATCAGGACAAATTTTTCTTTAACTGCAAAGTTTCTGAGAAAGCTGTATAGCTTTCCTTTGTAGCCGTATGGCTGCGCCTAGGTGGATGTCAATGAGTAATGTATATTGTTTACTAAATCTATTCCATTTACTGCATACGTCAATACAGCAGTCCGCCTGTCGTTGACAACACGGCAGTAATCTCATGCAACTGTCGACATTCGTTATCTGTCATTGAACAAGAAATATTTGCGCGTACCTTGCACGCTCAAGCTCACCCTACGAGGAAGGCTAAGGAATCTGCTCCGCGGCATTTTTCCGCCGCGGCGTATATACGTTCCAGGCGGAGGAAAATGGCCATTTCGATGCTGCTATAGGTTGTAAATCTTACTCGAGCGATTAACGGCGGGTACAGACAGCACGTTGCAGCGTCAAGTTGAAACCGCCATGCGGTACGGAAGTAACGTAGAGCCCGAAACAGAACACCATAAAGAGATAACAAACGAAATGTGACAAAAAAAAAAAAAAAATCCGCTGAGAAAGAAAAACGTTTTCTGTATTGCTAAATGAAAGTTATCAAAATTTACTTCATTTGGCGAAACGCTGAAAATGCGGCCCCAGGCAGGAAAAGTTATTCGTCCGGGCTAAGATTCGAACGCATTTATATGCGGCCGGGTATCTTAATATGTTCGGAGAAGCGCAGGCATAATATTTACCCCTTTCTCCGAAAAGCGAGCAAAAATTGGCGACTCTGCGTTAGCAACATGTCACAACGGCGGAATAAATGTGCTCTGTTTTGAGGCTCTCGGAGAGATCGCACCAGGGCACAAAACGCACACTTCGTTTTGCTAGGAACAACTCCCACCAACAACTTGGTAGCTCAGGCTTTTCTGACCCCTCTGAATGGTCGACCAACAGAAGTTGTCCTGTATCGACAGAGGGGCACCACGTTGTAATCAGGACGAAGTCACCAACCTTCTGCGTATCTTCTTGATGTTCAGCATGGCGAATATTTCCTTTCGCTTGATGGCAATGAGAAGCAAGACAATATGGGTCTCGCGAAGACTGACACTTGGAGGAGCGCACGCGTCATCTGCGGATGAGTCAGCTCCGGTGCCTTCTTCAATGTTGAATATATATTTTATTACATTAAATACAAAAGAAAAACTGTTACATAATAGGGTTTGACCTTGAACAGAAGAAGAGGAAGAAGAAGAAGAAGGGACGGGACGCTCGGTCACCGGCAGCTATGCTTTCGCACCACATTCGGTTCAGCAGCATTGAACCCTTCTCATTTATATGTGGGCTGGTAGCTTATGGTCTCGCGTCATACTCTTAAAGGATGAGATTAAGTGTCCTCAATAATGTAGCACTTTAAACTGATAGGGCATGATAGGGGAATAATGTAGCAGGCAAAAGAAGCTTCCGCCGTTGCTTTCGCAATTCAACTAGGGTTAATCACAGTTAAGCCACAACTAATTTTTTCACAGACTGAAGAAACAGAAAAACACAAAAGAGAACAATATAAACCCAAGCGTCGCGACTACTCGCTCTGGCTAGCTAGCCAAATAATAATAATTAAAAAAAAAAACCGCACGGTGCCAGTATGGACGAACTGGCCAAACAACCGTCCTCTTCGGGGCGACTTGAAAAAAAAAAAAAAATCTAAACAGTGCTAAGCCGCTTCGGTAGAGCATGACCGGACTTTTCGTTCCCGCGGCGCATCCGTTTGAGGGTATCGATCCTTAACGTAGCTTCCTTCCTTTGCTCTCTTTCGGGGGCTCAGTAGTTCGCCGCGTTCACGACGCACGCTGAATCGCGTCGTCGCGACAACTCCCCTCATCGAGAACAAAATACAAGTGTCGCAAGCATAAATACGTGCGTCGGCACCATTTCTTACGCCGCCATTCACTTTAACAAGCCAAGATCTCGACGGTGACCCTTTAACGCGATGACAAGCCGCGCTTTTCGATAAGCTGTTATGAGTCTATTTAGTCTGGCAGGACGGTTTTCAATCCTATATATATACTGCCTTGGCGGAAAATACGTCTCTCGTCGATGGGCCAGGAAAAGTCAGATAATCGGCTAATCACCAACAGCATACAGCCAGGCGCTGCTCCCAGTGTCTGATCATTAACGTGCACTGCCACCGAGCAGGGATTTTCGCCTCTGTCTATACTGTCGCCATATAGGCACCGAGGTTCGACACCGCGACCATGGGCTCGGCAGCTGAACATAAAGGCCACTGAGCCCCCGCATTGCGAGTGGGCGTCCACTACTAGTAGTCCGCCGGTTAAATGGTCCGATTCACTTCGCGAAATAATGCCGAGCTTTAGAACAGGGTGGCTCTATTAATTCGGAAGATAGGGGAATAGCGGGGCGCAAAAGCTGGGCATGCGCCGAATGCTACGCAGAAATGGCGAAGAGTGTGGCCAGGTGTGGTTAGCGTCCGCCTATCCGCTCCGACCTTATTCAAAATCTGCCTAACTACGAACCCACAAGCACACCTTTTCCCTCTGCTCTGGTGGCGAGATAGCGAGGCACGCGGGCACTGTGCGCGCTGGGAGCGGTCGAGCGATTTCGGCTAGCTCCGTGCGTGGTGCCTCTCTGGTCACGCTCGGATACACGACCGCTGTTGAGCGACGACGACGACGACAAACGCGCCTTGAAGAGGAACCTTCGCGTAAACAGCTGGAGCTGTAAAAGTGAAAGAGTACGTTGACGCACAACCGGCCGACCAGGCTGCGCGCGTTATACGATCATGAATTATCACGGAGATTGCCGGAGACGTACTAATATGCACGTATACTGGCTTGTCGTGGCCTCACCTAGGCCCGGCTGCACACGCGCAGTGATAGAGGCAGAGCGGAGCCACTGCGCATGCGTAGAAAGCGTCCAGTAATAAGATGTACGTCTACTTATTTATTATGTATTCTCCGCTAAGATAAATCTCTGATTTCCGGGTAAATTCACCGTCCACGCTAGAAAAGCGGCTGTCGAGCCTGGGAATGAGCGCTGCTAGCATGTTGGGACGCGGCATTCAAATCTCGCGCCTTTTCCTGCGCTCCCCATCCCAGTCCCGGTTTACCCCTTGCCTTTCCCGGGCGGGGAGAGCCGGTCTTCCCGCGATAGGTCTTCGTCCTTAGTGCTGCCGACCAGACTTTAGCCACTGACGCCATCATCATCATCAGCCTGACTATACCCACTGCAGGGCGAAGGCCTCTCCCATATTTCTCCACTTAACCTGGTTCTGTGCTAGCTGCATCCACTTGACCCCTGCGAACTTCTTAACCTCATCCGCCCACCTAATTTTATGCCGCCCCCTGCTACCCTTTCCTTCCCTTGGAATCCAGTTTGTTACCTTAAGCGACCATCGGTTATCCTCTCTTCGCACTACATGTCCCGCCCATGCCCATTTCTTCTTCTTAATTTCCACTAGAATGTTGGTAACTTGAGTTATTTCTCTGACCCAATCTGCACGCTTCCTATCTCTTAAGGTTACCCCTACCATTTTTCGTTGCATAGCCCTCTGCGTTGTCCTCAACTTAAGTAGAATCCTCTTGGTTAGCCCCCACGTTTCAGCCATATAGGCGAGTACAGGTAAGATGCAACTGTTGTATACTTTCTTCTTGAGCGATACCGGTAAGCTGCTAGTCATAATCTGCGAGTGCTTGCCAAATGCGCTCCATGCCAATCTTATTCTTCTTGTTATTTCATTTTCATGGTCCGGATCTGCGGTTACTACCTGTCCTAAGTAGACATATTCGCCTACTACTTCCAGTACTTCGCTACTTAATGTAAACTGCTGTTCCTTCCCGAGGCTGTTGAACATTACCTTAGTCTTCTGCATATTGATTTTCAAGCCTATCTTTCTACTTTTCCTGTCTAGGTCATCAATCACTATTTGCAGTTCATACCCCGAGGTGCTTAGCAAGGCAATGTCATCAGCAAATCGCAGATTACTGAGGTATTCTCCATCTACCCTTATCCCTAATTGCTCCCATTCCAAGTCTCTGAATACTTCCTCTAAGCAAGCGGTGAATAGTACTGGGGAAATTGTGTCTCCTTGCCTAACACCTTTCCTTATGGGAATTTTGTTACTTTCTTTATGCAGAACAATGGTTTCTGTGTAGCCACTATATATATATTCCAGCACTTTCAAGTACGGCTCGTCCACCCCCTGATTTCGCAATGCCTGCATCACCGCTGATGTTTCAACTGAGTCAAATGCTTTTTCGTAATCAATGAATGCTATGTATAAGGGCTGGTTATATTCCGAGCATTTTTATATCACCTGATTGATCGATAGTAGAGTACCGTTTCCGAAAACCTGCTTGATCCTTTGCTTGGTGGCAGTCTAAGGTTGTCCCCATTCTATTAGTGATTACCTTAGTAAATACCTTATACGTAACAGACAGTGAGCTGATTGGTCTGTTATTTTTAAGGTCCTTGGAGTCCCCTTTCTTATGAATGAGGATAATGTTTGAATTCTTCCATGGTTCCGGTACCGTCGATGACACCAGGCACTGCGTATACAGGGTGGCCAGTTTTTCTAGCACGATATCCCCCCCGTCCTTTAGCAAATCTGTAGTTATCTGATCCTCTCCAGCTGATTTCCCCCTTTTTATAGATTCTAATGCTTTCTTCTGACGCCAAGTGAGAAATAAACATCCTTTGTTTTAATGCCCCGCCTCGGCCTGTCTGTGTGTCTCTCGCGGGCAGAGGAATCGCGCACAAGCTATATGCACAAAACACGTAGCGAGCTGAAACAGTAACGTCCAGATCGGTGTCTCGCTACATCGTTCAAAACTGAGTGTGCTGCGATTACAAGGGCGAAAGAAAAAAAAAAAACTGCAACGGCATCGGAGCCATAGATTGGGCGTTGCACCTTGTTTACTCCACGTGCTAGCCGCGTGTTCGCCTATCGACGCAAATCACTTTTCGAGACTGCCAGGATCACCACCCACGGAAGGCTGGCCCCGCACCAGCCGCGCGCCCAAGTGGCCACATCTCGACTACATCGACCAGCGTCACTGCAGGCAGTTAGTTGCTGCAATGTCGAGTCATTTCGGTGGGGACCACACACACACACACACACACACACACACACACACACACACACACACACACACACACACACACACACACACACACACACACACACATATATATATATATATATATATATATATATATATATATATATATATATATATATATATATATATATATATATATATTTGTCCCATCGCCGGCGAACAACGACGCCGTTGGCGGAGCGGCCAGCTCGCGCGCGAGGCGCTTATCTGCGGTTGCGATCGGTGCATTCGCTGCTTCAGCAGCAGCCCGGCGCGATAGCCAACGAGGAGCGGGACACGTGGGCCGCCTTTCCTCCGCTCACATTGTTGCCCGCTTATCGCAGCCGGCAACCGAGAGAGCAGATACCGGGAGCCCGAGAGGAAAACTGCCGCAAGAGACCGGTATCGCGAGCGCAGCCAGCACGCGTGCCGAGCAGGAAATGGCCCCGCCCGCGAGATGCCGACGCAGATAGCGGCCGCCGCCGAATCACCCCCAGGGAAGCAGCTCCAGCGCACCGCTACTGCTGCCGTCTTTCGCTGGGCGCGCGCTTTCTGGCTCCCTCCCCGTCATATCGTCTCTTTCCGGCATCCTGTTGACTCTGGCTTCGATATGTCCGCTTCAATCCGACCGCCGCTAGAAAAAGCCTTATGCAAACGAGAAGCGAAAAAAGGTAAATGAGAAACAAATACCGGGCCAGTAGGCCAACTACGCCGCCCGCTCTCAATGTTCACGATCGAGGTGTCTTCACTAATGTAACAAGCAGAACCCACGTTAAAGCAGAGTTAAAAAAAGAACGAGGGGCTGAAAGAAGAAGAATCAATATCGGGGTTCGGATTTTGAAACCTTCTGGTAGACGAAAACTCGATCCTTAATTGGCCGGCGTCGGGATCGCTTGCCAGTCGGGAATCGATGAACTGGTATAGTGCATCTTCCCGACTGCATCATACTGCGCCATAAGCGACTGCACCATCCCGAGCTAGCCCGCAGTCATCTTCGCAACGGGACCAAGAAGATAAAAATCAAAGCGGTCGGTCCGGAACGCATGCTTACCCTTCCAGTCAGGAAAGCTACAGGAGCGCAAAGTATAGTGAGGGAATGAGACGAGCGGTTTTCCCGTCTAATCCCTGACTTCGTCGGTGACCCGTACTTTAAGCTTCAGCATCTTTCCAGATTATTCGCCAAGCTCAGCTACAAGTGTGCTGCAAGTACTGCTCCCCATTATTACTTGGAACCACATGCAAGCATGTGGCAGTGAGAGAAAATGTGCGGTTGCGATATCCTCACGCGGAGAATCACACTGAATGATAAACTAACCGATTGGTGTGGTCCCTTGCACTATACTTCGCGCTCTGCTGCATGAGCGGTCCCTCTCGCTTACATTTGATTCCTCCATCCGAACGCATGTGACGCTCCTCCGAAGAGGTGACCTATTATAGTTCCTAATCATTTGCACCACATTCCCCTGTCAACCAGCTTCTGAAATTTGACATAATCACTCTCACCAAGTCAATTCTCTGACTTGCGGAATGGGGGGGAGTTCTGAAGAATAAACGCATGCTTTGGGAATCGTTTGCCTAAAAATTAAAGCATAATCGAGCGCGACGTCACAAGCAGCAAATGCGCAGGCTTTTTGTTTCCCCCCACTGTACACACGACAGTTTTCCAATGCCATGCTAGTTTTATTTATATATACACTCCCTCGCCCAGGGGGGCTTCTGCTGTCCCGGGGGGAAAATATACCAATCCTGAAGAAGAGGCAAAACATAGAAGAAGACAGGGAAAAAGACGTTGAGAAAAACGTGGACAAGCTAACATAATAACTCCCTTACTGCAGATTTCACGTGTGGCCAATCCCCCTCGTGGGTATGTGCCATTATTTAAGGGCACAACGACTCTCGTGTCCATGCCGGACTCGCAGCCGTTGACCAGCCAAGTCATCTGCCTCCTCGACCTGTGCAGCACTCCAAGTAAAAAAACCCCGTCGTAACAAATATATATATATATATATATATATATATATATATATATATATATATATATATATATATATATATATATATATATATATTGTAGTGTGGTAATCTTCATCGATATAACCACTGACATGCGTCGCGTGCTGCCGCTCTCAAAGACGAAGAAGTTGTTCGCTGCCTTGCTCTTTCGCCACGCCTGACGCTTCGCTGCGAGTCTCCCCTGAGCGGCTGGAATCACCTGGGTTCACCGAATAAACACACCCCTACAATTGGTGCAGGTGCTGCGGGGTACGTTCCCATCCACCCTGGAACTTAGAAGCCGCACGTTGACCACTGCTTCCACCATGCCAGACGAGACCACCTCGACATCGGCGCCCCTACCAACCACGGTACTGTGTTCTGGCGTTCTACGGCAGCGTGATCCATGCCTCTTCAGTGGCACGGCTGACCAAGACGTCGACGACTGGTTGTCGGCGTATGAACGTGTCAGCAGTTATAACAGATGGGACGACACTATTAAGCTAGGTAACGTAATCTTTTACCTGACCGACGTGGCGAACCTCTGGTTTCGCAACCATGAGGCAGACCTGCCATCTTGGTCTGCATTTAAGAAGAATTTTTCGGAAGTGTTTGGCCGTCCTGCAGTTCGCAAACTCCGAGCAGAACAACGCTTGCGTGAGCGCACACAGCATGCCGAAGAGTCATTCACAAGTTACATAGAGGACATCGTTGACCTGTGCAAACGTGTCGACCCAGTAATGTCCGAAGCGGCTAAGATCGGACACATCTTGAAAGGTATCTCCGAGGACGCGTGTCAGATGCTCTGGCTGAAAAATCCTGCCTCCGTCAGTGAAGTGATTAAACTTTGCCAGAGCTACGACGAGCTTCGAAAGCAGCGCGCTTCTACCCGGCGGTCCGGTTTTAGAGACGACACCATTTCTACACTAGCACTGGGTGGTTCTACTTCATCTGAGGACAGCCCTTTGATTCAACAGATAAAAGCCTTCGTTCGCGAAGAGGTCGCCCGCCAGCTATCCCTGGTCCCTCAATTACAAGACACTGGTCGCCTTGTTCCTGACATGGCTCCGTCTTTGGCCCCTACCATACGGCGTGCCGTGCAAGACCATATCGCTGATGTCCTTTCGCCCAGTTCCGTGCTCTCGCCCAGCCCAGTGCTTCCGACCAGCCCCGTGCCACCGCAAGTAACGGCACCACTAACGTACGCCCAAGTTGCGGCCAGGCCGCTAATGCCAACCGCACCTGTTTCCTACCAGGCCGCCCCTTCCAACCATCCTTCACCATCGCCTGGGTCGGCGTTCCATGTCCGTATTCCAAGGGTACGCCAACGCCCTACGAACCCTTGGCGCACCGCAGACAACCGGCCAATTTGCTACTCTTGTGGGCTGCCGGGCCATGTAGCCCGTCTTTGCCGCCAACGCCTTCCACCTTCTTGCCCTGACCCCTGGAACTACACGTACGACGCCGACCAGCCCTCGCCGAGAACTCAACCCGGTTCCGAGTTCGTTCCTCGGGACAATCAAACGTATACCTCTCGCCGATCATCTTCCCCTCGTCGCCGTTCACCATCACCGCTTCCCCGACGTTCTACCAGCGCTGTTGAGGGAAACTAACAGTCGCAGTTCCCGGGGCAAGAACTGCGCTTGGTTCGAACTCTTCAAGTCCTCCGTCTTCTCCCGCAAACGTAATACAAGTGTTCGTCGACGGTGTCGCAATACTCGCTCTTGTTGACACGGGCGCTGCCGTATCCGTCATCAGTGAATCTCTTTGCCGTCGTCTTCGCAAGGTGACCACCGCACTACCCGACTTTTCGCTTCGCACCGCTTCATCCCAGCGCATTCATCCCTCAGCAGCGTGCACGGCCCGTGTTCTCATCGAAGACGTCTTATACACCATCGAGTTTATTGTACTGGCTCACTGCTCACACGACATCATCCTGGGCTACGATTTCCTTTCCGCTCATCATGCCGTTATTGACTGCGCCCGCGCGGAAGTTTCCTTTTTACCTCTTTGTGATACCGTCTTGTGTGACGTCCCTACCCGGCCTGCAAAACTCCTCGTCGCCAGTGACACAGACATTCCTCCATTTTCTGCTGCCCTCGTTCCACTCTCCTGTGAAAGCGTTATTAGTTCGACTGTCTTCTTCACACCTTCCGACGCCGCTTCACGCCATCCCTGCCTCCTGCTTCCATTTGCTGTCCTCAAGTTCGAAGATGGCCTTAGTGCAATGTACGTCTCAAATCCATTTTCGTGCCCGTCCGTCCTGCTACGCGGCGAGTGTCTCGGTCGTATTGAAGAACTTGATCCCGAGCTTGTAAATACTCTTCCTGCAACGCCTACTTCATTAGACGTTAATGTGCTCAGCTCTTGCGATACAGCGACCGCTTCGACACCACCCGATGTTCTTCAACAAGCTATTGACGCAGATCTCCCACCCGCACAACGCGATCAACTCGCTGCTCTTCTACAGAACTTCACTTCTGCCTTCGACCTTCCTCACACTGCTCTGGGTCGCACGTCTGTCGTTACGCACGCAATCGACACTGGTACAAACGCACCTTTACGACAGCGTCCTTATCGCGTGTCGGCCTCTGAGCGCCAAGTCATTGCTGACAACGTGGACGACATGCTTCGCCGAGGCGTCATACAGCCATCTAACAGTCCATGGGCTTCTCCGGTTGTTTTGGTCACCAAGAAAGATGGTTCCATCCGGTTTTGCGTCGATTACCGTAGGCTTAACAAAATCACGCGCAAAGATGTCTATCCTTTGCCGCGAATCGACGACGCCTTGGACTGTTTACAGGGAGCCGAGTATTTCTCCTCTTTGGATTTGCGCTCCGGCTACTGGCAAGTACCGATGGCTGATAATGACCGCTCGAAAACTGCCTTTATAACACCGGATGGATTATACGAGTTCAACGTTATGCCCTTTGGCCTCTGCAATGCCCCGGCTACTTTCGAGCGCCTGATGGACACTGTTCTTCGTGGACTCAAGTGGCAGACCTGTCTTTGTTATCTGGACGACATCGTAGTTTTTTCTGCCGACTTTTCTTCTCACCTTCTCCGCCTAAAGGATGTCCTCACGTGTCTCGCCGGCGCTGGGCTTCAGTTGAATTTGAAGAAGTGCCACTTTGCCGCCCGAAAACTCACAATTTTAGGCCACGTAGTTTCTAAGGACGGCATTCTTCCCGACCCCACCAAACTTCGCGCAGTTGCAGAGTTCCCGAAGCCAACCTCCCTGAAGCAGCTTCGGAGCTTTATCGGCCTCTGCTCCTACTTTCGACGTTTCATCTTGAACTTCGCCTCTATCATCGCTCCTCTGACCCAGCTCCTTGCCGGCAGCTCCGACCTTTCCGCCTGGACTCCAGCCTGCGATAAAGCCTTCGACACTTTACGCCGCCTTTTGGTTTCGCCGCCCATTCTACGCCACTTTGATCCGGCTGCGCCTACGGAGATCCACACTGATGCCAGCGGTATTGGGCTTGGTGCCGTCCTTACCCAACGTAAGCCTGGTTACAACGAGTATGTTGTGGCATACGCCAGCCGAACATTGACAAAGGCAGAATCTAATTATTCAGTCACAGAACGGGAATGTTTGGCCATTATTTGGGCTATCGGAAAATTTCGTCCTTATGTGTATGGTCGACCGTTTTACGTTGTGACCGATCACCACGCTTTGTGCTGGCTTGCCTCTCTGAAAGACCCATCCGGTCGCCTTGCTCGCTGGGCTCTTCGTCTCCAGGAGTTTGACATTCATGTCATTTATCGATCAGGCCTAAAGCATACGGACGCGGATGCTCTTTCCCGCTCGCCATTGCCTAGAGATAATTCGTCTGACCACGTCTGTGCCTACGATTTGTCGACTCTTACAACTATCGACATGGCTACCGAGCAGCGGAATGACCCCTGGATCAATGCACTTTTGGATTTTCTCTCAAGTCCTACTCCCGGTCATTCATCCAAAGCGCTCGTCCGCCAAGCCCACCACTTCTCCATTCGTGACGGTCTTCTCTATCGCCGCAATTATTTGCTTGATGGACGGAAGTGGCTTCTAGTCATCCCGCGTCATCTCCGTGCCGACATTTGTGCTGCGTACCATGGTGACCCACAATGTGCTCACGGTGGCGTATTGAAAACCTACACGCGCCTACGTCTGCGATTTTACTGGCGTGGAATGTACCGCTTCGTAAGACATTTCGTGCGCGCTTGCGAATCTTGTCAACGCCGAAAAACTCCTCAGAAGTCCTCTGTTTCGTTGCAGCCGTTACCCTGCCCTGCTCGTCCGTTTGACCGCGTTGGCATAGATCTCTATGGCCCTCTTCCGACTACTCCTGCTGGAAACCGGTGGATTATTGTGGCAGTAGACCATCTGACTCGCTACACTGAAACATCACCGTTACCCTCTGCCTCTGCAAGAGACGTTGCTTTGTTCATTCTCCACAACTTGATTCTTCGCCACGGGACTCCGAAGGAACTGCTCAGTGACCGCGGACGCGTTTTCTTGTGCGACGCTCTCGAGGCCCTACTGAAAGAATGTCGCATCATTCATCGCACCGCTACTTCTTACCACCCTCAGACGAATGGCCTGACAGAACGCTTCAACCGTACTCTGAGTGACATGCTGGCCATGTACGTCAACGACGCTCATTCCAACTGGGACCACGTTCTTCCCTTCGTAACCTACGCGTACAACACTGCGATACAGACCACCACCGGATTTTCTCCCTTTTTTCTTCTTTACGGGCGCGAGCCAACCTGCACAATGGACGCGCTTTTTCCCTACCGCCCTGATGTTTCTGAATCGACGCCACTCTCGGACGCCGCCCAGTACGCAGAAGAATGCCGTCAGCTCGCTCGTTCGCTTACAAAGGAAAATCAGTGGCAACAAAAACACCATCGTGACACAGGTGAGGCGCCTTCATATGCGCCCAACTCCCTGGTGTGGCTCTGGGTTCCTGCCACAACCGCCGGCCTGTCAAAGAAGCTTCTTGCTCGGTATCACGGTCCATACCGAGTCCTTCAAAAAACATCTCCTGTGAACTACGTAGTTGAGCCGGTTACGCCATCTGCGGACTTGCGTCGCCGTGGACGCGAAATAGTTCATGTGGACCGAATCAAGCCCTACTACGATCCGTCTGTCCTTTCGGCACCATGAGTCGCCAGGATGGCTCCTTCTCTGCCCGGGGGGAAACTGTAGTGTGGTAATCTTCATCGATATAACCACTGACATGCGTCGCGTGCTGCCGCTCTCAAAGACGAAGAAGTTGTTCGCTGCCTTGCTCTTTCGCCACGCCTGACGCTTCGCTGCGAGTCTCCCCTGAGCGGCTGGAATCACCTGGGTTCACCGAATAAACACACCCCTACAATATATATTATTTACACTGCAGGTATGGATAAAACTTCCCATGAGACTGCTGGGGGCCGTTCCATGGCGTGTGGCTGCATTCAAAGCTGGCCCTACGCAAATACCGCGCGCAGAAGGCGGATAAATTGGCCTCAAGCTGTATCCGCGGAGCCAGCAAAGTGGCTTCTGCAATTGAGTAATCTCAAATTCCAAAGGGTCCTGCCGCAGTGCTCCAAAACCAGTTCCCCGAGAGCACTGCGCTCGCCAGAAGAGAAATAACATGCCAGGCAAAAGTGGACTCTAGATTGGAACATAATACCGCCGCTTATCTCCCCTGCAATCCATCTTGAGGCCGTGCACGTGTTCTCATGCTGCACTAAACCAACACCGGTGGCGCCTGCGTTTTTCGGAGGCGTTGACGTTTTTATCACCGCGCTATTATCCACGTCAGTGAAGCTGCACTGCCGTGGCGAGCCCTCGAAGTTGACCCAGTATCGGGCTTTTCGGCGTCCGCATTGCCGCTGCCTCGCATCCCCGGGGTACATGAAATGAGTCACCTCACGTGCGAGGGATGCTCGTTAAATATCAACGCGGACACCCCCTCCGCAGCACCCGAAAGCATGCCTGCCGCCCGGGGGTCTTCAGCGAACCAGTTTTTCTCGGCGGCTCCTCACAAATACGTGCGCAAAAGGGTAACCTGTAAACAACGCGGGCGAAAGGGTCCCACCCCGGGCGTTTAAAAGCCTGCCACTGCTGCGCCGGCCTCGCACGACCGATGCATGCAGAGCTGTAGCCGCGGGTCCGACGCACGATGGTGAACGCAGCACGAAAAAAGGTCTCTGAGGAAGGGAGGGGGGGTATTCTGCAGCACCAATGCTGCGACGCGCAATATTTTCAACAGTGAGACGCTGAGATGAGCCGCGTAGCCCGCGCATGCGCCGCAATCGCTGTAATACATTCTAGAGACGCTGTCGTTGACGCGTGCGCTTCTCCGGAGCCAGCACATCACATCAGTTCAGTTCAGGCGTTCAGTCGTGTCCGACTCTTCGTGACCCTATGGACCATGTCACGCCACGCTTTCCGGTCTCTCACTATCTTCTTAACATCACATAGCTTCATCTGCAATGCCTCGAGAATGCCATCTAACCATCGCGTTCGCTGCCTACCCCTTCTCCGGCGACCCTCAACCTTTCCCAACATCAAATCTTTCTCCAGCGACTCCTCTCTTCTCATCAGATGACCAAAGTAGCTGAGCTTTAACTTTAGAATTTGACCCTCCAATGAGCAGTCAGGGTTTATGGTCGACAATATCGACTGATTTGATCTTCTGGCAGTCCAAGGAACTCTGAAGAGTCTTCGCCAGCACCACAATTTAAACGCGTCAATTCTTCAGCGGTCAGCCTTCTTCACAGTCCAACTCTCGCATCCATACATCACAACTGGAAAGACCATACGGATCTATACGGATCTTGGTTGGCAGACCAATGTCTCTGCTCTTTACTAGGCGGTCAAGGCTAACCATTGCTCTCTTTCCCAGAAGCAGGTGTCTCCTAATTTCATGGCTGCAGTCTCCTTCCGAGGTAATCTTGGCGCCCAAGAACAGAAAATCTGTCACAGCTTCCACTTCTTGTCCATTGATGCTCCAGGACTTGATAGGGCAAGACGCCATGATCTTCGTCTTTTTAATGTTCAGTTTAAGCCCAAACTTCTCAGGCACTAAAAAAAGTGAAAGTTTCGCCTAAGTTCGTCACCATCTCTCTCCGTTCTGACCGCGCCGACAAAGCGAGATGCCAGAGTATGTCACATTTAAAAGCTCGAAGCTTGCCAGCCTACCTTCAGCGATGTATTTTAGGATGCCTATACTCTGCACGGCTGACGTGGCTCGAGCGGCGGCAAGGAAGCGCAGGTGTTTTATTACGGGGCAAGACACACGACGGCCACACTCCAGCTGAAGACGCCATTATGTAAACGCTTCGTAAGCCCTGGCGGAAACACGCCGGGCGAAATTCAGACAAGTACTATTCAGACCGCTTCTCATACTTTTGAGGGCTGCGCACTCGATGGGGTGTAGACTCAAAATAAGTGTGTACGGAAAGTGCACCCAAAACATTTTATGTACTTGTGGTTGTTCAGCCTCTGGCTCCTTAATAGGACAGTAAAGGTTGGTGATACCCGCCATGCCCAATGCGTGAGGATGCATTGACGTGTCATAATCGCCGCGTGGCGAATTTAACCGCTCTTTTCGCAGGTTAATTGTTTTTGGAAGATACTTCATGACATGCCTGCTTGGTACGCATTGATAACAAGCAGAACGTCTCATGAGCCATGAACAAAGCCGCAAGGCGCTGCAATGGCGGTCAGAGCTTGTGGAACGTCCCATGCGTTTGTCTTGGTCAGAAAAAAAAAAAATATTTCTGCAGACCTCATTGCGACGGCGAGTTTGACCAGCAGCTTTCCCTGCTTCCTCAAGTGACCGGTTACTGATGCAAGCTTTAGGATCCTCTGGTTCGAACCTCTCTAGAACTCTCTCTCTCGCGCTAGGGCGCTCGCTTGTATATAGGTATAAAGGCAGCTCCTTCCCGGGTTCCTCTGGTCATGCAGTGGTAAAAGTACGGGTCCGTCAGGCATGGTCTCACTGACCCACAAACGGAACGTAAGAAACTCAATACCCGACTCTTATGCGTCACGTCAACAGGCATGTATAGTTAAAATCGATGAGGCCACTAACTTAACCAGGTTCCTAAGAGAGACTGCGATAGCGCTCGAATTTTCAGCTGCACATTTCCTTCCCGTGTTAGAGTCAGGCTTCGTTGCGATGTTCGTCAGCATATCACCCGACCCGACACCTGTCGGCGGCAGAGGTGGGGCCTCAAACCCACGGTGCTCAAACGTTTAGGGTGCACCAAGTGGTCATCTTTGATTGACTCCTGTTGGCGGCGTATGGTATGACTGATCCTTTGTTGACTGTGACCTCTATCCCGTCACGTTATCACTCTAACGAGATATTCCTCTCTCGCGGGAGAGCGTGGTTTTCGTGCGACGGAAACTAATGCTGCTATATTCTAAAAACTCCGAAACTTGCCAACCACTCTTGTGGCTAAACTGTCGCCTGCTGCTCGGCTAAGTTATTATGTACAGCTGATGCCACAACTATAGCCCTTCATGTGCACATGTTTGACCATGGTGTCGGCTCCTATGGCCGGTGTGTGCCAATCCAAGCCAGCCGCTGCACTACCCAACAGCGCCGTCATGCTAATATTCCAGAAGTGGAAAGGGAGGAGGAGTGGCAATCCTGCCCCCCCCCCCCCCCCTCCATTTTTCTTGGAACGGACTCCAAGCGCAACAAAGCACCCTCTCGGGGAAAAAAATATATATATATATATACATCTGGCAACAGCAGCAGGGAGCGAAGCCAAGCCGGCCATGCGAGGCGATAGCGTGGCGGCGATCGCGATTGCATGTCGTTCTTCTTCGTCGATCGCGGGGTTCACACAATGGAAATCGGCGCCTCACCTTGGATGCTTATCGCCGAGCCAGGTCCCGCACTGAGCCATGACCGCCGCGAACGATGCTATCGCGCCGGCCGCGATGGCACACACAGCCTTCTCGCCGTTCTCACAGGCCAGCGGACACGTGCTGGGAGGAAGCAAGGCCTTGCGCGGTTTCTCCGGGAAGCCGCCGCCAACGCAACATTTCCACGCGCGCGTACGGTTCGTCCCGAGCTGCCGAAACCGGTGCCCCGACCTTGCGCAAGTGGGTCGGAAGACGCATCGGACAGAGAGTAGCCGCACTGGGGTACCCGCGTACTAAGGGAGAGGCGAGTTTCGATGTCGCCCGCGCGGCTGCGTCCCTCCTGTCTTTTGCGGCTTTAGTTCGTTTCGATTTTAATACAATGCGTTGCAACGCAAGAGTGACAAGGTGGCGCTCTCATTGTATCCCAAGGTGTTGTATCCCATTGCAGATGGGGATTTTCTAAGTTCCGCGAATCAAATCGCCCACACGAGGCTACTCAGGGGGTTTATGATAGCGGTTGTCACAGCTAAACCGAATCAAGGTTTGAAAAACGACGGCCTGTCCTAGACCAGTGCTGTTGAGAGTCGCGTGGCGAAGTCTGCACTATTATTTAGTTATCCAAAGTTAATTAATTAGTAGCCATTAATCAGCTAACATTTAAATTGTTGAATCCCGGAGCAAAGTGCCAAGTCAAAAATTGCAGAGCAACTGCATTGCAAAACAGGCGACTGAAATGTTTGCGCCATGTTACCAGTTACACGAAGCAAAATTCTTTTCTTTTTAACCGGGTTTTAAAGGATAACATGCACAATAAAGGACCCCCCACATGATAGCGGCGACAGTTGGCGACAGATGTGTGTCAGCAGTTGGTCACGTGATAGACTTCTTTGAAGGCCAGTAAATAAAGCTGTGTAAAGGGCACCTTGGTGCCGTCATTGCATCTGGCAATTTTTCAAGACGACCCGCAACTTTTCAAATCGGCACTTTGTTTCTCCTGCCAGTAATTGATATTTACTTACTCTCAATACATTAACTTAGAAGAGCTATAAAAAACTGTAGGATAGACCCTGCAATTCTCAACAGGCCTATGTCAGTTTAATTCAGTTAGGACACGCAATCTTCCTTAAAAAGCTTGGTTATATTTTTCCGAGACACCCGCTACATGTGGCGTACCAATTACCTGCCCTTTCTTTGTTCCATTAATGCTAACGTTTCGCGCGGTATCGATGCCGGCGGTGTTCCTATATACGTTGGTGGAGGCCACTTAACACCCGCTTTATATTCACAAGCAATGCAATTTTTCTGCGGGCGAGACTAACGGAGATCAAAGGCAAGCAGGGCCAGGTTTATTTCGAGCTCATTTCATTCCGTTTGCTGTCCTCTCATGCAAACGCCAAAAAAAGAAAAAAAAAACGACTCAGCCGCCACCCAGTTGGGGCAACGCTCCCGGGGTTCTGTTTTTGTTTGTTTGTTTTTCCCTCCAGGACGTATGAATGAAATGTATACGACAATGAACCTATGTTCTCTTTCGGTCAACGAAGAAATCCCGACGAAAGGAGAGAGGACTTGTCGAAGGGACTACTTGGCGCAGCAGAAGCGAAGTGCATTTCGAGGCTCGTGAGCTGCACGTTTCGGCGCGGGTTAGAGAACCCGAAGAAGTCGCAGTAGAAAATCGGAGCTGTCTGATAACACACAACTAATTTCGATCCCACACAAATGAGGCACCTTTGGTCTCAAACCAGCTTTTTCCCATTGCGGAGCCCTTTTGTAAGTGTCGAGCGTTGTTCGGAGACCCGGGAGCCCTAATTTGTCACCAAACTCGCTTTTCCCACGTCCAGAAACCCAGAGAGCGGAAGAACTGCATATAGAATGCAAGCCTAGTCGGTCGACGTGCAGCACGCATATGTAGTAGGCCCGAAAGCGATCGATACTTCGTCCTCGCCTCCTTTCGCAGCAAACCAATCAAGCTGCTCGGCCAAACCTTTTTCCCTTGGGCTCAAAGGCGCCTGGTGACATTAATGAAACATTAATGACACACAATAGCGAAAGCTGATCCAGATATATTCGGAGATCAGCTACACAAGGAAGTGTATATACGCCACAAGATTCGTGGGACATCTGGCATAGCGGGATCCATCTGTGCGCTCGAAACTGGCGCACTTGGCGATAAACACGTACGGCCTCGGGCCAGCGCGCCAACACGCGGCATACCAGGGCGCCGCGGCGGCAGCCACCGGTGCGGGACCAATATATTTCAAGCTACAGGAAACCCGGAGCACCAAGAGCAGCTCCCCCCCTCCCGCCCGTGCGCCAGACAACGACGCAAGCCGCGTAACGCCGAATGACGACGCTCCATGCGGCTTATCTCTCGGGCGCGTTCCGCGATAATCCGCCGCTACGGAGCTTTCTTTCCGCGTCTCGCGGGATGAGCAATCACACCGAGATGCAAGCGAGACTCTTTTAAAGCAAGCGGTCGTCGCTTCCACCCGCGGAGTTTATATATATATATATATATATATATATATATATATATATATATATATATATATATATATATATCGGCGCAGGCAATATGTCCAGAGGAACACCATTTGAACAATCTCCGATGATAGTGATTGCGGCACTCGCTGTTCCTGCAATATTCCATCACATCCTGCAATATTCCATCACATCCTGCAATATTCCATCACATTAAGTGGTGCGCTTTGCACCCTGGCTCAGTGGGCATGGTGCGAAGATGAAGTGCCGAAAAGAGGTGTCTAATTACCACCACTGAAAAATATTCGGGTAGCCAGTAGGGAACCAGTTGTTTTTGAGTGACAACGCGGAGGCATTCAAGGCATTCACAGTACACAGCAAGAAAGAGTTTATATACTACATGACAGGCAGCTAGCACATAGCATACTTGCGCCAAATAGAAGAGAAAAAAAAAAAAAGGGGGGGGGGGGGGGGGCATAACATTTGGTTCCTTGCAAGCCGGAATTGCAAGCAAATTTTGCGTATCAGAGCGACACCAAAACATCGAGGCGGCAGAAAACAAAAGCAGCAACTTAATTCCATCGCGGGCACGTTTTCAGCGGTGGAGACTTGACGAACGGTAAAAACAAAGAACCCGTTAAACACTGAAGTTAGTGCATGCGTTTCTATACACATATGAGATAGGATTTTTCGCCACCCCTCAAGAGGAGAGCATAAAGTTCAGGCACTCGTCTGCCTATACGACACGCCGCAGCGCGCAGGCGTACGGGACGCATCTTGCGTGGCCGTGTGCCACTGCACTGGCCAATCAACGCACTCCGCGCCAACAGGTTCGGTTATCGCGAGTGTTGGATCAGATCGTAGAAAGCTGCTCACGGTGTCCGGAATCCACCAATGGTAGCAACGCGAGGCAGACTCGCTCGGGTAGCCGGCGGCCAATAAAAACTCTTCGTGTAAGATATTCGCGTTCAGCCGCAGTCAGTTTTGCAACCCGTCTACCAATAAAACAGTGCGCGACTCGGCGATCGCGGGATTTCACTAGGTGGAAAAAGAAAAGCCTTTTGATACAGCCACGCGAGCCGCCTTATCGCGACATCGGCCCCTGCGAGACCAGGCATTCGCGGGCGCTTATCTCTACGCCGCCTGTCGCGACTCTCCTCGAGCGAACCCGTGCGGCTAAGATTATCGGGAGACCAATCTCCGCGTTGCGCCTAATCCTCGGGGTTGTCCTTATTTTTGACTTTATCCCCCCTTTTCACGAGCAGCTCGGTTGCTTCCGCGGGCGCATTCCTCCCTCTCTTTCTTTGATGTGCGAGCGGGAACGAGGAAGGCGGCGCGTCAACCCGGGACACGCACGAAGAGGGAAAACAAGAGCGCGCAGCCGCGTAGATGACGATGCGATCAATGCGATAGCGAGAAACATGGGTGTCGCGCGCAACGCCTCCGCGCGAGAGTCTTCTTTCGCCTCGCAAAACAGCCGATTTCTGGTCATTTGTTTAATTGACGCTCGCCGCGCACTCCAGTTCGTCCCGTTTGCGGACTTTCTTCCGGGGAGCAGAGGAGGCCGCGCGCAGAGATGAAGGAGAGAAAGGAGCGAGGAGGAAGGTTCGCGCATCGCCTCGTCCGCGCAAAAGGTGGTAACACCGACGACGCCGGACCGTCGCAACGATTGCGGTGGGCGCGAGGTAGGCGTACCGCGAGGAAATACTGCGCGCCCTCATAGAGAGGGAATAAAATCCAGCGCTGCTAAACCGAGGAGAGCAAGGGCCCGTGGACAAAGCACAGGCGATCGCGTACTCGCGACTTGGCAGTTTGAATAGGGAGAGTTATTCGTGTTCACAGAGAAAATCTCAATTGATAGAAAACACGAAACGAAAAAACAAAAAAAGAAAGGATGTTTGTGCGTTTACGTTTGGCGAGGCGGTACGCACATTACAGTCGTAGCGTATTAACAGTATTACGCTGGCATCAGTCGCCTTGGCTGTCAAGCGCATACTACAAGGCAGTGGAGCACTGTCGAACGTATATTTTGCGATGGCGCCATGTTTTAGCTCACGAATATATTGGTAGGGACTCGGGAGAGATGACTGTTTGGGCGACACAGTACAGAAAACTCTGCGATGGAGAATTAAATGTAACAACGAGTGCTTTTTCTCGGCGGTTCCGGGCACTAATTCAGAGCGGGGGTGCCAAGCATCAGAGCCGCTTTTTTTTTTTTCTTTGATATGTGAACCTAGTCACTAAATTATATTTAAGCTAAACCATCGGAATAGTTAAAAAATGAGCCTTGGCGTTGTTTGATGTCGCGGCTAGTTTCGCAAGCAGGCACATTAGGGTTGACAACGCATCATACAGTATGTACATATCAAACTGCTACGGTATAGTTTATCTTGACTGATGATATCTGCCCCCTCTCCTTGATTTGCAGTATTGCTTTGATGAGACCGCTCTCTCTGACCACAAGAGCCGGGAGGATTTCGTTAACATCCTTTCGATCGCGGCGTATATCTTTAGGTGTTTTCAGGCATGAACAAGAAGACACTTAAAACAGGAAATAAAATTACGACGGACTTGAGCGACCAAAGTATTGAAAGGCGAAAGGCTGAGAGGCTTCAACTTGTCTAGCGTTCCTGCCATCTGCAATCCCACACTTGAACGCGCGTCACGGAACGCCACGCGATAGGAGCGATGGCGCATCATCCAAACGCACACTTGTCGCAGAAAATGTGACAGGTACTGCGCTTTTCCTCCAGAAGTCTCATCTTGTCTAGCGTTCCTGCCATCTGCAATCCCACACTTGAGCGCGCTCCAAGGAGCGCCACGCGACAGCCGCCGCAAAAGAGGGACACACTTTGTCCACGAAAGTATGAGCCATTTAAGGCTATCGCCTTAATATAGTTCGTTTTACAGGACTTAGCGTTCTGGGGTTCTCAAACGTGCGGTGACATCGCACAGTGCATGTGCGTCTTAATTGCGTTTCACCTCCAGCGAACCCGCGTACGCAAAATCAGCAAAAGAGCGCCTAGCCGCACCCAGCCGCTGCGGCGGTGGGCTTGAAAGGAAAGGAAGGAAAGCTAGATGTATGCGGGTCCGTGGCAATTACGTTCCCCGATGAAGACAAAATGTTTGGAGAGAAATCTGACAGCGCGCTACAGTAATAGAGAAAGAGCAATCATGTTGGTTTTTTTTTTTATATTTTGTTGGGCGTTCTTTAAATGCCGAAAAAAAAAACACGTAGGAGTAGTAGTATGTGGTTACTTTATTATATATCCAAAAGGAAGCAAAATATGTTTGCCAGGCCCGGTACCTGCTATCTGCAGGAGGGACTGCAAAGTTCCGAGTAAGCGCCCTGTACCCGTGCAAGGGACGCAACCCCCACCCCTAACTTTCCTAGTAATTTGACGTTCTAATTTTGTCGTTGCAAAGCCCCAGAGCTGACGGAGGGTGTCGGTTGGCCACTGGAAACGGGCCGCCTAATAGATGGTCGCTATATCTAAGCGGAAACTGGCGCCGAAGTAAATGATAAGATGATCGCCGTCCTTAACAGGCCCGCCGAGAGAAAACGTCGGCGGCGGCGCGCTGATCAGTTTGCGTGGGCAACAGCAGCGTATAGCGAGAACACTCGGCGGACACTTCTAATCCCGATCAGCCAGATTAGACAAATTTCAAATCCATGTGCACTGCACGGTTGTTTTTTTGTTTTGTTTTCTTTTTTCTGGTGAGAAAATTTATCGTCGCATTTTGAATTTCGGCTCCGCTCACGAAAAGTGCCCCCTCCTCCTCCCTTCTACTTTGCCGGTAATATCGACTTGTGAGAGCGGGGCGCTTGCTCGGAGTTTTACGGTACGTTGCTTAAAGAAACTGCATTCGTTATACCTTAATCCCCTCTTTAACCTAACGAAACACGCTTGACTTCAGAATGAACAATAAAATTTGAAGCTAATTTAGTAACTTAACTGAATTAAAAAGAAAGGCTACTCTATGGAGCGTTACGCGACGAAAAAATATTCCGTTAGTTTTGACTATTCTTTTAAATATTTTCCCCCCAAATTGTGTGAAACACCTGCATATTCGGTACTGCAGAGTATTCTAACACAAGACAAAAAATTAACGCGCTGAAACCGAGCATTGGTCACCTGTTGAGAGAAAGAAATGAAAACAAGCAACCACGGCGACCAGGACGTTTCCCCTAACTGTGCCACTGCCCGGCTGTGGATATACGCGTGCCAATAATAGGCGGTCGAAAATGTTCGGCTAAGTCCAGGTACAGGAGGCGCAATTAAACAATTACGACGCATTCCGTAATGACTACGTAAACGAGTGCTCCTCGGGGCGTTCAAGTTGTGCCCAGAACCTTACGTCACGCCCCTTCACGCCACCAAAAGTGAAGCGGACAGGACAGGGTTCCTGAGACCAAGAAAAGGGAGGGAAAGACAGGCCTATCTTTTTCTCTACCGTTCACTTCTTCCACCGCATGAAAAATGTATTTCGTACGTGCAGGTGGACACCATTAATCTGAAGCTCTAAAAACCTTAATGACGCGACACAGCTTGATGACACAAGCAGCGAGGAAGTTTCAAGGCGGTCCACCACGGCGTACCACCAGTATACGACCTAAAGCACTTGGGCTACTCTGCGACATTTTCGCACATTATCGCTCAACGAACGAATTGTCATTCAATTCCTCGCACACACAAATAGAAGTCGCCACTGTTTAAAAAAAGAAAAGAAAACAGGACAAGGCGACAGCCATTGCTGGCACGTTCATGGCGAGGCTACAAACGAAGCGGCGTTGCGATGGAATGACGCTAATAAGCGTACTATTCATCTTGTGAATCGACGAACAGTGGCTCGCTTGCGGTTCACACGCGTAAATCGTTCCGGTATAGCACACGCCGCGACCTGACCTAACATCCGCGAGCGACGAACGCGCACACGCGAGCAACGGCCACGGCGGGCTGGTCGCGGCATTCCATTCAAGCCCGGACCAGCTTGAGAAGGTCGAGCGCTGCTCCGCCCCGGGAGTAACGGGCCCTGGGAAAAGCTGCGCCACGAAATTCCGAAGCCAACCTAGCTTCTGGCTGCGTGGCAGACAGACTCGGAGCGTGCTAAGCAAATAGGCGTAATTAATCGACGACGTACTGCCTTCGGGCGCGTCCTCGGGCACTCCTATAGAGCAGGCCTCACGGACCATCCTGCGTGCGCATACCGGCTTTACAATCGGTAAATCCCGGCCGCGCCCCCGAGTGCGAGCTTACAGGCCTACGCGAGGGACAGCGAAAATACCGGCGCAGAGATACAGCAGCAGCTGCCAAGGGGGCCACTGAGACGGCAAAACAGCGGCAGCGTCAAATGACCGGGCGCCAGGCCCCACCACGCAGTGGGTCCAAAGAAAGCGCGCGCTTCGTACACCGCCTGCCGCCGTATGCAAGCGCGGGAAGCGTCTTCCGCTATAGCATGCAGCGCAGCTTTGTGTGACCGATTACGGACGCTTCGACGTGCTCCGCCTTGAGCTTCGACACTTGTCCGCGTCTCCGCTCTTGGGCTCTGTCACTCATTAGCATAATTAATTACACGATGCCAACAGTAGTAATTACCTGTCCGGGCACGGACGCTTGCGTTGCCCATAGTGGTCTTGACCGAGCGCGCTGGGAAGACGGGGAAGGGGCGCAGATTTACGGCATCACATATCACTTCCTCTTGAGTACCTAATCGTTTCTGCCGCGGACCACCGCCGTGCGCCACCAGGCAGAGGCCCCCGTCAGGATGCCCAACGGTCCCGCGCGCGCGAAACGCCAGGAACGCGGCTATGGTCGCGGAGAAAAACAAACAAACAAACAAACAAACAAACAAACAAACAAACAAACAAACAAACAAACAAACAAAAAGTTGGATTTGGCGAGAGAAAATACTAAAGGTTATGCGGACTCTCCCATTTTTTATGCAAACCACGCTTCGAGCATTGTCCTGTGACACGTGCCCACATAGCATGCAATACTGCCGTGAACGGGCACGCGCGGAAGTGAGGCCGGAAGAAGTAGCTTGAATCTCCATGAAGTGCTCTCCACGCATACATCCCACACAGTGACCAATATCGTTACAGCATGCACGACGGGTTAGTTATCACGCGCCCTGATATCACAGGTCGCACTCAACCCTATAGTGACCGCTATAGAGGAAGGAGGGCAGGCACCAGGACGCGCCTCTGAATGCGTTTAATTCCCTGCTGTACCCGCCTATCGATATGTCAACATGTCGCTGAGTCTCTACCGCGCATTCTCCTCCTTCGTGCCCTCCTTCTTCTAATACAACGTTGAGGGACCCACAGCTGCCTTCAGCGAACCGGAGATCGAATTCTCAAGGCAGGCATTAATGAACGAATGAATTTTAGAAATGGCATCAGGCTGCAGGCTGCCGGAAGTGCAGCTGAGAGCCACGTATACCCCGCCAGCCAGTCATCAGTGTTCGATGCGCGATATCAGCTTCCGAAATCAGGAAACCTGAGATATTGCAGACAAGTGGGCTTGTGAATGCGCTGTCACATATCAAGCATATAAGTAAGAAAAAAGAAACAAGAACCTCTTTCACAAACGTTTATCAGATATTACCGATCCCAATAAACTGCAAGGGGCTGGATCTGTCGTGAAGCAAAGGAGAAGGTGGTCCGCAATCTGCGCTTGCTTAAGAGAAAGTGAACACAAAAATCTGGGTAAAATTTGCTTAACACCTCCGACGTTCTATATGGTTGAGCGACCTATAGTGGCATGTTGAAAGGACAATACAAGTATATATTAGAATAGTGTATAATGTGTATATATATATATATATATATATATATATATATATATATATATATATATATATATATATATAACAAAAAATTGCCAAACAAAAAATTGCCTGTAGTGCGCAAACAGGCTGGCAGTTGTATGCAATTGATTTCACTGACCTACCTCAAATACATTATTTTGTAACCCTTGGTTCAAGTTATCTGGGACACCCGGTATATATATATATATATATATATATATATATATATATATATATATATATATATATATATATATATATATATATATATATATATATATATATATATATATATAGAGAGAGAGAGAGAGAGAGAGAGAGAGAGAGAGAGAGAGACTCCATGAGTAATCACAAGTAAGCATCTATATGGAGGGACCTTCCTGGATGGCGGACGAAATACTTTTCCCCCAGAGCAACTATATCACCGGCCTTATTAAATTTACTATGTTAACTATTTCAACTGTGGCTTCAATAGAACCTGCAAGCACGCCAGTTAATGTCGCGATCATTACTGCTCCTACGGACAGGCGTTGCCTGCCGCTCAGGCGCTGGTATTGTCTGGTCAGTATACTACCCATGTTTACAGATGCCATCCACCGAGGGAAGCGACATTCCCACGTCCAAAAATTATGGTTTAATTTGTCCATCGTGCTAATTCTTAGCTCCGCAATTATGCATACGCACTTAGTCGGGCAAATATATATTAAAAAACTGTCAGGTTTGCGCTAATGACGAGTTCAGCGCTGCCAGACATGCACGACGGTCAAGGGAAAATGTCGAAAGAACTGGCGGAAGCAGACGACCGCGTGCCACCAGCAGCGTCTTGAGTGCCTTTCTCTGAGCGTGAGCCACCAGGACAACGCCCCTGGCGATCTCGAGGCGAGAGCGTGCGCATGTAGACAACAGCAATAACATCAATAGCGAAGGCATCGACGAACACACGGGGCAACGCACCGGCGTGATCTCGCAGCATGGCCCGCTTTCACCTTGCGCAACACGCACGGATCGCACGCCAGAACACGAGCAACGACGCCGCTCTTGCCACGAAATTACACCTCCAACCGGCAGGAAGAAATAACTCCCTGCGGATAATTTTTGTTTCGCACCCGATTGCTCCTTCTTAATCGAGTTCTACAGTGCTAATAGGGGACAAATTGAAATAAAGCGCGAATAAAGAAAAAAAAATTCAACACGAAGGAAACCATCGTGTGCCAGTCGCGGCGGCGTCTTGCTTCAACTAAGAAGTGACGCCACGATAGCCCTGTCCGCGCACTCTGTAGCTGCTCGCTTTGCCTGCGGTTTCATTCTGCACACACGAAGACGTTTTCTTTTGAACGACGAGATGTGGTTAAAGGGCCCCGTTCACCGAAAATCCGTCGTCGACGTTGAGCGAAAAATGACGAGCATGGCGGTAACTGGTAAAGCCCAGAAGAGCTAAATGAACGTCCGAAGTTACCTTGGCCAGAGCTGCCAACTCGGGCCTCTCCTTTCATATGGCAGTGTGATTTCAGAATGAGCCTGCCAGGACCATCGCATTCATGTTGCCTCTTGGCAACGCAGGGACGTTCATGCGGCTTATAGTTAAAGCGGGGCATTTTAGTATGTGGGCTGGGAGCCTACGATATATCGCGCCATATCTTTAAAGGCGGAGCTTAAATTAAAAAACAAAAACAAAAAAAAACAAAAAAAAAACGAAATAACCTTCTGTTAAAACGAACTAAAGCGAGCCTCTAAAATGACAGTGACGCAAATGCATCCGCCCTGAATACATTCTGAAATCCACACCGAAATCTTTGTTCGCATACTACATATATGCACAATCCCGGAACAACACCGCGAAACCGGACAGCTATTGTGGAGGCTCGCCCGATGTGCCGAGTGTTCAGTGACCTAAGACATTTGCGGGCAGGCCTCAAACAACCTACTGTATATTGTAGCCCCATGGTGTATATATCTCTCTTTATGTTTACCTACCCTGTCCTTGCTCCCTATCGCTTACTTCTTTGTCTACCGGTTCCTCACTATCCCTTTATTTCCGCCGCCCCAGTTCAGGTGCTTCAGATATCAGATACCGGGTCTGGCAAACAACTTTTCTTTCCTTTTTGATATCTAACAATAAATAACCACATAACATACTACTAGTGGGGCCAGGACCTCGTCAGGAGACTAATTACCTCCTTTCGTCCTGCCCCGCTGGCCGTACCAATATCTGAATAAATAAAAATAAATAAATAACCGGCTCAGAGGGGCACGTTGTTAGCCGCGTTCACTCCGCGCTCCTTTCTAGCGCAAGCATGCACATTAGGCATTAAAAATTCCAATTCAGAAATTAGAACGGTAGAATTTAGAATTCTAGCAAAGTACCGACTTCTCAAAGTTTTTTTTTTTTTTTTTTTTTTTTTTTTTTTTTTACCTCTTTCGTATCGTGCTCCGCGCCAGCTGCGTGATCGATACGGGTGACGATGCTTGAATTAGCGACGAACAGCGGAAATGCACGGACAGCACTAAAAAAAGACATTTTATTATCTCGGCGCATAACCAAGATCAAAGAGTACGTCAATTTCACGCAGTAAGTAAGACCGCTTTCGCATAAAACGATTTCGATTCATATATTAATTTTTTTTTTACATACAAATATTCGTGATTCAACCAAGAAAGCTTTTATCCATAATAGGACAAGGAATGAATAAAAGTAATGGCCGAAAATTGAAGAAAGACGCTTTGCTGTACCAGGATTCTTCCACTGTAAACGTGTGTGTCCGAACGTGTCTCTATAATATGATGTATCATTTTAACCACCTATCTCGCATACCTGTAATCCCGACCCGATCATCACCTTGCAAGTGATGCGAACCTCTTCCACTATTACTTAAGTATCAGAATAATTCAGGACTGGAACCACCCTGCCGCTTTCACACCGCCGCTTTCAGCAACGGCTCCATGGCTATGAAAATAGCAGCATAAAAAAATAACTACAGCTTAGCCACGTGATTAACGTCTTTTAGCGTTGCAATGTCTCTAAAGATATAAAAATATAACAGAAGAGGACACCTTATAGAAGAACTGGGCATCCGGCCCAGTTCTTCTATAAGGTGTCCTCTTCTGTTATATTTTTATATCTTGTGGATGCAATTTAGCGATTGCATCTGGCAAAAGGTCGATTCCTTTTTGGAAGCTTTGGGGCCTGCTCGGTTTGCACAGGGGCTGTTTGGGTATACGTACTGTGATATCCATCGCAAAACATTTCTTCATTTCGACTGGTACATAGGCGATCAAGAAGAACGGAATTATTGGCCACGCACAAACTCGCGCTCGCTAAATAAATAAATACACGCAGCGCGCCTACGAGCTAGTTTGGTGCACTGCACCGAGGTCATGAAATTATCAGCGAGCCTACACTATACCACCTGCAAGGAATATATTGTTCCATAAGAAACATACCGACTTATCTGACAGCCATCTCTGGTGCAGCAAGCAGCCGCCGTCGGAAGGGTTTCACGTTCGGGAAAAATCGCACACAAAACGGTGACAAAGAAGGCGATAATAAAGCCACGACCTTGTGGCTTGACAGTCCCCACCTTCCAGATATCAGTATTGAGAAGGGATGAAAAAGGAACTTATGAAGGCGCAAATAACTAAGTACAATACATTTTATGTAAGCGAAATGAAAGCTCTATCGGGGGGTTACAAAATTTAAAAATATGGATGTTCTTTTTAAGAGACGAGAAACATGCAAATACATTCGAAAATTTATCTTTCCGGTCTATGTGACCATAGAAAACGAAAAAAAAAAGAAAGAATAGAAAACGCTTTCTTTTACACCACGAATATAAAAGTATAATATATTTTCTGGGAACTAAAGATATGTAGAAAATTGTAAAAACGAGGTTCTATTTTTTTTTTTAAACACAGTGTTATAAACAATTTTGAAAGTTCACTTTTAAAGTGAAAGTTTTCAGTGCCCAGGAAAAACCAATTACAGACAAAGCCAGCGCAAACAAACGCAGTGCAGGCTATATACAAGTGGCTGTCCCCGCGACGAGGTACCGGCGCAAGGCACTCGATTTGCCGACCAGTTTAGCCCGCACCCCTCTCTACAGGGCCCCGAAAAGGATACTTGGGTGAATCCCACCGCGGAGCAAAACGAACCCGCTGAGTCCACTCCGGCATCAGTGGCCCAGTAAAAGAAATAATCAATTAGGTGAAGACTAAAGTGAATATATTACCTGCAGTAATGAGAGGAGGCGATAAAAGTGAAAAGGACACCCTCACCGCCTTTCTTGTTTACTCCGTGGGCAATAAACAACAACCGGCCGCGACGTGTCCGCGGGCGTCGGCGGCGAGGCTCGGGAGGCGCTCGGCCAGCCGGTCTTTAGATGGGACGTGCCCCCCACGCCGAGATGCACCCCATCCTTTCCCTACATAGCGCCTTTGCAGGCCCGATGAAGTCGTCAGCGCCGCAAGGACCCACTGCGCAGCCCCATTACATTCGTCGCTTCCTCTTTTTGACGCGCAAGGGCAGATTGCTACAGCTTTGTACGTCGCGCTACGTCTGAACAGCAATGCCGAAATGAGAGCATGTAATAATAATAGTAAAAAAAAAAAAGTAAAAATGCGCAAACGATCATATGATGAGACGCGAGAAATTGCGTACATGCCACGTACTCTTCGCTACTGCATTGCTCGCCTTCCCATATTGCACCCCCCCCCCCCCCCCCCCCCCCCCCAGTTCGCCGTCGCGTTTTCCTACCGCTGCTGCGCGGGCTTCTTCTGGTGGTTGGAGTTCCTGGAGGGCAAGTGAGAAACGCACCCGGATACCGCTCCCTGCTGTAGAGTAGATCGACACGCTCACGATGTGGCGTCCTACGTTCGGGATATGGTTCCACTCATGCAGCTGTCACGCTGTCCACAAAGCGTTTCGCTAACGTGCGACTAGATCGCAAGTTCCGTAAACGACTACAAGCGGCGATACTGTCCCCTCCCCAATCTTTTCTACTCAGCAAAGCTTTTTTTTTCCTCCACTCACTAACGGCGGTTGGGCCGGTCCCACGGGCCCATTGACAGACGCCGTAGAGGAGAGCGCCACCGGGGCGTGACGCGCGTCCTTTCCCGCCGAAGGGCTCTTCAATCAGGGCCTGCGCCCGCGTTTAAGGGCGCACACGCCCGCTCGCATGCAGTGGCCACTGCACGGCGGTTGGCTCCGGCACGCTGCGGCGCTGCCACGCCACGCCTGTCCGCTGCTATCGAGGGTCGTCCATCACACTCCCGTATAACTTGCCCCAAGTATATGAATCATACATCTCCGACGTCTTGTTCTTTAACCGCGTGTATACACTCCGTCGAGTTCATGCTTCAGCCGCGAGAAACGGCGACACGCGAGCGTGCGGTGCGTGGACTGACCATAGCGAGCGCGTCGCAAGTTGACCGAGCTGTTGGCCAGAATCCCTGCACGCAGAGAGGTCGGTATCCTTTGGAGTAAGCAGTGCATCTTGCCGGAAGGCACTCGGCGATTTCAGGCGCATGATGTGGCCTCATGTGCCGATGATGATAAACAATATTAATTAGTATAAAAGTGAGAGGGCAGAGCCTGTATGGCCCCGCAAAGAAGTCTGCCCTCGCCACCGAAAGATGTGAGAGAAGGTTCGAGCACCACCCTCACCAGTGGGCGGCACACCGAGTGATCTTTTTGTGCCCCACTGATTGGACTGCACCGATTGAGCATTGTTTCCCCAGCTAGGGAAGTGGAGATAACCGACCGTATTTAAGCGGTGAAAACTGTCTCCACTGAGAGCTCTGTTTTCTTCCTCCTCTCTGTAAATATCCCATCATGTAAAAAGTGTATAAAACATTCTTCTTTGCCTCTCCTCCCTGGCTGCTCCTGGTCCTTCGTCTCGGCTCCTCATGGTTTCACGGTGAAGCCAAGGCCCCCGAACCCCGATCACATCAATAAAGTTTGGGTTTCGTTAATAGAAAAGTGAGAGGGCCGATCTTGTATGGCCCTGCGGAACTACGTGATGTCCCTAGTCCAGGACGACATTGGTCGAAGCCGCTGCCTTTGCTTGTCGGACCAAAGTTCGTCGATCATCTAATCTGGAGCAGTTAGCAGGGCCACCTCCCAGACCTCTCGGGTATACGGTAGGGGATGGAGCTAGGTAAGGTTTGAGTTTCGTTAACACTCCCATACCATGTTAAAATTGCCTGCCAGTTCCCCATAGTACCACAGCGTCCGTCTACTTCAGGGTCGACTGCACCGAGGCACCAGCAATGCCTCGGACGCCCATGATGAAATGTGAACTAGGTCAAGAACATCCACCCGCTGGAACTTTCGACGCCGCGTTTCTAAAAATGCGGCGAAAGAATCGGGACATTCAGTACGGACCAATCTACATGGAGCTGCTTACATCGGCTGCATTCGTGAAACCTAGCCAGCGTACTCGCCCGAGTTGTCTGCAAGCCCTTTCCATGACCACATGCACGAGAGCCGTTTTTCAGCATTCGGCCAAAGTTAGGACACAAATCTACGAAAAATAATGGCAATAATTCCCATAGTAAAAACGCTCAAATTGCAGTTTAGCCATATGGACGGCGCTCTAACGCACTCTACTTCCAGAATGGCAGGTTTTGCTAAGCCAGACCATGAAGGGTGGCGAAGAAAACACAGGACAATATGCACACAACAGCTCCCACTCTGCTGTTCCTTAGAAGGAACTTCGCGTCATTTAGCCGCATGTTCTCGTGTGACATGCGCGGGTCATGCTTTTCCTTTTGTTTTACTGCCTTAGCGCCTTAGACCTGACGCTGAAACGTCATTTCCCCTTCCCAGCGTCTATCGGTGTTTTAGAGGCTGTCGTACCACCAAGGCACCGTTGGACCATCACAGCACGGATGCAAGACACAGCGGTGTCTTCCTGCCGTTCATTACCATTCCAGGAGGACGCGGAACGAAGGCTGATTCAGTCTGTGCGACGCCGAGCCGCGACGGAGGGAAGAAGCCGCGGAGGCGATCCAGTGAGCACAATTGTGGAAGCGAGCACAACCTGCCAACCCTCTCACTCAGCCTTCATTATCCATTCGCGGACAGTTATTACTGGACGCGCGGCCGAGCACAGTTTCCGGGAGGCAGCCTTCTTCGAGCGTCCCGCATCACGCTTTCCACTCTGGACGCCCTTGCCACGACAAGACGGGGCCGCGAGTACCGAGCGCGACGTCAAGACACGAGCCGTTGGCGATCCAATGCTGCCCATTTGGGCGATTTTCGCTCGAGGTCGCCTCGCGTGAGGGCAGCTGCCGAAATACCAGCGCTCGGTGCGGTCGCCTCGTCGTCCTACCCACATTGGAAGAAGCCGCGCGGATGAAACGTTTTCACCGCCAAAGTGGCAGGCGCCCCAAACGGCGTGTTTGTTCCCCTCTCCACGGGCGTAGTGTACGCTTAGTCGGCGACGATCCCTTACGCCGCAGGCTTATCTCTCTTCTTCTGGCTCCACTGCTCGCCGAGTTTGTTTCGTTTTCAAAGCTTCTCTTTTGTCATTTTTTTTTTTTGCGCGCGCGTTTTCGTTCTTAGCCTTCCAGCCTCGCGACGCCAAGACTCGCACTCCAAAGACGCCATAAGTCAGAAAGATTGCATCTGATGGCGCAAACTTCCCGACGCAACGAGCGTGAGAGAGTACCTGCGCGCGTGTTTGTGCGTGTTCGAGTGTGCGTACGCTCCACGTGCATGCCCTCACGTATTCTGTGTCACTGGCTGCGCCAAAACAAAAGGCTCGCGTCAGAAGCGGCCATCACTAAGCAGAGCCGACGCGACAGAACGGGCGTGGAGAGACACCGCCGACCGTCTATTGCTGAAGTCTCATTATACAACAGCCAACGGCAGGGAACTTTGTTGCCCGTTCGACTTACAGGGCGCGTCCAGAAAACAAAAAAAAAAAAAAAAAAAAAAAGCACAGGGCGCGGAGCCTAACCAGCTAACCAGAGGGATTTCTCACAATCCACTCGGCGAGCTCAAAACGCCGCTCAGGGCACCCCGATGCGACCGAGGAAACGACGCATAGCTAATTCCGTA
This sequence comes from Amblyomma maculatum, assembly GCF_055883805.1. Lineage (NCBI taxonomy): Eukaryota > Metazoa > Arthropoda > Arachnida > Ixodida > Ixodidae > Amblyomma > Amblyomma maculatum. Next base: position 16,194,570 of record NC_139344.1, on the reverse strand, counting down.
TATGAGCCGAGATGACACCGCCCAGCCCATACCTGACCGTATGCAGCCACAGGAGAGGCTCTGTAACGAATCTGCAGCGCTACAAAAGGTCTCACCGTGCAGCGAAGCACGAGCTACGTTATGAACATTTCCGCTTCTTCCGCATGTAAACGAGGCTGTGTATACTTATGGCGCCGCCACGGTAGTGGAAACGAGGTCAGCTACATTTCCCATTTAAAGCTCGTGTTCTTCAGCCAGAGTGCCTTCAGCCAGAGTGCCTTCTAATGGACCATGAATGCACTCGAGCGACCGCAGTCGGTGCCCAGCAGCATAGTTGGTTTTTTTGAACCGCGCGACAGCATACCCAGCTAGCCACGGACCGCGCATGGTGCTAGTCAGGGAAACAAAAATGGAGAGTTAGGGAAACAAAAACGAAGAGAGCGTGCACGCGCTCCGGAAAACGCTCCGGCGAGAGCATGCGTGGCCCCCGGACCTCGCGAGATCAACGAGACACGCCATCAGCCGACGCCTCTGCTGACTTCCTCGAACAAGCAGCAGTTGTGGCACCTTACAGCCGCTGTCGAAAATGCCCAGATTACGACATTCGTTTAGAAGCCGCGCATATGGCACTCGTGGTAGTCTGTGGCGAGAGCTCAAGGGGCGAGAGCTCCTCTGACTTTCGAGAGATCTGGAGCACTGGCGGTGAATGGTACGTGAATGTTCGAAATTTTCCGAATACCACAACGAATCGAATATAATCGTATTCGATCATTCCAGCGAATGAAATAGTGAATTTTAGGTCTTGTTCTTCCGGGACGGTTATATGGGACGGCATACGTAGAACGGCACTTGGAGATAGCAACAGATGAACTGAAGTTTATACAACAAGGTTTGGCAAAACAGGGATCTGGCTATCGTTATCAGATGGGAAGGGGAACTTGACACCCTAAAGTGCCGTGCCCCTGCAGGGTATCACATAACTCATCAGCCCATCATGATCTGTTCAATACCCCGCCAGGAAATTAATAACTTCTTGCCGTCAAGTTTTCCCAATGCTAACGTCTCACAGAAGGTACCATAGCGAACATAAAGAAGGAAAAGGTCCGACTCCCCGTGCCTCCGCCTTTATGTTCGTCCATGCATTCATAGGTTCTGTGCATGCCACAAATGACCCAGTAGTCGGCGTCGTTTTCCGAATAATTCGGCTTTGCGCATGCAACTAATATGTTTCGTGAAGAACAATAACAAGGTGAACGAAATATAGTAAAACCACAAAGCATACACCCTTGTAGACTTTCTTTGTCTGGTACTTTCTTTTTAAAGTTCACTCATTCGTTAACTGTCATGCCTGGCCCGGCCACGCCGGTGCGCCAAGCGTCCGCCATCCGAGCGATAAAAAATCGCCAGGCTCGCTTTTCTTACCTTCACAGCTTGCACTCACGGGCATAGTGGACAAAACGGGAACTTACCTGTAAAAGAAGAAAAAAAAAACACACACACAAGGCATTAATTTCGCGCATAGGCATCAAATTCGTCATTCGGTTCAGTGGCAAAAAATGCATTCAAGACGCTGTACCGGTCAAATATTGTTCCTGATTGCTGCAGTGGGTCCGTTCTACAGCCCTTGCCAAAGCTATAGAGCCCCAAAGGTTTCTATGACGGGCAACTAGTTATTAACGCTCCAAATATATTGAAGGTAAGACGATCTTTCGCCCTTCTTCCCTCCCTCGACTCGCTGGGTTTCACCGAACAAGACAATGCACCACTCCGTGTTGGTCGCCTATCTGCCACATTACGCGCGAGACTGAGCCGAGCAGCGGATAAGTGCTATGTACCTGCCATGCGGCCACGCCTAGCAACTAAGAGCGGCAGCAGTGTCGCGATCGCTTGCGCAACTTAGCCTTCCAAAAATCAGAAGCCGGAAACCCCTCGATCTCATTACTTTTCCGAGGAATCAGCACTAATGCCAGGCGGATGAATATCACCTTAGACGCACGCGCAGTTCTGGCGGATGCAGGGAAACGCCGTAAGGCAATTAGCTCGTGGCCTACCTCGTGAGGGGCGAAGAAGGACAGCAGCTGCGGTTATCAGAAGCAGGTATACCTTTTCGGATCCCGTTTAAGGCGCATCCAAATGACAATGCGCCGCGCGCATTTACGAGCGAGTGCTGGGACGACTGTTTAAAAAACCCATACCGTTCGGGCTCGAGTCTTCTCAGCACGAAACAGCTGCAAGACACTCGTCGAGCACGCAGGTCTATCTGAGCGGCGTCCAAAGAAAGCATGTTCCCCCTCCGGCTCGGCGCTTTTTCGCACGCCAGCGACAGTTTTCTCTCTCACTTCATGCATAAATGCGCCACCACCGCTTGGCCGGAGGACGGAATGAATTGCATCTCCCCAGACCTCGCACCGCCAGGTTCTGCGTGTGGGAGCAGGAATCGCGAGTGCGGGGCGCCCGCATTACGTGTCTAGCGCTTGTTCATCATCGCAACGCCAGTAATAGGTCGCGCGACACAGCGCTGACTCTGCACACGTGTCCGACCAACCGCAGTTGATTGCGGCCTAGATGCGACCCCACAGCACGAGCGGCCGGAGTCTGCGCAGATCGCGGCGCTGCTTTCTAAAACAACTTCTTTTGAAAGCGTACTACCTGCGCAGGCATGCAATCAAATGGGCGGCTCGGTTGTATTCGCGTGCTCTTCAGCGCTAGTAACTAAAAGCGGCATGTGTAGCGTGTGAACGGGAGCATACACCGCAGCATCAACCCCCCCCCCCCCCTCCCTCCCACCCTGTCTTGGCTCCCCGGTATAGGTAATAGGGGCCTCTCAGACAAGACTGGTTGTTCGTGCGCAATGCAAAAGACGCGCGCTAGCGAATCAGTCACAGCCCTTTCGCAGCGGTACGCCCGATCATAATTAAAGCGGTCATGACACCGATTTTCGAACAAGAACTGTTTGTTGAATTTTATTCCTGATGCGCTAAGCTTCACAACCTGAAAGTTTCAGCTCCGTCGATGCAGCGGATACTTTTCAAATGTACTTTATTTAATTTCTTCCTGAGCTCCTGGTAACCGGCGCAGTCGCTGACGACATAAGCCGACTACCCTGCATATATTGTGCACGATCAACGTTAACACGTGTTGGCCTGGTCGCGATTACCATGGGTGACCCATATGTGGTGGACCAAACCGCGATTATCGCAAAACTGAGCTTGGTTGACATCATCGTTCACAAGGAATGGCGGCGTCTGTGGACGAAAGGTGCACGTCGGTGCCAGAGTATGGAAAGGGTGCGAGCCCCTTCCAAGCTCAGACTATAAAATATTAGGGCACCATATATACAAGAACGCAGAACTGCAATGCGTTGGACAACCACGCCGAGAGAAACCCCGAGGTTGCCTCGCCATTACTCGATTTCAACATGAAGCTTGCAACTCGTTACCTGCAATCATCGTGGTGACGCGGTGGCGTAGCAGAAAAGAAGAGCACGCAGGCGAACAAAGCTAATACAAACTACTGTTGCAGCTCTTTTTTAACTACATCTTCATTAATTACAACACAAATAGGATCAATTTGTCGTTCGCAGAAGAGAAACACGGTCAGTGTTCGTTACGGTTTCCCTCACGTAAGTCAGAGGGGCGAGAGACTGGCCAGCCCACGTGAACGAAGCTACACGCCCAGCCGCCGCGGAGAAGCCAGTTTTCCATGAGCAGTTTCGTTCAATGAATCCGCCTCTTTTCGTTATTTTACAGAATAAGGCGGGAAAAGCAGCACAGAGAACGAAACAATAGGCCTTGAAACAGTCCACGAAACGCAGACGGGGCCAGAGAGTCAGCGCTAACGAGGGAAAGAGCGCTGCGACAATGCGTCCTCGAGAACCACGCGACGGGCAGCGAGCGAGCCGATTTCGCGGCTGCGTTCTCTTTGGCCGCCGTTATCACCGGCGGCAACCAATGGCCACGCGGCCCGATAAATCGGCCCAACGACGCCATCCACAAGGAAGCGGCGCGAAATCGCGGCCTCGATCCAATCTCAGATGCAGCGAAAAATAAAAAAGGCTGCGCCGCCAAGGCCCGCGCGTGAGGGAGGCGGTGCGCGCGCGTGCCGCGGCCGGCCGCCCATGCGAACGAAGGCTTCTAGCTCGCCTCTCGCTTTCTAGCTGATTGCATCGCAGAACAGGGCCGCTGTAATGTAACAATGCAGGGCAGGGCTAACGTGCCAATGCCGATTCCATCACCTCTCGCCCGTTGTCATTTGACACCTTCACTTGCTGCCACCGGTGTCAGGCAGTCGATGCGGCGCTTGACAACCGTTAAATAGAATCGAGTGAAAATAATGCTTATTGTAACGGCACTATTAGATCGATTCCATCTTACTTGCCGCGGTGGCTCTGTGTGAAAACCTCTAAATAGAATCGAGTAAAAAAAAAATGGTGGCTCTGTGGTTAGGGCACTCGAGTCGCTGTACTACTGAACCTATAGGACGCGGGAGCGAATCGCGGCGGTTGCTTTTCGGTGGTGGCGAAAAGCAAGTCGCCTGTGTGCTGTGCGATATATCAGTGCACATAAAAAAATCCCTGGTAGCCGAAGCTGGATGATCGGATTCGGCCTGCCGCTTGTTCTTAAGCGAACGCACAGACCCGCGCATGCACCAACTATGACGAAAAGCGAGTGCCGTGATGCTACTGTTATTCCTCCGAGAGCAACTTAGTGCTCCGGACGAGGAATCCGCGTTTCGATGGAGGCGAAACGCAAAGGCGTCCGTGTGCCGTGCGATGTGAGTGCAAATGTCTATAGGTGGTCGAAATTGTGCTGCAGCCCTCCACTACGGCCCACCTACCTCTCTTCTTTCACTCCCACCTTCCTCCCTTCCTTCGCGGCGCTGTCCACCTAGGTGTCCAATGAGAATTGACGCATTTCACGGATACTGCGCCTTCCTTTTCTATAAGTCAATTTACATTTACGACGAAGACGGAGAAGCTGTCAGTGGCGTAGGCGTGGGAGCACAGCGGAGATGTATGACCTTGGGAGACATGGCGTAGTAGAGTTTAAGTTCTCAAAAGAAAGCGGTTGTCTCGGCTTTTCGTTTCTCTTTTCTTTTAGCTGGCGCGTACAGGGTTTAACGCCTCAAAGTGGCCCAAGGCTATGAGGAATGCTGTAGTGGAGGGCTCCGGATTTATTTCGTACGCCTGGGGATCCTTATCGCGCAGCACCACTGGACGCCCTCACGGTGCGAGTGCTCTTCTCGGTACTGTTCTCACGATGTGTCCGTACACGCGCGGTGCGATGATCATGCGCCGAGTGACCTCTCCACTAGCCCGGTCGGCTTTCTACTCCAGCCTACCGCTGGCGCAGCGTGCGAGCACCTCTTCGGTCAGATCAAAACGGCCACGAACATGCGCGTGGTTCTTTTGCATTTATTTAATTATCGGAATCCCTTTTTACGGAATGCGCAAAGGCTTGCGACGCCTCATATGCCTTTGATAAATGGCTCGCTTAAGCTGGACGTACGACCTGGATAATATATCCGATTCGCACTGTGGGAGGAGGAAGTTCGATGGCCCCGAGCTGTCGCAATGACCTCGCATGCGACAGACAGGCCGAGCTTCATCTGTTATTCGAGATAACTATCGGGCGCTGCCTTGGAGCCCCGCGATCAGCGCGTAGGAAAATTGAAGCGCACCGCCACTGGGTTCGCAAGGATAGCGGGAGGAAAGAGCATTCGCCAATAGCGCGGCCGTCACTCGCGCAGCTGCGCGGCGTCGCGCTATCGTTACGCACGCATCGTGTCCCAAACCGGCTTAACATCACGCTCGACTGCTGTAGGCCGCGAGTGATTATAGCAAGGAAACCTATTCGCGGACACAGTTATGACCACGTACAATTGATAGCGTTACCTAACGCGTTACATCTGCGTTACATGAAGTTAGACGTGTTGCCGCGCACACTCTCGCAGCTTGGCCTGACTTACGCGATCCAACGAGGGAGGCGAAGCCGCGCTAATGTCGGCTACAGAGTGTCAGTTCGGCCAAAATGAGCCACTTGCGAGGCGGAAGGGATGAGAAATGGAACGATTACGAGGCACACGCTAGCAAACAGACATGCGCCCGCGCATGCGCTGGCTGAAGACCAGGACCGTAGGGAAAGCACTTGACAAAGAATGAAGCGTGAGCTGCGCAGCTTGTCTGAAGACCAGGGAAACGCCAAGCCGAACATTCAGGGACGTTAGCACCTAGCGCCATCTCTTGGCCGCCAGTAGTGGATACCGCACAACTATACTATACGGGAATGTGGTGATTGTCATGGCCGACCCTTCGTCCTGCGTGCGAAATGTCGCATAGATTGCTTCTCACGGTCGTATCCACTATTTTTGACAGCCACAGATGATCAACGAGATATGCCGAACGTTCCAAATTCCTACGGACAGCACCACGCGACACACACTGGCTGGCAGCCATGCAATGTATAAAAGCTTGCCCTTGTTTCCTGTGCGTGAGTGAAGTATAAATTTTGAAGAAAACGAACCCGAGAGCACGAGCAACTTGCGTCCATTCCTCAAGTTTTACTGCATGATGAAGCCAGCCAATAATTAAAAAAAATAGGCTTCCTCAGATAAGAAGACGGCTTTTGGTGCAGTATTATTAAAGTGGTGGCGGACACCAGAAAACAAGGGGGGAAAAAAAAAGTTAACTTGTAGGCTGGTTAACTAATTTTTGACAATTAATTTTTTACTCATTGTAGTTGTGCCTAGTTGCCATTATGGGTTTGTAGCTGGCCATTATTGATATCCGCATCAGTTTTTAGAACTTTCAAAACACGATTATCCTCGGTGCTGTGGCTCAACAAATTTCGGCTATCGCTCGCCAAAAGACGCGCGCTTTCGAAAAACCCGCGCTTTAAGCACTGCCCCCAACGCCGTCAATCAACGCTGCAAGACCTACGTCACCTTCTCTGTGCCGTGTAGGCTGGAGAAACAAGCAGAGGAGAGCCGCGGCGCTTGTGGGACAGAGAAGCTGATGTAGGTAAAGCCCCTCAATTACCTCAAAGTTTGATCGGCTTTAGACGTGGGACTTGCGCCGTTGATTGATGACGCTGGGGGCAGTGCTCAGAGCGCGCGCGTCTTTTGGCGTGAGAATACAGCTAAAACTTGTTGAGCCACAGCGCTGAGTGTAATCGCACTTTGAAAATTCTAAAATACGATATGGCTATTAATAGTGCCGACTGCGCAAATCTGACTTCAACCACATGCCTATAACTGTAATAATTAAAAAGTTAATTATCAAGATTCGCTGGCCAGTTAACTACTCAACGTTATTCTCCTGTTTTCTAATATCTGCAAGCAATGGTAAAACTGTCTCACAAAAGCAAACTCAAAAACGTATCTCAAAAAGCGTATTTAAAAAAAAAAATAGTGGCTGGCTTTCGAGAAAACCATGGTGTATAATTCCAGCGATTGCAAATCAAATATTTCTCCCTTCGTAAATGAAGCGAATTCTCTGAGCGCTGTGGCGTAATGTGGCAAGACCGTCCAGGCTATGGCAACAGATTGCACGGAGTGGGGGCTCAGATGTTATATCACCCCTCTGGAGGTCTCGAAAGGTCGAGGAAAGGCCGCACGCCCCTTTCAATCATTGCAGGCAGAAGAAATACATCACCAAGTCCAAGTGGCACTAGCGATTCGCGTGCACCGCATAGTACGCACGAGTCGGAGATGGGGCACAGAGAGAACATCGGCACAGGAGGCCAGTGTGGGTCGGCAGAGCAAGCGGCGACCGAGAGGAGGACCCACAATTGATAGACTTTAGACCCACAGGCTCCGAACAGAAGCCAGCGAGACCGCACGCCTTGCGCGCTGTAACCCGAGGTCTTAACAGTACCGAAACAGACAAATGATGCTGCGCATGCCGGAAAGAGAGAGGCGCGCTCAGACGTCGGATTAACGCTTCAGTTCGCGCTGAGGCGCACAGAAAGATTGCGCAACACTCGTGATCGGGTCAGTCAGCTGGGTGGATACGCACGGCAGCGACGAGGACGCTCTCAGGACCGGCATAAAAGTTCGGATGCACGAACGGCCGCGGGCGAGCGTGAGTTGCGCCTTGGCAGCGCGGGGCCTTCACACGGGCTATAATGGAGAAACCTCGGATTACGACGGGTTTCGGAATGCTTCGCCTGGTGTCGGACAGGCAGCGCTGGTCGAAGTTGCAGCACAGCTCCCGCGTAGGGAAGAGATTACGCGAGACGGCTGCGCCTGGCTCGAGGGCCCGCGCGAAGGCCCTCGGCGTCAACGGCTGTTCCCGAAGCCCGGCTGGCCTGAGCCGGATGGTCGACGCAGTGTCCGCGCGCACGCCCCCCGCCAGGGCCAAGCCGGCGCTGCTGTGGCGATTCATAGCGAGCCGTTAATCATGACCGCCACTCCCATGTGTCTCGGCGAGGGGCACGCTCCTATACTCGTCCGTTTGCCCCCGTCAAGTGGCCCCTTCCGAGCTGGAAGCATGCCGAGTTAAGGAGGGGAGAGCATTGGAAATGTTGAGCTCGGAGCTCTCCTTCGGTCTAATGAATGTGCCGCAGAAGGCAGTTCAAGTGGCCCTGTTTTCACGTCCCAACGGCGCACCGGTCCATTAAGGCTTTCAAATTGCTTCTGAGAAATGGAACTTTCTTATGCCGAAGCTTGCTTTCGGCGCCGAAAGAGCTCGAATGCGTCGCAAGTGATCTCAACGGGACGATTCTTCAAGGGCAGTCGATTTACGAACTCCATGGTCATGCTACGTATGCAGAGATGAACACTGCACGAAGAAGGAAAAGAAGAAAAGCAGAGGTTTCCGACGAGTACATATTCAGTCTTAGCCGCGCAGTTCACTTCCGGCCAGTGCAGACGCCGTTAAAAACACACCACGTTAATCCAGTGCAAGTATTTCTCTCTCTTATTATTTTTGTTTGTTTGTTTTCTCCCATGCTGCTTTTTCGCTACTTTCCGGAGGCGAAAATGAGGCGGCCAGTTCGATCAAACGATCTCGCAGGGGCTATAATGATGCCTACTCGAAGCAGCGCATCGAATGCGGAATCCATATAGACACATAAAAATTAATGATTAGACCGAGCCGCGTCAGGGTAGCCCAAAATGAATTGAGACGCGAAGAGGTGGCCAGCGTGAACATCCGTCGATTTTTTTTGTTTTTTGTTTTCGACGCACGCCAGCCTCGGTGTTATCGGCGCTGCGGCCACCGCGATGGGCGATTATGGCGCTGCAGGTGAGGTACGGCTCCCGAAGTCAGTTTCAGGTGCGCGCCTCGCGTGCCTCCGCCGCTGGTCCAGAGTATCGGAGAACGCGATTCACCCGAAACTAGCACTTTGATTAAAAGCGGCTCATTTCTTCCTCGACGGAGAGGAATGATCGCCGCGCTGCAGCGGCGATATCTCACGCGATATCTCAAGTGACCGACCTACCGAGCCTCGGCCGGAGCCCCGCGGGTGCGTGCACGGCAGGCGTGAAATCCCGAGGCACCTGTGCGCGCTCGCGCGTTCTCCTGAACGTAAGAAACCAACGTGTCCAAAATGGCGTCAGGTGCACCCGCGAGTGATCAGCCCCGCACCGGACAGACCTCACGGGTCCTTTTCCAAGTCACAGCGCGCCAGCGGCAGGCTTGCGAAACGTTTAATTCTGTACGGTGCAGTTGCTCAAAAAACAAACAGCAAAAGGCTAAAGGAGGCGAGCCGCACTCTTGTCAGAGACGTTACAGTTGCCTTTTTTGCGATAATGGCACGAAAATGAAGCCACAAGCGCCGTGAAGTAATCGCTAAAGATTTCGGCCGAGTAGAAACGTCGCGGTGGTGTGGAATATTAAGATTTGCCTCCAAATGATAGACCACTTTGTTTTTATCGTGTTAAAATTATTTGTTGCCCGCTCAAAATGCAGAGATCACGTGCACAGTTCTGTCGGTCATTGCGACGGCAAAATCATTTCCCACGCATCTACTCACAGTTCATGCTTGGATATACCGAGACTCAGGGCCCACAATGAACTAAGCATGGTAGGGTTTAAACCTAGTTAAACCGAGAAGGACGTGCTAAAGATTTGTTGATGGAGACGACGACGTGCAATGAACAGCGCGATAGTGTGCTGCATTCTGCACGGCGTAATTCCGTTTCCTGAATGGTAGGGTCCCGCAACTTATTTCTCGTCACTGGTTGCCTCTCGGCGGGTTAAACGGCGATTGTTACTTAGTGGTGTCTCTGAAGGCAAGCTAACGGTAACATACACTCACTGAAGGCAGGAAATGATTACGGTGAAGGTAACTAAATAGTGTTACCGTTGTCATGCCGTCACCTCGTCCCTGTGTTTAAGGCGTGTTTTGCGGCTATTAAGAATTAAAAACATCACATAATCAAACCTAAAGGGTAACACCCCGCAGGAAAGATCTTGGTAGCTTATTTTAACTTTGCGATGTAAAAAAATAAAAAAAAGTTACACTTAGATGATTCGAACAGATGTTTTATTCGCTCAGTGCTCAGGTAAGTAGTCTCAATCCATTGCGCCACTGAAGCTTTTTTTTTTTTTTTCGGACATGGTATTTATTACACGTGGTTATGTACAGGAAAGGTTATGTACACAGACTATTTACAAAGCACTCAGCCGTTGCTGAGCTGAAACGAGCACGGTAGGCTTTAAATGCGCTCTTACTCATTTGTACAATATTTCCGCTATCTGTCGCCAGGTGACGCTGCTCAGAGAACGGAATCACGCTTCTGGACGCGGGGTGATAGGTTGCGGCTCCGCACTAGCTTTCCGAAATCCCTGCAGGGGTCCGCTCCGCACCGACAGGTTTTGTTTTCTTCCCTTGAGCTCGGCAGAGTCTTCAGACAAGATTTGCGGTTTGGTTTGACTATGTCACTAAGTAGTTGGTTTGGTTTGTGGGGTTTAACGTCCCAAAGCGACTCAGGCTATGATAGACGCCGTAGTGGAGGACTCGGGAAATTTCGACCACCTGGGGTTCTTCAACGTGCACTGACATCGCACAGCACACGGACGCCTTGCTTTTCGCCCCCATCGAAAAGCGGCCGCCGAGGCCGGGATTCGATCCCGCGTCCTTGGGCACAGTAGTCGAGCGCCGTAACCGCTGCGCCACCCCGGCGGGGCTCACTAAGTAGTGCCTACGCACGAAAACAACGTTCTCGGCAATTGCGTCATTGCCGCACCACCGTTCCACACGTTGGAAAGCTTCCATTCTTGTTTGCCTCGGTTACTACCAATGTCCTTTTTCTTGACGCGAAGAAAGGATTGCAGATATTAACTGCCCCGTTCGGGCCCCACTCGCGGCAGTCTGTGGTTCACGTCTATTTTGTGATACACCTATAGGGGGAGCAGAAATAACGGTAATAAAACACTGAAGCGTAACCCGCAAGCGCTAGCTCAGAACACGCTGCAGGAAATGGCAGATAATAAACTCATATCGGCCCACCGGCGTAATAAGACAAACTAATCACAAAATTCCGCCCATTATGCAAGCAAGCAACCCACCAAGCCTGCAACCTGTGCAACCCAAACAGCGCTCCGACCGGCAAGGTAAAGGGGAGAAGCTAACGCTGCGCAATTTCCAGTTAGCGAAAAAAAAAGAAAAAAAGAGCGCACGTACTGCTGGTCGAATGAGAGCCTTCTCATTTAGTTTCCGAACAAGCGTAGTCATTACACAAAGCATGTATACACTCTGGTCGCTTAGCGTCGACGGAGCGCGAAATGTGTGCCTCCTCTTCTGCTGGGGAAGGAGAGTGTCACAGCTGCGACAGATGCGGAGCCAAGGCGTCACGAGAGCTCACCTCGTCACCAGTGCCTGTGCTTTAAGCCCTACATGAAAGAACACATGAACAAAACAAGGATAGATGGGGGAAAGCCTCAGTTTGCAAGTCGAGCCATCGTTTCGACAACTGGACTTCGTCTTCGTCTGGGCCTATGCACTAGAAGCAGCCTGTGATGGATGAAAGAGAGAGAGGAAGGGAAAAATAGCGTGGCGAGAAAGGTAGGGAGGGCGTGAGTGAGAGCGCATAACGGCAACACGGATGTTACGTATTCAAGGATTCGGCCTTCCCCGAGTGAAGGCAACGCTATACGCACGCCAAACAGGACGATGACGACTCAGGGCCAGTGGTACACATTGTGGAGGTCAGCTGAAAACCAAACTGAGGAGAGTTGCATTGCGTCTTCGAAGGCACACCGATCAGATACTGCTATCACGCACGAAAGTGGCCGGAAATACGAAAAAACAAGAGGATCAAAGCCAAGCGTTGAGGACACCGCGCTTGAAAGGGGAGCGGTATTATAGGAGCGGTCGCTTTACCCGCGGCTGTTTTAAGATGGCGCTGGAGAAAAGTAGTAGCGAGAGTCAGGTAACAAATTCCATGCCGGAGCGATTAGTATGTTGCCAAAACGGTGCCGGCCGGTGGCACGTAATTATAGCGCGCACGACTCGGGCAAATTATATACGGGACCCGGTCGCCTAATGCCTTCCCGTTGCGGCAGATGAACGGAGACTGACCGTATTGAATCATTTCGAATGCTACGATATGCGTGGGAAGGCGCAACGATAATTCCGCCTAGGCGGAGAGGGAAAAAAAAAAGCAAAACGAACGGACCGCAATCGTAAATGATACAAGGGCAATCTGCAATCGACCAAGTCTCACATTCACATTTGGGCGCACGCCTAACACCGCGCACAACTGGTCGTCTTGGTCGTCGGCTCGAACCGACGACCAAGGAGTCTCACGCCAGAAATCGGCACTATCTGTTTCGACGTGCTCGCTCGATTAAAAGTAGACGTGTCCGTGCATAGCGGAAAAGATCTGAATTACGTAAACTAAGTATACGTTCAGAAAATCTCCCATCGACCACCGCGAATGAGGAGAGTTGTAAGGCGTCCGGACGTGTGTGTCCGCGTGGCCTTCCTGTCAACGGAGCTTCGGCTGCGGTGCATACATCCTGCGGATGTCGGCAAAGAGTGGGGAAGCCATGCTGGCCGCATAAATCGCTTCGTTTCAACCGCTGCGCTATTACTGTGGAGCGTGCAGGAAACGCCGGTCTGCCCACACACAGTCAGGGGCCTTCCTTACCTTTGATATTTGCTTTCTTTCGCAGAAAGCCTCCGACAATCTCACTTACCGGTTTTTGCAGTTTTGCAATACGTGTAAACCACCGCAACGCGCCGGGCTGCCAGCCTCGGCCCATCGATTTGAATCAGCAACCCGGACGTCTTTCTCCCTCTTCCCGAAAGACACCGTAACCTTGACCAGATGGATGGGACGAGCGGGATGAAAGATAGCAGCGGAAATATTACTAATCAAGTCGTCCCCTTCCAGGGAAGCGAAACGAAATGTGACGAACGCCGGAGAAAGCGTCATAAAATGCTTTTCGCGGCGGCTTACATTTACTCGCCGTTTCGGAGTGCTCTGGCTAGTACTATTCGACGGTCGCAACGCGACTAATAGACGGGAGCCCGAGGAAAGACCGGCTAGCCCTTCTTCGTGTTCCCACCTGTCTTTTGAGAAAACCACGGTGGAGACTGATTCTCGCCGCGTCTGTTTCCAAGACAGCTCAGCGGTTTATACGCAGGTCTCCGAGGTCGGCAACCTAACCGCTAAGGACGAGCGCTTGCAACGGTATAGAGAAGATAGGTGCAGTGGGGGACGATGGGAAAGATTCCCGGGAGCAGATCTCGAACGCAACCGTTAGGGGTAACCTTGAGACGCTGTTTTAGCTTCTAGTGTTAGCAAACAAATAATTACGCCGACAACCATCGAGAAGAGAGGGAATAGGCGTGCAATTATCCGGCGGAACCAGAGGGCAGCATCATTTGTTTCGCGGGACAGAAAAGCGGCTGCGCCGGCCACCGCTCCTAGGCGCGCGTTCTCCGCCCGTAATTTGAGCAGGGCTGCGCCAGCAGCGCGAGAGCAAAGGGGCGTACGAGAAACCAAGAGGGCGGCATGTCGCGTGCGCACATCATCATCGGGGGCACGCGTAACGACTCGGTTAAAGCCCCAACCAGCCGGGGGACAACAGACCGCAGCACACACACACAGGGGGGGGGGGGGGGGGGGGAGCGGGAACAGCGAATGACCCCGAACACGCAACAGCGGGAGGGGGAGGCACGCGATGATGCCGAGCAGAAACAGCCCAGCGAGTGCGACCTGGCGCACAGGCGACGTCTCGCCGACTGCAGCAGCGGTCTCGCCGGGGCTGTGTGAACGGCCGCGGGCTGCGCCCGCGCGCACGCCGAATGCATTCACCTCGGCGCCACTTCCGCGTGGCGCATCATTAGGGCGAGCGCCAGATTGATACACGTCTCCGCGAGCCACGGCCTCCCATCAGCGAGCGAGCGTCGCTTCAACTGAACGCGACGCGAGAGCCTCCAGCGCCTCCTTGTTTTCCTGAGAACTCTACTCGGCCTCACTCGGGGCTCGAGCAGATGCATCCTTTAGTTCCCAAAGTCTTGACTGGTGTGCACGTTGCCAACCTTCAGTGCGCGCTACCCTGGAACAGTCGGAGCAATATAAAGGACACACCATGCAGGCCACCCTGGCATTGCAGTTTTCTTTGCTGGTCCATTGCAGTAACAAAGGCTGTGATTGATAACGTTTCCAAGAGCGCTAACGAGCTAAGAAACAGAACGAGAGGGGACACACATGAATAATAGAACCGTCCTCAGCAAGCATATTCCCCTCGTGGCGTTGGTCATTGACGTCGGTGGCTCTTTCCGCTTGGCGCAGCATAGCAGCGGCCTGCGCTTCTATCGCATATCGTGCAAATAATCAGCGTTAGCAGCTGCGTCAGCGAATAATGAACTCGTTGCGCGTGCATGCAAATTTTACACACATTTTATATTGGCCTTGAGAAAGCAAAAAAATAAAAAATAAAAAAGGTTTCTTTGCAGCTTTTGTTTTCTTTGTGGTATATTGAGGTGAATTTACGCAGACGTACAGCTACACACACAGAACCAGCACCCTGTGTATCTTTATTCCCTGGTATTGTCTCGTCTTAGACTCTCTGTAGACCTTGTTGAGATCGGCACGAACTTTTACACCGCGATTACACACTTCTACAGCGCATGGAAATTGACAAAAAAAAAAAAAAATATCGCGCAACGTTTCTCTATGCGGAAAGCGACAACGACCAGACCGCCTGATCCGTACCAAGAAGATTCACGCCGTGCTGTCTGTGTCCGCGCTCTCGCTCCTACTTTGTAAGCGTTGCTGGGAAAACTATGAGGCAGTACCAATTCGCCCAATCTTCAGTTTTTTACTACTGTGTGCAGGAGGTGACAAACGCAATTCTCGAGCTTAAATGAATGGCGTTCTCTGCGGCTGAAATGTCACACAAACATGATTGGCGACTAAGGGTATGCCCCACTTAGACAGGTAGTATCTGCATATCCGGACCACTACAGAAGAATATGATCAAGTAATACTCTTGTTTGGGCGAGTTGGTTCATCTTTGAAAGGTTGCGCATACTTGCGCGAAGAAGACGGGACACAAAAAGGCACACATACGACATGAACGGAGCGTAACCTTTCAAAGAAGAATATGAATGAGGTGGAGCACATTTTAGCACGTGCCCTGGTCATGAATGGCATTTCAACAGCATTCCTCAAGAGTAAATTATTTAGCAGCCCTATCTGACCAGTACTTATTCGTGGGGCGGAAACTCGGAGGCTAACGAAACGGCGCCCGTGTGCTGTACGATATCAGTGCCCGTTAGAGAACCCCAGGTGGTCGAAATTTCCGGAGTCCTCCACTACGGCGTCTCTCATAGCCTGAGTTGCTTTGGGACGTTAAACCCCACAAACCAAACCAAACCGAAAAGGTTTTGTTTGTGTGGTGTAACGTCCCAAAGTGCCTAAGGCTATGAGACGACAGACGCCGTAGTGGAGGGATCCGGAAATTTCGACCACCTGGGATTCTTTAACGTGCACTTACATCGCACAGCACACCCGGGCACCTAGCCTTTCGCCTCTACCGAAAAGTGGCCGCCCAGGCCGGGATTCGCTCCCGCATCCTTGGGCTGCAGTAGTCGAACGCTCTAACCACATGCGCCACCCTGGCGGGGCCTAACGAAAATGAGTAAACAAATCGAGGACGACAGAGCAAATGTTATGGAACGGAAAATAATTGGTGTAATGTAAAAAAAAAAAAAGAGACTAAAAGCGAAGCAGAGTTGGTCAGGGAACACACATGAGTTAACGGAATTCTAGTCGAAATCAAGAAACGGAAATGGGTATACGAGCAGGGCATGTAAAGCGAATGCAATTTAACCGATGGTTTAAGGGTAACTGACTGAGAGGTGCGTGCCGAAAAAATCAAGCGTAACCAGGGGCGGCAGAAAGTTAGTTGGCCGGGTGAAATTAGGAGCTCTGCGAGCATAAGGCGGCACAGTTGGCTAATTGGACAGACCTCTCTCTGGCCTTGCAGTGGGCATACAGTCAGGCCGATTATAAAGATGCATCAAAAGTAGGGGTGCTGAAGAACAACTTCCATCGTCTTCATTTACTTTAGACACTGTGCCGCTGGCAGCAGTCCGTCGCGGCTCAGTGCAAACGTTCTTTTAGCTCTGGTTGACTCGCTGCCCGTGGAAGATGGCATTTCATCGCCCCACCGCTATACATTCGGCAGCTTGACCGCAAGATCTGACAATGGCGGCAAAATCGGTGCAGCTGTCCCGCGACGGACATAGAGGCCTTGTCGTTCGTCATAAGACAAGCTCAATGGAATTCCGTACACGCAGAGCATCGGTAGCATACGCAGAACCTTTGGTTTGGCTCTCGTGGGGTTCAACGCCCCGAAGTGGATCAGGCTACGGGAGACGCAGGAGTGGAGGACTCCAGATTTATTTCGACCTCCTGGGGTTCCTGAACATGCATTGACATCGCACAGCACATGGGCGTCTTTGCGCCATCAAAACATGGTCGCCGTGGACGGGATCGAACCCACGTCCTTGGAATCAACAGTCGAGCGCACTAGCCACTGTGCCACCGCCGCCGCGCTCCGGAACCTTCATAGATCGGTTGCGGCAGTACTAAAATATACGAGCCGAACACGGTAACTAAGAACGTTTTTAGTATGAAAAAAAAAAGAAAAAAAAGAAGAAGAGAAAGTCAGACAGACGCCAGAAATAGTTGACAAAATGCGGCCGAAAAATAATCTGCTTGATATAACAAACCAATGCAGAAACCCTTTTTGTTATGAATGTTCGTTCCTGGACGCTTCCGTGCGAATGGCAGTAGCAGCATAAATAAAAAAAAAAAAAGAAAACATACTGAGAGATTTGGTCGAAGCCATAACAAAAGGTTGCCGCCGCCGCTCGGCTCCTTCTCGATCAAGGTGTTTGTATACTGTCGGCTTCCAAAGTATTGTATACCATCCACGCATTTCAACCGCATTGCAAAGCCCACGCTCGCAGAGGGTCCCTAGCTGCTTATCTATGGCGGCGTGTCTTCGCCCAGCGCCAGGCAAATACGTTAACCGCTTCGCGACCAGTCCGCGAAGCGCCGGGAGCGTTGTAGGCGACGAAAGTGGTCGCATGGACCCTTCTTCACAACCTGTCCCTTATCAGAGCGGGAGAAAGTGGCCACGCGCCGCCAGCGTGTGACCACCCCCGAAGCAGCCAAGAACAAACACAAGTCGGCCACAATCCGGTCAGAGAAGCAGAGCCAGCGTTCATCTCACGCATTGAGGGAAGACCCGTCTCTGCTGGCGGCGGTTTTGCATCTGGAAAGGCGGCGCAGAACTCCTCGAATGGATAGCGCCAGGTCACCACACCACAACGGCGGGCGAGGGAGACTGCGCGCGGCGGCCGCGATCCCGCTCGGGCCGCGAGATACGATCGGCGCTGCCTTCGTTTGCTCGGCGATCCGCTGGATGTTCGGCACGATAGGCTTGGCCTTATCGCCTCGATACGTCCACCCGCCCCGTTCTACAAAGCGATAGCAACGCGCCAGCTAATTACGACGCAGCGCCAGATCGGCAGCCCGTGAGTGGTCGAAACGGCGCGGCTACCGGTGTCCTCTATCTGAAACAGGTCGCGATGCCTGACAGATTGCTGGGCGCCGCGCGATTTGTCAATACCGAATCGCTTTCCCGTCGGACGAAGTTCGCGAGCGCCGCCTCCGTGCCCCGACTGCACGGGAATGCCGAACACGTTCGCGACGGCTGGCGGCCGCGGCGCGAGCGTGGCAGGGCTACCCGAAAATGCGTTGCGCCATAGCCTTGAATTCCTGCACTGTTCCTGGTTTGGCGCTTCTTCGGGACGCTCGCGCGGAGGTCGGCCTCACAAAATAACCAGGGCATTCCCACATCCTGGTGATTCGAGTGGCCGGTGCGGACCGCCATCGCAGAGTCGTAAATCGTGCGTTGCTGTCAAGAAAGTGTCTCTGCGTCGCAACTTTGTGGTAGGCACCCGCTATAGCGTGGCGAAGCTGCTGAAATTCTCCAACACAAAACATCCCGCACTGTATCCAAGGGCTCGGGATGTCAATGCACACACATTTGATGATGTCGACAAAGTGGCAAAAAAAAAAAAAAAAACTGTCGTCACCTTGGCGACGATAACGCAATGTGCTTCCTGGTCGCGCCGCGTACGTATACTGAACGCAGTCAATGCTGACATACAGGGTGCGTTCATTAGAGCGGATGAAATTCTCTTCTGAATGCGGCTCCGGTAACACCGAGTTCAATACCAACAATCGACAATCGCATAAAGTGCGGTTTTCCACTATAAATAGCCTTTAGCCATGCAGAGGCTTCGGACTAGAGTTGTGTACATGGATGTAGCTCATTATGTCGTTTTCTTGTCGCTAGCAACGGGGTTCGAATGCGCACATCCTCATTTCTAACGTGATAACAAATGACGTTGCAGAGCTGTGGTACGTTGAACGACTCTCTGCCAATACAAGCACAACGTCTTGCCAAAAAATTACAAGAGTTCAACGCTGTTGAAAAAAATATTGAGCGAAAGCATTAGCTGCGGGTGACCGAGCGTTCTTCTCTTTTTCTTCTTCCTCAGCCCGCATATAAAGCCCCGCTTTAACCAACCCATATGAACAAACGTGAATGCC
Organism: Amblyomma maculatum; assembly: GCF_055883805.1. Classification (NCBI taxonomy): domain Eukaryota; kingdom Metazoa; phylum Arthropoda; class Arachnida; order Ixodida; family Ixodidae; genus Amblyomma; species Amblyomma maculatum. Next base: position 16,175,502 of record NC_139344.1, on the reverse strand, counting down.
AGGGTCCTAGCAGGCTGATTCTGACATAACCGTCCCATGTGAAACGAAAGACCCAAGTTGGCAGCTCTGGTGCCACTGGGTAAGCACTGCTGGTGCTCTGCTCCTGAGGTGAAACACTTGGAAAAAGGGTATCGGACGAAGCCGTTGCGCTGACGGGCCAGTGATTAGTTCCGCCGTCTGAAAGCATTAAATAAACCTTGAGTAGTAGTAGAAGGATAGAAGCCCGCAGCAGAAGAGGCCTGCGGTCAACGCTAGCGGCCCGGTTCAAATTACTTTCCAGGAACCTCCTGTCATGAGGACTGAAAACTGCAGCCCTGGCGCCTGCTGCGGACCAGTGCTGAATGGTGGCGAGGACGAGGGGACGCCACAGCCGAATCGTGGTTATTAATATTGTTACGTGGTGGCATGGCAAGCGATGAAACAGTGCGACACAACAGAAAAAGAACGTGATGACATGACCATTAGATACGCTTCATTGGCCAGCGAGCCTGGCGCGAGCGCTCCGCCCCGCGCCATTGCTTATTTCGTAGAAAGGAGGCCGATTGCTATGTTTGTCTTCGATCACCGTGTTTCACCGCTATCCTTTATCTTGATGCTACCCGTGCCCAACCTGCATTCCTCCCCTTCTTGGAATCGCCTGAAGCTGGCGCCCTCCCCTCCTCTTGGGTGTAGGGTGCCTCGATGTGTGCGCTCGAATTAACAAGCGGTTCGGATCACGTACGGGCTGACCGACGAACGTTTTCAAAGACCTCTGTGCGACTGACAGATTGCCTCTAGAAGGTATCTTTAAAACTCAAGAGGTGCAGCTCACGTTGCAAAAAACAGCGTCAATGATGGTTTGTGGAGGCAGCTGTGTTCAGAGGTGCACTTCATCCCTGCAGCGAAAAGTGGGGTGGGCTCGCGGCGATCTCGGCATGAACGACTTGTGGCGCCCCTTCCTTATTTCCTTCTATTTTCCCCTGCACGTGCACTTCGTCATTCTTTCACATACCGGTCGCTCGAGCGCTCGCAGAAGCGGAGAACGGAGCGCGTAGCGCAACACACGCAAAGCACTTCCACGGTCGACGGCCGTTCTCCTAAAAAAATGCATCGTAGGGCATGCACGTGTCTTCGCTTAAAACGAGCCTCCGAGGTCAGACCTGAGGTGTGCAGTTGGTCCGGCACCGTGATCAGCAGGTCAATCACGGGTGCGGCAAAATGAAGGCGAGCGCTAAGAAATGGGCTCAAGCGGGCAGAGCGAGAGAAAAAAAAAAGTCATGAACAAGCCGCGGGAGAATGGCTAGAAATACTTCTCTCCAGCTTTGAGATTTTTCTTTTTTTCTTTTCCGCTCCTCCGCCGCTTCGATTCAGCGCTTGCTTGCAGCAGCAGCAACGGGATGAAAAAGCGCGCGGACCGTCCCCCGGCTATCGAGAGCGGCTGCGAGCGCCGTTCATTGGCGACGATGAGGAGGAGCAGCACGGTCCCACCGAGCAAGGGCGGCCGAAAGGAAGAGGGAAAGAAACGGCCTCCATTAGAGGGAAGCCTGTTCGACTACTTCGAATTGGCGCGCAAATAATAAGGCCGCCAATCGTACATACATGGTCCAGCAACACCTCCAACGCGCGCTGGGCGATAACGGCGGCCAGACCCAACACCCAGACCTCGCTGTGGGGAAGCCCGCGCAAAAATAATCGCGCGCCCGCAACGCCACCGCCGCCCGGCGTGTCCCGAGACGCCACCGCTCCAGATACGCATCTCTAGTATCAATTACGCAGCGTCAGCCGCGGCTACAGATTGATTCCCTCGGCGCGTTATAGTAAATACGGAGCGGCTTATCTGCGGTGTCTCCCTCGAAGGACTCCGGGCCCGCGGAATGGCGTTGCCGCTGAAAAGTGCGTATTGCGTGCGCGCTCGAGGAAGCGGTTTGGACATTTCCCTCGACGGTGCCTCGCGCGCGCCTCCTACCTTGCCCGGAGCGGACTAGAGCGAATGGCAACATGTGGCGAAGCGCGTTCGCGCACCGCGAAAGCTGCGCAAAGTACTCGCGACGGTTCCTCATTGCGTGTACAGCGATGCCATTTTTCCCATCCAGGTTTCAGACCGACCGGTGGGCATGCAAGTGAGTGTACTTCCGCGACAGCTGCGAGGGGAGGAAACTGTAGAGCCGCTCACGCTATAAAATACGATGAAGCATGCAACGAGGCAAGCAAATTTGAGAATTGCGTAAATATAATAAAATAAATAGTTACAGCTGCTTTTTTCGTCGCGGAAATCCGTCGGAGGCAGGCCCACACTCTTTGGAGGGTTAACCGTGCGATCTTTGCCATTTTCAGCTACAAATTCGATCTCCGGGCGCGCTATGCAAGTAATAATGTTTATACTTGGTCAGAAAACAGCGCAAAAAAGACAACCCCAAGAGAGAACACGACACAAAAGAATAACCAACTAGCCCAGCACCATGTTTTATTGAAGTACCGTCTTTGCCAAAAGTAACCAGGCGGTAGGTACGGTTTTCTTCTCGCCATTGTTAAAGCTCCTTCACGGCCACTATCAAAACTTATATCACTTCATTAGTAAGAAAAGCTTTCGTACTTCAAGGGTACCTCAAAGGCTCCATTGCACGGCTGACAAGCAGACTCCACAGCCTAGTTACTTTTGGCAAAGACGGTACATTTCCAGTACAGAGGCCCATCTTATTGTGTTCTTGCGCTGCTTTCTTACCAAGTATGAATAGTCAACTAGCCTAGCGCCATGTTTTACTAATAACGTTTAATAACTGCAAACACGTACGTGTACTGCTCAAAACAAGGAAGACAAGCACTTTCAATTCTTGCAGAATGTATAAGTATATAGGTCACGAGCGATACAATGCCACTGCGAAAACAAGACTCACCATCCTCTTAACGGGGAAAGCCTAAATGTGTCCTACTGCACGGCAGAGTGAATGTGTGAAACTGAATTTGCTAACCGTGGTTGCCGCTGCCTGTGGCATCAATAATATACTTTTCTTACTATGCAGGTAGCCTCAACACCGGTTCAAATCAGACAACCCTGTTGAAAACTTCATCAAAGTTATTATGTGTGTGTGTGCAGAAAAGGTATAACGCATTTTCATGCAACAAAAGTGGGCATTCGCAGCAATTTGCACCGAGGTGTACGTACGTTCGTGGCAGTTGGGGAAAAAAAAAAAAAAAAGTCCATTCAGTGGTCGAGAGGTGGCGCAAGTATGAGATCATAGATACTAGCAAAAAACGACTGGAAGATTGGTGGCTTAAAAGCAGAGAAGTGACATCATGTTAGTAATGTAGAAACAAAAATTTAATAAATAGAGTGATGGTTTAGCTAACCAATCTAAATCAATAATTAAGACATAGGTAGAAAAATGAGCATGATAGCTACTGCTACCACCCTGTTTCAAAGGGGACGCTCCTATATTCCATCCATTCATCCAGATGGTGGTATAGCGCTGAACGTGTTCGGTGCAAGTAGCGCGCATGGCCGCCTTTGCTGCTTTTGCGGCTCCAGAAGTTTGCGCCATCAGCCAGCGCATGCAATCGCGTCCTTCACTGTTTTTCCAGGTGCCGCGTTCTACCGCTTCTTGCATTTTTTAGTGCCAGGCAGCGCGCTCAGCGTCTCTCGCTGCTTTCGCTCTTTGACCAGTAACGTATATAAGCGCTGGGCCGCTCTTCAGCGGTCTGAGCAAACATTCGCGGTGCAGAACGACCGGATGACAAACACCACGCGAGTAGTTGAAACAGGCAGGGCGAGAGGCGACGGCCGAACGGTCGAAGGTAACGGAACAGCGAGCGTTAACCACACCTTCTGACCCTCGCAGGCAAGGACAGCTCGTCGGACAAAGTGCAAGCAAAATATTTAGGGCACTCTTCGTTATAATAGGTGTTAAGAATGCGATAATATCAGCTCTGTCTGCTCATCCTCTCTGTCACTGCCACTCCATCCTTCTTCAACGATACACTTCCGTGGTGATCCAAATCCTTTCTTGTCTCGTGCGTGGTGTGTGCAGAGAGTGTGAGCAGAAGACGTGGCCAGAAAATGTCCTTCGCACTGGCGCTTACAGAAAAAAAAAAAAAAAGAAAAAAAATAAGCCGTTATCCCTCCGATACCCATCCGAGAGTCCAAACCACTCTCCACGCCAGGCTCGTAGAAAACAGATAGTAATTCTCCTTGTCTAGCGTAAGGATGGTAGTAGCGATCACAATGACGGCGAGTTTAGTTGATAATGATGATAGTAGCGATAGCGATGACGATGACAGTAGGGATGCCAATGACGAAGCAGTTAGCGAAAAAGGTCCTATATAGTGGCTTTCGCCATTTCCGCTCTCAGCAGATTTAAGCGCAGTCCTGGAATTTTTCCGCTACGGTATATAGATACGGGTGCCGTTAATTCGGGCTCCATTCCACTGCAGCCTGACACGCCGAGCTGTCACGTCTGCACGCAACCAAACGCAGCTGCCAACTGACGCAGCTAGAGCCCGCCACCGCTCTTTGTCATGGCGCGTCACCAGCGTGCCTGTCAACTAAGTCACGTCACGTGGTGCTCTCATGCCGTAATCGCCGGCACACGCTGGATTTTTTCTACGCTATCGCATAGCACCGTCCACACTCCAGGCATAGCCCACTGTATGAATCAGAAATTAGATTCGCAATAGTCTCACGTTGGTTGATTGACGCGTTTCTCACTTTGCAATTATATATACCGAAACCAGCGCTGGTGCGCCGGCCAAATGTATAATTGCACCATTCAGATGGCACATGTAGAAAACTTAAGGCAAAGGTAAAGAACTTTCATGTTATACCGACGACAGGTGATTCCGTTTTCTTTTTTTCTTCAAGTCTTGGCCTTGAGGCTCCGCTACTATTGTAGGAATAAAGGGGTACTTTATTCATAGCATACAACAGCTATGATTCGATAATATTTTATAATCATATCAGAGCACCGACGCGACGCGGTGGCGCAGTGGTTAGGACGCTCGACTAGCTTGACCCAAGCATGCGGCATCGCATCCCCGCCGCGGCGGCCGCTTCTCGATGGCGGCGAAAAGCAAGGCACCCGTGTGCTGTGCGATGTCAGTGCACGTTGGAAGAACCCCGCAGGTGGTCGAAATTTCCGGAGTCCTCCACTTCGGTGTCCCTCGTAGTCTTAGTCGCTTTGGGACGTTAAACCCCATAAACCAAACCACATCTGTATTCGCTGTAAACGTCGATGTAGGCACGCGGTAACGTGGGGGATACTGTGAAGAGTAGTCCCTAACTGTGTGTACATATAGAACAAAGGGGCTTGTCGGCACCGAGGTGTTCGCGTAGGGCAAGGTAAACGGCACCCATAAGGAGGCCGTTGGAATAACAGGTGTAACAGGGTCTAACCACTGGTGTGGTTGGAACCACGAGCCCCAAAAGGAAGATGCACAAAGGGCCCGTTGCGTGGTCGTTTCAGCAACAAAAACGCGCTCGCAAGGGCGAAGGTGACTGACGGCGCAGATTTTGGGACAACAGGCGGGCGAAGACGACGGCCACTTATCGCAGTGCATGGCGCCAAGAAGTACGGGAAGGATGCGTCACAACAACACCAACAATTTGGCATTGACAACCGTAGCGTTGAAATAACCTGCAGGTGCGATGTCCACACGTATATACAGGGTGTCCAAGCTAACTTTAGCCAAGGATTAAAAAAGAAACATTTATTGTATACAGCTGCCAGCCATTTGGCGCACCTCAGAGAATTAATTTATTTTGCAATTAACTAATTAGTAATTAGGTCAATGTTTGCATATTGTGAATTATTGCCTTTAGATAATAAATGGATTTGCAAAGTTGGAGAGCACCTTCTAAAACCCCCCTTACATTTATTTTCGATAAAGAAACCGTCATGTGTGTATCGTTTTTCCAAGCTCTAAAGAAAGCCTGCCGAAAACAAACAAACAAAAAAAAATATCACGTAACTGGCACATTCGTTGCCACGATTGTGCGGCTCTCAACCTGGGTTTGAGTGAACGAATTCAGCTGCGGCCTTGGCTCCACGACCCAGTTCAGCGCCAGGCCGATATACCAGTGATGGTTCGTCCGCTTGAGGCATGCAGTCGGCGCACGGGACGATGCAAGTCGCAGCGAGCTCACCGCGCTGGCTACAACCATCGCCAACATATCAGCCTACCGCTGGGACTGTGCTGTTGAGTCACGGCCGCAGCTGATTTCGCTACTCAAACCACAATTGAGAGCACCACAATCGTGGCGCACGAATGTGTTAGTTGCGCGATATTTTTGTATTTCGCGGGCTTTTATTCAGAGTTTGGAAAAACGATACACGTGAGGCTTTCTTTATCGGAAATAAACGAAATGGGGGTTTGAGAAGGTGCCCTCCAACTTTGCAAATCCATTTATTGTCTAAAGGCAATAGTTTGCAGTTTACAAACACTATCTTAATTGCTAATTAGTTAATTGCAAAATAAAAAAAAACATTCTGTGGTGCGCCAGGTGGCTGGAAGCTGTATACAGGTGGTTTCTCTGGCCTATTTCAAATGTTTTATTTTTTAGCTTTTGGCTAAAGTTAGCTTGGACACCCAGTATAGGCGATAAGGGGCAAAAGGAAACGTGTTATTGTGGTTGTTTGTTTTCCTTCTCTCTGTAAGAGAGGGGCCCGTGTAGTGGTTAACGTAGTGACGCAGAGCCCGGAATTCGGCAGGCCAATGGTGGTCGCTCGAGTCACTGCCGTTTGTAAACTGTTTTATCACTGTTTTTGCTTCATGCATGTATGCGTTGGCAGAGCGCGGTAACATTCAGTAAAGATGAAGAGGTGTGGTTCGCAGCAAGTAACCAATCTGCTGATGCTTGCTGCAATTGGCTGCGATTCAAGTGTGGGCTGGACCTTTGAGGCACTAAAACTGGGCTCGAGAGCCCCAGTCGGGGTGTTGTGAGCTATGACTTAACTCGTCATCTTCGGCTGGATCGAGGTATACCCAACTACATATTTTACCCAACGTTGCAGCAGGCGTTGTAAATACTGTAAAGTTTCGGGCACGTAAACCTCAGTTAATCTCTTTGCTGTTTCCAAGTGCCGTTCTCCGTATTAAGGCGAAAGCCTTTAATGGCTCACGCTGCCATTCGCAAAAGGTGTCACGTTTTGCGGCCACCATAGGTCACGTGATACCACCCACGATGACGGCCACCATAGGTTAAGGTGGACCACCCTGGGCCCACACCCCCCAAAGGCGGACGTATTAAGCGCTTTCGTTACGCGGGAGGCGGTAGCTGGCAGCTCACATGGCCGAGCACTAACTGGACGTAGGGCTTCCTGACATTACGTTTGGCAGGCGCTGCCAACTTGGGTCTCTCGTTTCACATGGGACGGTTATATCAGAATCAGCCTGCTAGGACCCTGGCATTCACGTTAGCCATATATAGGCCACTGAGGAACGTTCATACGACTCGGTTAAAGCGGGGCTTTATATGTTGGCTTGCAGCTTACGGTATCTAGTCATATCGATCCAGGCGTCCGTGCAGTGCCTTTCATTTGCCGCTTCCTCGAACGCGGCACCACACAGCATACGGAAACAGACGCATGTAAAACCAGGAATCAGCGAAGTTCCAAACAAAGGCTTTCGCCTTATCGCACTTTAGTGGTCCAAAGTGCAACACAAACTTTTTTTCATCACCGTCGCTCCACCTCACCGTCCCAGAAGAACCAGACGATTAACATATTAGAAACAATGTATTGATAAGTACAGTCACACACGGCATGAACTGTACCTTCCGGAATGGCGTTGCTTTTATAGACGTGGCAATGCGCCGTGATGCCCGTCAAGGATCTTCTACACTTTTCGAATGATGTCCCCTTGTACGGACCAGAGCGCTTCCTTCCTTGAAGGAACCTGTCCGACCACAATTTCAGTGTCGACAGCAATGTACTGAGTGCTACGGTGCAATGGCCTCAGGTAAGTAAGTATACTTTTTTTTCTTTTTTTTTTTAACTTAGCAGTGCTACCTTACTTTGGAAATTAGAAGCTTGGCACGGACGTGACTGTTTCCAAACCCAAAAGCACGCGACCCAGCCCCACTTGGAACGCATGGTCACTTCGAAGCCCCAGAGCAACAGTCGAGAGGACCAATCCAAATATGACAATGAATTCGTCCTCTCGACTGTTAGCCCGGGGCTTCAAAGTGACCATGTGTTCCAACCGGGGCTTACCCGCGTGCTTTTTGCTGGTCTCACTTCTCGGTGGGCACGCAAACTACGCCATAAGGAAAGGGATGACAGAGGGAGCTAGAAAAGAAAGAAGGAAAAAATGGAAAGGCACAGTGGCCTGTCACTGCTCTCTGTACGCAAAACTGAAGACGAGGGCAGAGCTTTAAATAATAGAATTAGTAGGGTGCCACGGGAAAAACGCTGCGTCGTTTCCAGTGATCTATGGCAGTTTTAACCTGCGCTGACAAGGAGGCGAAAAGTGATGAATTCTGCCCCTTTCATATTGGCGTCAGTGATTTCCGCACTAATCAGATCGTCTGCCGAGTCCTTATCTTTTTTTCTTGTTCGAACTCAGCTCAACATGAAGTTAGCTAGCATGGTGAGAGATTCAGTGAAACTGCGACTTCGGGAAAACAGATTCGAGTTAACCCCCCCCCCCCTCCCACCTCCCGCACACACACAAACAAGTTTTTTTGTTTGTTTGTTTGTTTCTTTAGAAGCATCTCCTCCGCCGAAGCGAGTCCACGCGCACTATCCGGGAGCGATTCACACGTGACCCTCTCTTCTACGGCAACAGCTCATCCGCGGCAAGATCGCGGACCAGCCGATTCAATTTCATTGGCCCACATACCGCTTCACATCCTCGCGCTCTTGAAAGTGGAAAAAAAAAAAAAAAAAAAGAGAACGAGCGCGAAATAAAATTTATCCGGCGACGATCATGATGCAGCAGAAAGTGAGCGGCCAAAGAAGGGAGAGGAGTCTGAGAGCAAGCGACATCCACACCTGCAGCAGGCACCGCTACATCGAGTGTCGTTGCCAGTGGGAGGAAAATTGCTAGACACGGGGCACCAACAGCCAGCGCTGAAAAAGGACGACAGAAAAAAAAAAAAAAAAAGAGATCTGCACTAAGACAAGCATATAGATAAACAACATGAAATTAAAGATGGCGCGCGTATCAGGTCGGAGGAGGGCAGCCAGGCCACACACGTGCCGTAGTTGCGAGACGCAGCTTAATTGCGCGGCAGCCGGACAGCGGCCAGCAAATACTCGGGCCGGCGGCGGCTGCGAGCGGAGCGACTAGAATCGCACCGGGACAAGATAAATGAATAGATAATTGTCGGAAGAAAATGTCCCGTTGGCGTTGCACGGATGGAATCGGAAGCGATTGCGATCTAATTTGTTTGAGCGCGCTATGATTGATGACCCGTGCATGTGTCTGCCGGCGGTAAAATAAATAGTGCAGCCCCCGCTGAAGGCGCCCACAAATGGCTCCGCTCTCGTTTCTAATTAATGGAGCAGTGCGACACGAGTGGGCCCGCAGCCGCCAACCCGCGTTCGCCGAGTGACCCAAGGACCAAGAGGCCTCGACGGACGAGCACGAGCGGGGAGAAGAATGACCCGCGAAGCATTTCACGCGTGGCAACGAGCGCGTAAGCGTTCGGCTCCAGTGCACAGTCGGCGAGGGACAAGCTAATTATCTCCTGGCCGTCGACGCTAAGTACCGCGAGCGATAGCTGCAACAACAAAATCCGTCCATCGGCAACCTCGCTGTCGAATAAAAGCTATAGGCGTTGGCAGTCAGCGGTGAAAGCATTTGGCAGTGGGAGAGACTGTACTAGTTACGCGGTGAGAAACAAATGAGAAAAAAGGCCGCCGACCCGCCCGGTTCGCCAGGGAAATTGATGAGAGCACTGCACTGGCAACAGACCAGTTTGTTGCGGCCCTCACCTTATCGCCAGGGACGGATTTGTAGGGCCAACAGGGAGCGGGATCCTTCTTTTACATCACTTTTACTATGTCTTTTAACTCGAGCCATTGGACGAAACGTCCTGAACGCGCATCGGGAGAGAATATGCTCAAAAGCGGGACAATATCTGAAACGTATACAGCTCTACAGCTGTTCAAGTTTACCCTCAGTGAGTAAAAAGAACCGATCACAACCGAAGTAGTCTGATGCGGTGGGGATGAGAAGAATCCGCGTACATCATTTGGCGCAGTTAGAATATAACCGCGACGCCGCGCGAGTGGCTGCAGTGCCACGGCATGTATCCTTCAGAGCTTACGAACACATGTAACAGCAAAAGCTAGCAGATGTGCGGCGCGGAATAAATAAATTCATCTAGTGTATGGTGTAACCCCCCCCCCCACACACACACACAGTTTGCGCTAGCAACGGACAATTTCGGAGCACGTGTCACTACTTAATAACCTGTCGCCCTGCTTCCCGGCTGAACAGCAGCCTATTTTATACCGAATCCAAAATGATCAGTGCAAGAGCAATGAGGTCAGACGGTCGCACATAAGCGACAACGAGAAGCCGGTACATCAGTTTTAGTTGCACGACTGACTGTGACCTCAAGCGCGCCAGGCACTGCGGACGTACGAGCGGAGTTAACGCAGTGGGTCACAATTTCTCTCTCTCTCTCGCTCTCTCTCCAACCTCTTGCCGCTGCCAGGGGCCAGCTGTATACACGTGGCGACGAGTACAAGATAAAACGCCAGTTCGACAAAAGTTTGCCCACAACCATGAAGTTCCCTCAAGTTCTGAAAGGCAGTAGTATAGGTCGGTCTAGCGGGCAAAAATATACTTCAGAAAATGGGGAAATAAAACTACCGACATGGCAAGGTAGAACTATAGATGTTCGGCGAGCTTCCTGTTTTGTTTCTTGGTGCCCGTCACATCTGTCGCATCCTCACACTCTGGCCCGCGAGCTCTCCTCACAGCGCAGAGGGCGCACATTGGCATTTTTGCTAGCGTCCCGCCTCTTTGGCAACGCCCCTCCCCCCTATCATGCCGCTCGCGATGAAGTGCCGACGCAAAAGCCTGGCTTCTGTTCCTCGGGTCTTCGGGGTGGGATGCCGATTAATTCGCGGTCACTCGAGCCGTGGCGCAGATAATAGGTGGCTGCAAACATGCTTGCCCAGGCAGGCGGGCTCCGCTCGCGAAGACGAATAACGACCCCAAGGAAAGCTGCGGTTAGAAATCCAATAACGCTACCACGTATAGACACGGGCCACGGTCTCCTCAGACGAGCGTCTCATTAACGCTGCGGTCGGTGATCGCTCCCCCCTCGCGCTGAAATGGGCAATTTTCTAAGCACTATCGCTGGGGGGAATCACGTCCTCCGGACGGCAACGGAGAGGAAAGGGTTGTTTGTAAAACACTGGGCCCCACATAAATAAAGTAAACGATCGGAGGAGCTTCTGCGTTCGAGTTTGTTATCGGTTACGCCCTTCGGCCAGCTAGCCGAGAGCAATCAGCGCGCCATGTGTGAACGGGTTCAATACACGCAATAAAAGTCAATTACAGAATTACAGCGCGTCCCGTCCGCGAGGTGTCGAGCAGCCTGTTTGGAAGACAAATCTCCGACTAAAATCGACACCGCCGCTGAACCGCTCCGGAAGTGACGAGGTTGCGTTATCTCTGAAACTTGCGAGCTAAAACAAATGCAACCAGAGAGTAAATAAGTGCAATTCGGGGCAACATTAATGCTTGGCGTAAGTTTGTCGCATGCCAGCCAGCTACGTCACTACGCTGGTGGAACATATATCAGTGCGACCACCGCTTTCTCGCTTCGTTATTCTTTTTTTTTTCGCCCTCAGTTTTTTAATATACATACGACTGGACCTCTTTCCAGTTTGGCGTTGTTCGCATGCTTTCCTCCAGGCCTCTCCTTAACAAGCGCCAGTAATGGAGCGCGCTCTACGCCTTATGGGACAGGTAGCCAGCAGTTTACAGTTTTGCTTTGCCAAGAAAGGTTAATGCGCAGAGATCGGAACACAGCGTATGCCGACAAACGCTTGCGATGACCTGTCGATATCGAGGTCAGGAATCTCGTTTATATGCAAAAAAAAATAAAAAAAAAAAAACAAAAGCTGAATTCAGGGTCTCATTACGACCGATCGCATCAGTCGGAGCCTGCTTAAATAATTCAGGGTCAAAGGTCAAACCAGAGCGGCAGGGTCAAACGCTATATCTACACAATCCGCAAGCCTAAGCACGAGTTTCGCAGAGCGACAATATAACTCCAGCAGAGCTCGACACCATACAAAGCCTGCGTGCAAGCGTGTAGCAGGAAAATGGCCCGGCTGTTGGAGGAAAGCGGGGAGAATACGCAATAAGTCTTCTGGAAGTTAACGAGAAAGGGGAGAAATTAGATTAATCGCTTTATGGTAACTATGAAAGGCACCGCATGCATTGCAGTCGCAGTCCTGGCAATGAAGGTCTTTTATCGGGAGGGATGTGAAGGTGGAAAGAGAGAGAACTGTTTCACTCGCATGTTGGCCGTACAGCACGGCCATTGCTTGGCACACAAAAGACACTTTTGGTCGACCCATTGAGCGTGGACCAGCTAGCCCAGTGGATAAATCACGAGGCACGTAATTTAAATGTCATGAGGTTTTCAAGGATTAGTTTCAATAATGTTCCCTACCTTTACTAGAGGGGCACATATAAAAACTCTAATTAGGATAGGAGTATTACTAAATTCGTCTGAAAAACAAAGTTTACACAAAGAGGTATGGAACAGCTCTCTGCGCTCACAACTTTGCGACGCGTTTTTGTAAGTGTGACGAGCGCTTGCCAAGACGCAGTTGACAGGCCGGTGCCACACATCGAGTTCAGGCTTCGGCGCTAATTAAATGATCTGCGAACAAAATAAAATCCATATAGTGCAGCGATAATGATTCGTTACATGATTGGTTAAAGTCTTCGGCTTGGAGACTGCGGATCGCCCACGAGGCGTGATGAGGAATATATAAACGGGCATCACCATCTTCATAGAAGATGTCGCACAGTGTAATCATCTCTTCATATTCATTATACATTTCCTTCTTTCCAATAATGATAGCAAGCCCCTATCTTGCTACAAACACTCAGCTTTGCCGATACTTGTGAGAAATGTGGCTCGCAAAAATTGCAGTTCGGGAAGCAAGTACAGGAGTAGTAGACAGATAACAGGAGGATAATTTTTGTCTTCTTTTAAAATACGCCTGGAGATTTCGAGGCGACATAATCGGTGGCGGGCAAATGCAGAAGGGAGTAGAAGTAAAAACTAGTCTCGCAATATGCGCTCACTGACTGCCGTGTTCGCTTGAAATTAATCGGCACAACAGCCACCTTGCATGGCCTGTTTGGTGCACCAACAGGTCCGACAGAATGAATAACTTGGCTTTTGTCATGCCTATTCGCAGAGTTGATTAAAAGTAAGCGGGCACGGTACCGAAAATCGCTCGCATGAAACAACGTGGTACCAGGTCCAACATGGCTTATACGTTCGAAACATAAACCAACAACTTTTTTTTTTTTTTTTTTTTAACAGATAGTCTCGCAGTGCTTCACATCTTACAGGGAATGCCGCAGAGAGAAATGATTCCTCGGGTACTCTTGAAAATGGGTCTAAAGTTAGTGAATTACCACGTCTATTAAGCAAGTTCTTTCTGTTTCAACCGCTGAAACAGAAAGAACAGCCATAGGACATTACGTGGCACTCGCCGTTTCACGTCCACCGCTATGGACGAGGATGGCGCTGGCTAACACTCTCGAGGATAGCTTACACTGAACATAAATGCCTAAGCAAGCGATTAAACAGCCGTCGCCGCGCTCAGTGGCAGAGCACCGGATGCAAAATTCGGAGGTCGTGGGTTCGGATCCCAACAGATGTGATTGTTTTTGTTCTACTTTCTAAGCAATTACCTGCCCGATGTTACTTCATTTCCGTGAACACAGAAATTCCCCTATGCTTTCCTTTATGTCAGTGGCTGTTGGCTCCTTTCTTATATATCCCATAACCCCTAACGAAGCTTGTCGTTTTCCTTGCATTTGTTTGCTTCTCCTTAATAAGACTTTGCCGACCTAGCGTACCAACCGTCAAACAAACAAATAAAACAAAAAGACATGTCGGAGCGGAGCAGATTCGAACCCATGTATTTCTCGGCATTTTGAAAAAAATTAAAGTCTATTGCCAAAAATTGCCGACAGCCTTCGGTAATGTACCATGCATATCACACACACACACACACACACACACACACACACACACACACACACACACACACACACACACACACACACACACACACACACACACACACACACACACACACACACACACACACACACACACACACACACACACACACACACACACACACACACACACACACACACACACACGCCTTTTCAGCAATGTGTTTGGGTCACACACAGAAGGGATCGCTGCCTGTTTCAGTTCAGCGAACGATCATCTATCGAAAGTCAACGAGCACGTATTCGTTGCTCTATGGTATGGTTGGTTTTTGTAGCGGTGAAGGCACCTTGAAGTCAATGTTGCTTGATGCCCGGCAATGCAGGAACCTGAGGCACCCCAGTGCTGAAAGAGTATACAATCAGATTTCCTTTTTTTTTATTATTATTATTATTATTATTATTATTATTATTATTATTATTATTATTATTATTATTATTATTATTATTATTATTATTATTATTATTATTATTAATTTATTTATTTATTTATTATTATTATTATTTTTTTTTTTTTTTTTTTGCGACGCGCAAGGCCACCAGCTGGTCTCTCTGACAGCTCTAACAGGTACAATCAACGTCGGGAAGATCACCTACAGCAGCTTTTCTCACTTTTCCAAAGAACCCATATCGCCCAGCTTAACGAATCCCTCCTGCGTCCAGCTTCTCTACAGGAAGGATTGAATACATCCTTTTGCCTAAGAGCAAGTGGGTGAAACCACTCGATCTCGTCAAGGCGCGTGCCCTGCATTTCGACGCCTGCAACTTCCTGAACAACTTCAACGCTTCTCATAACGCCCTTTGTCAGCAGAATGATTGTTTTCGGTAACTGTCTTTTCAGCAACGTGGCCTATTCCTGTTGTCAGCAAAAGTTGATTCTCTGGCTCTTTATGGCCGAGCTGACGTTCTCTGGCAGCAAAAGACGCGTTGGATAAAACTGGATTTTAAAATATTCCCGCAGTCAATTCAAACCCGCGACGTTCTTACCAAAAAACGTCTGAGGACGATTACACGAATGCAGCGACCTCTCGGCGGCAGCGTCTAGCTGCTGCTTGGGCGCCGCTCGCGCAGCTCGTTTAGTGACCGCCTTATATAAATGGAAGAGCCCCTTCACCATCATAGCAGCAGCGGCAGACGAAGGATTCTCACCGCTTGCGTATCTCATTCTCGAGAGATACAAC
Source organism: Amblyomma maculatum (assembly GCF_055883805.1). Classification (NCBI taxonomy): domain Eukaryota; kingdom Metazoa; phylum Arthropoda; class Arachnida; order Ixodida; family Ixodidae; genus Amblyomma; species Amblyomma maculatum. The sequence goes on along the minus strand of NC_139344.1, from coordinate 16,160,116 downwards.
TGGCTGAGACTGCTTTATAATTTTTACAGACCGTTCATACTTGGAAGGCAGTACTGTGAGCGGCGTGGCGAACGCGGAGCGGGCTGCATACGAGGTGGTCATAAGTGTCTCCAAATTTGTTTCACAAGCGAAAGGAACTCGTGAAGAGAGCACAGAAGCGGGGAGCCAGAGAGCGAGTCTATAGTGCGTTTGTTGACGCAGGACCGTCCCACGAGCGAACCGCGCAGAGTTTGTGCGTTCTCGCACACCGGCGGCGAAAGCGTCAACGGCGACGCGACTCAGCAGACGAACGAGCAGGGTCGGTTGCCACCGTTTCGAAGTGAATGGCGGTGTAGACCCGCGCTAAAAATCGGTGTCGGCGCGCGCATTTTACTTGCGAAGGATGGATGGAATATAGGAGCGTCCCCTTTGAAACGGGAGCCGTAGCTATCATGCTCATTTTGCTCCCTATATCTTAATTATTGATTTAGAATGGTTAACTAAACCACCATTCTATTTATAAAAATTTTGTTCCTACATTACTAACCTTATGTCACTTCTCTGCTTTTAAGCCACCAATCTTCCAGTCGTTTTTTGCTAGTTTCCACCGCCGGTTTATTCACCCGGCCACTGTTATATCTGCAGGTGTCGCCACCGCGAAATCAACCTGCGGTGGCGACACCAGCAGTTCCGTTTTTTATTTATTTATTTGCTAGTTCTTATTTGTAAAAGCTCCATTTTCGGCGAGAGTGATCTGCTTGTGATTTAAACGCGGTAGCCTGTCGATACACGAAAGCTTCTATTTCTCATCAGCGTCTGTTTTCTTCTCCCCACAATAGACTGAACGCGACTCTCTCTCTCTCTCTCTCTCTCTCTCTCTCTCTCTCTCTCTCTCTCTCTCTCTCTCTCTCTCTCTCTCTCTCTCTCTCCCCACCCCTCTCGCCCTTCTTGGGAGCAAAAAACTTTTAAATGTCTTGCTATGTAACGCGCTGTCGATTTCTGTTAGCGTGCTTTGATTTCGCAGACAAGATATTTTTGTGCTATTTTTAATCACGCAGTTCACTTGAAACAATGACAAGATAACATACTGTCCCCGTGTCCAAGGGAGGCGCACTGCTACGAACAGTCCCCTTTGAAGAGGCAAGGACTGAGGCTTCGTTGGACGTTCTTTCATTGTATTCACTTGTCGATGCGATGCTTGCCGAAAAGCTTGCCTTCAGGTCGCTACGTTGGTCGCGTAGAAAATGGAGTTGACAGGAATGACCACGCCGATCAAGAGGCATGCGAGTGGCCTGTTTTGTGATAGCAGGCATGGCGACGAAAGCCATCAAGCCATACATCGGCAGTGTTAACACCGTTTCTTGGGATGGTTGGTTCATACTTGTACTGTGGAAAACTGCGCCGAACTAAACACACCACAAGAAAGAAGACGAGACTTCTTTCTTGTGGTGTGTTTAGTTCGGCGCAGTTTTTCACAGTACATCGGCAGTGAAACAGAGCTTCGATTACCTATCATCATTCACGATATGAGCAATGAGGAGAGCTCCGCATAGTGTGAAGATAACAGGCCCCTTACTTTCCGCGGCGGAAAACATCAAGAGCAGAAAGATGCAAGTGAAGGGGCTCCGAAGGCGAACTTATATTTGAGGGAAGTTCGAGGTCAATTAGAGCACTGATATTTAATGCGACTCCTGTATTTTTCAGTCTTTATCAGGGAGATTTCTTTCGCGCCCAATTTCTTACGCGAAAATAAAACTCCGAATTTATATATGTGATGCTGTGCCATCGAAGCAATCACCCTTCAAGCCTTATCGGCTCCATCTTGTAATGTCTACCTAATCTAGTTGCTGCGTCACTGTGTCAGCGATCCTGCAATCATCTCATTGCTGCTCGCTGGGTGGCGCTGGCTGCTAAGCGATCGCGGCGCCTCCTACCGAATAATCTCGGTAGGCATGGCGGGCATGCTTAAGCCACTCGACGTGCGCTTCGACCGCCTCATTCAGAGTAAATGCTCCTACGCCCAGCGTGTGACCAGAGGGAGCCATGAAACGACGCCTACTGAAGGCATGTCTTTAGCCAATCTGCACGCTGATTTCGATCGCGTAACATTTCTTGTCGGCTGACACGGTCTCAAGGCGGCCAACATTTTCTGTCAACACTATGGACAGCACGGAAGGAAACCATCTCTAGGAGCATACCCATGCGGTGAGGCCACCGAGCAGCAAAGAGAGGTATAGTACGTGAATAGACTAGTATTCTGTAACTTGTCACCAGCTGTTTTATTCTACACTCTTAGAAAAAAGGTAGTATTTTTACTAACTTTAGGGTAGCAACTGCTTGTCACATATGTTACTACCTTGTTAGTAAGTGCAGTTAGCAATGGGAAGGTTAGTAACTGTTACTAACCTTCCTGTTGCTAACTTCAGTTACTAATAGGGTAGCAACCCATTGAGTTAGTAAGTGCAGTTAGTAACGGGTAAGTTAGTAAAAGTTACTAACCCTGCCGTTACTAACTGCAGTTGCTAAAAGGGCAGTAACTCATAGAGCTAGTAATATGTATACATACATATAAAACTTTTAAAATTCCTGCTGCTCACATCAGAACTGCCTCTTGAGCTGAACTACATGGAAAGGGAGGGCACCTTTTGCTCTGCAAGTAATAACAATGAATATGTTTAACATCGGTAAAATCAGTATTATTACATTTTGAATTTAAGCCAGAGTCACATAATTGTAGCCCATTAATATGCACAAACAATTCTGCTGATGCACATTTTGTATCAAGGCAAACTTATAACTACAATTGATTCATATTCGGTGCTTTGCATTTCGTGAGGAGCAAATGTCTTGCTCTATTTCGCACTGCTGGAGAAATGCAGCATGCTCACGAATCAATTTATGCGCACACTTCTTAATAGGTGCACCTCGAACGGCTGTACATATAAATTTTGTTCGCATAAAATATTTCATCATCTCATCCCGGGCTTCTATTTCGCAAGCACAACACGCGTATTAATTTTACACGTAAAAAAACATTAGTCATGACATTTTTGCTAAATATCCGCATTTCCGCTGTGATATTCTAAACAGAAAAGGGAAATTTGCACTTCTATATAGCCCTAGCTGAAATGCCATGGATGTGGTATCTGCAGAAGGTGTTTTCCCGTCACGCAAACTGAAAAATTAAAAAAAGTTGCCTTCTTTTACACAAGAGACTCCAATCAACTCTCATCAAATTATTGCTCATTGTCATAAGAACAGGGGGCCAGAAGTTTGGTTCATGGATGTTGATCAGGAACTAAAATTTGCACTGTGTAAAAGCCAGGAAAAAATATACCCAAATAGCGCAGAACGGACTGAACTTTTATTTTCCCTCCAAATCTACATTATGCAGTCTTCTTCAAGCCCTCTTCAATGCACGATATGGTGCGCAGTACTAACAGGGTCCTGGTTGATGTTGAAGGCCACAAAAATGTTATAAAACAGCAAATGTGTTCTTGTTGTGGCTGCTGTACTTAATATCAAAAATCCAATATATTTCTATAACAGCTGCAATACCGTCTGGTCAATGGCATCCATATTGAGTGCCTCAAAAGTGGCGACGATTTCTTTTGCTTCATGCAGCTGCGAAGTCTCCAAAGAAAGAGCGGGGTAGGTGTCCTGCGCCAATACCATGAGTCAAAATTAGTGCCAATTTTATGAGTAAACTATCGAAGGGAAATTAAACAGTACACTTACCGGCCCTTTCAGAAATCTGGGCTGCTCTTTCAGAAGCATCGGCAATATGCGTAGAGCACCAACCGCGAAGCAATCAGTCAACCAAAATTCTGTTATAGCACTGAGCAAGACTATGAACTTGAAAAAGTTATACATACATTTTTTGTGCCTCCTTCCAATCTTTCGAGATGTGCTCCTATCTCGGAGGCTGTTTTGGCACACCGTCGGCCCTTGGCCAGCTCCAAGCACCGTGCTCCGTAGTGATTTATAAATGCCAACAACTTCGGTACGAAATTTATGCCTGTCATTGCGGTGAACTCCTCATGAAGCTTGAATGAGAAAAATTTTTACTTAATTACTAAACTCAATATTTTTATCGATAATATTAAAACATAAATCGAGACACAAAAGGAAACACCTGACAGAAGTCTGTCTTGTTGGGAAATTTACCTTAAGGTACAGGTGAATAACCCCAACAAACTTCTTTAACAGAAAGACACGAAGTTTCGAAGCGGACTTGGCTGCTTCTTGGTGTAACTCCGGGCGAGGCGCAGCTTGGTTTTTTAATTTTAAGCCCCTGCATTGACCACCTCCGTGTCAATGGCCGCAAACCATAGATGTATGAAGAGGGAAGGGTCCCAAGAGGGCGATTAACGTTCCCCGTTGTTTGCTGAATATGCCACGACTCAGGTAAAAGCCTCCTGCGCATATTAGTGTCATTGTCTTTTATAACCGTTCTATTGAAGTCGATTTTGTGATCGCATCTGTTGCAGTGTTCGGACACCGCACTGGCTGACTATGCATTTGTCAAACGTCCGCTCTGTGTTGCTTCATGCTTTCCTCGAAGTTTTTCTTTTCCCCTACATATGAAGCCGGGTAGACCAAGCAGGGGTTTTGTAGACCATGCTTTGAATATTTTTTTTTAGGGTGGCGGTCTTTCGGGCGAGATAGGAGACGTTCGATGCTGGTTGCCAGACCCTTCCCTCTTCGCACATCCATGGTTTGCGACCATTGGCGCGCAGGTCGTCAACACAACAGCTTAAAAAGCCAAGCTGCGCCTTGATTAGAGTTACACCATGAAGAAGGGGCCCAGTCGGCTTCAAACCATCGTGTTTTTTTGTTAAAGAACTTAGATGGGGTTCTTCACCTGTACCTTGAATGAGGACAATGTGCATTCATGCGAGAAAGAATTCGAAAAGGAATAAATGTAGCATCCTGCTCACCATTTCCGCATTCGATAGAGCAGAGTAATTTTCGATAACTTCGGCTGTTGATGACTGCGTGTCTTTCATCCACTGTCTCCTTGATGCACTGGTCTGTTTCATCAAATCGGATAGCTTCGCGTTATGAGGAGAAGGCCGCTTGACCTCTTTTTTCATGAACTCCACGTGTCCATTAATGGTCAGTTCATCATGCAGAATTGCTGCGTCTGGTGGGAGATTTGTAGTCTGAAAAGAAACACCAAAATGAAGAGCTGCAGGGCTGAATAATCTACATATAACACAAAAAGGGCAAGCCTAACATATACTGTTTCTAACGTTTCTTTGAATTACGTTGCATCGTTTCTGTTACTAGACATACGCGACGAAGCTGTTTTCGCTGCACTACTGGCCCAATCGCATTAGTCAGATCACAGTGATTGTGCGGAACAACCCTATTCAAGGTAAGCCAAGGCAAAAACAATCGAAGCTGAGCATTTTCTTCCTGTGTAAGCTATTCACAAAGAAAAAATGCAGTGATAGGAAATACATCAAGTTAGAATGCCCGGGGATGAACATAGCCGAATTGCCGCAAAAGTGCTTTCGATATTTATCCCTTTAATGAGAAGTATTTCTGAATGCTTGAAAATGCTCATGTAAGTCTGAAAGTCTTACTTTCCACTGAAAAACATGTCAGAAACCCACGTTTTCATCTGCCATTCTGATCGAGGCTAGATCAGGCAGGACATCAACGGATGCGCGTATCAAACATCGCCGATCGCTGCCTGTCACTCTGATAAGGTACCCTATTCAGGCGGCAGTCCACATTGCACATTTTAGGTTTGGAAATCACTTACCTCCATCCGTCCTCTCACCAAGGCATGACCAAAGTCCGTGTTCTTCAAAGCATCCACAACATCGGCCTGCGTTTGTCCTTTAACAATGATTATCTTTTTGCGCTCTTTAAACAATGGTATTCGAATGAACGGAGTTCCGTAGCCATTCTAACACGTGGATAATGTTCTGATCAAACGCCTACAACATGCTTGACAAACACGCACGCACGCGAAACTGCGCGAAGCGGGCAACAAGCGGCTTCCCGCGCTACTGTGCCCCGAGTCCCCGACGTAACGTAACACAATCGTGCACCCGCCAGGAGCCTCAACCGACGGCGCTGTCGGCGCCGCCACCGCCGTCCACCGGCCAGTTTGGTGTCTGGAGGGGGAAGCGTAGCAGGCATGGCAACAGGAGCCGGCGCGCCGCTGCTGATAGCTGCCGGATCTCAGCCTCCCTTGGGGTTGGCAGGTTTTTTTCGGGGCTCAAACATAGCTAAATGCATCAAATATTTTGAGTCTGGACGTGTGCGCCATGTGAAAGACTTTTGCATAGAAAACGGAAGCGAAGTGTCTGGCCGATGCATCGCAGAGAGGTCCTCGAAATGCATCAAACGGACAGTAATATTCTTTAGTTGGCTGTAAGCAAGGTTTATGTTTTCCTTTTTGTACTCAGCTGTCAACCGACCAGGTATATCGGAGAAGCCAGCTGCAGCTGCAAGGCAGGCATTGCAGGAAAATGAAAACATGTTGCTGCTGTGACAGTGTTTTTAAAGCGCAGCGATAAGTTGCCGAAAACTAGTCATCCGCAAGCATTAGGAATACCAAGTTCCAGAAAAGTACCCGAAGTTTTCGACGGTTACCAATTGAAACTAGAAGGAATCGAAAATTATTTTCTCGCGAACGATACGCTTTTATTAAAGAAAAATGTATACATGCTACTACGTAGGACAGTCATTTTCCTCATGCCACCTCACTCTGGCCACTTTCTGCAAGCTGCTGTTCGTGACGTTTCTGCTCAACGATGACGAGGAGGGATGGAAGCCGAGTCGATGGCGAAGGTCATACATAGCCATTGCACAGCATATCGTGGGAACGCACCGCCGGCGGGTTTCATTGAGGTGTAGACGAGACGCCTCGTCCGAAACGAGAGCAGCCGGCGCCGATCGCTCGCTTTAAACAACTGCCGTGTCCGCCAAGAACAAAGAGCCCTTCCCTCGCGGTGTTGCCTTACGCGCGCTGCGGCGTCGCCTCCTCGGTTTCCGAGGTCTATGCAATGTCCCTGTGGCCGCGTGAAAGTAAACACATGCAGGTTTTATAGCTCCTCCTTTTCGACTTGATCGTTTTGTTCACTGGACATATTTACTCTGCCTTATTTGCTTTGCTTATTGGCATTTATATTGTATATTATTAATAAATGCAACACCTAGCCCTACTTTTCATTTATTTTTCCTGTTACGTTTTCACAGAAAGGTGAATAGGGGATCGGAGTTCGTGAATGGTACGCAAAAAGTGTTTAATGCTTCATCAACAAAGCATTGCCCTATCAAGTTCCTCTGAGGTGCGATATGCAGGGTGATTATTATTTTTTTAACGTTTACAGCTCATTAGTTTGAAATCTGACAGAGTAGCATCGGTGTGGCCTAATCATGTACACAGCTAGATGGACACGCGCGTGATAGAACTTGGTGATTGGACAATTACACAGCAAACTACATATAAATGGCTGCATGATAATATTGCACAATTAAAGGCTTTCAACATAGACGCTGAGCCAAGTTTTAAGTTTTCCTTGATTGGCAATGCAGTTAGAAAAATTTGGGTAACATGTACGCATTTCAGAGCTCGTTAAGCTCATGTCTCGTATTCCGCATGTTTAAAATGGTGTAAAGCCCTTGGATACAGAAAATACGGAATACGCTTGCCTATTTGATGACACAGAAGCAATTAACGTGACTTCAGCGACAATACTTCAGCGTCCGTGCAGCGACGTCCTCTTATAAATCTGCAAGGCGGGAATCCTCTTAAATTCCTATGGCCGAGGTAAACTTTTTTTAGATGCATAATCATTATGAAAGTTTTAAAACTGTACTCAACTTATATGTTTACGGCCTTCAGCTTCACGATATATATCCCTCTCAAAACGAAACTAACAAGGCTGCCTAGCTAATTTTACATAGCCTTCGAGCTCTGTCCGCCTTGCTATACTATCCACCTGCACAGGCCGCACGAAAGTTTCGCTCTTAGAGTTTAAAAAACGCTTAAAAAATTACATGTATAAAGGGATGTTTCAGTTACTAACTTGGGCACACGAGGTAGTAACAGAGACGTAGTAGTAAAAAGTTAGTAACGGTCCAAGAACTTACCAAGAAGTTAGCAACGGGGAAAAAGAGGTTAGCAATCGCTGCAGTTACTAACTTTTCGCTCGACTAGAACGTTAGTAATGGTCGTAGAAGTTAGCAATTGCAAGCAAAAAGTTAGTAACTCCAGCCGTTACTAACTTTTTGCTTGCAATTGCTAACTTTTTACTAACTTTTTTTTAAGAGTGTAGTATCCAGAAGTCGCAACAACGTTACCTTATTTCTACGGATGATCTGTGATGCACGAAGGTTCTTAGGCAAAATTTCGAAAAAGAAAAAGTACTGGCCACACGCGAGTAATAGCGTAACACAAAGGCCGTAAGGCAGAGGGCCTAGAAGCTAAGCATACATCAAGCTCTGTCTTTCTCAAAAAGTCGAGCAAAATGGCCGGCTTTTCCAAGTTCGAACACGAACGACCATAGAGCGCAGGTGTGTCCACCAGGGAGAGCTGTGCTGCTAGTTGGTTTGACGTCATTTTTGTAGCGGCTCCAAGTAACAGGGGGCCAAGACGGGGATAAGACAAGAGATACCCCCCATGTGTCGATCGCCATCGCATTGGACCTCGCGTTGCTTCGCACTGCTAAGAAAGCCGGTCGTGCGCCAGGGAAACAAGTGTCCCATCAATCACGGTGACTGACCAATGAAGCATCGAGCCCGTTCACGCAGTCTGGCCGCGTCCGCTCCGTCACTGACGAAAGGAAGGGAATAGGCGGTCCAAGTTCCATTTTTCATCAGGCACGGCCAAATCGTCCCCATCTCAGTTCTGGGTGTATCAAAAGCTACGGGCGACACCTTTTGTTGCGAAAGAAAGAGACGCTGTCATCACCATGGGAGTAGACAAGGAGACAAGCGCGTGTTGACACCAGAGAGCACAGGTGGACAGGTGCCGGTTCTCAAAAGCGCGCCACTGGGCAGAGCGAGTTTCGCGTTCAAAGCGACAGATGGCGCCAGCAGCCCTTCCCGTCGCAAACAACTTTTGCCGCGCGTTCCGGCAGCCACTGCACGCTCATGAGCCGATCAGCTGAAGCTGCTAGGCAAGCTCTTCTTCGGTTTTCTAGGCTGTGGGCTATGGTAACCATATCTAGGCCTGCTCTAGAGTCAGTCTCCTGCCTTGCGCTCCTGGGAGGACAATCTCTGCAACATTCGGTTGGATGTATAGCCAGGTCAACAGCCGTACTTTTTATCAAAAAATACTTATCGCGCTGACGCAAGCGCCTGCCCAAGCATAGCATTTCGCGCCCACTGGCTGTTGACGGAAGATGCGGCTGACGAAAGCGGGAGGGACGGTGGTACGTGGGAGAAAAGGCTCAGCGTCCCTTGTAAGAGGGTGACATGTAAAGGGAAATAGATATGCCATTCAGATGGATATGTTATATATGTATATAGTTAGTTATGCTTATTCAACACTGCCATATGTAAATGTACATACATGCATCAATTGTCGAAAATGCACAGCGCAAGGGGATTTGCTTTAAAACTGTGCAGTGGAGCTCTCAACACCCCTGCAAGTGCTGTGCGCTTTGAAGAGATGAGGCTGACGGCTCCTCTGAGTGAGTTGCAATGCTGACGGTGTAAGCGACGTCAATTGGCTGTATACTTTAGGCAGAGGTATACCTGCCTTTCGTGGCTAGCATCAAAATGCGCAGCGGTTAATTGGTACAAAAAAAAAAAAGGAGGAACGACACTACATGGTATAGCTGCCCCCTTTCACAGGCCATTCTCCGCTTTTGTACTATGTAATAAAAAAAATAATAATAATTAGGGCAGCAAACGCTTTCATACAGAGGAGCTGATAACGAGAAGCACCATGATGGAGCAGCATTCCACGAAGCTTCGAATATGCAGGTGTATGCATAAGTGGATCAGACAGATGCGCAGAATTTTCACCGAACACGAGTTAGCGCTAGCCAAAACAGAACATACGAATAGAGAACAAGGCGCTTCCCCTGTGTTATTTTAACGGCAGTGTGAGGTATTTTTGTTTGTTTGTTTGTTTGTTTGGTGCTGTGCTTTTTTTTTTTTTTTTTTCGGGTTCGTCGGTTTTAAATGTTCGACGCATCACGCGAGGCATTCGCATAGATTCGGTGCCACAGATAACAACGGCGTGTTTCAATCCTACATAGTTACAGGGCAAATCCAAGTTGGCACAACTGCACAAGTGTGAGCCGCGCGGTGGCTAACTTAATTTAGCCCCTAGCTGTCTTTCCCTTGTCTACACCCTGCCTGAAATGGGGCCACTGACGTCCGATGCGCGTATACTTCGAGTGTGACAATAAACTGTTGAGTGTGTGCTACGTATTCGTGCGTGAAAAACAGCATGTATTTCGGTTGTGTACTGCTTGGCACAAGTCGCTGGACAGCATCGCTGAACTGCAAATTCTCGCTGTTTGTATGAAAGCGGATCACTCGCATTTCCGGCTAAGCCGGAAATGCGAGTGATCCGCTTTCATACAAACAGCGAGATTCTTTGGGCATTATTTAGAGGAGGGCTAGCCAAATAAGTGCTCAGCGTGCAGCTTTGCCTTCTCGTTAAATTTCGCGTACATACTCACGTATACTTTCGAGGTTATCGTGAGCGAACATCCACTGTAGTCATTAACGCCGGACTTCGGTACGCAAGAAAACTACATACGTTTGCATGGAAATAGCCAGGAGTGAATTTGCAGTTCAGCGATGCTGTCCAGCGACTTGTGCCAAGCAGTACACAACCGAAATACATGCTGTTTTTCACGCACGAATACGTAGCACACACTCAACAGTTTATTGTCACACTCGAAGTATACGCGCATCGGACGTCAGTGGCCCCATTTCAGGCAGGGTGTAGACAAGGGAAAGACAGCTAGGGGCTAAATTAAGTTAGCCACCGCGCGGCTCACACTTGTGCAGTTGTGCCAACTTGGATTTGCCCTGTAACTATGTAGGATTGAAACACGCCGTTGTTATCTGTGGCACCGAATCTATGCGAATGCCTCGCGTGATGCGTCGAACATTTAAAACCGACGAACCCGAAAAAAAGAAAAAAAAAGCACAGCACCAAACAAACAAACAAACAAACAAAAATACCTCACACTGCCGTTAAAATAACACAGGGGAAGCGCCTTGTTCTCTATTCGTATGTTCTGTTTTGGCTAGCGCTAACTCGTGTTCGGTGAAAATTCTGCGCATCTGTCTGATCCACTTATGCATACACCTGCATATTCGAAGCTTCGTGGAATGCTGCTCCATCATGGTGCTTCTCGTTATCAGCTCCTCTGTATGAAAGCGTTTGCTGCCCTAATTATTATTATTATTTTTTATTACATAGTACAAAAGCGGAGAATGGCCTGTGAAAGGGGGCAGCTATACCCTGTAGTGTCGTTCCTCCTTTTTTTTTTTTGTACCAATTAACCGCTGCGCATTTTGATGCTAGCCACGAAAGGCAGGTATACCTCTGCCTAAAGTATACAGCCAATTGACGTCGCTTACACCGTCAGCATTGCAACTCACTCAGAGGAGCCGTCAGCCTCATCTCTTCAAAGCGCGCGCGTCTTGAGAAAGGCAGGGCTCCTGCCGAAACGTCGACTACAAATAAACTTGGAAACAGTATGAAGCAATTTTTCACTTTTATATATATATATATATATCAAGGGGAAATGAGGGTGCTCGTTATAATACATGAAGGAAAGAAGCCAACAGTCGGCGACGCTTTCCTTGGCCTCGCCGACTGTTGGCTTCTTTCCTTCATATATATATATATATATATATATATATATATATATATATATATATATATATATATATATATATATATATATATATATATATATATATCGGCGCTTGCATGCAACCTGTGCGCTTGACAAGTGCTCGCTGCACACAACCATGAGTGCAGACAGCGATGTGCGTCATTGTGAGAATTCAACTACGTAAGAAAGCGTGAACGTTTTCTTATCCCCTCCTCGAGACTAGCGAAGGCTATCTTCATGTACGCGTAGCGGAGTGAAGACATGCGTTAGACGTTACTTTAGCCTATACCTATGTCTGCCGTACCTGTATCGATAACCGAATGGATACGTCGGGCGTATCTTTAGAAACTTTGCATTTTACATGCGTTCATCTTCGAACTTCACCAGAAGAAACCCGCCACTTATTTCAGCGATATGTTTTACTAGCCTGTGGAAAAGGGCGAATATCGGCGGTGCAGGGGAACAACACACAATCATTCCATGAGAAGCCTACCAAGCTCATAGGCGCCCCTCTGTCAACATGCAATGCAGGGGAAGTCGACGTAAACAATATAGGACCATATGTTAGACCTCGTGCAGCGCACGTGGCCTATATATATATACCGGGTGTCCCAACTAACTTGAACCAAGGGATACAAAATAATACATTTGAGGTAGGTCAGTGAAACCAATTGCATTCAACTGCCAGCCTCATTGCACACTACAGGCAATTTTTTGTTTTGCAATAACTTAATTAGGCAATTATGTTAATTTTTCTAATTTAATAAATATCGACTTTAGACCAAACATGTCAATTGGAAAGTTGTAGAGCACCTTCAGAAACCCCCATTCGATTAATTGCGATAAAGAAAGTATCACGTGTACCGTTTTTTCTGGGCTCAAAAGAAAGCCCGCGAAATACAAATAATACCACGTGACTAGCGCATTTGTGCGCCGCGATTGTGGTGCTCTCAGTCATGGTTTGAGCGAACGAAATTAGCAGCGGCCGTGTCTCGGCCCCGTTAAAGCGGCAGGCCGATATACCTGCAATGGCTTCTTCGCCCGCATCAGACAGGCGGCCCAAGTGATGGTGCAAGTAGCGGCGTGACCGGCGAGCCGACACCACGGAGATTCTAACAAGGCCTGCTTCTCTCCCATCAGCGAACGTCACGACAAACGGATGACCGATACGGTATCAGCTACTGAATCTGCTCATACAGGCTTGGGTAAAGGGCGAGATGACATCATGGGACTCGACTAAAATTAGCGCTGCATCTTCATTTGCCGGTTCTTTATCGTCATCCGCCTGTCGTGATGTAGGCTGCTGCGGTGCGTAGGCCTGGCCAAGATCGCGGTGGCGACGGGCGAGCTCGAGCTCGCTTCAACCATCGCCAACATTTCTGCCTGCCGCTGCAGTGGGACAATCGGGTCACGGCTGCAGCTGATTTCGTTCGCTCAAACCACGACTGAGAGCACCACAATCGCGGCGCTCAAATGCGCTAGTCACGTGGTATTATTTGCATTTCGCGGGCTTTCTTTTGAGCCCGGTAAAAAAGATACACGTGAGACTTTCTTTATCGCAATTAATCGAATGGGGGTTTCTGAAGGTGCTCTACAAGTTTCCAATTCACATGTTTGGTCTAAAGTCGATATTTATTAAATTAGAAAAATTAACATAATTAGCCAATTAAGTAATTGCGAAACAAAAAATTGCCTGTAGTGCGCAAGCAGGCTGGTAGTGGTATGCAACTGATTTCACTGACCTACCTCAAATATATTATTTTCTAACCCTTGGTTCAAGTTAGCTGGGACACCCAGTATATATATATATATATATATTAGTGTGTGCGTGCGTGTGTGCGCGCGCATTTAATTTTTTACAAGGGTAATTTGTTAACCTTTGGAGAGCTATAGGCGAAAACGGGTAAACACGCGTTCCGACGGCACAAAAGGCCCATTCGCTGAGTAAGCAACGCGGAACTTTCATAGCTGAATACAATTCAGCTGCCCCGTTGCGATATGCGAGCATATGCGCATATTGCAAGCGTCCGCCCCGCCGTGGTGGCGCAGTGGTTAGGGCGCTCAACTGCTGTACCCAAGGATACGGGATCGCATCCCGGCCACGTCGGCCGCTTTTCGATGGAGGCGGAAACCCAGGCGCCCGTGTGCTGTGCGATGTCAGTCCACGTTAAAGAACCTCAAACGGTTGAAATTTCCGGAGCCCTCCACTACGGCGTCTCTCATAGCCCGAGTCGCTTTGGGACGTTAAACCCCATAAACAAACGAACAAGCAAGGAAGCGTCCGCAAATATCCATCGCGGCGAAAGGCAGTGAACAATAAGTTCCAACGCGTGTCACGATAGGCTCATGGCGAAAATTTTAGGCTCCTGCTCAATGAATGTCAGAGAAGCGCGGGCACTTTCTCTACCGAATACAGCGGCAGCGGCGGCCTGCATGGCCTGATGACCGCTACGAGAGAGAGACGGTGGCGGCACCTGGCGAACAGCAGCTGTCCTAACACTGCACGGGTCGGAGAGCGCCTGTCGTCCTTATCGCGCTAACCCAGATAGCTCCGTCACTGAGGCGGAACTGGGCGGCGACTTCAGAGATCGATATCAGGAGCGCGGGGCTCCGCAGTCAGACGGCTATTGTGGCGCCACGCCGAAATGTCCGATTTGCGGGGGTGTTCCATGCTGGGGAATCGATGCGGGCACAGATAGCCGCCTCGAACACGACTCGTGGGGGCTCTGCAACGCCGCCGCGTGCGTACGTCCGTCCGTCCGCGCGCCCTGCAGTTGCGCGTAAGCCACATTAACTGCACCCTTGCCTCTCTGGGATGGGCAAGAGGGAATAAGGTCTCGCCAGCTCGGCTGAACAATGCTGCAAGAGCACTGAGCAAAAGAATTCAGTTCGCGGGCAACCCCCATGTCCACCAGGCGCTGGCGAACATTTGTAAAAGTGAGAGTGCACTTCGAGTTGACCGCTGGAATGGATAGCGGCTTTCGCTGGAAAAGATAGCGGCTTTTCAATTTGTGCATGCTGTAGTTTTGACACAGTTAGAGGTAATGCGAGTCAGGTGCTTCCCTAGAAATGAAATTAAGGGAGATATCACTCCAGGAGGGCGGTGATGGAGGTTGAGAGTGCGTGTTAGGAGGGAGGAGCCGCAGACATACAGATTAAGAGGTTGCCTTAGGATAAACAAAATGAGGGTGTAAGGTAATCACTGCTGCGAACTTTCGGCAACGTCAGGTAGCTGCTCCATCTCATCATCATCATCATCAGCCTGATTATACCCACTGCAGGGCGAAGGCCTCTCCCATATTTCTCCAATTAACTCGGTTCTGTACTAGCTGCATCCACTTGACCCCTGCGAACTTCTTAAACTCATCCGCCCACCTAACTTTCTGCCGCACCCTGCTACGATTTCCTTCCCTTGGAATCCAGTCTGTTACCCTAAGCGACCATCGGTTATCCTCTCTTCGCACTACATGTTCTGCCCATGCCCATTTCTTCTTAATTTCCACTATAATGTCAGTAACTTGAGTTATTTGTCTGACCCAATCTGCACGCTTCCTATCTCTTAAGGTTATCCCTACCATTTTTCGTTGCATAGCCCTCTGCGTTGTCCTCAACTTAGGTAGAACCCTCTTGGTTAGCCTCCACGTTTCAGCCCCATAGGTGAGTACAGGTAAGATGCTCCATCGCATCGGGTCCAAAAAATTAGAGGGGTTCAATGCTGTTGAACCAGCTGTGGAGCGAAAGCTTTCGGTGGGGGCAACTGGTTGTTGTCGTTCGTCTCTACCAGGGTGGCAATCGCAGAGTTTTCACCAGCGGCATTCGTGGATTCGGGGTCACGGCGGAGGTGCGACCACGCTGAAAAGGCGAAGCGGCTGGCGTTTAGTGTTGCTTTCGCCACACACGAACAGCCCTCGAATATTTGCTGGGCGTGTGCAGCCAGCCTTATCGGCGGCCCGTGGTAAAAGAGGATTCTGCTTCACAGTGTATTGCCCCGTCTATATTCTGCGATGTGGAGTCATCAGAAGAGAGCCTCCGTCCGGAAGCGAATACCAGCTATGCGTGGGATGTGACAGTGACTCCCACTCATTTTGCTTGCAAATGCAGCGCATAAGCCCCTCGTAGTTCACCAGAAACATACACTAGTATCGCATTCTTCGAAGGATATGGAAAAATTGTAGGGGACACATAAGCTCCGCCTTTTAGGGTATGACGCGACGGCGTTCATGGCCCCCGTTTAAAGGCTCACCGAATCCTCTTTCGCGTACATGCACATTACTGCCAAGACGTCCGACCACTGTGCCGGAGTACCCGGGTTCGATCCCGACCACATTGGCTGCGTTTCGGTGGAGGCGAAACGAAGAGGCGTCCGTGTGCTGTGCAATGTCAGCGCACGTTAAACATCCCCAGGTGGTCGAAATTACTCCATAGCCCCCCACTATGGCTCCTCTTTTTCTCTCTCCACTTTCACTCCCACCTTCCTCCCTTCCCTTACGGCACGGTTCAGGTGTTCACAGCAACACGTGTGACAGATACTGCGCCTTTCCAGTAAACCACTTATTATTATTATCACTGCTCGCTGGATCACTAATTCCTTAGCTTGTGCCTCTATTATTTCACACGTACGGCCGTTACAATACAGTCGTAAGCTACTACACTATAGGTGAAAGGCCACCTGCCTGCGTCGCCTATAGAAGTAACGTGTCTAGCTGACTCGGAATCCAAGGTTCGAGTCCCGTGCCATCCATCTCGAAGGCAGCTCCTGCCAACTCAGCTATGACATGTGGTCTCGTGACGTCACACAACACGCTGGCCAATCAGCGCTCGACCATATTGTCTGCCAACATGCCAGAGCCATGCCCATGGTTTTTCGCTCACGCCAACGCCGGATTTTAAGGGAACGGAGCTGGAAGTATATCTTTTTCGGAGACACAATCGAAACCCCAAGGCAGCAGACGGTGCGACTTCCTGCTTCACCAGTCGCGTGGTTCATTGGCTATAGCGTTCTCTTGCGTGCTATTAGGTTTGGGTGGCGTGCGCCTGGGTAGCGTACCGCTGCCAGCAGTTATTACATGCGGCTCGCGGCCCCTCGGTAGCGTAGGCCTGGCGGCTCCGTGGACGGCGGACGGCATCAACGGTTCCAGCAAAGACGAGGCGTCTTCTAACGAAACAATCTTTACTACAACATCATGAAGGAACGGGCAGAGAAGCTGACCCGGAGAGAATACAGACACGGTCACACAGCTGGTGTCTAGCGTCGTCTCCACGGCGCGTCAAAGTAGTCTGTCGCAGCGGAGTCTGCCGCTGCTTTTTATAGGCATATCAGTTCACAGGGAAAGGGGGAAGCCCTCACAGGGAAGGGAGAGCCAAACACGTTTGGACACGACGGGATGACTCAATCGCAGGTGGTCCGACCGCATCTCCTCCACCTCCTGCAGACGGGCGAGGGCGACGCACTCTCTCACGAGCTCCAAGCTTGGCCGGCGTTTGCACACACACGCACGCACACACATTTGGCGCGTGGCAAGATCACGTCGAGACTTGCCCGCGGGAGGAAGCGTTGCGCGGCCGATGAACGGCGCCGAAATGGCCGATCCGCTCGCTTTTCAGCCTGTTGCTATGCGGTGGCCGCGTCAGCTGACACACTTGTCGGTGGCGAAACGTAACAGTGCACAATGTGAAATGGCAGATATTCGTTTGCGGCGGCCGGGATTTCGTGGTGGCAAAGAGTAGGCGTGTTCGTGTGCCGAGGTTCAGGATGTCAAATATCCACAGGTGGTCATGGTCGAAGTATTTCGCATCCACGTCTCCCACTAAGCTGTGCCTTATTAAGGATGGCGACATCGAGTCGACGCGGGAGCTGCCGCTTTTTGCCATCAAGGCAAGACCGACCAAAAGAGGTGAACAGTCAACAACGGCGACGGCGAGACGCCAATTGGAGTGGCCATCACAAAAGAAAGCCAGAAAGGAACGCGGGGTTGTTCGGCCGGTAGGCGACAGCGGTAAACTACGGGCCATCTGGAACAAAAAGGTTCAAGTGGATCCCGGTGTTTCCCGCATGGGTCGGTACCCCCAAGGCGGCCACAGGGTCATCTCCTTCGTCTGGCCGACGGCACGCGGCGGCCCTTGCGACGCAGACGTGTGTGCCCAGACCACAAGGCGCCGGCAATCCCCGAGCTCTTCTCGTGCCATATACTACACTATACGCTTCTCCAATTCGTCTTAACGACGGTGCGCGGTGGCTCGTCCGACTCAGGTGTGACCCCGACCATGAGACGCCGATCGACGCAGGTTTGTCCCAGACCATGAGACGCCGGCAGACAGCTCCTCGTAGGTTGCCCTCTACACCGCCACAACGGCTTCCTCTTCCCCACCAAGTCTAAACTTTCGAGGGGCCGTGTCTGCGAGAGTGAAAGTGTGTCAATGTGAGACATTAAAGTGATAAGGACACTCCCTCAGCGACGACCCAGCCCTTCACCTTGTGATTTCGAAGCCCGAATCCCACAACCTGGGGAACACGAACCCTTTAAAACTGTGTGTGTTCGGGCCCCATCATCAGTTCTTCTCTACTCCTTCTAACAATGTAAATAAACAAGTCTTCGTCTTTCTACTCCCAACTCCTTCGCTCAGCAGCACTTCTTCCTGGGTGGAGAAGGCGTCGATGCGGCCGAGGATCCGTCCAGCGGCACCCGAATCCCACCTCTAATAGCCTCAATGATGAGGTTTGGACAACTTTGGAAAAAAAGGATTATTATTATTATTATTATTATTATTATTATTATTATTATTATTATTATTATTATTATTATTATTATTATTATTATTATTATTTCATTCTTCAACTATTCTCTTCTACCTACGCCTCAGGACAGGCTCCCGCTTTTTCAAAGAAAACGCTCTCGATTTCGAAAAATCGCGGGTCTGTTTCGTCTTGGAGTGGGTGTACAGCACGAGCCACTTGCCATGCGTAGGAATAAAGCGTGAAGCGTTTTCCCTGGCGAGCCGAAACTTGCTTTCGAAGGATTGGTCCACTACACTATGAGCGTGTCGTCCTCTTTATTCTGTTTAGTGCAGAAGAAAGACAGCGCGTCCTTGCTTACGTCGTACGAGCAGCAGTACCCGACGTCTCCATTAGCTACATATTATTTTTCCCAAATTTTCAGTTAATCAACGCTTTCCGAACATACTTACTAAGAAAACAAGAGTTCCTATCATGTTTGCAATCACTCCTGCTCAGCTTCGAAGAGTACAGAAGACGTCCGCTACAAAGGGTGACTGGCGTTAGGTTTAGCACAATTATACAGTAACCAGGCAGTGACAGTTCCTCCTCCAGTTTTCACTCTTTTAGAAATTCGTAATATGAAATCCCGCCTAGAACCTCCATTGAATAAGTAGAAAAACATTCGGGGGACACTCAAGTAGCCTTGTAATGCGATAATGTTGCTGAATAGGTTGTATGAGGAGGT
The DNA here is from genome assembly GCF_055883805.1 of Amblyomma maculatum. Taxonomy (NCBI): domain Eukaryota; kingdom Metazoa; phylum Arthropoda; class Arachnida; order Ixodida; family Ixodidae; genus Amblyomma; species Amblyomma maculatum. Next base: position 16,140,843 of record NC_139344.1, on the reverse strand, counting down.
CGCATATAACACCTCCGGGATATTGCACTGAACGATATTCCACGTGGCCTCTTCTTGCGACCTTAGGGGAGCAGTTTGAGTCTCGGGTAGGCCATAGTCCCGGTTCGATCACTTTTTTTATTGCGAAAGCAACTACGCCAGGTCTAACCGCTCGTCGCCGTGTCCGTGGTCCCCGAGCCGGCGCTGCGCCTAACAGAAGAACGTTCGGACACCCGCAGCTAATGCTTTCGCTCCATATTCGGTTCAGCAGCGTTGAACCCTTCTCTTTTTTTGGCGCAATCGCTTTTCTTTATTCGGGGTAAAGGTGGCGGAATCACGTCGCGACCAGGTATACCTATCACGAACAATTCTGCAGTGACGTAATCGCTTTTGTACACTGCGATCATTGTGGGGTGTCTTGAATTACCCGCGCTTGGTGTAAAGTACTTGTGACGTCACATCGTCGTCGACCAGTGAGACACGCTGGCTCTTTCGCTGAAAGGGATCATAATGACCTCGCATTAAAACAGAGGGCGTGTTTGGAGTCGGACCGGCGCTGGTCCGGAGCGGAGAAACCGGCGCTGCATCAACAAAAGGCGCGCAGGGACGCTCAAAAAGGCGCGGCCTTGCAAGACCGTGACTAATCATTTGTTTCCTTCACGTGACGCGCTCTAAACGTCAGTCACACAAGCCAGACACGGCCGCTCGCATGGTGGGCTTCGCCTGATATGCAGTACTAATAATACACACAGAAGCGCGCCGCCGCGTACGGTGCTGATTAGCTATCGCGGACGGGAAGAGCGACGGAGGAGGAAAACAACAAGCACCGCGGGGGAATAAGCCGAGCAGTTTTCGCGCGACACGGCATACTCGGTGAAATCCGACGTGAATGGCCGTCGTGTATCGGTGCACTGTTCCTCCAGGTGCCTTTCGGGAAGAGTCGTGGATTCCCAGGCCGGCTCGCTGCGGCTGACAGGCATCACACTCGTGATATACGACTGCGCGCTCAGGCGACGTCCTCGCCGCCTTACGAGGCTGCGTTACAAAGTCCCCACTTTGGGCGCCGCCGTGAAAAGCGCGTTTAAGCCCTTGGACACGCGTGCGCGAGGCAATCTCTCGAACGGAGCGTAAATATAGTGGTCATTCACGGCGCTGTTTGCACAGCCCATTGTCTGACGGCGGCGCTGCACATGCAGTGGGTCACTTGGTCAACGCGGGGGCGAAGTGCTTATTATGCAAGCGCGCGGGAGCGATACAAAAGCGCGATGCCCCTATCGGCCCGCAAAGAAGTGCTTCCACTCGACGATAGCACGCCGCGACATGCCTTCCACCGCGTAAACACGCGCCCCCGCATGGGCTGTCGCATTGTCTTCTCGAAACGAGGCCGCCGCCATCCGGCGCATTCTCGCGAGCGCGCTTTTCGCACGAGACCGGCACGCTGCCACGACTGAGAGGAACTGAGCGGCCAGGAGAGAGAGGTAGGTCACTTCGAATAACTCGTGTACTCAGCAGCAGCTCACTTTTTTTTTTTTTTATCATCATCAAGAAACAATTACATATGCAACTGTGAGCGACGCGTTATCATGTTCGCTGTTTTCGTCAGACTGTGCCCGGAAACGCGAAACGTAGCGGCGAGCAACGAACAGAGTGGCACTCTTCTCTCTCGAAGAGCGCTATTCTTACTCCGGTAAAGGAAATTGACGCGTGGAAGGAAAGCATGAAAAATAATTCTCCGTAACTCGCGCCAAGTGATTGATATCTGCATCGCGACGCCCATTCGCGACTGGAGTTCTCCAAGATCATTGACGAGAGACTACTGCCCCTTCCCGCTCTGACTCATGAGGTAAAATCTCTCCCGGACTTATTACTCGATTGGCGTATGGAGTGGACAACACCGATGCAAAGGTCAGCAGCAGTTTGGAGATTTGTAATATTAAAATAAATTGGCCCAGCCGCGATGGCTCGGTGGCGCTCGACTGCTGATCCCGAGGACGCGGGTTCGATCCCGTCTGCGGCGGCCGCTTTTCCATGGAGGCGGAGAGTGGTCGGAATTTCCCTCCACTACGGCGTCCCTCTTAACCTGGTTCGAGACCTCAAACCCTGTAAATGATAAACGAAACCAAACTAAACTGAATTTAAGGCTAAAATTCCTATTCGCGGAAGACAACGAGCTGCAAGCCTTTGACACTTTTCGTCTTTTCCCAACACAAAGTGACCGCGATAAATTTGCCTTCCAACCTTCGTTGCCCGTTTGTAGGAGGGGAGACTGCGCTCGCAAGAGGCTTTCGAGCGGACCTGCCCTATACTGGACTCCTTCCGCAAGAACATTGCGAATGGATGACGTGTATGCGTGGTTTCCATGGTGCATGGTTGGTGTTTAAAAACAATTCAAACAATGCTGTATAGAGTGCTCCGAGACAGCGAGTGGCGGTTATTGTCTTTTTTTGCAGGTTAAACGTGCTACACTACGGATGAAACTTAGGCGGTCGGATCGAGCCTGCCTATCGGGCTGAAAACCGGCTGTCGGGCTCACGTATACGCTAGGGTGTCGAGATAAACGGCCGTCGAGTCGGGATGAGTCATCTCTACTGCAGGGAGTAGGTTGGCTCGACGGCTTGACCCGACCCGCTGGGCGAGAAGAGTCAAGTTAGGGCCTCCTTTCTTGTCTCCTTGCTGTTCCGGCAGCCGCTGGAGACAGGAAGACAGGACCGTGAGCTAATCGTTTGCGCAATCCTCTTTCTTCCTCCTCTCCCGCCTGCGCGTGGTTCGCTTGCTCGACGCAAGAAGTAGTGTCGATCGAAAGCCTATATTGTAACTCTAGTCCCGACTGGAACGAAAGAAACGGGTTCATGTAAAGCTAGAAGGGTCGGGCTGACAACCCGATAACCGGCCGGGGTGGCGCAGTGGTAAGACGCCCGACTACTGTCCGGAGTTCCCGGGTTCGAACCCGACCTCGGCGGCTGCGTTTCGATGAAGGCGAAACGAAGTGGCGTCCGTGTGCTGTGCGATGTCAGCGCACGTTAAAGATCCCCAGGTGGTCGAAATTACTCCGTAGCCCTCCACTATGGCTCCCCTTTCTCTCTTTCCACTTTCACTCCCACCTTCCTCCCTTCCCTTACGGCGCGGTTCAGGTGTCCACAGAGCAAGTGTGACAGATACTGCGCCTTTCCCTTCCTGTGAACCAAATATCATCATTTATCATCATCCAACTCGACCCCCTTGCGTCGTGCTCATGTATGTACAAGGCTAATGACCTCCATCTCAAGAAACCTAAGTGTACATGCAGTATTTGGCACAACCGACAGGACAGCGTATGTGACATGCAGCTGGAACTGCAGAATCAAACTCGTCTTTCGACACCAAATCTTAGAAACTTTTGGAAACCTTGAACCGCTGAATGAATATATCGGTGTACCAAGCGCAGAGCACATATGATCTGCGTTTTGTTGCATATATACAACGCCGCCCAACGTTACTAGTAGTAGTAACGTTGACAGCGCCCTTAAGTTCGACCTCGTCACGCGAAAGGTCACGATTTATCTCCAGCCGCAGTCTTCCGACAAACCACTCCTGAAAGACGGGCTGAGGAGGAGGCAAGGGCAGACGGGGGAGCAAGGGGGAGAGGGGGTGAAGGAGAGGTTGTGTCGCTGCTTCCCGGTCGTGCAAAGCTAGTCAAGCGGTAGTTAGTAGTAGTACCACGCGACCCGCCACAAATCCTTTTTCGTCCACGGCGTCGACGTAATGCATAATTTAGATTACAGATTGCCTTAACGCTTACAACGATAGCATCACAGTTGCAGAAGCCCGCAATTGATCAGATGTGCACTGCGGTTATTTTCCTCTGTGTCAAGGCGCATGGAAGGAAGGCAATTAGAAGTGGCCTACCGAGGGCTCTGACATAATTATCATCGAGTGTGCAACGCCAGAACGTCACCTGCAAAAAACAAAGCTAAAGCAAAAAGAAGCAAAGCAGAAACTGTGCAAACCATTTCATCCTGCCCGTAGCTGACCCTCAAAAAAGAAAAAAAAAAAAAAAAGAGGCCCGACAACCATCTCAGCCTGACGCACTAGACACAATGGCTCCTCTGCGGTGAACGACGGTACAGAACGCCTGGTCAGGCCGTAAAGCACTTAGTGCCCAAAAGCTCAGCGAAGCGGATCGCTTCTTCTTTCTTTACTATGACACCAAAGAAACAACAAAAAAACGCAAACGGCACAAGTGGTTAAGATGCCCGACTATACTGCGCCGGAGTACCCGGGTTCGATCCTGACCGCCGGCGGCTGCGTTTCGATGGAGGCGAAACGAAGTGGCGTCCGTGTGCTGTGCGATGTCAGTGCACGTTAAAGATCCCCAGGTGGTCTAAATTACTCCGGAGCCCTCCACTACGACCCCCTTTCTCTCTTTCCGCCTTCACTCCCACCTTCCTCCCTTCATGGCGAGGCTTAGGTGTCCACAGAACAAGTGTGACAGATACTGCGCCTTTCCTTTCCTGTAAACAAAAAATTATTATTGTTGTTATTACAAGTGCATGAAACTATTCTGTTTTTGCCGTTTATCTGTGAACGTAAATGCGGACAAAAATAACGCGTCTTTGTAATAGGGGTGTAAAAAGCTAACAAGCGTTTAAACGGCTACGGGCAGTTGAACTTAGAAGTGCGATTACTTAACTGGCATTTCTTTCCTTACTAAGTTCCTGCACATTCACACAATCTCTCCACAACAGAATGACAGTCTGCAAGCGTTTCCGCCGAAAGCAAACAAGGCCTGTCCGTTGCCCATGAGTGATTCGATTATTGATTTCAAGTCGTGCCCACACCGACTGTCAGAAAATGCGTTCGAAAACAAAACCGTTTCGTAAGCCACTACTGTTATGCGCTACGTGTGTGCCCTTCTCATCGCGTGTAGAATGCTGCTAAACCTGCCGTCGCTTATCCGCCTGTGAGTGCAATACTAGTGTACCGTGTACAGTGTCGCGTATGTATACACGGCGCTCTCAATGTTTTCTGCCACGCAAGTTCCTCCTCGCGTACCAATCGTGCAACTATAGGACAACGAGAGAACGTATTCGGGAGTAAATAAATAAATGACCCGTCAGATTAGTGTCTACGTTCACCGCAATACAAATACAAACTGCAGAAGTGCCCTAATGTAGATCCCACCGTTACACTTCCTGGTTAATTTACAGCATAAATGAAAGAAGACCTGTACCGACCTGAATTAGACAAATAATGAGACAAAAGACAAGTGCAGTTTCCCCTGTTGACGTGGCCATGAGTATAATGCTGCGCAACGAATTGCTTGCACAGAAGCTCTGCAGCACAGGCTCTGGATTAAACACGTCGACAGATGTGACGCGTCGCTGACTCGCGCATCGGATGGACGCAGCTCACGACGCTATTCTTCCGCTTTCACTTCTGACAACGAGGGACGAACGCGTGAACAGGCATTCCAAGGCCTGCGTTATGTTTGCTCCGCTTTTTCTAATTATTATTTCTTTGCGTAGCGGGGAAAAAAAGAAAAAAAGGCAGTCCAATGTTTTTCACTTTTCAGCTCGCGCCCACTATTCAAAACGTTTTCGCTTTGTTCTTTAACCAAACTGACGTTAAACGAAAAAGGAAAAGAATAACGGTTCTGAGACGCACCTTGCAGCTACGCGTGTGTTGCTCGTAGCGTAAGAGCACGGCTCGCTGGATGAAGTTCACCACGGCGCGTCTGAGGATACGCCGTACGGTGTATGTATACGAGGTCACGGTGATCACGTCAAACGTGAACGGCAGCATGCGAGAGCTACGCACGGTGCAACAAAACGTACTGACCATGCCCGCGAAACAATAGCCCTCGTACCACACTTATTCACATCCAACTCGAAAGTCCATACACTGATCACGCCAACTATGAATAGTCAGGTCACACTCGGGGGGGGGGGGGGGGGGGGGGGACACTTCGCCGCATGCAGTCTATCGCACACGCTTCAAGCACCGTCGCGGGTCGGGAGCGCTTCCAACACTTTTACTGCAAGTAATGGGGAAATGGCAATGACAATAAGACCTCGCAAACAGGCCATTCCCGCCATTAGCCCTGGCCAACCACCCATCATGCGTGCAGCGGCAGCGCACCGTCGCGTCTCGGCCACGCACGGACAGGAGGACCAATTACGGCAATCAAGCCGCACATCCCCATTGGCCGCCCTTGCTGCGACTTCAATGCGCGTCCGCTTTTTGTTTTGAAGCACCAGTCGGGGAGGCGATACGATCGGCGGCGGCTTACTTCCGTTTTTTTTCTTTCTTTTTTTGCCGCCCTCCCTCCCCCTTACCGCGCCACCTTCGCCTCCCGCGAGCAGAACAAGAGGGCAGAGGGAGGGGGGGGGGGGGGGGGATATCATCAAACAACATGTCTCCGCGCTGCCAG